>NC_035108.1:303799351-304999351 GCF_002204515.2 Aedes aegypti
GGTGAATTAGGGGCAATGTCTGGGATTGAGTAGTGTTGAGTCCATTGGATGTGTCACTTGCTCCAGCGGGAGCGAGCGATGGGACCAAAAGCATACTCGTTTGGCATGTAATGCGTAACCGAGTAATATCGGAAATCCGGTTAGTCGTGATCATATCATGGATCTCACCACTGAGTCGTGCTCATTCAATTAAGATGAGTTTCCGGAATTTGAAGTGTCCATGAAATTGGAATCAACACGGTACCAAGGGCATCCGATGTAATTAAAAATCGATCATGGCGTGCCTATGATTCACTACGCTGCATACTAAAAGAACAGCTTATGTTTGAAAGAAGGTAAAATTTCTAGTTGGCTAGTTCACCAATTATTGAATGCATAAAATACTCGCTAATTGTTGAACATTTCGTTAGGAACACACATATTCTTCAGTAATAGGCGAGATTTGAGGCCGTTCAGCAATAGGCGAAATATTCTGCTTAACTAATAACCGTGTATCAACTGATTGTTGTAGCATTTAAGGCAAAGCATCTCTCTTGAGATTTTCCTTCTTTGGAACATTGGATGTTCTTCATATTTAACTTCTGTGCCCTAAAAAAAATCAATATAAAATCGTGGCATCCAAACGACGGCCAGAAATCGAGCTAATGCTTAATAATTAAAGACAGACGTTCAAAGAATGACAGACGTAACAAGAATGATAAAAGCCGGCTCACTCTACGGTGCCAAATTTTTACTCCTCATAAAACTTCTTTATGAAGCTACGTGAATAAAATCTCACAGCTACAAGTGTGACTTGAAGGGCACTGGTCGAAAATCGAAAATGATTCTATTATGTTGTCTAGAATGGACATGTATTTCATTTAGGCTGATCATTATCAGGCCAAAAGTTGAGGACAATAATTTGAGGAAATGTATTATTCAAATTATGCCAAATGGCCGTTATGCCAAATGGCCATTATGCCAAATGACCATTATGCCAATTGGCATTATGCCAAACGGCATTATGCCAGATGGCATTATGCCAAATGGGGTAGAGCCAAAAAATAGTACTGAAAAGTACTGTTTTAGTAGCACTGAAAAGTACCGTTTTTAATTTTAGCACTGAAAAGTACTGTTTTTGTAGCACTGAAAAGTACTGTTTTATCGCTTTAGGTAGGTAGGTTTTTAAAGAAAAACTTCCAAGAGCAGAGAGAATTCGTGTACGCACAGCACGAAGGTACACGATGCGGACTGATCAGAGAATTATGTTCCGCCGAACATAACCATAGAAATTAACTCAGAGGCTATCAGGAATTCATTTAAAGATTATTTCAGATATTTTTCAAGAAAGCCCTAAGTTCTCCAGGATTTTATTCGGTGATTCTTTCATCGATTTTCCTACACGCTCAAAAGAGTTCTGGAGCACGTGAACTGTCAAAAATACAACATGAACTACTATCATGTTTACGCAAAAATATGATCTACTTCACGATGTATATTTGCTTGTTGACGAATTCACGTCTGCTGTTCACGGATACGAGAACGGATTTTTTTCTGTGTAGGGCATCCTCCAAGACTTGTGTTGAGAACTTCTTCAACAATTCAACCAGAAGTTTCTCCAAAGATGCCTTCAGGTTAATAAATTTTCCTTCAAAATTTTCAATTTGAACTAATTATTTCTCTAAGGAATTACTCAGAGATTTCCTTAGGAATTCCTACAATTAATCTCTAAATTTTCTTAAAAAAGTCTTCAACAAATCGTCCTAGTATTTTTCCAGATTTTTTTCCAGGCATTTCGCCATGGAAATGTAAATAAAAATTTTCAGAAATTTGAAAAAAATGTAATAAAAAATCGAGAAGTAAGTTAAATTGTTAGGATAATTAATAAAAACGAAACGAATCATGATATCCTGCATCATTTGCTGAAAAAAACTCCTTGAAAAACATAGGACAGAACTTTAAAAAATGTGTAGGAGGATTTTTTTGAAAAAATGCTGCAGCTTTCATGAGTATGGAATTTCAAATTAACTTTTGTAGATTCCATGGGCTTTTTTCAAGAAATGTTTGCATGAACTGCAGTTGTTATTCTTCTTCTAGAAAAACGTCTAGAAGAACTCAATGATGAAACACAAGATCGAATTTGAGGATTTTTTGGAAAAGCTTTTCATAGATTTTCTCGAACAACCCCTCAAGGATTTTTTGGATAAATTCTTCGGAGTTACCGTGGATGAAATTACGTACAAAACCTGGTCGGCTTTCTTGGAAAAATTGAGATTTGCCTTCGATTTATCTTCACCCTAAATACCTCTGAAAGAATTCTAGACAAGCAACCATAATTATTGTTGACAATATCAGTAGTAATGTTATTAGAACCACCACATCACTTACGTTTCAATTCATTTATCAATAGAATAACTTCATTGACAGTAGCTGGAGATAGAAATATCGAATTTGAAACTCTCCGCAAATAGGACAAAGGATCAATAGTAGCATCTATTTGAAGACTATCAGCAAGGTATTGGCCTATGTTCGAAATAAAAAATAAATAAAAAATTCACAGTTTAGTAGATTTTTGCACAATTATCGAAAAGAATACTGGTATCAGCATTAAAGCTTTTCCCGAAAATACAATTTATGTATACAATTATTCAAAATATTATAAAGGTAAATCTATTTACAATTCTTTTAAGAAGTGCTAAATTCGAAACATGTTTAAGTAGAGCTTTGAGATGTTTGTGATGTAGATTTCTATTTAATTGTTTGATATAGTTATTTTCCATTTTAATTGAATGCTAAAGATTGAAGTTCATCTATGAACTCTTAACATTGGCATTTTTGGTGTATAATCATGAGTATTTTTCATTGAGTGATTTGTATTTCAAAACGACAATCGTCAGTGTTTCTCTTTCTTCGAATAGTTTGAACGATGTTATTTCTATGCAGTGATCAATTTGCTCAGTTGAAATTGTGTCGTTTTTCATTTCATATTTTTTCTACTAAGCAGGTAGATCTTGTAGATCGTAGAACCTGTGTTTACGGATGTTTGAGGATGGCTTATAATTTTTGAAGTATTCATCAATATATGCCATACCATTCTTCAACATAATCTGAGCATGTATTGAATTCGAAATTCTTCAATTGATGACAAATTTTGAGTTTTTATATTTTTGATATAGATTCTAAGACCTATATATCAGGAAGTCCTTGGATGATCCTGGTTGTCCACGAACATTTAAGGCCACAAATTATGGCTAGCTTTCATGAAATTTACTACACTTACTATGAGCATATACTGTAGTAATAATTTATATGTCACTTATTATGTATGTATATAGACCAAAATACCTAAATTCTAAGAAGTACTTGGGCTCAGAACAACTCTTGACTAGAACTCGACAATACAACAACAAAATCAAAGCAATATGTTGCATGAGCAAATACCAAATTCAATACTCTCCAATTTGTAAAACATAATGCTCGTATATTTGAGGACCAATATTTCAGAAAATTCTTGAACTAGATAGTTACCCAAAAGTTATTTTTCTAACTTTATTTAGATTTGGATTTTCCAACTAACAATTTTAGCGTTATAAGGGCAACTTCACCAGTGCCCCAAATTATCGATTGGTTCCAAAGTTTTGGACCATGTTAAACATTGGAGCTCGCTCCAATTTTATTTTTTGTTAGTTTTCTGGTATATTTTTTTGGATTTGGACCAAGATTTTAGCTTTTCCTAAACTTGTTTGACATATGTTAGTTTACCAGCTCGGATCTTTTCGCTGAAACCACCACCGTCGCTAGTTCCTACTGAGCTAAGTAAAACAGGAACAATATTCCATCGCTGCTGGTTTTTTATAAACAATATTTATTCCTCTTCCAGCAATTTCTCTGGCAATTCCTTCGGGGAATTCTCCAGAAATTCATACAGAAACACCTCCAGGTATCATCAGCCTCTTTACCGAGAAATCATCTAAGAATTCTATCTAAGTTCCTCCGATGTGTCTAACAAGATTTCCACCTGGAATACCTCCTTGGATGTCCTCCAGGAATTTCTCCGGGGATTTCCTCCATGAATTCCTCAGGGGATTTTTTAAGAGATTTTTTTCGGGCATTTCCTTCAAATAGTTTCTCCGGGGATTTTCTTCAGGAATAGAAATTCCTCTAGGGATTTCGTCCAGGAATTCATTTATAAATTCCTCCGGAAATTGTCTCTAAAAATTCTTTCGGAAATTTTTTCAGAAGATTCATCCGGAGATTTCCTTTAGGTATTTCTCTGGGGATTTCCTCCAGGATTTTCTGCAGAGATTCCGTCCAGGAATTCCTCCGGGAATTTTCTCCAGAAATTGCTCTGGATATTTTCTACAGGAATTCCTCCGAGAATATCCTCCAAAGACTCAGGAGATCTCCTCCCGGAATTTCTTCGGAGATTTCCTCCAGAGATTCCTCCGGAGTTTTTTCCAAGGATTTCTCCATGGATTTCCGCACAGAAAACCATCAGAGATTCTCTTCAAGAATTCCTCTGGGGATTTCCTCCAGAAATTTCTCCGGGGATTTCTCCAAAGATATCTCCAAGAACTCCTTCGGAGATTTTCCCCAGGAATTCCTCAGGCGATCTCCAACAGCAATTCTTTGTAGGATTTCGTCCAGGAATTCCTCCGGGGGTTTCCTCCAGGAATTCATCCAAAGATATCCCCTTAGGACTCCTCCGGGCAATCTCCAGGAATGCCAATAGCAATACATGCTGGGATTTCTTTCAGGACTTTCTCTGGGGGTTTCGTCTAGAATTGTTCCGGGATTTCATCCAGGAAATCCTCCGGGTATTTCTTTAAGTAATTCCTCCGGGAAACTTACCCCCCAAATTTCCTAAGAGGATTTTTTCAGAGAGTTCCTCCGGATATCTCCACCAGGAATAAATCCAGAGATTTCCTCCAGGAATTCCTTCGTGGATTTGATTCAGAAATTCCTCTGGATATTTTCTCCAGAAATTTATTCGGGGATGTTTTCAGAGAATTCATCCGGAGTATTCTTCCAGGAATTTTGCTGAAGATTTACACCAGGAATTTCTCCGGAGATTTCCCCCAACAATTCCTTTGAAGATTTCAAAGATTCCCTCGGTAAAATCCTCTAGCACTTCTCCGGGGATTTTCACCATGAATTCCTCAAGGGAACTCCAATAGCAATTTCTTCGGGGATTATCTCCAGAAATTCTTCAGGGGATCTCCGACAGCAATTATTCCGAGGATTTCGTCCAGGAATTTCTTCGGAAATTTCATTAGGAAATTCTATCGGCATTTCCTCCGGAAATTTCAAGGATTAATCCGAAGATTTCCCCCAAGAACTCCTCCAGGCATTTTCTCCAGGAATTTGTCGCGGGAATTGCAGTAGCAATATCTTCTGGGATTTCGTTCAGGTATTCCTCAGAGAATTTCTTTGGAGTTCATGGTGGTACTTCTTCAAAGTTCGTTCGGGGATTCGGGAAAACTTCATCGAAGTTCTCATAAGACCTCGGGAGGGTCCATAATAGGCATTCGAACAATAGTTTTCCAAATGAATATTTCGCTGGCAAAATCGAATGATTTTGTGTGTTTTATAGGCGTACTATGAAGTAAAAACATTGAACTTGTTGTAAGACTCCACCAAATGTATTGCATATGCGTCTGAGATATCATTGCGGAAAAGCGTCGAAAATTAATTTCAGCTACTGGGGTCCATTACCAGCATTGAAATCCTTAATGAGAAGCGCTTTGTCGTTTGTTATACAGCGCACATACAGCAAAAACCTATGCAGCCTTACTTGTATTTTTCCTCTTCATCCATGGACTACATCACCGACCAAAGGTGACTTCCAAATCTTTTTTCTCCCTCACTAATCAACACCTTTCCCATGGTGATTGTGGAGATGCAGAGGTATTCTCGGTCCCTATAAGCAACAATCATTATACCCTAACAGAACTGACTTTAAGGACTTGGCCGGTGCCGTTATTGATCTATAATTTGAGATCTGCTAAAATGTACACTTCGAGAATAAGCGAAAAGTCCCTTCCCTTATTCACTTGGAGCGAAGTGCAATTCTTACCAGTTCCGATCAATCACGGAGTAGCAACCATTACAGCAACATGTACAGTCAGTCTATGCTATGCTAACATTACATCCACATTGAAAAAGGCCTTGCTTTTCATCACAGTTTTGTTGAACATTTTAAGCTCAAACGTATGTTTTCAGATACAACTTCACCGCTTAAATTGTTTCAATTTCTGAATCAAGTTGAACTATCTTCAATGAAAACATCACATGCAACAAAACCAATTTCCGTTGCTGAGATCCTTCGCTTTCCACATGCACGCTGATATAAACAAACTCGAAAAATCACCTCAACATAAACAAACAATCTCCTTCTAATCAAAACAACCCCTTCATCGCATTTGTCACCAACAGGCTCTTCTCTCCTAAAACAAACAAAATTCCCTCCCTCCTCCGCCATGATACTAACCGATTCCAAAGAGTAATCCCAAATTTTGAGGCACTGTTCAAACACTTTTCAGCCGAAGAAATATCATCCGTATATCTATCTGTATTCTATCAATCCACCCTCTTCGCCGTTGAGTTTCCTGCAGATGTCGCTGCTTTCGTCGTTGTTGTTATGGTTGTTGTCGTTGCCGACGTCGTTTTGTTGTTATTATTTCAGAACTTGATAAACAGAACACACTGTTGTCGTGATCGAAATATCGAACTCCTCACTTTGTGCACAGACACACACACGCTTACACCTACAAATACCGTCGCCGCCACTAGAATCACTCTAAACACAGCGCAGAAAAATAATCATCAACAAACAAACACCGAATGCACCGAACACACTTCTTCCCTTTCTAAAGGGATGGATCTCTGCTTGTTGTGGGTTGCTGGTATTCTTCTGGTTCCCGTTTGCCACTTCCTCCTTTCCCGAAGCTCACTTTCTCCTATTCTTCGTCGGACTGCTCTTGATACGCCACTTTGGCTTTCCGAATTTTGTGCTATTTTGGATTTCTAGCTCACTGACACAGCTCACTTAAGAAATTTTCCTCTATTTTCGCTCGCACTTTTCCGAATTTTTGTTGAACAATTATTCAGGCCTTCCGCGGATTGGGGGTTTCTTCGCTCTACACACTTGGCATACTTTTGAACTGATTTTCTAGCTTTTTCGAGGTTGGCCAATTGGTTTCTTCTTTGCAGGTTGATCACACTGAACGACAACTTCCTTCAATATCCTATTCTTTTCCCTCGTTTTCAATCAAATAAATTTTGTTCTTGTCAACTTTTCTGCTCGGTGATGTGCGATGATTGTACTTTCTTTCAACGGTTGCAGCGGCACACCACAAGGCTTATCGGGAAACCACAATTCACTGTTGCTGATAATGGATTGGAGGTTATAAAATTGGTTTTACGAATTGTTGGTTTGTTCTGCTTCTTCTTTTGCGTCTTCGCCAATGTTTCGATTCACACACTGTGGAAATCTTATCTCGTCGAGATTGCCTCTTGCGGTATAGATTTGCTTGTTTCAAACTCTGGCACCAGATGGTCGACGTGTTTCAATAAAATTTATCCACATTTCATAACGTGTTTAATGCTAGCATAAATACAACATCCGCTTATCACTTTTTTCAACATCATTCGATAATTTATAACCGTTGTAACAGGTAATTAAGAACACCTTTTTTTTCCTACTTCTGTTTGCACCGAACCCGGCTGGTTCATCCGGGTTTTGTTCTCTTCTGCTTTGATGGTTTCTTCCTTTTTCAACGCATTCCACTACAGCGGTACATTCCTACCGAACAAGTTGCATTTAATCATTGGTTCTTCATCCACATTGCACAATCCTTCAGCGGGGCCATATTCCGGCGATTGCCGCTGATTGCAGTTTCTGCTGCATATGTCGTCGTTTTCGAAGTCTTGGCCGCTGCTGTTGCCACATAATCTCATACCTTCGCAACTGACAAAGGCCACTTCCTCCACCACACACAGGTCTGTTACGTCGAGTTAAAGTGAAGTCTGATTGTTGTTGGTCTGGCCAGGCTGGCTGTTACGTCGTCCGTCAGAGACTCGTTTTCCTTTTCGTTTCTTCTCTTCCGTCGAGGGTCGTCGTGACGCGCGCGTGAGCTCTACCAGCTACTTCTCTATGTACAACAACTGCTGACTTAACTTCTTGCTGCTAGAACAAGTTTTGAAATATTTTTCGCTTTTCTTCTACATTCACACTGTAGTTGCTGTTGCTGCTATTGCTACTACTACTACCACCATTATCACTCGCATACACGAACTACACAACTGATCGACCGACCGAAAAAACTACTACCGTGTTCTTCGTCTAAAACTATCCAAAACGGCGAGTTTTCAGTTTCGCCATGCGGAAAACTCCACAATCAGCTCGAGAAACTCAGAGCCTCAGAACGAATCGTAAGTAATCGTCGCAAATCGAACTATCATCCTGCTGTTACTTCCTCCCCGAAACGCAGGAACACCATTCCGAACTCGATGGATCACGGAACGCGACACGGAGCTGCTTCACCAAATTTTACTTTTTTTCTCTTTTTTTCTGGCGGGGGTAGGCGACGAATGGCGGTAACCGACCACACGGTGTAGGTCACACGGAGTAACGACTCTAGCTCGCGCAACCGATTCACATGACGTACGGACTCAAACTGAGAGCGGCCACCCGAATGCGAAGACACGAGCGCCTTCCGTCGCCTGTGTGAATGGGGGCCGCACTCATTGAGCGATCGAAGGTGAACAAGAGAGAGCGAGTGGGAGTTGTGCAAAAAGAACTCACTCAATGAGTGATTTTATTGCTGAACGAGTGGAGGCGATTGGGATGGTGAGTGAACTGAACCAACACAGACGGAAGCGTGGATGATATTGATATCGGTGGGTTGTAGGAAAATGGCGATAGGGTTGGCAGAAAGCCGCGATTTGAGCAATCAGCTGGTCTCCGATTCGGTCTAATCATTGTTCGTTCGAGAACACACATTCAATACTCGAACGGCTATGAATGAGCAAGTCGATGATGCAATACTCAAAACTCACTTCAACTGATTTATATTCAAGCTTGATTTTTCGGGCAGTCCAGCTGACTATATTTGTTTATACGAGTCTAACACATTTCTCATAATAATGTACAGTACCACTGTATGTAGACCAGAGTGGCCCGGTAAACCAGTCGGTAATATTCGATTGTTATCAGGGTTGGTTAGAAGGTAACAACTCTATTTCTGCACGATTCAATCACGCATGCAATGGGTGACATGTGTTACAAAATGGAACGAGTTCCATAATGTACATTTTAGCATATAAGGTAAAAAGGTGTAATACGCCCCCCCCTTAAGGAAAAACTGCTGTATCGCAGTAGCAAATGCATCATTTCTAAGGTTTCCTATGTCAATGTGTTGCTTATAAAGTTGGCCATGCTCTGCACACAACTCTCTCTTTCCAGGTTTCTTCAAAAAAGTGTACAAGATGTTTTTTTGTAAACGGTCCCAATGTTTACGTTTCAAAACAACCCGGGCAATATGCCCCTCTCATAGAAAAAAGTTCCACAGCATTGTAGAAACGTTTCCAAGGAGAATTCCACCACCTGCTAATCTAAAAAGGGTCCATTAGCAGTCTTCTTCCGGTAAAAGTTTTTGTATTAAGTACAATAGTAAAGGAAGGGCTTCATTTACGGCAAGGCTTGCTTATCGGACGCATAATTTTACACCAAAAACCTGATTTTCGAAATTTTTAGAATTTCTATTGATTGTTTCTACTTCTCAAAGAACACATATGTGCAACATCATTTTTTCGCAAATATTGAGGATATGTGACCATAAGTACGTACAAAAGAAGCCTCAATCCCGTGAAAATGAAGAGGGGCGTATTGCCCCGTTGGGGCGTATTACACCGAGTTGCCCTACTTTGCTCATTAGTGAAAGTAGTGCACATTGTCAAGGTTTTCTGTACGGTTTACATTATAAAAGACCTTATTAAAGTCCGAAGTCTCAATTCAATGTGTTATGGTTAACTTTAACTTTTAAAATATGATTCTAGAATTCCAAATGGCTTAGGGATCATTCAAAAACGACGTCTATCGTCTTAGAAAGTGTGACAGTACGTGTATTAGGTATTGAAAAAAGTGTGACGGAGGGAAGAGGGTGGTCTAGAAATCCCGAAAACGATGGACGTCATATTTAAATCGTCCCTTATTTTGCTGAAATATGAAGAGGATTCCAGTAAAATCATTACTAGGATTTCGAAAGAGTCCCGATTGAAAATTCATGACATTTTACATATTTGTTACATTTGTCTTGAATGTCCTCAATGTCATTTTTGAAAGTTAAACTCTTATCTAGCATGAGCCCTAGATACTTAACTTCATCTGACCAATTTATTGGAACCTCTCTCATCGTGACAACATGTCTACTTGAAGGTTTCAAATAAAGAGCTTTTGTTTCATGTGGGAATATTATTCCATTTTGCAAGTATGAACAAAAAATATCCAAATTTTTTTTGCAATCTACTACAGATGGCTTCGTCCTTTGGCGGAGAGGCCTGTGTCATCCGCAAACAAAGATTTTTGACATCCCTGAGGTAACTCAGGTAAGTCAGTTGTGAAAATATTGTATAATATTGGTCCCAAAATGCTGCCTCGAGGAACACCAGCTCTTACAGGAAGTCTTTCAGACCTGGAGTTCTGATAATTTACCTGAAGCGTACGATTTGACAGATAACTTTGAATTATTTTAACAATGTATGTTGCTTGTTTTAATTATGAATCGTGGTTTACGGCCAACCAGCCGAGTGGAAGTTTAACAACTACCGAAAAGCTAAACATTACATATAATTTGCAATTGGATTAGATGCATGTTGTATGTTGGAAAATTAAAGCTTTTTAATTTTACGATCCAACCTTCATGTCAAACACTGTCGAATGCTTTTTCTATGTCTAGAAGAGCAAGACCAGTAGAATAGCCTTCAGATTTTTTTTTTGAACGAATCAAATTTGTTACACATAAAAGTTGATGAGTGGTCGAATGTCCATGGCGGAATCCAAACTGTTCATTGGCAAAAATTGGAATTTCGTTGATGTGGACCATCATTCTGTTCAAAATGACCTTTTCAAAAAGTTTACTGATGGAGGAAACCAAACTGATTGGACGATAGCTAGAAGCTTCTGCCGGATTTTTGTGTGGTTTTAAAATTGGAACAACCTTAGCATTTTTCCATTTGTCAGGAAAATATGCTAATTGAAAACGTTTGTTAAACATGTCAGATGTAGAAAATTCCATCATCGCCAGGAGCTTTCATATTTTTGAATTTTTTTAATAATATTTCTCACTTCTTCCAAATCAGTATCCCAAGAATTTTCTAAGATGTTCTCTTGATTGAGAATATTTTCGAAGCCCTGAGTAATTTGATTTTCAATTGGACTAGTAAGTCGTAAATTAAATTGTGCGTTCTTTCAAACTGCATAGCAAGTTGTTGAGCTTTTTCGCAACTAGTTAGTAATAATTTGTTTTCCTCTTTCAATGCCGGTATTTGTCAATTGACTATTTTTGCATGTTTATATCGTGTGACAGGTACGAAGATGCTCTATGCCCTAAGAAGTCGAGAGAATATTTTTTTTAAGAAAAGATGCTCGACCGTTGGTATTTGAAACCACGATCCTCAGCTAGATGTTTCTGAATGGTTGCGCGATTACTGCTACGGTTATATGGCTCCGCCAGTAGTATACTCATTGACGATTCAAGCAGAATCTCAAATTCGGATTTCAGCAGAATTGAGGGTTGTACCAATCTACAGGTTAAGGGATTTAGCAAAATTCTGATTGATAAATCTTACATGATCATTATGGATTCAAGTAGAATCCTGCTTGTAGATTCCAGCGAAGCTTTGCAAAAGGATTTTAGCAGAACTCGACTTGAGAAATCTTGCACAGTCCTACAGATTATAGTAGAGTCCTGATTGAGAATTTGGAAGGAATCCTACTTGAGATTTCGTGAAGAATCTATCTTAAGAATTTAAGTTATAAATTTAGTAAGAATTGCGGCTGCGTAGGAATTCAGCCAAATTTTGCTTGAAGGATATTATGGACCTCTTTGAGCAGAATCCTGTTGGAGAATTTTAAGGAGAATCCAGGTTGAAATACTTCAGTTCGGGTTGAGAACTCTAACAGAACCTTGCTCAAACCCGAAAAGAACTCTTTTCAAATATTGCTATGAAATCCTTCATAAGAATTCAATCAAGATTCTTACAGAACATCGATTGAAGCTTCAACCAGAATTCCGACGAATTCGAGTAGAATCATGACTTTTTATTCTACATTTATTAACGAGATTTTTAGCCCTGGGCTAGTTCATTTCGGGATCAACGGCATTACTTCTCATCCGAAAGAGACGTCACTATAACTTTTATGTCATAAGTGCCTATCTCGGGAATGGGATCCGATCGTAGGTCCCCGGCGTGATAGGCGTGTGGTCTAACCACTACACCAGGTCTGTCCCCGAATCCTGAGTAAAAAGTCATACAGAAGCTTAACTGAAAATAATAACATTTTACTTTGACCAGATTTGATAAATTTTGTAAAATGCGAGAGACATGTCATAAATTTACTTTGGATGATCAATAAAAATCGATAAAAGTATGCAGTCGGAGTGGACCAAGTGCTTGTTACCATAATAGCGAAAATGATCAGCGAACTGAGGAATGCGAGGAAATGAAAAGCATTTCAAGAGTTTTGTCAGATTTTTTCCATCGAACGATTCATCTACTCATCCATCAATAGAAATTCATAAATATTACTTGATTCGATGGATTTGAGTTTGATTTTTGACCATTTAGCATTTTTGGATGAGTGGTCAGAAGTTACAACAATTTCTGTGCAGACAGAGTGGACCAAGTGTTGAAAAGCAATAAACTGATTGATTATTGCATTTTTTGAGTCAATTTCAAAGTTCGATATAAGTTTATGACAGTTCTGTAGTGTATGTATGGAATGTCCTATAACCCGCTTATTGGACCAGTATATTTTGGTCGGTACTCAAGATTTCTACTTGGTCCACTCTGACTGAACGCATATTTAAATATGTCTGGTCTTCAATGCCTTGACCCTGCAGAACCTTAATTTTCAAGCTATCGTAATGCCACTGATTTCGGGATTGAAGATATGAATTATTGGAGAATTTACGATACTGATGTCGAAAGGTCTTGATAATTTGTTTATCTTTGAGATATGCGCCCAGTATGGTCATGCAAGCATTAAATGATTGTTATTTTTTTAGAAATTATTCAGTCAGAGTGAACCAACTTACTGAACGGTGATCTTTAGTTCAATCAGAGTGGACCAAGTACACATAGTCCATCAAAAAAACGTTCTATCAGAGGTTTGGATTCTGATTTTTCATGATTATCACTTCACATTATATTGTTTGAAAGTAACACAAAGATGTGAAGAAATATTGAACCAAAATTTTAACGAGTTAAAAAATTACAAAGCGTTAAACTTTGAGCCCATTTTTCTCAAAATATAAAAAATGTCACTTGGTCCACTCTGACTTAACGCCGATCAATTCATATAAAATCACGACTGAAATATAAACAGAATCGAATCGTTTGGAATTCCGGCCGGAATTTTGTTCGAATCTCAAAACAGAATTCAAGTTATGGGGATTTTTTTTATTTCCTTACGGGTTTGGGCCGAAAGGTCTCAGATTCAATATATGAATAAAAAAAAAATTGAGAAAAATTCAGGGTCGCCTATTTTCCCGGAAAACTCAGTTGGATTTTTTTTGTTTTCCCCTGACACTACTTACTTTGAAAAATCATAACTCAAGAACGAAGCATCATAGAAACAAAGTTTTTTTTTATGAAAATGAAAGCAAATTTTCTCGGAAATAAAAAAAAATAACCGGAAACAGTTTTCCACAAAATTTTCCACCGTTGAGAAACACATGATTCAACATTTTCATTCCGTTTCTCAAGCTCCCCACTTCAGCCAGCTGAGTTTTATGGATACCTGCCTTCGTGCATCACACGCGCGTGTAACATAAGAAGCTCTCGGATCCACAACACATCGCGGCTATTCGGCCCAGCACAAGAGCTGAGAACCTGCAATTTGGCTCCAACTCCAAGCCTCCGTCAGCATTTCGAGAGCGCTTGTAGTGCGCGCGATGCTTGATAATGAAGCATGATAGCTACTTATGCCTACCATATACATATATCTCCTTCCTACCTTTCAACCACCCAACTAATGGACCTTACCACCTAATCCGATTCGTGCCAGCGTTTATACTTAGTTGTTGAAACACAAACCGAAAAGGGAAAAAAACAAGCAAAAAATTTGTGTTGAGTTGAGGTTGAGGCGCACACACATCGAGACACGGCACCACACAACAATTCTAAGTATTTTTAGCCGCGTGTAATCAACAAAAATCCAAAAGCATCAGCACTTTTCAGTGGCTCGCCGTTTCGGTCGCGGTGTGGTGAATGTGGTGAGTTACCTACATTCTGCCAAATCTGAAGCGCAGCTAACTCACCAACACCGGTCTAAGGGTCCATTCACAAATTTCATAACGCTGGAGGGGGTGGGTGGGTGTCCTTGCGATGTTACGGTTCGTACAAAAATAGAAAAAATATCAATACAAAAAGCGTTACAAGGGGGTGGGTGGGTGTCCAAAATGGCCAATTTTAGCGTTATGAAATATATGAACAAGCCCTAACGAGCGATTCCAACAGCCCCATCAGCACACGAAGTGGGGGGTTTGGGGTTTAGTGTGATCGACTATGTGGTCGTGCCATTCAGAAGGCTATCTGTGTGTGCGTGTTTGAGCTCTTCTGCGTTGCGGAGCTTTGGTTGTTCGCAGATTTCAAATAGTCGCACTCACTCTCCGAATGTTTTTATTGTGAAATTTCTAATTATGTCGTCACTTTTTTTATAATCATCCAACGAGCCAAGCTTCAACTACAACGACTGCGACGACGACGACGACCACCACATCAGCGATTAAGTGTCTGAATGGGAATGATTTAGCCGCCATTGGAAGTGAATATCGTTTTCACCTGTGCGCCGATTGTAGGTCTAGGTAGGCGTACACCCAACCGAAGTGTGCCATGATAACGAACAGTTTCTTAACCCTGGGGACGGACCTGGTGTAGTGGTTAGAACACACGCCTCTCACACCAAGGACCTGGGATCGAATCCCATCCCCGAGATAGTCACTAAAAATTTCAGTGACGACTTCCTTCGGAAGGGAAGTAAAGCCGTTGGTCCCGAGATGAACTAGCCCAAGGCTAAAAATCTCGTTAATAAAGATAAAAAAAAAAAAAAAAAAAAAAGTTTCTTAACCAGGGCGATGCCATGGTTGGCTAAAGGGGGCAGGATCCGTCATTGATTTCGGAATTTTCGAAAGCAGTTTTTTCGTTCAAAATCAAGTAAATTTACAGGAAAATGTGTTCACTGTAATTTATTCTCCAACCGAAACCCAGTGAACACATTTTCATCGAATAATTTTCTGTTTTGAGCTGAAAAACTGCTTTTGCAGTTTCGATGATGACGATTATTACGATGACGGAGCGTTGATCGTTAAGTGAAATAAATCGAAGCAGCCTCTAGCCCAGGCTCTTTCCATTCAAGTGAGGAAACAAAGGGTGCCGTGAATCGTGATCAGTATTTCAGAATTTGGTGGATTTAGGCAGGAGATCTTAACCTCCACTAGGAGAATCAGTGTTTCCTTTCAAATAGCAAAGAAATGAAATTGCCGTGTTTTGTCGGAAATTCTTAAAGATCTTCTCAAACATCTTGAAGAGAAGAAGCACCAATTTTCCTCTTTACCATTTAATGTCATTGGAGTCCGCTAGAGAAACTCCAGTGAAATTAAATGGTACAGTTCAAAATTCAAGTTTTCATTTCAGTTTGTTCAAGATCGTCTTGAAAGGTCTTACAAGTGACTATAATGCTACGTTAAGATTATGGAATTGTATCATGATACTGACGGTTTTCGTGATATTGGGCCAATGTAATGTCTCTGACGTAACATTTCCGAACATTTTTGACAGCTCCTACAATTTCATCTTTTGAACGTGATATTTCAAATATCACGATACAAACTGCTCGAATATGTTGCACGAAGGCAAATTTTTCGGCAACCCTGCGAGCATTTAACAGAAATGTCATTTTGCATGTTAGTTTTCATTTTTGTTTCGATTTTTTTTAACCTGGTACGCCCGGAACAGTTGAACAATGATGAACATGGAGTTCAGGTACTGCTAAAAATATTCTGAGGAATTGCTTTCAGTATTCATAACTTTCCTCATTTCAGACATTTTTTCAACAAATCTGCAAATGGTGAATCAATAAATTATTTTAGCGATTCTTTAGAATATTTGAACCTTATTTTCGACACTCGAGATTCTCAAGAAAATATTGCTGGAATAAATCAGGAAATTACTTCTGGAATTCCTCAAGGATCTTTTCAAAAACAACCCGTTGAATTATTTCAGAAAATCCTTCATAATACATATATCTGAAGACTCCTTCTGAAATTCCTTCAGCAATACCCACATAAAATCCAAAGGTTTATCTGGAAATTCCTCCATGAATTGGTCCAAATTCTTATGGGGATTTCTCAAGGATTTCCTCCGAATGTTCCTCCATGCATTTCTCCCAGGAACTCCTCAAAAAGTTCCTTCATACATTACTCCCGAAATTTTTCTCGGAACGCTTTCAGAAAATTCACCAGGAACCACTCTAAAAATTTCTTCCGAATTCTTCCGAGAGTTTTTTCAGGAACTACTCTGGGGATTTTTCCAATAACTACTCCGGGCTTTTTCCAGGGAATTATCTTAAAATTCCTTTGCGTTCGAATCAGAGATTCCTTTAGGAAACACAACCTTGTTTTTTTTTTGAGTTTTTGCAGAAAATTCGTGAGGGAATTCCTCCATGAATTATTCTAGCAAATAACTATGTGCTCCAGTAATTGCTCTAAAAATTTATCTCAGAGTTTCTCCAGAGATTCTTTAAGATATACCTCCGAGAATTCTTCCAAAAATTGTATTGAGAAATTTATATGGATCTTTCCAGTAACTTCTGTAGTATACCTTTTGGAAACTTCTTAAGGAATTCCCCAGGAACTATTTCGGAAGTTCCTACAGTTCCCCTTATTTTTCTGAAAATTTATTATCGTTATTTACTAAGCAAACAATTTTAGGGTATTTCTGGGCACAATGAAACCATGGAGATAATTGTGAAACAACCAATCAATCCTGGAGGAACTTCTTTTAAAATTATAATATATTATATAATAACGTAAAAATGATGAAGTTCTTGTAGTAGGTCCAGACATAATTTATATAGGAACCTAGCTGTAGAAATCCATTCAGAACATTCAGAAGAATTTCTGGAGAAAATACTGGATGAACCTCCAGAGGAACTCCAAGAGAAATATCCCATCTAATTCCTAGAACATCCACAGGAAATCCTAAAGCAGAACCTCTAGAATAACTTCTGGGTTAGCTTTCGAAGAAACTTCCGTAGAAACTGCTCGAAGAACTTCCAGAGGAAATCCTAGCGACGCTATCCAAGGGATTTCAGGAGAAACTTCTGATAGACTTCCTAGAAGAGCCATACTTAGACTCATTCTTCAATGACCTGTAATTGTGATCGAAGATAATTATCTGAATAGATCTGTGTGCTATTCATGATAACGTTAGGGGTAGTACAGCCTTCTGAAGAAAAACTGTACGAATTTTGTCACATTCAGACAAAACATGCGGCCCACGGGACGTACTTTGGCCATCACGGTTCTGGAGAAACAACCATAAGAATTTTTAGGCATTTTCTGGAGGATCTCATACAGAAATTTTCAAGGTATTCCAGGAGAATATTCTAGATCTATCATAAGAACTTGTAGTGGAACTTCCGGAGAAACTCTTAACGAAACTTTCGGATTTACTTCTGGGTAAATTTGATGAGGAACTTCAAGAAGAACTTCCGGAGGAATCCTTAAGGTAACTTGCGGACACTTCTAGGATACACCCGCTTCTAGGCGATATTCCGGAGGAATTCGTTGAGAAACGACGAATTTTCGAAGGAACTTCTACAAGAACTTTCAGAGGCAAGGGAACTCCTAGAAGAGCCTCTGGAGTAATTTGTGAAGTGATTCTTAGAGGAGCTTCCGGAGAAATTCCTGAATAAACTTTCCGAAGAATTCCAGTATAAACTCCTAGAGAAATTACTAGTAAAACTCTTTGCGAAACTTCTGGAAGAAATCTTACTAGTGGAACTTCCGGAGAAACTCCTTGCAGAACTTCCGAAGTGACTCTTGGGGAAATTTGCGGAGGAACTATTGAGAAAACTTCTGGAAGAACTCCTAGACGAGCTTCCAAAAGAAAAACTCTGAAACTAGGGACACTTCTGAAGGAATTTGTACAAGCACTAAAGAAGGAACTTCTGGAAGAAATCCTAGAGTAAGTGGAGAAACTTCTGGAGGAATTTCCGGAGAATTTCGTTGCAAAAAATCATCTTCTGGAGGCATTGCTAAAGGAATTTACATGGGAACTTCTAGGGAAATTTCCGGAAGAACTCCTAAAGGAGCTTCGGGAGCAATTCCTAGTGAAACTTCCTGGAGAAATCCTTAAGGAACTTTTGGAAGAACTTTCAGAGGACTTGCCGGAAGAAATTGCTGGATTATTCTACAGTAACTTCCAGAAGAACTGTCTACATAAAATCCTAGAGGAACATCCAGAAGATCACCTAGAGAGACTTCCAGAGAAACTCCTTGTGAAGAAATTCGAGAAACTTTCCGAAAAAAAATTACACGAATGTTTCTTGAGGAATTCCTATGGGATTTTTTGGATGAACAGAAACGACCAGGAGAACTCCTGCAATAACTTTCGGAAAAACTACCAAAGGAAGTTTAGAAAGACTTCCTACAGGAATTACTGGAGAAACTTCTTGGGGAACTAGCGGAGAAAATCCTAGAGAAACTTCCAAAGACCTACTAGAGGACTTCAGGAAAAACTTCTAGAAGAATTCTAGAGGAACTTCCGGAAGAACTCCTAGAGGAACATCCGAAGGAATTCCTAAAGCAGCATCTGGAGAAATCTCTGAAGCAACTTAAAGAAAAAAATTTACAGTAATTTCTGGAAAAACTTTGAGTGCAACGTCCAGACAAATTTCTACAAAAGAAGCTGCCCAGAGAAACTTCTGAAGGAGCTTCCGGAAGAACTCCTTGTGGAGCCCCTAGAGTGTTCCTCGAGGAACTTCCAGGACAAATCCTGGAGAAACATCTGAAAGAACTTCTAGAGGACTTGCTGGAAGAACTTCTAGAAAAATAACTTCCGGTAAAATGCAACAGATACTTCAAAGACCTACTAGAGGAGTTTAGGAAAAACTCCTAGTAGAATTCTAGAGGAACTTTCGGAGGAACTTCCGAAGGAACTCCTAAGGGAACTTCCGGATAAAATTCTGAAGCAACTTACAGAAAAACTTCTTCAGAAAATTCCGGAAGAACTTTTAGTGCACCGTCCAGACAAACTTCTACAGGAGCTTCTGGTGGAATGCCCAATGAAACTTTTGGAGAATTTTCCGAAAGAATTCCTAGCGGAGCCCCTAGGATAATTATCGGAGGAATACATAGGGGGCTTCCAGAGGAATTCCAGAATAAACTCTCGGATGAATTCAAAGAGAAACTTCCAAAGGTGATCCCGAAGATGCCTAACAAATTTCTGCAGACACCACTGAATTTTGAAAATACGTCGGAAAGTTAAAAAGATCCACATTTAAAATATCCCATGAAGCAATTTTCAATTCTATAAGCTCCACTTTTAATTATTTTCGACCCAACTAGACTATATATGGACACATCGATAGTAATCTTGATTTTAACATTTAATTGCAAAAAATACTTGATATTGACAATGCTCTCGAAACTTTAACTAATTCCATCGTTGAAGCAAGGTGTTTTGCAATACCAAAATGTGAATTAAACTTTGAATCCGTGATAATAGACGATGATCTTAAACTCTTCCGTCTTAAAAACGTGAAAGAAGGCAATTTAAACATAATCGCGACCTTACTATGAATATTATATTGCAGAATCTGCAAGAAGCAATAAAAAAAAAAACGTTGTACTCAATTGAGAAACAAAAATTTTAGAAACAAAATTCCTCTATTAAATCCTGGTTCTAAGGCCTTTTGGGTACTATCAACAATTTTGAAATAACCCCAGAAGCCAATTCTGGCATTGAAAGAGGAAAAAAAAAATATTTCTAACTAATTGCGAAAATGCTCAAAAACTTGCTATGCAGTTTTATTCATAGCAAATGAAAGATTAAGATGATAATTGTGAAGCAAATTGAAAAAAAAATATGTTTAGCTTTTTTGTATTACAGAATACCGTTTCGTAAGTTCCACACAAAGAAAGAGACTTTTTAAGATACTGTACAACAATCCACCTCACTTTCGCTTTGGGTGCACTCGGCAGCGAAATCGAAGGTTGTGTGCTAATTGAACGAGCAAACTCAGCTTTTCGCCGCGTTTCGCTGTGTTGTAATTTTGCTTCGCGCTATCGCTGGTGAGAGTGCTTGAGAAAAGAAACGGAACTTTATTTTTGTCGTTTGGAACTAAATCGTAATTTTAAACGCCAAAAACCATTAACCGACCAAAAGTCTGACGGGTTTTTGATGGAGCAACAGCGGGGCAATAGAAATAATGCGTCAACTCAGCGGGTAGCTAAGGATCGATGACAACATACACCTATTCAGCCAAGGTAAGAGCAGTGGGCTCTGACTCAAGTTGACAACAAGAGACGACGACAAAACGCAAAAAAAAGCATTCCGAGAGAAAGCTGCTCTGAGTTCGACGTCGACGGGATGTGAGTGTCTCCGTTTTGGGTTGTGAGAATTGCATGTGGGAACTGTGAGAAATTTATTTTGTTTATTTTTTGTTTCTGGTCGGTTTCAGTCACAAGCTAACTAAGCATTTTTCGAGACGAGTTAGACTATTTGGATGTATTACTCATTTAAAAATTGATGGTCGATACTACAAGTGTAAATTGTTCAGCTTATTACACTTGTAGTATGTTTCAGATTTGTAACTTGTTTTTTAGATTTTACAATGTTTTTTAAGACGTTGATTCTGTCTAATCTTTGCAGACGATTCTGGCACAAAAGTACCACGCATTTGGTGCACCTGCATGACGTGGAGTGCCAAAAGATGCAGCTTATGTATCGGTCTAATAAAATGCAGAAGTTCTACTGGAAGATCAACGCATCTAGCTAATGCTTTGCTCTGCTGGCTAAAATGTACAGTTTTGTATCCGAACTTACCGAACATGACTCATATTACGAACAGTGGTAAGAATTGATATTTTTACGTTTTTTAAATGTCGATGTCTTAAATCACACAGCGTACCAAAAATGTCATTTCAAGTGTGTGCTAGACTAATTAAAAATTTGATAACCTAGGGGGGAACGAGGTCCCGGATGACCTGCTGGCCAGATTGGTGACAATGAGCCCTGAATTTATCGATCGAGTCACCAAAGCGCTCCTCTAATGTTTTTATCTATGCCAGACGGTGGTCCTCAGTTGTCCTCGTTCTCGGAGGACTGTTGAGGATCATCCGGAGGAACTTATTCTGGGTTCTCTGGAGCCTCAGATGGTGGGTTTTGGCGCAACTCTCCCAGATTGGTACGCCATATTCAATGACTGGAAGAATGACCTGTTTGTAAACAGCAAGCTTGTTCTTCAAAGACAGAGTTGACTTCCGGTTGGTGAGTGGATAAAGTGATTTTAGCAAGATGTTGCTTTTGGTGACCGTTTTGTCAACCTACTGTCTGAAGAGAAGCTTGCTGTCTAACGTTAAACCAAGGTAGTCGGCTACATCAGACCATTCCACCGTTGATCCACCGAGGGTGATTTTACAATCCTCAGCCGGAACAAGTCGGTGGGATTTGGAACAGAGGAAGAGGATGACCTGGGTCTTCGCCGCGTTGATACAGATCTTGCAGCTGTTTAAATAATCTGACAAGACATTCAGGCCTCTCTGGAGTCGAGATGTTAACGCTCTCGTGAATCTGCCGCTGTAGACGACTGAGGTGTCGTCAGCGAACAGTGATAGAGAGCCGCCTTCAGGGAGCTGAGGCATGTCCGAGGTGAACAGGTTGTATAGTAGGGGACCTAAAATACTGCCCTGTGGAACACCTGGGGGGGATGTTGAGTGGGTCTGAGTTGACTCCATTGAGGGAAACCCTGAACGTCCTGTCAAATAGATTATTTTTGATGATTTTCACCAAATAGGTGGGAAGATTGTATCGGTGCAGCTTGTACACCAGGCCGTCATGCTAGACGTTGTCGAATGCTTTTTCAACATCGAGCAACGCCATGGCGGAGGATTTGGCGAGGGACTTGTTCCGCTAGAGGATGTTGGTTACTCGAGTCAGTTGGTGCACGGTTGAACGACCGCGTCGAAAGCCAAACTGATCTTCGAGTAAGATGTTGTTTTGATCGGCTGCCGAAAGCAGCCGTCTCTTGATCGTTTTTTCAAAAAGCTTCGATAACCCTGGGAGAAGTCTGATCGGTCGATAGCTTTTGGGGGAGGAAGGATTCTTTCCAGGTTTCCTGATGGGGATGACGTTTGCTGACTTCCACGACGAGGGAAAGTAGCTAAGTCGGAGGCACTGATTGAGAATCAGTGCCAGATGTTGGTAGAACTGGAGACTCAATTGCTTGAGCTCTAAGTTCAGGATGTTGTCGAGACCTGGGGCCTTCATGTTTTTGGATGATTTGAGATAGGCCAGCAATTCGTCAGCAGTGATCTCCAACTCCTCCGAGAAGTCGTTGGGAGATCGGTGTAGGTTAGCTGCATGTACGAAAACAGCAGCTTCGTATGGGCTAGGAATGTCTAGCCCTAGGTTGTGGGAGCTGACGAAATGCCGACCTATCGCAGGGGTTATCGAGCGACCTTAGAGTCGGTGTTGTCTAATGGAATCAACGGTGGAATAGGTCTGGGTTTTGTTTTTAAAAGTTTGGTCATCTCCCAGAATGGCCTAGCACAATCTGGGAGAAAGCGGATCTTGTTGGAAAAATCATTGTTCCTGAGGTCCACCATTCTGGCCTTGATTATTTTGGATATGCGATTGACTTTGCTTTTTAACGCAGGCAGACCAGAGCGTTGGTACTGCCGGCATTTGGTGTTTTTTAAACGAATAGGATCTTTGGTAACACGATCGATAAAAAGGGTGTTGCCCACCTGACCAGATGTTGGCACATGCTGCTCTCGGGCCACGGAGATGGCCTCTTCGACGCTCTGCAGCTGCCGGTCGATATCTTCCACGGACTCTAGAGGAGCCTCGTACCGGATGTTGGCGTCGACATACCGTTGGAATTGGCCCCAGTTGACACGGTGGTAGTTACGCCAGGTGACCCGATGCCGGTTGACCAGGGAATTAAGTTCTGCCACCACCGGGTAGTGGTCCGAGCTGAGGTTCTGTTGAACGACCAATTGGGAGATGTTGCCGTCCATGTTGGTCAGAAAGACATCGATGATTGAGTGGGCCCGGACCGGCTCAGGCGGGTGGGTGAATCCGGGCTCAGGTTGGTGTAGTGGCCTTCCTCCAGGTCCTGTTACAGGATGAGGCCATTCCTGTTTCGCCGGGGGTTTCCCCAGGTCTCGTGCCTTGCGTTCAGGTCGCCAGCCAGGATGAACTGCCCCTGCCGCCGTCTTGCTAGGGCCGCCGATGTTCCGTCGTTGATGTTGGATTGCTTCGGGCAGTACGCGGCGATGATCGTAATTGGGCCAAAGGAGGTTTCCACCAGAACACCAACGGCCTCGATGATTTGCAGCTGGAAGCTCGGCAGCAGGGTGCAGTTTACGTTCCTCCGCAGGCCAATCGCAACGCCTCCTCCTTCGGATCCGCACCGGTCAAGCCGCACGAGCCGGAAGTCGGCGATGAAGACGTTAACTTCCGGCTTGAGGTGCATCTCCGTGATCACGGCAATATCGATGCCTTCGTGGTCCAGGAAGGCTAACAGCTCTCGGTTTTTGCTCCGGAGGGAGCAAGCGTTCCAGTTGAGGATCTTGGTGATGGCCTATCGGGCCATATTTTGTGAGGAAGGCGAATACCACCGAGATGGCGGCGTTGATTTGTCTTACTTGGAACGGCAGGCTCGCAGCCGTTGGAACAAGTCCCTGGTGTACATTTGCTCCGGTGTGTACAGGGAGCCGTCGTCGGAGGGAGGAGTGCCGGGGGCACTGCGTCCAGGGTTACCCCATCCAGGAGGGGGCGCATTCTGCACCGGTGGAGCGGCGGCGGCGGCCGTGAGGCGATGCTGAACGGAGAGGGCCGGCTGGCGGGATGCCTGCTGGTGAGTTGGTGAAAGCGGTGGCAGATTGGGCACCTGGTGTCAGAAAGTGCTTCTCAGTCAGCGGTGGGGGTGGTTGGCGCTGGCGTTGCCGTCTCAGCTTCTTGGCGGATGCTTGTTGGCGGATTGCCAGGAACTCCGCTCGTGCGGCTGCTGCACTCGTGGTTGGCACCGCAATGGGCACACTTCGGTTCGGTGCCTTCCATCGGCTGGCATGTCGTCGTGGCGTGCGCACCGGCACATTTGCCACAGCGGGGCTTCATATGGCAGTTTCGTGTCCCATGACCGAGCGCGAGGCAGTTGCCACACTGCGTCACGTCTCTCTTTTTTGGGCGGTAGCGCTCCCATTCAACGACGATGTTGAAGAGCGCTCTCAGCCTCGTTAGGCCCGCCATGGTGGTGAACTCCTTCTCCAGATGGGCCAGGTAGAGCTGGTCAGGATGTCGTCCTCCTTGTACTCGTCGGATGGGGAACACGTTCGTCGGCTTCAGTCCTGCCGCCTTCATCTCATCGACGATGGCCTCCGGGATGTATTTCGGGAGCCTTAGGACGAGAACCTTCATCGGCTTGCTACCGGGGGCATCGTGGGTGTAAAATTCCACCCCCTTTGCCTTCAGTAGCTTGCCGGTCTTGTCGAAATCGAAAAGTATCAAAATACACCACTAACGTCAAAAATTCTTCTATGTATTTTTTAAATGTTTCGAATTGGAAAAAAGGTGTTTTTAAAATGTATCTTGCCTTCAAATAATCAAAGGAAATTTGTTGAAAAACACCATCAAAACTTTTGCTTCCGAGATTAGCATAGCGGTAATGAAATCTGTAGAGAAACATGCAGCAAAATAACTGAGCAGGAGGAAAATAAGAATAAGATTTATTAAGATGTATTGTTTTGAACTTCCTTAAAACACTTCTCTGGAAATAATTTTACCAATTATTGTCAGAATCTATGGTCTTGGTTTGAATTTTCGTGCGATTGGAGGGCGAAATTTCTAGAAGCTTTCTGGCAGAATTCAAGAAAACCAGAAGTCAAGTGAGAATAGATTTCAAGGATAATTTTAAAAAGTAGATTCTGGTGGAACTGCTTGGAAAATTTCTTTCATTTATAAATTTATTATAGAGATTGCAACTAACCTGTTAAATCTTTCATTGTACCATTGCCCATCTATTGTTCTACCTGCTGTAACATTTTGTTGTTTCTCCTTCCTTCGCACGAAGCTTCAAAAATTACAGAATTATTATGCGTATGGTTCCTGATTTCCGAGAGTCCATAAGGAATTCCTAGAATCAGATTTTCAAAGTAATGCAAAAGTTTTCTCCTAAGATTTAAATGCAATAAAATATTACATAACGAATATTATCAGAATACATCTTCGGTAAATTTCTCAGAAAAATAAACAGCAATATTTTCTACAGTACTACAAAATAATCGATAATCATGAAACTTCGGAGTTCATACAAAACATTATCTATTTTATTATAAAAGACAAAGAAAAAAGGACAAGAATTTGTGTAGTAAATATTACAAGGACCACTTAAGCTTTACCATGATGTACAAGTTTCAGAAATTCTACGGTTTAATTCTTAAAAGTTACATATTTTTTCCGAATTATATTAGCTGCAATTATTCAATAAATTACCACCAAAGTTCTTTCAAAATTTTTTTTTATGTTTTTCTCTCTGAAATGTAGTAAATCGCACAGGAATTTGCAAAGCAATCCCTTAAAATATTGAGATGTTCCTGGATAAGTTTTTGAACCAAAAAAAAAAAAGAAAATGGATGAATTTTTAAATGTTATTTATGGAAGAATCTTAAGATTATCATTCGGAAAAAATAGAGTTATTTTTAGGACCAAAACAATACTTGATGGAGCCTCTGAGGGAATTTTTTGGGAAGATCAAGTATAAATTGCAAAATCTTTGTAAATCTGATTAAACAGTTTCCAAAAGAATCGTTAGTGCGGCTTAGGGGAAAAATCTCTGGAATTTTTTAGGAGAATCTTAGAGAAGCAATAATACAATTCTGTAAGAATTCCCTGAAAAAATAATCCCCAAGATAGTCACTCATGATAAAAAAGGTTATAGTGATGACTTCCTTCAGCAGGGAAGTAAAGCCTTCGGTCCCGAAATGAACTAGCTCATGGCTAAAAATCTCGTTAATAAAGACAAAAAAAAAATAAAAAAAAAAAATTATCCGTAAAAAATGCAGATAGATCTGCGGAGAAGTTCTTTTTTTTTGAAAAATCATGAATAATATTTTCCCAATTAAATTCTTTTCAACTGTTGATGAAATTCTGGTGGAATATTCGAGAAGTCCTTAGAGTAACACCTGGTTAAATCATTTAATTTTTTGCAGGAAGTCTGGATAATTGGATTTTTTAAACACTCCTGTGGAAAAACTTCAGAAAGGACTTCAAAAGCAAAGTTGGAAAAACTATTGGCGAACTCTCAGAAGAATTTGTGGAATGAATTCTTGCTTGATGATCTTGAAGACATTTTTGGTGAGATTCCTCGAATATTTTGTACTATTTTTTGGAGAAATCTTCAGGAATTGCTGAAAATCCTTATCAAATTATTAATGAACAACTGGAGGATGCTTTAACCTAACAATTGAAATTTATGTGTCATAATTACGTAAAGGACCTTCTTGAACGCTCAGGTTGGCCAGGAGGAGGAGTTCAGACCGACGATTGGAAAGTTCAGCGCCCACCGGCTGACGAACGAGAACGGCCTACGACTGATAGATTTTGCCGCCTCCAAGAACATGGCCATTCGTAGCACCTATTTCCAGCACAGCCTCCCGTATCGGTACACCTGGAGATCACCTCAGCAGACAGAATCGCAAATGGACCACGTTTTGATCGATGGACGGCACTTCTCCGACATAACCGACGTCAGAACCTATCGTGGCGCCAACATTGACTCCGACCACTACCTGGTGATGGTGAAACTGCGCCCAAAACTATCCGTCATCAACAATGTACGGTACCGACGCCCGCCCCGGTACAATCTCGAGCGGCTGAAACAACCGGATGTCGCCAATGCGTACGCGCAGCATCTTGAGGCAGCGTTGCCGGATGAGGGCGAGCTCGATAGGGCCCCTCTTGAGGACTGCTGGAGGACAGTCAAAGCAGCCATTAACGACGCTGCCGAAAGCGTTGTCGGATATGTGGAACGGAGCTAATGAAACGATTGGTTCGACGAGGAGTGCCAGGAGGTTTTAGAGGAGAAGAATGCAGCGCGGGCTGCAATGCTGCAGCATGGTACGCGGCAAAACGTGGAACGATACAGACTGAAGCGGAAACAGCAAACCGCCGCCTGGAAGAGGTGGAATGCCAAGAGATGGAGTTGCTGTACCGTTCTCAAGAAACGCGGAAGTTCTATCAGAAGCTCAACACATCCCGCAAAGGCTTCGTGTCGCGAGCTGAGATGTGCCGGGATAAGGATGGGAGCATCTTGACGGACGGACGCGAGGTGATCGAAAGGTGGAAGCAGCACTACGATGAACACCTGAATGGCGCAGAGAACACAGGCACAGAAGGTCAGGACAGCGAAGGCGATGGCTACGTCAGCACAGCGGACAGCGGAAATCAACCAGCTCCCACGATGGGGGAAGTTAAGGATGCCATTCAACAGCTCAAGAACAACAAAGCCGCTGGCAAGGATGGTATCGGAGCCGAACTCATCAAGATGGGCCCGGACAGGTTGGCCGCTTGTCTGCATCGGCTGATAGTTAGAATCTGGGAAACGGAACAGCTACCGGAGGAGTGGAAGTAAGGCGTTAAATGCCCTATCTACAAAAAGGGCGACAAACTGGAGTGTGAAAATTATCGTGCAATCACCATCCTAAACGCCGCCTATAAAGTGCTATCCCAGATTCTCTTCCGTCGTCTATCACCTATAGCAAACGAGTTCGTGGGAAGTTATCAAGCAGGTTTCATCGACGGCCGCTCGACAACGGACCAGATCTTTTCCGTGCGGCAAATCCTCCAGAAATGCCGTGAGTACCAGGTCCCTACGCACCATTTGTTCATCGATTTCAAGGCGGCATACGATAGTATCGACCGCATAGAACTATGGAAAATCATGGACGAGAACAGCTTTCCCGGGAAGCTCACAAGATTGATCAGAGCAACGATGGACGGTGTGCAAAACTGCGTGAAGATCTCGGGCGAACACTCCAGTTCGTTCGAGTCTCGGCGGGGACTACGACAGGGCGACGGACTTTCGTGCCTGTTGTTCAATATTGCGCTTGAAGGTGTCATGCGGAGAGCCGGACTTAACAGTCGAGGCACGATTTTTACGAGATCCGGACAATTTGTTTGCTTCGCGGACGACATGGATATTATTGGGAGAAAATTTGAAACGGTGGCAGACTTGTTCACCCGCCTGAAACGCGAAGCAACAAGAGTCGGGCTAATGGTGAATGCGTCGAAAACAAAGTACATGCTGGTTGGCGGAACTGAGCGCGACAGGGCCCGCCTAGGAAGCAGTGTTACGATAGACGGGGATACCTTCGAGGTGGTGGACGAGTTCGTCTACCTTGGATCCTTGCTGACGGCTGACAACAATGTTAGTCGGGAAATACGAAGGCGCATCATCAGCGGAAGTCGTGCCAACTATGGGCTCCAGAAGAAACTGCGGTCAAGAAAGATTCACCCCCGCACCAAATGCACGATGTACAAAACGCTCATAAGACCGGTAGTCCTCTATGGGCATGAGGCGTGGACTATGCTCGAGGAGGACTTGCAAGCTCTTGGGGTTTTCGAACGCCGAGTGCTAAGGACGATCTTCGGCGGCGTGCAGGAGAACGGCGTGTGGCGGCGAAGGATGAACCACGAGCTCGCTCAACTCTACGGCGAACCCAGTATCGTGAAGGTAGCTAAAGCTGGAAGGATACGCTGGACAGTGCATGTTGCAAGAATGCCGGACAACAACCCTGTAAAGATGGTGTTCGCCACGAATCCGGTCGGAACAAGAAGGCGTGGGGCGCAGCGAGCTAGGTGGATGGACCAGGTACACCAGGACCTGGAGAGCGTGGGTCACAGTCGAGGATGGAGAGAAGCGGCCATGAACCGAGGGAATTGGCGAAATATTGTTGGCGAGGCTTTATCAAGATAATTGATGTAAAGCCAAATAAGTAAGTAAGTACCTTCCAGAATTCTTTATGAGATTTTTAAGCAATTCGATAGAAATTCTTCGAGCCATTTTCTGGTGAGGTCCGAAAATCTGGGAATGATTTTCCGTGGGAATCCCTAGACGAACTCAGTGAAAACTGTTAAAGGAGTTCTTGAAGAAGGCACAGAAAAGTACGAAAATAATTCAGTTCTTCCGTAGGAATTATCAGAGGAATCTCTTCAAAACACATGGTTAAGAACCTGAAAAAAATTTTAAGAATCACAAAGGACAATCCTTGTGATTTTTTGTGTTAAAATTTTTGAAGAATTTCGTTTGGATTACGCAAAGAATGAATCCATAGAGGAAATTGAAATTTACAAATATCACTGTTGTGCCGCAGAAAGAGACAAAATAGCAAATAAATAAAATCAATATCAATCTGTTAAAACTACGAAACATGTGAAAATCTTAACCATTGCGACTGACATTACTTCCGTAAAACTATTATTTGATAGGCCCCCTCCAAAAGAAACCCTAACTACGCCAATGCTCATTTGTAAGAAAAGAAAGAAAGAAAGATAATGCATGGAACGAGCTCACCAATTTCTTATCCAATTTTGACTGAGCAGATACAAACGGGTTTTGCGTTTTTTTACGATCATGTAAAGAAATTTATATAAAAATACAGTTTAATTTCAATCGATAATGCTTGAATTTTCCATGAACGTGTAAATTTGAAGCAAAATTGTCTGACACTACAGGACTGGCAGTTGATATCGATGGTCAAGATAGAATTTGAAAAGAAATTCGAGAAAACTACGTAAATTTATTTTCTTATTAGCCTTCAACTTATAAAAATGGTAAAGAATCTATACTGTAAATGCTATAAGTCAATGTGTTCCTTGGACTCATATTCGAATTAGCATTTTCACAATAATTCAAGAGCATGATAGATCCGCTTCAATAAAATTCAATTAACGAAAAGATTCATCCAATCCATTTCGGTAAATACTGAATGCACCTTCATAACGATACTCTTCCTGCATCCAATCGAAAACCGACCATACCAGCGGCCTTGATCTGCATTTAAATTGGCCACATAAAGCTCACATAGTCCACGTATGCCACGGAAACAGCACGCTTCGGGACACAATATTAATATACAGTATAAACGAACGAAATTAGGACAAATAATTTTAATTAAATGCACTTGCATGAGCAAACCTCCACCTTCCACTTTCTGATCCCATACCTCCAATCGCACATAAAAAAATCGATGGGAAAGCACTGCAGAAGGGCTTGAACCCCAGGGGCCCTGTGAGGTTGGCGGTTTGTGTCACGGGCAATATTTTCATTAATTGATTGAATCATCGTTTGATGTTCAAATAAAAAAAAAACAAACATTCAACAACGTTTTCATTTCCATTTAGATGATTGTAAAGCACGAATAAAATTGCATTCCATTCATCACTTCGTGTGCTGCATGAGAGGTGCAATTCTTGTAGCCTCTCTATTGGAGGAAAAAAATGTTAATTTTCAAGCCGATTCACAGTTTGGCTTTGCTTTGATTCGTGGTGAAAATAAAACTACTGTGGGCGAGCTTTATTTTCTCCAATTTATTCATGTGTTAATTAATCATCAATTAGACGTTTGTTAACGCAAGCGTAATGCAAGCAGCGTAACGTATAATACTGCATGGCTGCATTGATGAACTTTAGCTCGTAATGTGTAGACTATTGAGTTCTGAGTTCAGATTTCTTATATTTAATCTGAAGTGTTTAATTTCATAGATGAATTAGAGTTACTACAACGGTCTAAGTAAGAAATCAAAGGTTTGAATTATTACTGCAATACAGTGCGAAAATGTTATTCTTATTTGCGTTTTTTAGCTGAAAATTTGCAACTCAATTAAAAATGTAAGAAATTTCAAAAGAAGAATTTTCAAAACACTCTGGATATATAGCGAAATGAATTTCCATTGATCCATGAAATCCATTGATAAAATTAACTTTAGGGATCTCACAAGAAGTGCGAGATTTGTGTCTTCTAAATGTTTTAGAAAAAAATAATGATGTTCTATACGTGTCTGTTGCTATTCAAGTTATCCAGCTGAAACCCACAAAATCATTTGAAGAGGTTACCTCAGGCGGTGCGTCTCAGCACAAAATCCTCCGTCGTTTTCCTAGCCCCATTAAGACACCAGTCGAAGCCGAACGGTAATTAGTGTTTGCCTCTTCAGCGCACGTCAATCGTAAGCCTAGGTACCTGCAAGTAAACAAGAAACAATCGAAAAGATTTAGGCACTGCAGCACAGTAAAAACCTTGTCGGTTGCCATTATCTAGCCGTGTGGTGGCAGTCTGCGGATCGGCAAAATGCAAGCAGTCGGCAAGTGTCTCCCGCTCAGAAACCGCAATCTCGGCACTTCTTAGCAGCATTTCCCAACCGGTGGCTCGTCAATGATCATTCAAATATGCCATCAAAAAATGAACGCGTCTTGCAAAGGAATCTATCGAAGATTCCGCTTAAGTCCACAACACTTTTCGTCTTGAATGTATTTCGTCTGTTCCACTGGGCGTTGCATGCTAGTCCGTTGTCTAGTGTGGTGTTTTTTTTATGTCCACTGGAAGCATTGACGTGTCGGACCTTGTTACCATAATTACTAGCTTTTCAAACAAAATCATTCAAGAAAGATGGACGATATCTTAGCATTAGCATTAAGCATTTCGGAAAAATTCGTAGGTGGTACAGTCCTACACGCTCAAAAATGAGTTCTGGAAAACGTGAACTGTCAAAAATACACCATGAACTACCATCATGTTTACGCAGAAACATGATCTAGTTCACGGTGTATTTTTGCTTGTTGGCGAGTTCACGTCTGTTGTTCACGGATACGAGAACGGATTTTTTTCTGTGTAGCCCATTGTATGAGGGTTGCCTCCTTCCCGTCCGTTATCAAAGTCAGAAATTTGGGATTAATCTCTAACTCTTAGACAAGATTGACGCATCCTCCAATAATCGAGAGCTGTCCTGGCCACGTCCTTGCGAAAGCTGGGGAATGGGAAAGGATGATTGATCGAACACCTACTTAAGAAAGATGCAGAGAACTCTACGACCTTTTTAACTGAGTTGGTTACAAGTTTAGAATTCAAATCCCTACAGACCACGCGGACCCCTTTCATAACCCATATCCATCCATCTCATATCACTACACACATGGAAAGAGCGAGTGCGATTTATTTAGTGTTGAAACTGTTTGCCTATCGTACCTACATCGCTTCCACAACAACTGTATTGTGGAAGAGTAAAGATGTGGGAAGGCTATCAACGTGTCGTTCTTTGAAAGCCTTCCCACATCTTTACTCTTGACAGATTTTTGGAGAAATCCTATGAAAGATGCTTGCAGATATTCTGGAGCTATTACCTTTGAGTTGATTTCGAATTTCTTGACTCTATTTCATCCACAGTTCTTCTTCTTCTTCTCCTTCTTGATATTAACTTCCCCACTGGGACTGAGCCTGCTTCTCAGCTTAGTGTTCTTATGAGCACTTCCACAGTTATTAACTGAGAGCTCTCTTTGCCTTAGTTGCCATTTTCGCATTCGTATATCGTGTGGCAGGTACGATGATACTTTGTGCCCAGGGAAGTCAAGGAAATTTCCATTACGTAAAGATCCTGGATCGACCGGGAATCGAACCCAGACACCTTCAGCATGGCTTTGCTTTGTAGCGGCGGACTCTAACCCAACTGTTATCGAATGCAAAGAAGTTTACGTCCTTCATTATTTTAAGTGAAGAATAAACACACAAAGGGGCTGTCCATTAATTACGTAAGACAGTTTTGATCATTTTTACCCATTTCCTCACCATCCCCCCCCATAGTAAGATTATGACAAACAAAAATAATTTGTGTGGTAAGTAAGAAATCTGAATTGTATCCGTAAATTTTGATTTCAACCTTCCATTTTTAATGGTCCACGAAATGTGTGTAGAACTTCGAAGGTTGGCTTCAAAAAGGTTGTGAACCACTGCGATGTATGTACGGACGTGTGTTGCAAAACCCGGTGTGCGGATAGATTCGTCTGGCGTGGTCGGTTTGGTCGTCGGCAAAGTAATTAAATCTCCAATTATTTCATTAACTAGCTAGTGCCACTGCGTACTGTTGACTGCCATTCGTAAGGTTTTTTTTAGGAGCGCAAAATCTCAACGTCCAAATGCAGTTACTCAGTACCTAGGAGAAAAAAAAATGTCAGTCAGACAGTCGGCTTGTTTGGTTGGTTAGCAGCAGTCGACTTAAACATTTTATTGCAATAATCGACAGCATCTTTTATGAGCAATGGTTTGAGGGAGCATTCGTCAAAACTGTGAGACTATAGGAAACTTAACGCAGACCAAGTGCACAGAAGAAGTGCGCGTCAGGTGATTTGATAAATGTATTGGAACTTACTGTTGGGGCTATGCAAAGACGACAAGGTGAAGTAATTACAGTGTTTGTGTTTTGCAGCCATTTGATTTTTTTGTCGATGCTTCAATCGTGCTGCCAAACCAGCTTGATGCATTCAAGCAACCAAACAACTAATTGTGGGTGATATGGACAATTTCCCATTGTCGAGTGTCGCGTGTTTTGTGACTGGTGAAAAGTGCGATATTATTGTTACGCCATGACTCGGCAATATGTTCGCCGTCACGTATTTCTGTTGGGTCCAGAAGAGATTATCTATTTTTTGCTGAATCATCACTGTGTTCGATAATGTATTTTGTTAGGATTTTTTGGAAGAACTGTCAACATGAATGAGACGCCTAAATTGATAATTGAATACGACTATATTGATTAACCCGTGTTGCAACGGCTGAACCAACAACTAGATACGAATGAATTGGCTGTGAAAATAGAAATTTCGATGTTTTAATTTACTTGTTTTGCCTTTTCTCTTGTTTTCTTATTTTGAAATAAAGATTTTGAGTAAATCAATTTTTGAAACATGTACCACAATTTATTCCAATTTGTTCATTTTGTTATTATTAATAATTACGCTAGAAAGGAATCCCCATAAAATCCTCTTATATGGACCATTTTGCATGGAAATTCGAGGAAGTAGCTACTGTTTTATCCAATACTGCATACGTTTTGAAGTGTCGCAACAGAATAATGTATCGAATGCAAATACTAATTCCATCCCAATGAATTGCTTTTTGACCTCGACTCAAACAATCTGCTTGCAACATGTTTGAATAACAAAACGAGCGTAAAGCGGAAGTTCGGTTCTGTCTGCTGCGCTTAGAACAGGTTTTCTAGATTGAGACTGAGGTGCTGCTATACAGTCTCATTCGTTCCTTCCGAACCGGTCAACTCCTCGCTCCGTACCATCCCTGCACCTATCCAATGAAGACATTCGATTTGGTAGATCGCTCGAGATTGATCCGTTCGTCCGTCGTCCGTCATCCATCAGCAGCTGGTGATCGCGCTTTGGCATATAATTCAGTTCTATACTGTGTTCAAGAAGCGTCGATCCGAAGACGGTTAGTGATCAAGCGAAAGACAAACGCTTGCACACCGTTCTCTCAATCGATCATGCTCGTTTTGCTGATCTATGGACAACATGTGCCAATACAATGCGAAACAAATCATGCATTTAAAAATACACAATGTTTCAAAGAAAAATACAGAACAGTACATATTTTTTCATCTTCTATTTTATGACTCTCATTTACATTTCACATATTTTTAGAACGAACAATCTTTGATTGATTTTTCATAAATGCTTACTTCTTATGATCGATTACTATTTACCGTTGCTCTCTTCGAATTATCGAATTATGAAGCAACAGTATCGATTTAAGAAGCTGTAATCTGATACCATTCTATAACTTTCCTATCCTTTGTATCAAAATTCGTTCAAATGCAAATGACCAATTGGACAATTATTTGACAATTATTTGACTCATATGAGAGCTTAAGTTAAAAATCTACAGGAAGCTAAATCCAGCTTTTTACGCTATAATGCCATAAATTTTGAATCACCCCTCTTTGACATTGCTTGCCTACACTATAATTTTTTATAGTAGGATCATAACAATCTTTGCAGCGAAGCAATTTTTTGATGCTGACGAAGAACGAATAGATTCGTGTTTCCAGGATACGGAATCCCAAAAAAGTTTCATATTTTATATTCTTGTTATATTTTGTTGTTTTTTTTTCTAACCATCGATACCGTCTGACACCTCTGACACCTTTTGTAATTTTTCAAACCTAGAATATATATATATATATATATATATATATATATATATATATATATATATATATATATATATATTTATGGAAAGTGCAATATGTATGCACACGTCAATTTGATGTGAAATAATCAGAAAATCGTTCGTAAATCTTCAAAATGGACTACAAAACTTCCTTATACAGTTTTCAATTTTGACAATAAATAAAAAAGTTAATTATTTCTCAGTGTATATCACCTTAAGTGAAATTTTTTTCAGTGTCTAAATGAAGTACTCAATAAATGATGAAAGTTTGTAGAACATGTCAAAACGCTAAACCCAATAGTTTTAGCACAAGCAGACATGTCCCACTTTTTTTTTTATTTCGCCATCGGCACCCATCGTTAGAATTCCAATTTTATGTCACTGATCGCCTGTATATGCTAAAATTAAACCGTGATCCTTTCGGTTTTCTCAAATTGGTGGACCTCTCGTACTCAAGCTAGCTAAACAGCTTTCAAAAATGCAAAGTTTTTGATAAATCTTATGAACTTCTTCACTAGAGAATCCGAGAATAAAAAAAAATAAAAAAGCCATTTTAAATTTGGCCATCTTGGATTTTTACACCATCTTGATTTTAAGTAGCTACCGTATCGTTTACTATTCTTGTTCTTATTTTCCTGGCGCTACGGCCTTACTGGAAAAGAGCCTTCTTCTCAACTTAATGCGTTATAAAGCAGATAATTAAATAAGATTTTTCATTTACATATTTGGTATCAGAATGATGGTTTGGCACATCTTCAAGTTCAGGAATAGCATTAATTTTTTCATTTATTTGGTCCAAAACCATTGATTGAACTGAACAATCAATTGAACAGCTGAGATAAGATAAGAATGAAACAATCTGATTGTTTTTTCAATGGATAACTCATAATCAGGGTTGGGAAAAAATCTGAAATTCACTCTACAGTAGCCAAACAAAGCCAGTCACAGTCAGCGATGCCAGTAAAAATCACGCCCATCGCTGCTGTAGGTAAAAAGCCTTGACAATTGTAAAACACCCGTTGCTTAGGGCAATCCAAATTTACTGTAGAAAAATGTTTTATTTCCCGCATTTAGAGCCTTCAATGACACTAACGATTTAGAAAATTCATTCACCCAACATATGCTGCTTGTTGAGATTCACGTTTTTGGACTACTGTACTGGGAAGAGCTACGTGATTTTCGCAAAATTCATGCCTACTACTATTACCATTCCCAGCACTGCTCATAATTCAACATAATGAGCTAAGATGGTTAAAAAAACATTCAGCTGCTTTGAAGCAAGATGGCGTCGAATTCCAAGACGGCCACCATATTTTTGAATCTTGATGATTCTCCTGAGTATGGCATTACGTCCACATTGGGGCAAAGCCTGCCTCAATGAGCAGTTAAAACGATACTTTGTGGCACAGAAAATCATGGATTTTTTAGGTCCAAAACTTAAGATTGCCACTGTAAATAAATGCATTGTTGGCAATGTTTTACATTTAAACTACAGATGTCACCATAAGACTAACAAATGTCCCAACGCGCAATCTATAAACTTCATTCAATGAACAACAATGAACACTAGACAGTTTCACAAAAATCAAAATATCTGGGATTCAACCAGTCACCCCCTAGTCCTAGTTTCAGTACTAAAACAAACTACCAGACAAATTTTCATCCAATTGGGAGAAGATTAGGAGGTGCCTTAAGTCGAATTTGTGTTTTTTGGCTATATTTTACATTCAAAAAATTCTAACGAGAATTTGCAAAAATGAAAATCAAAATAAATACCACTAGTTGAACATATTATTAGTACTTTACAACTTTTGAGAACACTGTATGCCGATTAGAGATGGTTTTGACCTCATGTAATTGATTTCTGTTCATTAAAGTACCTGTAAAACATACATTTCTCTACAATTTTTGTTCTACGAGATTCTTAACCTCATGCCTAATCATAAAAGTTCAACCGTAGTATCATTCCTTTGTCATTTCTGAACATTGTTGTAGTACATAATTTTTGTATCCGAATTACAGATAAATTGTAAAAAATCATCGGAAATACGATATTACTCTTTCCCCTGCATTTAGAGCTGCTGCCATATGGCGCAACTGCTGACATTTTACAAAATTGAACATAGTAGCTTTGCTTTTTCAATGATGGATGATGATTGAAGAAAACATCTAGCAAATGTCATCAACGCAGTTGTGTTTCAAACAACATTCGCATTTAATGCCAAGCAATTACATATGTGTTATAGCCCCGAGGTCAAGCTTCTCAACTACCGATCTTGAGGATCGGAGTGCAATTATGATTCTTTTTTTCGAGTGAAACCAATGTTTCTTATATGCAGCATAAAAACAGGACTAAGGGCGCAAATCACTACTTGAGCCTTTCTCTTCATTCACTTAGAAGTGGGAGATTTTTGTGAGTCCTATTGATTACGACTCAGCCACAAGATGCACTTTTGAACAATGAATCGTGATGAAATTTTTTGGCTTAAATTGGTCCATGGCAAAAAACAACACTCTAAATGAACTCCCGTAATCAAACTCTGATGCTCAAGATCAGTAGTCGAGAAGCTTGACCTTGGGGCTATATCACATATGTAATTGCTTGGCATCAAATGCGAATGTTGTTTGAAACACGACTGCGTTGATGACATTTGCTAGATGTTTTATTCAATCATCATCCATCATTGAAACAGCAAAGCTACTATGTTCAATTTTGTAAAATATCAGCAGTTCCGCCATATGGCAGCAGCTCTAAATGCAGGGGAAAGAGGAATATCGTATTTCCGATGATTTTTTACAATTTATCTGTAATTCGGATACAAAAATTATGTACTACAATAATGTTCAGAAATGACAACGGAATGATACTACGGTTGAACTTTTATGATTAGGCATGAGGTTAAGAATCTCGTAGAACAAAAATTGTAGAGAAATGTATGTTTTACAGGTACTTTAATGAACAGAAATCAATTTCATGAGGTCAAAACCATCTCTAATCGGCATACAGTGTTCTCAAAAGTTGTAAAGTACTAATAATACGTTCAACTAGTGGTATTTATTTTGATTTTCATTTTTGCAAATTCTCGTTAGAATTTTTTGAATGTAAAAAATAGCCAAAAAACACAAATTCGACTTGAGGCACCTCCTAATCTTCTCCAAATTGGATGAAAATTTGTCTGGTACTTTGTTTTAGTATTGCAACTAGGACTATGGGGTGACTGGTTGAATCCCAGACATTTTGATTTTTGTGAAACTGTCTAATGAACACGGTTAAAAATTTTTTTTGTTTATTTCAATCAATGGTTGAGGACGGTTATTATTTATTGAATTTATTGATTCTGAGTTCAAAGATATGTCTTATTCTTCAATGGACTCGAAGAAAACACCGACGATTGAAAACATGTTTCATTGTTGTACAAAAAATTATGTTTTCATTCACTGCACTCGCCATATACGTCAAAATCGTAGAACATGATTTAGAAAATTGTTCATTTCATAGGGTAAATGCCATTGCTCACCTAGTTTTTGTATCCTATCATACTCATTTTTTCCTCAGCTTTCTGATGGTTACCTCAGAAAGCTAATGGTGGAAAAACGTTTTTTCTAACAAAATTCAAGATGGTGGCCAAATTAAAAATTGCCGCCAAGCTTTATCCATCCTCTATACGATGCCACTAAGTTTGCTATGTGTTACAAGGGAAATATCGGACATATAACGTGAAGAAATACCTAAGGTTTATCCAAAAATGGTCTTTTTCGCAAACTGTTTAGCTAACTGACGTACGAGGGGTCCACCAATTTGAGAAAACCGAAAACCTAACCGAACCACCCTATAGTTTTAGCATATAATAGCGATTAGAGTCATAAAATTGGAATTCTAACGATGGGTGCCGATGACGGCCTGGTTTCAGCTAGAATTGCTAAACTGTAATTTCTTTTATTTTGTACATTAGAATTATATTTTTATAGATAATAATAAATTTCGACTCGATAATTTCTGAACCTATCTCGGGAGATCCAGCTTGCATAGAATTTCGTTGATTAATCACTTATCATCAGCAACGCTTCAGTCCGGCTATTGGTTGAACTTCAGGGATCGATACGTTATCAACAAGCAAAACACATTTAACTTGTTGATATCCGTATTGAGCACTGAATATTGTCCGTAACATCGGTTATAATAAATGACTAACCAACGCAGTTCTGTAAGACTGCAAGCCGAATCTCCCGAAACAAATTCATATTATACTAAAACCAATCGGTATCCATTTTGACACACCCTGTATAATTCGCGAATCGTTCCGCAACCGATGATGCTTGGACAAATTCATCAAGGCGCTTCCTCAAGCTGCTTCAAGTGTCGGTCGGCTTCCGAATCGATAAATGAAGACAAAAGCACATGTGGAAGCGATGTTTCGATTCTACACATCGTCGTCGTTGTCGTCGTCATCATCGTCGACAGGAGATGAGAGATTTGATTCAATTTCCGTTCTGCCGATCCTGGGGCGTTGAAAGCGACGAATGCTTCCCGAAGCTGTCGCTGGGTTGTCTCATAACGTATTCGTCAATGAGGAAGATGAGATTTCGTAGTTTGCGCGATGGAATTGACTTTTGCGCTGGCAAGGGGCTTGTCCCGTTGCCGGCGTTGTCTTTTTCGCAATGACGGTGGGCGGAGTTGCAGCCGAACTCAAGTCTGTCGGTGTTCTAAGAACTAACAAGTGGATAAAGATCTGCAATATTGATGGGAAGTAGTCGTTTGCCAATTCGGCTGCCTGCTGCGTCTCAATACGTTTCGAGTCAGTCGATTGGTGCTTTGTGGCATTGGTTGGATGGAGGATGCTCGTTCAATGGGATGATTGATGACCTTTTCATCGATTGACTTTTAGTGAATGGTGTACCAACAGGTGCGAGCACAACGCGATGATCAACAACATTTGCCGTTGTTCGTGAATTAAATTGCAGTAAAACTCCACTATGGGTAGGAGTAACTGACATTGAGGAAGGCTACAAGTGGAAGTCGAGATTTACGTATCTGTCAAAAGATAAGCAATAAGGGCGGAATTTAAATCTAGTTTTTTGAATCTCTTAAATGTGTTTTAAGTTTTTGAGTTACGTAAGTGATAGGGGAACTTACGTATTGTCGGCAGCCTAAGTAGCTGAACTTTGAAGAAGGCAATTGTACAAAACAATGAAGCACAACAATTAGCAGGAGACACCTGAACTACACTTGAGCACTCTTCATTTATTAATTATTATGCACAAAACACTATTTTGTTTTCTATTTTTATCTATTTTTCCTCACCAAAGTCACGAGGTACTTGTTCTTTTATCGGCAATGCAATTGTTATTGTCGGCAGCTAAATTGTTCTCTTCGGCAATCCAAAACTGTACAAAAACTAGGTTATGTATTGGTTACTTCTCGTATTTGTTGACAATGCCTGTATTTAAACGTCACTCATTATGTTCTACTCGTTGAAAGGGCCAATGCAGAAAAAAACAGACTACACTGAGAACAGCATTGCAGTTATAAATAGAATGGCTGAGAGTCACATTGAATACACAACGCCACTAAATTTGTGTAGACTACGGCGCCGTCCACAAATTACGTAACGCTCTAGGGGGAGGGGGAGTTGGCTCAAACGTTGCGGCTCAAACACAAAATTTATTTTTTTCATATTTTACCGTTGAGATACGCTAACTGTTTGTTAAATATTAGTAAACTGTTAGAATATTATTATATATAAGAACAAAATTTGTTATCACACCATCATCACACACTGAACAAGTCTAAGACAACACACAGAAGATTGAGCCAAAAAGGGGAAAAAGGGTTGCCATAGTTAAATCCACGTCGAAAAGAGAAAATAAAGGATGAAAAGGACAGAGGGAAAAGAGACAGGCATCTGGGTCGAACTGAGATTAGAGCAAAGCCTATTCAAGTTAGAACCTCGAGGCAACCAGTTCGCAAATATAACCATAGACCCGGTGTACTTAAAATAACCGTTGGTCAAGACGTTAAGTTCAATTAAAAGTTCTTTTGTGATATATAACCGAATCAGGACCCATTATTATAGGCCATTTCCGCCTGGTGTAGACCACAAGCTACCAAGAGCATCCAAGTGGCTCTAGAAGTCATCCCAGAGACCCAGACCGTCGTTGAGAGCTCTCCGACACTCAGGACGTTTGGTGGACGCTCCAAGATATCGACATCCCCTCCGCAGCCATCGTCCAGCCGCCATTCGTGGGCATCCGTGAGCTCGAATAGCGTTTCACTCGCCCCAGAAACCCGAATTCAGCCCAGCAACCCCAGGACAACCCTCACGTGCTCCACTTCCGGCCGGCCACAACATTCCACACTCCACACCCAGACACTACATGCCAGTAAGCTCAAAAAATATAAAGTTTAAAGCCAAAAATAGTGCGTTTTACTTGGGTTCTTAACCAGCTCGAACGTGCCGACCTTAAGAGTCTCACCCCTAAGGCAGGTCTTTCTGACCCGCCAGCTAACACATACAAAGACCGTTGCGGAGGGGGGAAAGTTCGAATATTGAGCCTATCGATCGCAAGTTTCTTGGTTCGATTCCCAGGCATTAAAATTATCAGATAGACGATGATAGTATCATCTATCTGATAGACAACTGATACTATCAGTTCAGCCAGATGATACTATCACTTCTTGTCTATCCTGATAGTACCACTATCAGAGATAGAGGATAGAGTGATAGTATCCCTATCCCAAAAAATTCTCATGATGATACTATCAGTACAACATCACTCAAATAACAATGATAGAGGTTCTATTTTTATTAATTGATAATATTATAGAATAAAAATTGTTGGACGATGGGTATAGAAAATTAACTAAATTCCATATTTAACAACCCAAGATGGCAGCTTTAGGAGTGTAAGAATTGTTGAAAATCCATTTTTAAATCCAAGATGGTGGCCTCTGGTTTGGAAAAATAATTGAAAACCCATGCAATATGGGTATTTTCGGAACGGGCGCGACGAGGAGATGACGGAAATCCGAATGACGGAGTCCGACGTCATTTTGAAATCCAAGATGGCGGCTTCCGGTTTGGTAAAATCATTTAAAACTCTTGCAATACAGGTATGTTCCGTTTTTGTCACGTTCCGGATTCTTTCACAATTTATTCCGTATAATCGAATCTAAAATTCCGGATAATAGAATCCCAGATAATCGAGTCGCCGGATAATGGAGTCTCCGGATAATCGTGTCCGACCTGTACTATTCAATGAGGGTTACCTTCTTCTCGACTGCTATCCAAACAGTCGCAGAATGTTCAGGCTTGACTAGGGCTGCTAGACAAGATCCATACATCTTTCTACAGTCGAGACTTGTTCGGGCAACAGCTAGGGATTGTAATTACAGTCATACCTCGATATAACGTAACCTTTTTATAACGTAACTCGATATAACGTAATTTTTACCTCGATATAACGTAACTTTGTTTGGCTCCCATTTATTTATGTTTTCCATTATTTATCAAAAACATGATTTATGAATGATTTATGATTTCCGTCATCCCCTCATCGTGCCCGTTCCGAAAATACCCATATTGCATGGAGTTTAAACGATTTTCTATAACCGTAGGCCGCCATCTTGGATTTCAAAATGTCGTCGGACATCGATTTCCGTCATCCCCTCATCACGCCCGTTCCGAAAATATCCATGAGAACATACCTTGAGTTATTTCTATTAGCTTTTTCCCATTATGCACAAGATTTTAGTTTCGGTTTTTGTATCAATGATAGGATAGATAGCTATGAAATTTTGCAGATAGTATATTTTTCGCCAAAGATATATGGTAAAGATATGCTTGATTCATCAGTGATGAAAAATGCTGATGTTATCTCCATCCGTCTATCAATTGATAGAGATAATATAGTCTATCTTCTATCCATCATTTTCCAAGAAGTGATTTCTATCACTACCCATAGTGATAGTATCATTTGATAATGGTAAATGAGGGATAAATTTGAAGCCTGTCCAGGTTGCCGTGAAATATATTTTTGTTTTCAAATTTGGTTTTATAACGTAAATTTATGAATTTTAATCCTGTTTTTAGTGGCAATTTTCATAAAGGTTTCCTATGTTGATCGATAGATCAATTTCCTGAGTGTAATTTGTTTGGCCCAATTTAACCCCCTCGAAGCGGTGAATTTGGGCAAATTTCACGTCTCCAATTTAAAGGAAAATAATCAAATTGAGCAATTCTCGCTGAAACCAGGCCGCCATCGGCACCCATCGTTAGAATTCCAATTTTATGTCACTAATCGCTAGTTTTAGATAAAACTTAAAGGTGGTCCTTTCTGTTTTCTCAATTTGATAGTGTGGAGTTCCAAGCGAAATATGAGACATATCACGTGAAGAAATACCCAAGATTTATCAAAAAATGGGCTTTTTTGCAAACTGTTCAGCTAGCTGGCGTACGAGGGGTCCACTAATTTGAGAAAACAGAAAGGACCACCCTTAAGTTTTATCGAAAACTAGTGATCAGGGACATGAAATTGGAATTCTAATGTGGGTGCCGATGGCGGCCTGGTTTTAGCGAGAATCGCTCAATTTCAATTATTTGTTCAGAATTTGCAATGTATTCTAATATTTAGCCGAACACATCAAGTCAAATTGCGAAATTTGTTCAAAAATAAATGAGGACTTACGCATTTTTGGCCAAATCTCACCCCCAACGACGGTACTTGCACATTTGTTTAAATTTCTTTAAATTAATTTATGAATATTGTTCGATCGGCTCATGCGGATCAAAATCCAAACTTTGCCAGTAAAATTTATTTGCGTTCCTATTATTCTTATTGTATGAGAAAATCAGAATAGGCCCTTTGGAAATCAATTCACTTGTGACTTGACACAAAAACATCATCCTCTGATTGCCTGTAGAACAACAGGAGTGTTGCCAAAATAGTTCAACTATTAAAAGACGTATATCACAGAGAAACCGACGTAACACTTAGAACAAATCGCGATCAAAATCAGAGTCGCGAAAACATGTACGCCCAATTCTAAAAACACTGTAGGTGGCCGATGGACTAACAGGTGGTGGTAGTGTGTAAACGTCAAACACGAACGAAAACGACGCGAGCGCTGTCGGTGGTCGATTGACTACCTACCATATATTCGAATCGAACGTTAAAAAGTTGGTCGAAAGACAGCAGTGAAAGTGTGACGTCTGTTTGTCTGTGCGTATATTTTATGTTTCTCAGTATATTGAAGATTATGTACTACAACCTTCAAATAAGAAATTTATAAAATGCTCAATTGTTACCAACGCATGCATTGTTGCCTTATTCCAATAAATTAATTAGTCATGTTCGTTTTTTTTTCTGAGATTTTGAATCGTGAATAATAAATACACCGCAATTGAATATGGTTTTCTGGCAACATGGTCCCGTAATAAAAAGTGATTGCCGAGGAAATCAAAGTGCAAAATTAATGTGTTAAATTAAATTTGTGATTTAAAGCATAACAATTAAGAATTTTTGAGTGCTTTATAAACAAATCAAAAGTTCAATCGTGCATAAGTGATCGGTGCGTAGCTTTTGTGAAAAAATTGGCATTGGAGCGGAGAATTGGACCTTTTAAAGTGGTGAGTTTTTGTAAGCTGTTCTTGTGTGGTTTTATTCGGCAGCTTACGAATGACGATAATTTTGTAAGCATTTATTTTATTTAACGATAAAACACATGTTATGTAATATTTTTGTGAAAGATGTGATTTACATGGAAGATTATAGCTTATGGAATATGTTGAGTACATTGAAGTTAACCCTTGTTCCGTTGATAAATTTAAACAAGGACGATAAGTTAGTGCTGCCGAAAATACCCTCAGGGTGCCGAAGCCATCATTTACCCTAACTCACGTGTATACATCTTCAAGCTTGTGAAATGAGAATTCAAAGTTTTCCTTCCACAGTGGTGTAATCCGAGCACTTTCTGAAGTTTCGTTCAAGCCAAATGTCCAACAAATTCCGACGTTTAAACCGTCAATTCCGTGTCTCTTTTTAGCATGCAATCACCATCGCCCACTTCACTTCATACACCATATGTTTTATAGTTTTATGACTAAGCTCGACTAGTCCAAGTGTTCGGTAACGCAGTTTACTACCGTGGATTTCCCACGTTATCTCAAGAAAGCTATGCCACTTCGCACCGGTCGATTCCTCGTATGCGTGTCATCCTGAAAAGCAGTCCCTCTAAACACTATTTTACGGCTCATCTCCGGAATGTGAGTGCCACCTAGCTACCTGGCCCCTATGCGTTGTCATCAATATCTCTCGCCCGTACAGCTATCCGTCAAACTGTAGCTACAATGAACAGTTCACCGTTTCATGTTCATGACTACACAACTTTTTACGACCCAAATGTGGCATGTGGACGTGGTACTCTACCTTTATCATTCTAGACCAGCTCAGAGACAGGGGGGGCTCTCCAGCGCCATAAAACTAAGCGCACACTCGAAATGGCCCTCCCGCTAAAAGTGGTGGCAGACTACTTTATCTACTGGAAGCTGAAGTTGATTTCGAATGAGGGGGATTAGATTCCGGGCGCAGTTTTCGAAAAAATGCAGCTCCACATCCTTTTTGGCGAGCTTAAGAAAAGAACGGCGATATGAATCGCAGAATAATTACCGCCATTCGATCATCGGGGGCCAAGTGCCGTCCGGGTTCCATTTCAATGACCAAACGAACCGGACTGGACGGGGAGGTTTTTATTGTCGCAACAATAAAAGTCATTATTTTTATTGCAATTGCTAAAGAGTTGAGAGGAGTTTCGTCGTTGCGTTTCGAAATCAGATACAGACAGCGCTTGATGGTGGTGCGTTGGATGGCGGCGACATTGATGATGACGATGATGGTGATGATTATGGGCCCATATTAGGTGGAGAAGATTCTTCTTCGAAGTTTTGAGCTATTAAATGGATGTGTTTATAGGAACATTTGAGATTCAGTCCAGCCCCAGTTGTTGGAGGAGATGCTTAACAGTTTTGCATGTTGATTGCGAAGGATTAGAAGGCAATTCACTTCGTTGACCGTTCGAATGGAATTACATCCCTACGAGAGGGCACATAAAAATGCTTCTTTTCATCATGCAAAGTACTTCGCGTTGTGGGCGTGTAATTGACGATGAACTGTGAATCTAATTGACTCGAATCAATTGCGTTTATTTTACGATTGCACACCTCGTGGCAAATAGTTGTGCAGTGAATCGGAGTTGACTAATTAGTTCCTAGTCTGATAGGAAAGCGTCGTCCTCCAGTTCATATTTTATGCCAATTACAGCAAATTTAATGCCACAATGAATGCGAAGCTTCAAACACAGATCATTATTCTCTTCCGATCGATTTATTCCTGGGTTCGAAATGTGGCAGCAAATCAATCAGCCATATGATTCGAAGTCACGTTCTGTATTATGTTTTTTTTTTCTTGGTATTATGTCTAGTTATTACACAAGATTCGATGATGACTTTTATTAGATTGTTGGAAGGACGTTTTCAGCAAAACTTTGTACAATCTCCATAATACTACCAGAATGATATGGGCCGCTCATAAACCCCATGGTAATTAAGAAAGGAGGGGGTGTCGTCTAAAAGCCACGCTAAAGGGGGTGCAGCCCACACTACGTGGTTTTATCGGATTCAAGAGAATATTGTTTTGGTACATAAAAATTGAAAAGTAATTCGTAGAGTCATGTCTCCAGTATTACATCAAGAATTCAATAAATAAAGTGTGTACGGAATCATATTGCGACACACACAAATATTTGATAAAATTCGTACGTTCAACTAACCGTTTTCAAACTTTCTGGGAGTAAGAGAAAACATGAATATTTTCCCATGTTTCTTTAATTCAGTTTCAATTCCATATCCAAAAGCATGAACTTTCAACTTCACATTACTCAATTAGGTCCAGTACAACAATTTTTTTTTGCGTAGCAGTTCATTTTTTCTTTATATTGCTGTGTGCGTTTGAAATGCAAATAGGGTAAATGATGGCTTCGGCACCCTGAGGGTATTTTCGGCAGCACTAACTTATCGTCCTTGTTAAAATTTATCTACGGAACAAGAATTACCTTCAATGTACTCAATATATTCCTTGAACTATAATCTTCCATGTAAATCACATCTTTCACAAAAATATGATATAACATGGATTTTATCATTGAATGAAATAATTGCGTATTAAATTATCGTCATTCGTGAGCTGCCGAATAAAACAACACAAGAACAGCTTAAGAAAAACTCACCACTTTGAAAGGTCCAATTCTCCGCTCCAATACCAATTTGTCACAAAAGCTACGCACCGATCACTCATGCACTATTAAACTTTTGATTTGTCTATATAGCACTTGAAAATACTGAATTTTTATGCTTCGAATCACAAATTAAAATTAATGCACTTTGCTTTCCTCGGCAATCACTTTTTATCACGGGAATAGATTGCCAGAAAACCATATTCAATTGCGGTGTATTTTTTATTCACACTTTAAAATTATTGAAAAAATCGAACACAACTAATTAATGCATTGGAATTAGGCAACAAAGCATGCATTGGTAATAATTGAGCCTTTCAATACTTTCCTTATCTGAAGACTGTAGCGCATAAACTTCAATATACTGAGAAACATATAAAATATACGTCTTTTAATAGGTAAACTATGTTGGCAACACTCCTGTTGTTCTACAGGCAATCAGAGGATGATGTTTTTGTGTCAAGTCATATGTGCATTGATTAGCAAACGTAAAAAAATGTAAAAATAGCCTGTAGAATTTTCAATTTCGCGTTACCTTTTAGCAATTTTTGCGCATTGACACTAGGGTGCGGCTTATTTTCCAAAAGTTCTCAAAACCAAACATTCGTGTGCTTTTTTTAATTCAAATTATATTAGAAGAGAAACCTCAAAGTTTGAGCCAAAAATATTAAGATTTATATATTTATTTATTCGTCGTCTTTGACTACAGGTCACACAGACTGAAAACTTTATATTATGTACTTTACTCTTATCTCTTATCCTATTAACAATTTAGGGGTGGCGCATGCGTCTTGAAGGTGAATTTTCAAGTTATAAAAAATGGCCTTCAGTGAAGTCACCATAACTTCGGTTATTTATCACCAATTTCAAATCTTTAAACATCATTATTTTCAAAATTAAATGTATGAAAACTTTGTAGAACATCAAATTAGTCTTAAATCGAAATAAAAGTAGTTTTCTCGAATTTTTTCTTCATTTTACTGGAAAATTCATATTTGCTTGACCATAACTTCATAAATACTCAACCTATTTCAAATATTTGTACATTCAAAGCTTGTTATAACGACATGGCAAGGGAGCGTCGTAATAGAGAAATGTCGTTATAGTGAATAGTGATAACATTAAAATCTTTTTCACGGGACCGAAAAATGTCGCTATAGAGAGCTTTTATCGCTATTAAAGTGATCGTCATAACGAGCTTCGACTGTACATGGTTTTGAAGCAAAAAATAGTTATTTTCATACTGTTCATACAACATACCCAAGTAACCACAAGCATTATACCATTGCATTAATTTGGTCGAAAGTCAACATTTTTTGCATTAATAATGTTATCATGCATTTATTCAATAACTGTCAAGCAATGATGCATTTGATTAACATTGTAAATGCTTTGTAGCATTATTTTAATATAGCATTATGCTAAGCGTTTAGAGTGAATATACAGTTATGCTGTCATACAAGATTGCATAACCTCATTAAACGCACTTCAATCTGTAATGAATAAGTCGACGATCGAGCACGTTCGCACTCGCTCATTACGTTTTGTGGGATATGGAAGAATAATGAAATGACTTTCTTTTATCTCGAACCCCCATTTCATGATCTAAGGATATATGTATTCAATCAGAATTGTAGTATTTTATCTATGAGACTCTTTTACTCATAAGGAGCGAGAAGAAATGTCGATCAATTTATCTCCCTTGAAATCTTTTTAATGCGCTAGTGCTTTGTTTTTTGGGTTAAGTTCTGTTATTTCCTCTACGAGAAAGAATGGTTATCAAATTATTTCTATTGATGTTTCATTTGGTGAGGAAAGGAAATCAATCGCCGAAGAGAATTCTTTATATTCGCAATAACTGCGCAAATAGTAATGTTAACACACACAGTGGCTTCGTTTATAAGGAACTTTTATCCTACCTTATTACATCAGCAGCTTTAGCACAGGACACCAACGCGCCAGGCATCCAGCACACCATCATCCTAGTAGTGGGTTCGAATCCTGATTCCAACAAAAAAAAATCATAAAGCTGGTAAAGAAATCCATTGAAAGGTAGTCAATGGATTCATTGTTTTGTTTATTTTTAAAGCAAGCCCTAAACATACATTATTTTAAGCTAATATACATCATGAACCCCAAATATACAAACATAAATGTTTTAGTAGGGCTTGTGAGCATAAGCATAAGCATAAGCATAAGCATAGATGACCGTACAATTCGTAGTTGCTACTCCGTGATTGACCAGAACAATCGAAGTTGCACAGGGAATTAATGAATGGGGCTTGGGATTAGCTTACCATTCTTCAATGTGCACAAATCGAGAGCTCAAATTTAAAAGTCAATAACGGCGCCGGCCACGTCCTTACGGTTATCGGGGAAGGGAAGGAATGTTAGTGTGACTACCGTTGTTACTAGAGACCGAGATCACCTCTGCATCTCCACGGTTGTCATGGAGAGGATATTGGGTTAGTGGGATAAGGTAAAGATCTGGGAGTCACCAATGTTTGGTGATGCGAGCCATGATATAATCACGCCTAACCGGATTCGCGAAATAATTCGATAATCGCATTAAACGCCGAACAAGTGTTCGTCACTCGCCCACGCAAGAGCAAGCGACGCGATCAATAGATCAAACACTACTAGCGATCCGCGGCGCTTTTTCATTTCTCTGAGCGAACGACGCGCGACAAGTTTGATCCTGCCCCCATCGCCCGCCCCCACAGGAGCAAGCGACAAGGTCGAAGGATTAAACACTCCATAAATGTTTTAGTAGGGCTTGTGCATTAAAACTGCTTTACCAAGTATTGCATTAATTTGGTTGTTGTGGGGCCCTTTCCCACTTTAATTATGCTTTATAAAGCTCTTAAAGGTTATGTCACTTTAAAACAAAATCTGATAGCACACTATAGAGCAAACATAAAGTATTCATATACAGCTTCGTGGTTACTTGGGTATGTGTCTAAAAATGGTCTTGGCTTAGTTTTGTAACAAAAACTACCCAAAAACATGATTTTTTAAAGAATTTCTTTGGATTATTTAAAAAAAATTTCACACAAAATTACATTTTTCCTATAAAACTTGTGTTTATAAACATTTTGTTTTAATGCCGAGTTGAATAGTGCATATATTTTTTAACATGAGCAAAAATATTATTGTTTCAAAATCATTTAAAAATTGTTGACAAGTCCTTTTTAAAGGTTAATTAAATGAGGAAAACCAGTTTCAGCTTCAAAAATATTGTTTAACTGACAAAAATAAAAAAAACTGACGTTTTTCGTTAAGAAATCATGGTTTTGTGCAGTTTTTGTTGAATAACTTGGTCAAACCTTTTTTTAGTGAAATGTGTCGAATGAAAAGTATGTAATTAATTAAGTAAGCTTCTAAACCATGCAAAAATATTTGGAATCGGTTGAGTATGCATGAAGTACACAGCAAAAAAAGTTGTTGAATATTACATCGAAACCGCTGCAACCAAGTCATTCCCTTGATCGTGTTATATTACACAGCCCGACGTACTCGCGGCCTACTGGTGTAATAAATGCGACCAATGTAATTTTTCCGATGTAATAGTTTCAACGTACATAATACGATGTAATCGATGCGATGTAATATAAGCAGTATGTAATCTAAGCGATTTAAGAGAAAAAAGCGATCACAAATTTTGCTCAATGGTTGATAAAATTGCTTTTCTATCCTTTTTAGATTTTATGTCATATTTATGATTTGAAATCGAGTGATACCAATGCAGATTGAATTAATAAATTAATCAAAGCAATTTAATCAACCATTGAACAAAATTTGATGATGAAAAGATAAAATATGTTTCGAATAGAATAATATTACATTTAAATCATTTGAATCATCAAGTTTTTTTTTATTACATCGTTTAATAAATTTTTGTTGTTGTATTGAACAACTTTCAATTGACAAATCCGAGGAACCGCAGTGGACCATTCCAAATGCAAGCCTGAATGCACTCGATGATGTATTTAGATTCCCTCAGCAAATTGATTCATGGAGCTCGTTCATGTTTTTCGTACCGATCTAAAAGAAAAGAAAATATTGAAGAAAATATTATATTGGTACAAACTTGGGTACATATCTAGAATTTTAGTATTCTAGATTAAAAGATCGATATGATGGTAAATATTCGAGAAAGTATTGTTATGTTAAACGAAAGTTCTATTCAAATATTTAACAGGAATGTTAATTTTCAAGATCTTCTATAATTTCTAGATTCCTCGTTTAGAAATTATTGCAAGCATTTCACAAAGGAATTTCTCTGCTGGTCGTCCTGTAGAAATTGCAAGGTTTTCAAGCTTATTTCACTAGCAAGGTGCTTCGATAATTCTATAGCAGATTCTTCTTCATGTTCAAATGATTATATTAAGTGATTCACATAATACAGTATTTTTTTCTAACTCTATATTTATGGGACCATTGAGTTAGGGTGGTATAGAGATAAAAAAAATATATTTCCAATTTTCGAACTTGACATTATTTTGACAAAACGCATCGATAAAAGTAATGTTACCACAAAAAATAGTAAAATTTAAACACATTTATTTACGTGACACTTCTAGAACAAACTTCAAAAAATTTCAATTTTGTAGCCCTGAAAAAGGTAATCAACCATCATATTATTATTAATAATATCATCATAATCATAATGTTCAGATTTATGGAATTTATTACACATTGGATAAGATCTGAAACTTTTCATAAAAATATCGAGTTAGAGAGGATAACTTGTTACGAAACTGAAATAGTATCGATTTAAAGAACATCGAGTAAGAAAGGTATCGACATACAGAGGAATCAAAGTATGCAAGTTTGGAAGAACTACTCGTTTTATCGATTTTGGGGAGAGGTCGAGTTACAGAACTCGTGTAAAAGACAGTGGTCAAATTATGTGTCGGTTTTAAAATAAATTATTAAAATAATTTCAAACATTATTACTTCTCATCAGAAAAAGAAACATGGTTTGTTGTTTGAAAATCAAAAAAAAAAAATATGACCGCGTGGTTTATGGACAACTCCTAATCTTCAGAGGCTATTACAAAATACAGATACTGTGGTTATACTGATTCAGAAATGTATACCTCTATGAATCAATGAAATTAGAACTCTCCTCTTCCTATTCCTTCTGTAATTATTTGAGAAGTTCCTTTCCAAGTTTGTTCCAGAGATCTTGATAAATTTCCCCGAGAAGTACCTTATGAAAGTATTCCTGAAGTTTTTGTTGTATTTATTGCAAATGTTTTGTTTTTGGATTTCTTTGAGAACTATGTTTTTTTGGGAGATCCTTCCGATTTTTGTCATGAGCTTTTTAAAAATTACTTAAGAAATTATTTCTGGCATTTTGGAATTCCCTAATTTTTTTCTCCAATATTTACTTTCAAGTTCTGCTTGCAATTTTTTCAAAATTCCTTCCAGATGTTCCATCAGTAGCTTCTTATCAATTCCTCCATGAGGAAATTTCACGAATTCACTGCATATATTTTTTTATTAATTTGCATTTCTGTTGTTGCTCCAGTTTCTTTCTGTAGAAGATCATTTTGGGAAGTCTTAAGACATGATTTTGTAGTTATGTATTCTTTAAGCTTTAAGTTTCTTTAAGATTTCTTCTTGAAGTTTATTAGAAATAACCTTCTGGAATTCTTTTAAGAGTTCCTTATGAAGTACTCAAGAAGTTTCTCTTGAATATTCGCTTGGAAAATTGATAAGGGATTTTCGCAATCCTTCATTTTTCTATTTACACACACATTCAGATTTCCTGAAGCTCGATGTAGAACTGCTTATAAACTTCAACAAGTTTTTTTTCTTTAAATTCCCAGGGTTCCTTCTGGTGTTACTACAAATCTTCTGATAAATTTGTTCAAAGGTTTATTGTAAGTTTTATCTTAATGTTTCTTACGAAATTGCTCCATAGGCTACTTTTGATATTTATTAGGAAATAGCTTCTGGAGTTATTACTTGAATCCTAACACTCATATATGAATTTCTCCTTTAGTAACTTATAAAATTCCTTGTGAAGTTTTCTCTGCGTTCGTTACAAAAGCGCTGAAAATTTTATTTGAGTTTTTTTTTTCAAGATTTCAATGATTTGTTTTTACCTTTCAGTGGTTAGAGTCCTCGGCTACAAAGCAAAGCCATACTGAAGGTGTCTGGGTTCGATTACTGATGAGTCTAGGATCATTTCATAATGGAAATTTCTTTGACTATCTTTGACTATCTCTAACTTTGGCAAAAAAATCTCTCAGTTAATAACTGTGGAAGTGCGCATTGACCACTGAGTTGAAAAACTTGTTCTGCCCCAGTGAGGACGTAATTCCAAGAATTTGAAGATGATCCTCGAAATTGTCTTGGGGATTCCAAAAGGATAGATTCAAAGAGTCCTGATTTTTTATGGAATTTTATTCAAAAGTTTCTGTTCAAAATTTACAAGAGTTGTTCCACGAATTCTTGATTGTATTTTTTGCATTTCCTATAGTATACTATTTTTTTTAAATCTTACGAAATTACTTAACGCTTTTATAAATTTATAAGAAGCTGTTGTATAAATCCTGCGAGAATACATTCCAGAAATCCATAAAATTTGTACAGGAATTCTTCAGAGAATTCCTTTTTAGTGTCTAAGTGACTAAGTGTTTTTACAATAAGAAAATAAAAACATGCTTTGAAAAAATGACCAAATCGAGAGCATACAAGAATCGAATAAATGAGCAGAAACCAAAAAAAGTAGATATAAATGTTCTTATAAATATTTATCTGTTAATTTGACCAGACATTTCTCTGAAGATGTTTCCAAGAGTTTTTTATGAATTCCTTCTGACATCTCAGAAATTTTACAGAAATTAACTCAGGTATCTGCTCTATATTTTTTCAGATATTACTTCGAAGATTTCTTAAGGTGCTCATTTAGTATTTTTACAGAGCTCCCTAGAAATTCCTTCAAGATTTTGATTCAAGCTACCTTTAAGAATTGAGATTCTTCTTTAGATTAGTCATGATGTCCCAGCTGCCAGGCAAAGCCATGCGGATGGTAACTGGGCTCGATTCCCAGTCGGTCCAGGATCTTTTCGTGGTGGTAATTTTTTGACTTCCCAGGGCATAGAGTCTCTTCGTACCTGTCATACAAAGAAAAGAAAGCTTTTAGTTAAAATTCCACAAATTTAACATCAGGAATTTCTTCAGGAAATCCTCCATTAACTTCATAAACAAATCTAAAATCCGTCGATGTTCCTAGGATTTCTTCCAAGATTTTTTTGGAGTAATTCTTTTTCAAATATCATTTCAAAGATTACTGTTTACTGATTTTATAGAAGAATTTCTGTTTTCTTCCTATGGAATTTTTGTTATGGGTTTCTTTGAGATTCCAACAATTCCTTTTAAGATTTTTTCAAACAATTCATCCAGGAATTATTCCAGGAATATCTCTGATATTTCCGAAAAAAAAACTAAAGTAACTTCTGTACAAATTCCTAATGAAGACCGTCCACATTCCCAGTGTGACTGTTATGTTGCTACATTTCATAGTGCGGAAAAAGGACTTTTTTTTTAATTTCCAGAACAAACTTGTAAATTTTATTATGGCGGCCAAATGTACTTACGCTGAGGGTTACAGCGGTATTATCTCCAAATAGACAAATTCAAAAGTTACTCTCATGCAGTTATGGGCAGAAGAGCAGTTTGTTGAAAAACAACGAGAAGAATTCCTTTTAAATCTCAAGAGGAATTTCTGGTGGAATCTCTGAAAAATTCCTTTCAGCTAGGTATGCTATTCCGCTCAAGAAAAGTAAAAAAATCTGCGGAAGAAATGCTCAAGAATTTTTTTACAGTGAGCTCCATTTGAATTGACATTTCTTTTCAACTGCATTATGTGATAAAAAAAATGCTTTTCTAAAGCATTTCTTGCAAGAAATTTACCATGCATCGAGATAGGCGATTACTTTTCTGTTGGAGTGCATACTTCCCATTAGGATACACTTCTGGAAGAATCCCTGGATTTAGGAATGTTTCAAAAACTGTCTGGAGGAAATTCTGATTGAATTCTCACAGGAATCTTCAAGGAATTCCTTCAGTAGTTTTTCCAGGGATTTCTCCAGGAGTTCATCTAAGGATTTCTTCAAAGGCTCATCCTAGGATTTCTTCTGGAGTTCTTTCAGGGATTCCTCCAGAGCTCCATGAGTTTCTCAAAGAATTCCTCAAGGAGTTCATCCAGAGATTTTGCCAGGAGCTGATCCTGACATTTCTTAAGGAGTCTCTTTAAGAATTCTTTCAAAGATTCCTTCAGATGTTTTCCACGGATTCTTTCAGGGATTTCTCCAGGAGTTCGTTCAGGGATTCCTCCAAACCTCTAAGCGATTCATCCAGAAGTTCCTCCTGACATTCAGGAGTGTCTGTAGAGATTAATTTAGGGATTCCTTCAGGTGTATTTTTTTTTCAAGGAATTCCTCCAAAATTTCCTCCCGTGATTATTACGGGAGTTCCTTCATCAATTCCTTCAGGGATCCTGCAGGAATGCTTCCAGATATTTCTCCACGGATTCCATAAAAAGATTCTACGAAGATTCCTCCAGAAACTACTCCAGCGGGTCCAGCAGGAGTTCGTTGAGTTTTTTCAGGAATTGTTTAGCACGCCAGGAGATTGCTCATAGAGATCCGAGATCCCCTAGGAGTTTTTTTTTTTTCAGGGAATCCCCTTGAAGTGCTTTCGGAGCAGTGTTCAAGAGTTTTTTCAAGAATTCCCCCGAAAGCCCATTCAGGGATCCTGTAAGAATTGTTTGAGGAATTCCTCTAGGAGTTCCTCCAGGTCTCTAGGAGTCTCTTCAGGAGTTTTTTTTTTCTTATATTCCTCATGAAGTTCTCACAGAGAATTCTACTGGCGTTCATCCAGGGATTTCACCAGGCACTTTTCCAAGGATTTCTCAAGGCCTCCATGAGATTCTTCAGTAATAACTCTAGGAGTTTCTTTAGAGATTCCTCTAAGACAAGGGAGTTCCTCTAGAAGATTCTCCGTGATTTCTTTCAAGAATCTCCAGGACGCAAGGAATGTGTCCAAAGATTCCTCTAGAAGTTTCTTCTGTGATTCCTGTATGAGTTCATTAAGGGATTTCTTCAGAAGGGTCTCCAGGGTTTTTTTCAGTGTTTTCTCCTAGGGTTCCTCCGGGCGATCCTTCTTGGATTCCTCTAGAAGTTTCTCCAGGGATTTCTACAGGGCTCCAGATATTTCTTCAAGATCTCATCTATGGACTTCTCCAAGAGTCTCTCCAGGGATTTTCTTCTTTGAGAGTTCCTGAAAATTCCTCCAGGTTTTCTTTCAGGACATTCAGAAGTTTCACAAGGGATTCCTCCAGGAGTTCATCCAGGTATTCATTCTTCCAGTGGCGCGGGCAGTGGGTAGGACAGGTAGGACATGTACTACGCTAATGCTAGCGTCTTGATATTTGCATCATCTGTATCTATAGTAGCACTAGCATCACGGCGTTGGCAAATACAAATCCAAACCGTGTTTTCACAAAACTTCTATATTTTTCCTTTAAAGTGTAGATCAAAAGCTTAATTCAAAAAAGTTCTTAATTCTTCAACTATTTCGTATAATAAAAAATAGTTTCTCTCAGTAGTGCTACTATAGGAACAATAGGTTTACTATAGGCGCATAAGATCTCAAATTTTAAGCAAAACTAATTATTTCGATCATTTTTTGAACAAAATCAAGCTGTGTATCAATGGTACATAAATAAATAGCTCCTGACCTTCAGCTCAAAAAATATTTTGAAATGATTTATAGCAAAAACGGCCGTAAAAAGCCACTAGTGCGACTATAGAGGGGACTGTCTACTAAGGGAACACTGACCCTAATGATAACAAAAGTTGATTCAATGAATGATCCTAAAGACAGGACTAGGGTTCTTTACAGAGACTTGGTCTCTATTTTAATGCAAGTTTTTGAAAAGTCTCTATTTTTGAGGGTCTCTAAAGTATTTATTTTAACCAAAATGGTGCTTGCCTTGCATCCTGCTGCAAAATTATAGAAACTCCGAAGAAACCTTCAGAGACCATAAAGAGTTCAACAGGCTCTTGAAAAAAAAAATGTCTCAGATTTTTGAGAACGGTGTTTTCTTAAGAAACACTGCAAGAATTCTTTCGCCTGTTCATGTGGATTTCTTCAAGAATTCATCCACAGTTTCTCCCAAAAATCAAAATTTGCCACCCCTCAATGCTTCGAACAAATCTATTTTGTTTTAGGAATTTTGTCATCATTTCATCCACTCCACACCCCGCAGTTTTTTTTTAGTTTCTCTAAAAATTACCATGCTTTAATTTATTTAAGTTTTCACACCAGTTTATATTACAGCAATTTTTTTCAGTAATTCCTGCACAAATTTCCATAGATATTCTGTTCAGAGTTTTTCGAAAAATTTCTGAAAAAATCCTGCAAAATACTATTCCGAGACTCGATTGATTTTTTTCGATTGTATTAGCTTATTCAGAAAAAAAATCCTTGGCATTTCCCAGGAGACACATAATGAAAGAATACATGAAAAAAAAACTTTCTCAAATAATTACTGGAGGAATTGTAGAAAGAATCTCTGGAGTAATTGCTGAAGTTATCTTTAGAGAAATCCCTGGTTTTCTTCTATAAATTTCTAAAGGCAATTTTAAAGGGAAACCCTAGAAATTTCTGGAGAAGTTATTGATTGAATTTTAGAAGATGTGGAATCTTGGAAGATGTCCCAAGAAAATCGTTGAATGAATTGCTGGTTAAAATCTTGGAGGAATAAGCACTTTCTGCTCACAAAATATTTGGATGATTACAGATGATTTCTGAAATAATCTTTGGAGAAATTGTTAAATTCTTAAAACGTTCCAAACAAAATTATTGGAGAAAATCCCTAGGAAATTCGTGGAGAAATTCCTTTGGAAATAACCACTAAATGAAAATGAGGAGGTTAGAAGCAAAGTGATGTCAGTGAAAAAACCTAGTTTTGATAAAATCTACTTGAAAATTATTTCAGGAATTTTTCATTCTATACAAATTGTATAGAAGAAAAACATGTCCATCTTGTAACAATTTTTGTTTCTGTTGAGTGGAAAAATTGACTGATAATTTCACTTGCAAATAGTAGATTTTTAACTCAACTTAATTCCAAACCGACCAAAATGTCTCTTTGCGTTTGAGCCTCTCAAATATAGTAACTTTCAATTTCCAGTCCAGGGTAAAATATATTATTTAGCTCACTGTGCTCAAAATATTTGCCAACATTTGTCCTACCCATGGTTTCGAACGTGGACGCGCCTCTGCATTCATCCATGAGTTTTTCTAGGAGATTTTCCAAGGATTCTTCTGAAATTTTCTACTGTACTTCCAATGTTCTCTAATGGTATCTCCAGAAACTTCTGGAAGTACTGTTAAAAATCGCAGAAAGCTCTGAGAAAACTGAGTTTTGTTAGATTAATGTCTGGAAGAATTCCTTCAAAGTTATTAGAAGAAATCCTAGGGAAAAAAAAACTCGTGAATATAATTTTTGGAAAACCTTCGTAGGAAATACAAATACAATCACTAGCCATATTTCTGGAAAGAATCTTGAAAAAGTAATGGAAGAACCTCAGGAGTATATTCGGGAAAACAATCTTAGCATGAAATGCTGAAGGAAGGCTTGGAGATAAATTACTGGTAAAATCTTATATAGTCAGAAAATCTTTTTTTCTTGAAACAAATACTGGAGAAAAATCTGGAAGGGTTCTGAGAGAAATTTCAGAAAAAAAAACCTGAGAAAAATTCCTTGACAAATCTTGAAAGGAAATTTCAGACCAAATCTTTGGAGGAATACTACGAGAAATTCTTCGAGTGATTGCTGAAACAAACTCTTATGGACTTTTAATTATTTATGTTAAACATGCAATAATAGGATGCGAATGCTTTAGAAGTGTGCAACAATACTCGATTTCTTTTCAAAATCGACGTAAGTAACTTTCATACGATTTTGAGAAAATCAATTAGGAAAAATCACCACCTGCCTTCTAAAACTGTTTTAAAACGAATTCTCTGTTTAACGTTTTTTCACCGTGTACATCACTTAAATTTTGCATGCAATCAGTTCGCGTTCAACGTACTTAGGCGGCATCCACAAATTACGTAACGCTCTAGGGGGAGGGGGGAGTAGGCAGAAGCGTTACGGGTCATACAAAAATTTAAAAATTTTCATACAAAAAGCGTTACGGAGGGGGGGGGGGAGGGGGTCAAAAATTTCCAATTTTAGCGTTACGTAATAAATGGACGCCGCCTTACGACGTTTTTGTACCAGTGTAAAATTGACTCAAGTAGTGTTTTGTTTTGATTCGTGGTTAAGTCACTTTGTCTCTCCATACAACGGAGCGGTAAAAGTAATGGTTAGGTTGCGAAAGTTGAAAATCTTACTAACGCCGTTTTGTAAATTCGTTCCAAAAGTGAAAAATCGAGTTGGTTTAGAGCGGAATATGTAGAATTTCGTCTGCAAAGCACATATGATTGATAAAGTAAGTTTGTTCACTTTTCTAACTTGAGTCTGTTTCAATAAGTTTTCAAAAATAGGTTTTTGGGAAGGGTGAATGTGAAAAAAAAGAATATCAAATCAATTAAAAAGCACATAATTCGATGGAAAATCTGATTGCCAATTATATTTTCTGGTTTTGAGTGAAATTCAGTTTAAGTTTAAGGGGTTCTGACACATTTGACAGCCAAATTACTGAAGCTGCTTCCTTAACTGCGCAATAATAGGCAATTTACCATATTCCTCAAATTTTACCTGTGTTTTCACCAAAAATTTCGCCTGAACCTCGACAAACAAATTTCAGACAAATCGCCAGGAATGTTTCCTTTTCTTGAATTTTAGATATCAAGTCTAAAAATAATGTTTATCCTTCGACTAAGGAAAATCGTTACGTCTTGCTGTTTCAGTGAAACAAGACTATAGTAGCTGTAAGGCTTAATATAAATATAATTATCTTCAAATCACGGAAGTAGTGACTTAAGCGTTAGGTTTTGTAAAAATAATGACTTTAGGGACTTTATGATGAAAATAGTGACTTTTCATTGACCAGGTCAAAAATAGTAACCATATCACCAAAAAGTGACTCGCTACCAGCACTGCACAGCTATGGTTTAAATTTTATTAGGGTTGAAGTTTGATCAACCTTAAACTTATGACACTTTTGTGGTATACGTACCATGGTACACTTATCTTGAAATGAGTTTAATACTGATAATTGTCTTCACTCAAGAGAGCCTTGGAATAATTTTCTGACAACTTGTACCATGGTATATATACCAGGGCCAAAGGCCTTACAAATAGTATGTTTATCTATATCTTCGTGCTTGGCACACGATTTACAGGTACATAATAAACAATGAAGTGCTCACAAAATATACAGCAGAAAAGCAGATTTTATCCCAATAAGGATGTGTAACAGTGTTTCGTGCAACATGCTCAGCAAAGGATTATGGTGTAAATTGGGCGTAAATTTAATGCTCTTCGTACTAAGTGCTACGTTTGTTTGTCTGTGCTCATAACTCTAGAAAGTCACTCATGGAGAAGAGAACAAAGCTGCCGAAAATGAAACAAGTCGCCCTAGTTGCTACAGATCTCACTGTGCTGGAAACCTCCAATAGTTATAACTTCGTTTATTAATGGCTGTATTAATAAATTAATGGTAATTATAATTTCAAAACATTGTTCCATTGTAAACTTAAACATATAAATTATTATGCTGTTTTAAACATTTGCTCTGTGCTGTTACAATATACAATGAGGGAAAATTAAAAAAAAAATGACAGCTATTGTTTTTCGGAATTTCTAGACCTTGCTCCTCCTCTGTCCTGTCACGCATTTTCCAATACCTAATTCATGCCCTGTCACAGTTTCGTACAACCCCCTTTCATCTCTCAAGTGCTGGAAGTCATTTTAAAATGTTTTCTGATTAAAATTTCAATATAATATTTATTTATTTTCGTCAATCAATAGTAGACTACATGTTTGCTTAATTCTATGTTGTATCATATCTTAAGGAATTGATTCGATTTTATCACCATGTGTTTTTATATGTGGGGACCACACAATACTACAATATTCTAGAACTTATCTTACATAAGCAATGTACAAGGTTTTAATCGTATATGGATCCCGAAAATTGTAGCTAAAACGCTTAATAAAGCTCAACATATTGGTAGCTTTATGGATAATCGTATTATAATGATCAGTGAAGGTAAGTTTAGAATCTAATATGACACCTAAATCTCTAATCTTATCGCACTTTTGAACAATTTGATTTCCTAATGAGACAGTAATCTGTTGTGTATTCCGTTTTCTGCTATATGTGATTAAATTACATTTTTTGACGTTTAATTGAAGTAAGCTTTTGCTACACCATACATCAAATATACTTATTTTTTTCAGATAAATGTCCCTGTCTTTGTTGCTATTGATTTCCATATAAAGTTTCATATCGTCGGCATAAATAAGAATTTTAAGATGTTTAAGCACATATGAAATATCGTTAACAAATAATATAAATAACAATGGACCTAAATGCGAACCTTGGGGAACTCCTGATGTAACGTGAACAGGTTTAGACAATTTTCCCTCAAATCTAACTATTTGCTGGCGATCTGTTAAATAAGATTCAATCCAGTTGAGGAGTCTCATCGCAATTCCCATTTTATTGAGCTTGAAAATCAACATAGGAATGTCTAGTCTGTCAAATGCCTTACTAAAATCGGTGTAAAGTGCTTCGACGTGGTTACCTCTATCCATTGCATTCAAAGTGTAATTTACAAATTCCAAAAGGTTTGTTGTAGTAGAACGACCTTTATAGAAACCATGTTTTGTATTCGTTATTCTATGTTTTATTTGGCTAAACACATTTTTATTTATAATTGATTCAAAAAGTTTTGGAATAAATTATAATATAATTAAATATGAAAAAAAACACCACTCCTTGGATAATATAATCTTAAATCCAGGGAGTTTTAAACATACTGAAATATAAATAACATAATAAACAGTAGAATAATGTTTAAATCCTTCCAGAGCTTCCATGTATCGTATATCATTTCCAGAAGTCTGTATTAGGCAACACTATTATTCTAATTTGGTAAAACTAGTTTGAACTATTTTAAAAAAAAATCAACGACGTGTTCAATTTCATATGGTGAATTTCTACGGCGGATTAAATGTAATATGTTGCCTAACACAGAACTTCTAGACAGGCCCTGATTTGGGGGGGTGCCGAGGGGGCAAATGCCCCGGGCCCCCCGATTAATACTCTTCTCGGGTTAATATACAGCTTTCTTAACCGATATTGTCAAAATAACAGTGCTCTATGTCCTGGAATGATCTTGATAAGATAAAGATACTCGCTAATTCATACATTTTCTTGATTTTACCATCGGGATACTGAAATTACTATTCTATCAAACACACCTGAAATTATACCAGAAATTCGATATTTTCATATTTTACTGGCCTTTTTTCCATTTGTGACAGATTTTTTCTGATATTGTTTGAATATTTTCATGGCTTTGTGCTTCAAATATACCATAAATTTGAACAAAATCTACAGAAATTAAATAATTACAGAAACTATAGCATCATCTGCAATTTGTCGAAGCGTGCATAGTTCTTCAAAACTTTTGTGAATATCTGGAACATTGAAATTATAAAGCAAGGGACTAGGACATGAGCCTTGGAAAAAGCTCATACTAGCTAATTCTGGAAGTTGTTAGTTGACCGAGAGTGAAACCTATGTGCTTCTTAAAAGCAATTGCTCCTTGTCCACTAGTACTAGTAAAATATCTGACTATTAAAGTTAGACAATCGTGTGTTCCTTTCCTGTTATGAAAATCAAATTGAGCATTTCAAAGCATACTGTTCAATACAAACGCGATAGGATCATTTTTAACATTAAATGTAGGAAGTCAGTAAATTTCTACACAATAAAATAAAATAGTTAAACAATTTACTTATTGCTTCAATATTGACTGTCGTTTAATCGCATTTATTGGAAATATCTGCAGTATAATAGAAAAAAATATGAATGTAATATTTGCTATTGTTATCCAAGTCTCAATTAATCATAAGTCTTGATTTCAAGTGGAACATCCATTGAACTTGGTTGAGAACGATTCAGTCAAAAATTAATCTAATCATGTGCTATATGCGATTTTTCAAGTATTTTATACAGAGGATTTATTTTATGCAATATTCACGGAGTGATATGGGTACAGTCAAATTCGAGTAATACATATTAAAATTGTTTGGAGTTTCCGGATATTCTATTTTCACAATACTTAATTTTCCTATGCTTAGCGTTCCCACTCATTTTGTGCTAAGGGCTCCCGTCAATAGATCTGACCCGGGCCCCCCGACGCCCAAATCCGGCACTGCATCTAGATATAAGAAATAAATGTGACGTATAAAATGATACTAATAAAGAAACTAACAAAAAATCAAAACTCATTAGCTTACACTTTTTATAAGGTTAAGATGCATCGAAGCCCATCCTCAAATTTTCAAGAGCACAAATCTAGAGAACCAAACAGCCGTTCAAGCTGAAAATTTGATCGAATGGTCTCCACCAGTGTGTGACCAATCGATTGAGTTTTCAGCTCAAATCGCTGTCTGAATCTCTTGATTTGTGCTCTTAAAAATTTGAGGTTTAGCCTCGATGCATCTTTACCTTAAATTGCTTTCAAAATGATTTCAAATAGCGTTACATTTATCAAGTAATTGACAAAAAATATAATATTTATTAGTTGGAGGTTCCAAACTAAATATTTTTAAATATTCAGCAAATTTGTCAACACTCTAAGTAAAAAATTAATAAATATTCTGAAATGATAAACAATCTCACAAAAAAAGGAAGCCCTCTCCAGTTTCTTCAATAGTAATTCAAAATATAGAGGGACTGCCAGAAGAAATTTTGTAAGAATAGTATTTAAATACTTGTTATTTCAGTTTCAACATCGGCTTTATACAATACGATTGAATAGGGTGCCTTGTATTTGCGGAAGCTTTGTTCTTTTCGTCATGGCTGTTTTTCTAAAACTATATTTACAGTTTGGACCCATTCACAAATTTCATACTGCTTAAGGAATTACGAATGAGTGGGTGGGTGTCGAAAATGATCATTTTTGCGTTATTGAACATGTAAATGGTTTGACCGATAAAACCAGAGCGTTAATGATTAATCATTAATTTAATCATGATTAATGATTAAGATTAATCAAAAATGTTAATCATTAATCACAACAAATCAAGAATTAATCATTAATCACTAATCATAATCATTGCAATATTATGTTTTAATCATTAATCACTAATCATAATCATAAAGATCGCTAATTTTATTCAGTAATCATAATCTTAATCATAAGTCAAACATTTAATCAATCATCAATCAATCATTGAACAAAATTTAACAAATTTTACAACATTGCTTTTTAATGTATAAATACATTTTGCATTTCTTATATCGTGTGACAAGAACAATTCTTGCGTTTAGTATCATATAGGCGTATCTGCAGTGATCGATGTCTCTTCGTCGATTCTCTCTTTGGACTACTACACAAAAGTCAATCGATATTGGTAACATTTTTCGATTTAACATGTCAGTTGCCCAGCCGAGTAATTTGCTAAAGACAAAATCGATTAAGAGAAATCGATCATTGCAGTTACGCCCTTATGATACTGAACGCGAGAATTATAGTTTATGCCCAAGGAAGTTCCAAATCCAACCAAGCACAGAATGGCTTTGATTTGTATCCAAGGACATTACCATACGAGTTAAAAAAGACCCTTAAATATTTCCTCCATGTAAGAAGCACCGTCTTGCTCAGTTGTAGTTGATCCGAATTCGAAAACCCGGTTGGAAGCATGTGAGTGGTACCATTCTACATGAGGAATTTCTGTTTATAGGGGCAGATCACCAAAATTCAACCTAGGTTTTTAGCCGTTCATAAGATTTCTGTATACTTTGTATGAAAATTGAAAATAAGTCTTTTTTCCCTAGTAGATGGTATTTCTGTTAATAGTTCCTCGCTGTTCACGAAGCCCTCCTCCTTCGAGCATTACGTGATTTGTGGACGGTGCCTTAGGGAGATGCCATTTAATCATAATTTTGATTAATAATCATTGATTAATGGTTATTTATTCAAAGGCCAATGATTAAGGTGAAGGTAAATCGAAGCCAAAGTTCAAATTTTCAAGAGCACGGATCTGGAGAACCAAACATTTGTTTGAGCTGAAAACCTAATCGATTGGTCACCACCAGCTAGTGACCAATCGATTAAGTTTTCAGCTCAAACGGATGTTTGGTTCTCCAGATCCGTGTTCTTGAAAATTTGAACTTTGGCTTCGATTCATCTTCACCTTAAATGACAGAAAGTAATAAATCTGATATAAGAATCGTTTGAGCTTCGTTACACCCAATTTTTAATCTCAAACCGTTTTCATTGATATCTAAATTGAAATCAAGGAAGGGCGGAAATTCCTTTGAAACATTGTTTGAAAAAATATTTTTCCAGTTTTTCATAAAGATCTCGTTAGAAAATTCCTACCAAATGTTCAAATTGATTTCGCCCAGCATTTCTCAAAGAATTGGGTTGTTTGGTGATTAAATATTTACAGTGTTTTGAAGCTTATTCGGAAGATCATATTTTTCTAACTACATCACAATTTATTTAAACAGTTTAAAATAGTTCTAGGGCATGGAAAATTCTTGGATTCTGATTCAAACTATAACGTAGATTCAGAATATACAAAAAAAAGTCTGAATACGCCTAAACAAGCCAATTTTTCCATAAAATCAAATATCTACTTCATTAATTCCCTTGAGAATGAGTTCAATGGCTAGGTTTGCAAAACTCACGAAGTTTAATATATGGAGAGCTAGGTTTCAGAACTACCAATATAGTGCTTCACTTTCACTTTGAAGGAATTATTGGAGTATGATTAAACAACTAATTTAATTTAAATATTTCACTTAACAAAAAAAAAAAATAGAAAATCACTAGAAAGGCATGAAAATGCCATTCATCTTTTATATGTACAATAAACATATTATCTCAAGATAAGCAACATATTAGAGTTTACCGGGGTTTGCTCGCCTTACTAATTTTACACTGTTCTTTCTTCTATAAAGTTAAGTATTGAAATTCAACTAGTTTTTTACCAATATTTTAAATACTTTCCCCGGGAAATCGACAAACCTGACATACCGTCGTATGTTCAAGTTTACTAATAACGCTTGAAACATCCATTTAAAACGATTTGTCGCAAGCTAATGAATTAATGAATGATTAATGATTAATCAAAGAGTAATAAAAAAACAATAATTAGATTATATGAGATGCCCTGAACACCTTTAAGTATGCAACGAATGGATCACACTCTTGAAAAATTATTGGTACACATATGATTAAAAAACCTGAATCAAATAGCTCTCATCATGTTCTAAAGACAAACAGCAAGACTGATATTTACGGAATTTCGTTAGAAGCCGACTGAAAAACAAATTGAAATTTTGAACAACTGTAGTAAAACTTAACATTATATATATATTTCGCAATTGGGTTAAATGGGAAAACCCAATGACTGATGTGAAATTTGCGATAAAGTTACATGTCTTCTGGGCGAAAATCGAACTCACGACTCCCTGTTCACTAGATAGGGCGCGTTACACCTACACCACGAGAGAACTCATGGACTGAGAAATTATCCTGAATTCTATTTCAACTCAATAATCACGTGGTACTCTTTCGCGAAGTGAACCTCTTTCGGAAAAATAAGATGCTCATCCAAACACAACGCTTTCTATCATCGAATGCCTAGTAGCCGAGAGCGCGTTAGTTATTAGGTATAGAAAGACCACACACATGCTGGACGAGATTTGTATAGTGCGGGCTCACAATGGGTCGCGACGTTCTAAGTATAAATAAGATAGATGATGATTAAAAAAAGTATTATTTTAAAATTGAAAATTTTGATCAAATTTGACATTAGGCACGTAAGTGTTTATCATAATCATTAATCATAATCACTATTCATACTGAGTTTAATCATTAATCATAATCATTAATCATCTAAAATTTTAATTTAATCAATAATCATATTCATTAATCATACATCGGCTTAATCATCAATCACAATCATGAATCATGACTTCGAAAATTTTAATCATGAATCATAATCATTAATCAAGATTAAGTTGAATTTAATCATTAATCATTTAATTAATCATTGCGATCCGTTAATCATTAACGCTCTGGATAAAACTCCCTCTGACGAGAACAAAAATGCCGAAAATACGCCGAAGTCCCCACAATAAGTTCTATGTCATGACCCCGACATAAACGCAGAATCGAACCTACGACCCTCAGCATTTTTTTACAAGGGAGAAGCCTTCAGGCCTTGGGGCCCAGATAGCTGTAGCGGTAAACGCGCAGCTATTCAGCATGACCAAGGGATGGTACACAAATTATGTCACGCTAAATTTCGACTTTTTAGACACCTCCAAACCCCCTTTGTCACGTTTTTGTATGAGTCCTTCGAAAATTTTGTAAGGCTTGTCACGCTTGGTTTGACCACCTCCCCCCCCCTTGGAGCGTAACGTAATTTGTGCATGACCCCCAAGCTGAGGGTCGTGGGTTTGAATCCCACCGGTCGAGGATCTTTTCGGGTTGGAAATTTTCTCGACTTCCCAGGGCATAGAGTATCTTCGTACCTGCCACACGATATACTTTTGCAAAAAATGGAAAAATGGTCATTGGCATAGTAAGCTCTCAGTTAATAACTGTGGAAGTGCTCATAAGAAAACTAAGCTGAGGAGCAGGCTCTGTCCCAGTGGGGACGTAACACCAGAATGAAGAAGCCTTCAGAAATACCGCTGAGAAGATAACTCGGGGAGTGTGCCAGCCCAGGCTCTGAAAGCACAGACATTACCATTATCCTCAGACCCTTTTCTCTCCGGAACCACCTTAGGGTTTTTCTAGCAGAATTAGCCTAGGCAAATGGTTCTCTTAATCGACTTAAACAATGTTACAAAAGACCAGCCTAGGCAAGGCTAATCCTCTGCAGCGAACTCTTGGTCGGCGCGTAATGTGACAGCCGTTGTTACTGCATTCCAGCACTCGGCATCCGCACACATTCTTTGGATTATGTTATCCGGGGACGTGTCCCCTTCGTATGTAGCGAGCATGCGATCTCTCACAGTTAATAAATAACTGTGGAAGTACCTACTCATTAAACACTAAGCTAAAACGCTGGCTGTCTGTATGTCGGAACGTAATTTAAGAAAAAAAAAAAGCAGAAGTTGGGGAAAAGCTGATGTACTTACATACCCGTTCACTGTAGTTGCTAGCTAGGCCCGTTCCGAAGTTCATTCGAGCCAAACAAATATTCTTCCTATACTCTTCTGGCCACATGACGGTAACCTGGTATCCTCCGTGTACTTTACGAGTACGAACCACACACCGGGTGGATTCCACTGTTTCTTCCGGGACCTTTAGAAAACAAGAAATACATAAGCTTTTTTATACCTACTTATTTAATGTAATTGCGCCGTTTCCGATACATACCATAGTTAATACACGTACTAAACAATTGAAGATCTAATTTTTGGGATATCTTTAAGTATTTACACGATTTTTCTACAGAAAATTGAAGCAGCAAACGTTGACTGGTCAAAAAAAAAAACAAATGGCTCCATCAACTCCGTCCGTCCGTCAACCATCATGCAGACAGTGTTGCGAGACTCATTATTGCAATTAGGTTGAATGTAAAATGGCATCGATCTTGTGTAATATCGCTAGACCGTGTTGGAATGGATTGGTTGCAGCTGTTTATGTGTAATATCGTGTGTGTTTCACATGTAAATATTACACAAGTGCAACGTATTTCATAATGATGATGTCGTTTCAGTGTAATTTTAGAGCGATGTGATATCACATCTTAGTTGATGTTATTATCCATCTGAAATTCGCGATTACATAGATTTTTCGTTACATCAGCGTTATTACATCGAGTGATATTACATTATTTTTTGCTGTGTAATGGTCAAAGAAAGATTTTATTTTAGTAAAATGAGGAAACATTTGGAGTAAACTACTTTCTATTGAAACCAGTTTTAATTTTACACAAATATGATATTCAACAAAGTTTTCATAAATTAAGTTTTTATGATAATGGTGCTGAAAGTTTCAAAATTGGTTAGAAATTACCGAAGTTTTAGTGACTTCACTGAAGGCCATTTTTTTTAAATTTGAAAATTTACCTTAAGACGCTTGCCCCCCTCTAAATCTTAATATTTTTGGCTTAAACTTTGAGGTTTCTCTTCTAATATGATTAGAATTCATAAGAGTACAATAATTGTTGGTTTTGAGAGGTTTTGAAAAATAAGCCGCACCCTAATAAACAGTAGTGTGAGTAGCGAATAGGGGCATGCATGTAACCCATTCAAATGCAACTCTGAAATTCAAGTAATCCGATAATCGTGTTGTGTGGATTTTTCTTGCAGAGCACTATATTATGAATCAGTTAACCATGACGTAACGCTGCAACTTGTAGGCTGGATTCGCACTTGCTGCAAGACCATGACATGGCAATTTTTACAACCGAAATGCTGCCATAGTGAGATTGAATACAAAAAATATTCGACAAAATAAATTTAGACGAAATTAGGCAGCGTCCATTTCTGACACAACGTTAAAATGTACAATTTTCGACCATTCCCCCCTCCGCAACGGTCTTTACATGAAAAAAATAAATTTTGTGTTTGAGCCTACCCCCTACCCCTAGAGCGTTACGTAATTTGTAGACGGTGCCTTAGTCTGCATAAATTTAGTGGCGTTGTGTATTCAATTTGAGTCTCTGCTATTCTATTTATAATTGCAATTCTGTTCTCAGTGTACTCTGTATTTTTCTGCATTGGCCCTTTTAACGAGTAGAACATAATGAGTGACGTTTAATTTCAGGATTTGTCAACAAATACAAATGTTACCAATACATAAACTAGTTTTTGCGCAGTTTTGGGTTGCCGAAGTGAACATTTTTGTTGCCGACAATAGTAATTGCATGGCCGATAAAAGAACAAATGCCTCGTGACTTTGGTGAGGAAAAATGAAAGATTAAGAGAATAAATAGTGTTTTGTGTATGATAATTCACAAATGAAGAGTGCTCAAGTGTAGTTAAGGTGTCTGCTGCTAATTGTTGTGCTCTATTGTTGCGTAAAATTGCCCTCTTAAAAGTTCAGCTGCTTAGGCTGCCGACAATACGTAAGTTCCCCTATCAAATGCGGGAACACCAAACGCGCTAAGATTTTTCACAAGAAATGCGATGTCAAAGATAGATTTTTCTTGCTAGGGCGGCGGTGATTTATGTAGCTGTTGCTAGGTGTCCTTTCATTATTTTGGGTAACCGCATTTGGAGGACGTTTACTCAACATTTGCATCTCAAATGCAAACAGCAATATCTTCCTCCGAGTTCACTTCTTTAGGATGCTTCCGAAGTGGCCCAGTACTCTTCAATTGGATGCGGTTCCGGTGCGTTTGGGGGGTTGAGATGCTTCGGCACGCAATTGACTTCCTAAGCCTTGTACCACTCTAAAACCTAGCTCGAGTAATAGCACGAGGCTAAATCCGGCCAGATAATCTTAGGACCATCGTGTGACCTCAGAAGAGGGAGTAAACGATTTTGAAGGCATTTCTTTAGGTACACCTGCCTGTTCCAGTTGTGAAAAATGGGGTGTTCCGCTTTCCACATATGCAAATTACTTGTCAAATCAGATATTTTTGGCAAGCTTTACATCTTCAGCTTTCTAACATCTTCAGGAACATCGATTTTATGATGAGCAGTGAAAAACTGGAGCCCCGAAGCTGCCGAGAGTTTGTATTTACCTACGTACGCACAAGGTACGAGCGCAAAATTTCTTTGCGCTGCTGCTGTTCTTCACACTCCATCTTCACAACGATTGCACAACTTACACGGTGTAAACAAATACACATTGAACAAATTACACCCACAATTTCAATAAAAAATACACAACTGGTAAAAAGTTACTACCATTCAAAGTGCTGCAATTTGATTCCGTACACCCTTTAACCGTTAGAAAGATATATTTGTAATTCTCTCCATTTTTAGATAGGATTTTAGTAGCCAACTTTGAAAAATAGCGGTAAAGCTATATTTTAATTTAATTGAAACCTCTGTAATCATCATAATTCGACGTTATTTTCAGAGAAGTTTTTGATAAATGTGAGTAAACCCCAAAAAACCTGCACCACAGTCATGATGGATATTTGTGGATGAATCACGGAAACTTTTTATATACAATTGTGGAAGAAATTAAGGTTAATTTTTCGTAGGTATTTCTGAAAAAATAAATCCATTGGGAAAATCTTACAAGAAAATTATCAGTTCATCATTTATTCAGATTTGATCTCAAAATTCTATAAATTCCGAAAGACGGAGATTGTTGAAGTCTTTCGGAATTATCAATTATCAAGAAATTTTCTAAAAATCTTTCATATCAGCCAAAATCTTTTTTTATTTTCTGGTTAAGCAATTTTCATATTGGCTAGCATAAATTTTTATGGCAATGTTAAACATTATCAGCTATTCAGTCACATTTAAATTTACATTTAAAGTCATAAGCTTCCACTAACAATTCAGAAATATTTTACAACTTTTTCCTTATTGCAATCCCAATTTGCCTGAATTATCTGCTAGAAGTCACCAATAATTCAGAAAGTATTTCACAATTTCCTAGTATAGACTTCCGCAACCAATGCTATCCAGCTTTTTACGCTAGCTATAAAACTGAGGGGGGTGATTTAACTTTGAAATTACGTGCCTACCAAGTTTATATTTAAGTCTTAGTAAGCCATGCTTTTCGATTGTTGATTGAAATGTCAATAATTTTCATTGGATCTGTTTTGCACCTGAGTATTTTTTGTAAATCCACCTCATTTTTTACTAATCTCTTTTTTTTTTATTTCAGGCGTCGATATGAGAAAAGCGTGATGAAGGGCACATATTTTTGAGAGAACTTCATTTTGTACAAGTATCACGGATAGAAATCAGATTCCAAAAACAAGATAATGACTCATAATATCATGATTCTAGTGTGTTTTCATCTTATGAAAATACACCATGATTTGGACTCATGATATCATGAGTCAGATTGCCGTAACGCAACACACGCGTTAGGTTTTTGTTTCTGATCGCTCGGAATCTTGATTCAAATGCCAAAAACGCTGAGTCGCGCATCCGTTTATGATCGACAAAATAAAAAAAGAAGTTAAAAATAGCATACATTGAGATTCGAGCCAAAAACCTTCCGATTGAATGCCACGTACTCTACCACTCAACCGCTTCGTCATCTTGAATTAAGAGTGATCGATACGAATGAGTTGAAGTAAAGTGCGTCGATTAGTGTTTTCACACTGGATGTTACGCTTATGAGGAATCATGATTATAACTCCAGGAACCATGATTTGTGTTCCAGATATTATGACCTAATAAATTTATGAATTTCATGATTTGTAAATCATGGTGTGGGGGTCAGATTTTTATCCGTGTAGTAAATACAACTAAACACGGCTTTGCCGTTATATGTTCGACAAACTCCCGAAAACTACCAGGGATTACAGCCTGCTGGAGACCCTGACAAAGCTAAATCTCCAGCTGTGCAATTAAGGTACCGTTAGCACATTTAGGACAAACCGACGAGCACCGATCATCGATCTTACATGGTGTAGCCCATCGCTGGCGGGCAACATGAACTGGAGCGTAAGTGAGGAGTATACCCATAGCGATCACCAGGCAATCTGCTATACCATTGGCTGACGGGAATGCGCGGCAACGCCGGGAACCACAACTATCGTACAGCAGTGCATGACGAAGGCCTTCAAGAAGGACCTTTTCGTCGAAGCATTTCGTGTAGACAGCTATATCCCGGATCTCGATGCGGTGGAGCTGACAAGGGCGATGGTCAGGGCGTATGACATAACAATGCCAAAAAACGGCGTCCCGTATACTGATGGAACGAGGCACTCTGCACTCTTCGCGCCGCTTGTCTTAAAGCCACGAGACGATATCAGAGAGCGAGGCATGAGAAAGTCCGAGAAGAGCGAAGAATTAAGTTCCAACAAGCCAGAATGGCTTTCAAACGAGAGATTAAGCTGAGCAAGTCCAACTGCTTCAAAGAGCTGTGCCGAGCAGCTTATGCTAATCCTTGAGGGAATGCCTACCGAGTAATAATGGCGAAAATCAAGGGCCCGTCGACGCCGGCCGAAACATGTGCGGACAAGCTGCGAGTCATCGTCGAGGGTCTAATTCCAAAGCATGATACTACAATGTGGCTGGCCACACCATATGGCAATGAAGAAATAGGAAATGCCGAAGCTCGTCAGATCTCCAACGAGGAGCTTATGTGCTATACACATATCGACCCAAACACATATTTCCCTTGTCAATCAGCGCAAGCAATAAAATGCATATTATGTTTTGTTACAACAGAATAGGTCAGGTCCGCGTAAGTGCGAACGATGGCCTCGGTGCAACATGCGTAAGCAGTTTGCATTGAGGCACTCGAGTGCGCCACATGTTTTGCTGATTGTACTTTAGTCACGCTGGTGGTCGTCCGTTTGGACGATGCGCTAAGGCTCAGGTTTCAACCCAAAAATGCTATCGCCGAAATATTGTCACCGCCGTCCCAGGCGTCTCCATCTATCTCTTTCTGACATTGTAACCAAATTGTAACCGATCAATTGTAAAGGCAAATAAAAGGAACCCATGTGAAAGGAACAAGGCAGTCTTGTTCTGACTCTGAATCTATGCGTTTCAATGCACCTCTGGTGTATACCGAAACATCCCTCTAGCAACCTGGTAATCAGGTACTGCTAACTATTTAGGAATAGACTAAGATCAGTAACATATCGATGTGCAATACATAGTCCACGGACGGGCTATGAAATGGCGACCGTGAGTTAATCCGAACCAGTAATCGTCGGAAAAAGTCAAGTGAGAATAATTGTGAATAATCCAGACCCGTGCAAGTTAGTGAAACACCACGAAGAATGGGCTCCGAGGAATCAAAAGCCCAAGTGAATCATAACGGTGATAGTCACATCGAAATTGTGAACAACCAGTTAGAGCACACGACAACACTGAACTCCATAACAACCTGGTTGTGGTTCATATCGGCTGGTGTAACAATTCAGCTTGTTTTAAGTTTGTGGGGAGAAATCCAAAGGCGAATGACTAGGCAAGTCATAAAAAAGGCAAACAAACTAAGCAAACTTAGTGAGCTTACGATAGAAAAGTGAAAAACTCAGTGCTTTAGAAGTATGTTAAGAGAAGAATTTATATTAACGATAGTGACCATCGTAACGCAGTTAGCTATATTATATTATGGCTGGACAGTGATACGGGAAAACAAACGTTTGTGGAGGACGTTAGACGGAGAGTACAGTGAAATGAAATTAATTGTTGCTTATTAACGATGAACAAATTACAAGATTTAGTGGCCAACTTGGCAACGAAGAAAAATAGTACAATTGTCGTATCAAATGGTATATGTAAACAATTTATCCATTTGTTAATGAAAGAAGACTTTTTACAAGCGAAGAAAGTATCGTATAATCGGTACAAAGTTAAACAAATAAGCCTCAGTAACATTGGCTTAGTGAATCGTAGGTCTGTAAGAGCAGACGAACTATTAAGTTATGCATCGACGGTATGCCCAAGTATCACTGGATCGGTAGTGATCACTACGGACAAGGGACTCATGACACATCAAGAAGCGTCGGAAAAAAACCTAGGCGGACGCGTGTTAGCGATTTTGTACTAAGAAGTGACTTGTGAAGAAATTTGTGTGTTGCTGGAAGACCATTGAAAGGAAGAAAATGCAGTTCTTTGCAACAAATGTGTACCAAGTCGATGCACAGACAGGGGAAGTCTTCCATTACATCAGACTTACTTACGACGATCGCGAGGCAGATGCATTGACGAGGGAGCTACAGCTCCAACAACAACAACAACAACAGCGTCAACAGCAACAAAACAACATTAATACCGGTGATCGAGAAAATACAGAAAAGGCGCCTGCTCAACACAACAGTGAGCAATGAAAATTATAGACAATATAAACAACAATCCTATTGAAGCAGCAGTGAGCAACCCGGACAACAAGCAGGCAAGCAGGTAACCTCAATCTAATTTACAGGGTGAGTGCAGAAAGTTAACGGGACGAACAAACAATGCAATTATATATATAATAGCGAATAATAATTATCTCAAATCTACTGAAGAATTTTTATATCTTTTAAATGTTAGAAGAGCTTCAGCTAATTGAAGCTAGTATCACAAAAGAGTTCAATAATATTACCAAAAATATAAAAAGACCACGATCTCAAGAAAATATCGTACAAAAAAAGGAATTTTTAATAAAGCTTTTAAAACAATATAAAACTATTTTGCTAAGCGCACAAAATTCCATCGCATCAGATTTATGGAATACGGAATGTCAAAAATATCAAACTCTTAAAACAATAACTGAAGACTCTCTAAAACTACTAAATAATTCAATTATATTAAAACCTAAATTTAAAACAGTAGTTAGAGCGGCTATTATTTCTAAAAGGTTATCATTTAAAAGGGAAGTAAAAATGCCTACTGTCGACATCAAATTGGGGACATCCCTCATCCAAACTTATGATGGGTCTCCGGACCATCTCAACTCTTTTCTCGATGTCGTTGCATTATTCTCTGATACCGTCAATGGAGAATTTGCAGACGCGACAGTGGCGCAGAAAACAGCGGCAGACGAAACTGTTTTTAAATTTATCAAAACAAGGTTGACTGGAGTTGCACGTCAGTCAATAACGGGGGCACAAAATTTAAATGAAACACTGGATAAGCTAAAAACCCAATGTGCTCCGAAAATAAGTTCGGACAACATTAAAGCTAAAATGTGTGCTCTAAAAAAAAGGGGCACTGTGGAAGAATTCTGCAAAGAGGTGGAGAAACTAACCCAACAGCTTGCAGCAACCTACATTGACGAAACTATACCTACTGACAAGGCTATGCAAATGGCTACTAAAAGTGGTATCGAATCTCTGATTAACGGAATAGACCATGCGGATTCAAAGCTGATTCTAAGAGCCGGTACATTCACTAAGATCAATGAAGCCATCCAAAAACTTCAGGAAAACTATTCTGAAGAAAGACAGAAATCCTCGATGGCACAAATGTTCTATACAAACAACAATCCCAACCAACGTGGTCGTGGCCGTGGTGGATTTAACAGCGACAGAAGAAATTTTTCTGCTTGCCAAAGATCATTTTCTCGTAATCATGGGCAACCAAGATTTCAAAATTTCCGAGGCAATTATAGCCAAGGACACAGTTATGGCCAAGGACAAAATTTTAGAGGTCAAAACTTCAGAGGACAAAATTTCAGAGGCCAATGGAATAGAGGAAGAGGACGATACGAAACACGTTCTACCTATTTCATGCAGCCTATACCACAGGCAATACAACCCGTTTTTCAACAATTACCGCCTGTAGGTTACCAACAAAATCAGCAACAACCAGTTTATCAGCAGCCGCAATCCACTTATCAACAGCAACAACAGCCGGCACAAAACAATACTTTTTTAGGCACACAGTTTGGTCGACATTTACAGTGAATGCATCGACCTCCAATTACGTTATTTTAAAAGTAGATCTATCGGAAACCCAGTGTACTTTTATTGTTGACACAGGCTCTGATATATCTATCATTAAAAGTCGTAAAGTAAAATCGTCTCAAATTTACTACCCTGAAGAAAAATGCGTCATATCAGGTATAGGAGATGAAGGAATTCACTCTTTAGGAAGTACTTTCGCTAACATATTAGTTGAGGGTATACCTATTCAGCAGAAATTCCAAATAGTTTCAAATGATTTCCCTATTCCAACGGACGGAATCATTGGAAAAGATTTCTTGGCAAGATATAAGTGTAAAATTGACTACGAACCGTGGATGTTGTCATTTACTGTAGACAATCAGCTTATTTTGATACCTATTGAAGATAATTTCCAAAACAATTTCTTTTTACCTCCACGATGCGAAGTTACCCGTTACATACCAAATCAAAATTTACAAGAGGATATGGTGGTACACTCACAGGAAATTCAACCTGGAATTTTTTGTGGAAATACGATCATATCAGCTAAAGAACCTATATTAAAATTCATTAATACCACCGATAAAGCAGTTTATATTACTTACACAGATTTTAAACCTTATATGGAACCACTAAGTAACTTCCAAGTAGTACCACGCAAAACACACTCAACTGATAAAACCCCAAGGCGAAATAAAATTTTGAAAAACATTGATACTCAACACCTTACTCCACAAGCTAAACGAGAACTCGAAAAATTGATCATTCGATATGAAGATATTTTTAACCTAGAAGATGAGAAATTGTCAATCAATAATTTTTATACGCAGAACATCAGTCTTAACGATAATGTTCCTGTGTATATACCCAACTATAAAACTATTCATGCCCAAGGTGAAGAAATCGAAAGGCAAGTTCAGAAAATGTTAAAAGACGAAATTATAGAACCCTCAGTTTCGTCATATAATTCCCCGATTTTGCTGGTCCCGAAAAAATCGGATAATTCAGAAAACAAATGGCGTTTAGTTGTTGATTTTAGGCAACTAAACAAGAAAATTATGCCAGACAAATTTCCGCTACCAAGAATTGAAAGTATACTAGACCAACTTGGTAGAGCAAAATATTTTAGCACACTGGATCTGATGTCAGGTTTTCATCAGATCCCCTTGGACAGTAATTCCAGGAAGTATACCGCATTTTCTACCAACTCTGGGCACTATCAGTTCAAACGATTACCTTTTGGATTAAATATTAGTCCAAATAGTTTTCAAAGGATGATGGCTATTGCCATGGCAGGTCTAACACCTGAGCGTGCATTTATCTATATAGATGATATTGTTATTATCGGATGTTCGTTGAAACATCATTTGTCAAATTTAGAATCAGTATTTGAACGAATGAGGAAATATAATTTAAAATTGAATTTATCCAAATGTAAATTTTTAAAAACCGAAGTGACCTATCTTGGTCATAAAATAACCGATCAGGGAATATTGCCCGACGACTCCAAATTTAAAGCCATTAGGGACTATCCAATTCCCAAAAATGTAGACGATGTGCGAAGATTCGTTGCTTTTTGCAATTATTATCGTAGATTTGTCGAAAACTTTGCTGACATAGCTTACCCATTAAACCAATTACTGAAGAAAAACGTTACTTTTACATGGACTGATAAATGTCAAAATGCATTCGATCTGTTGAGACAACAGCTGATGTCTCCAAGATTGTTGCAATACCCCGATTTTACCCAAAAATTTATACTAACGACAGACGCGTCAGACATAGGATGCGGAGCTGTCTTATCTCAAATTTCTGAAGCAGGAGAACGACCTATTGCGTTCGCAAGTAAGACGTTTATTCCAGCAGAAAGAAATAAACCGACCATACTAAAAGAACTAATCGCCATACATTGGGCCATAAATTATTTCGAAGCCTATTTGTATGGAAGACGATTCACAGTACGAACAGATCACAGACCTCTTGTGTATCTATTCGGAATCAAGAATCCAACCTCGAAATTGACTAGAATTCGTATCGATCTTGAAGGATACGACTACGATGTTGTATATATTAAAGGTAAGGAAAATGTAGCAGCGGACGCATTATCGCGAATAGCTACTACATCTGACGAATTAAAAGTTTCTAATGTTATGATAGTTAATACTAGGTCTATGACCCGTAAGGCACAAAAATTAGTTAAAAATAATTTAAAGGATATTAGCATTGAAAATGAAAAAAAGGAGACTGATCACCTCTCTACATATGAAACTGAACGCCCTACGGAAACAAGAAAAATGATGAAGCTGTGCACAGCCGTAGTGGGCAATACATTGAAATTTATGATATTGAAGAAAAATTGCAAAACGATTGTTGCACAAGTGCATCAAGACGTTAGAAATGGAAGTCACGCATTCGAGTGTGCTCTTCCAGAAATTGAAAAAAATGCAAAAAGAATAAGCGCGAAAAATTTAGCATTGCCGGCAAACGATTTTATTTTTACCATGGTACCAATAAATTTATTCAAAACTATTGCTAATAACATATTGAAAACTTTAAAAGTTATCATTTATAAAGAACCAACCTTTATAGATGACCCGGAAGAAATTCAAGCATTATTAAGTAATCATCATAATACACCCACTGGAGGACACGTAGGTCAATTTAGATTGTACTTAAGACTCCGAGAAAAATATAGATGGCGCGATATGAAAAGGTCTATTGCCCAATTCGTCCAGGCCTGCGAATTGTGCAAAAGAAATAAGATTATCAAGCACACAAAGGAACCGTTGGTTATAACTACAACACCGTCTAAAGCTTTTGAAGTAATATCCATTGACACAGTAGGTCCTCTACCAAAGTCAAATAAAAACAACCGTTATTGCATTACAATTCAATGCGATCTCACAAAGTACATAACCATAATCCCTATCCCAAACAAGGAAGCAAACACCATAGCTAGAGCATTAGTCGAAAATTTTATTTTGACTTTCGGACATTTTCTAGAATTACGTTCTGATCAGGGTACTGAATACAATAATGAAGTACTCGAGCAGATTAGCAAATTACTCCAAATCAAACAAACCTTTTCAACACCATATCACCCACAATCAATTGGTTCTTTGGAGAGAAATCACAGATGCCTCAATGAGTATCTGCGATCATTCACCAATGAGCATCAATCAGATTGGGATGATTGGATCAAATTTTATGAATTTTCGTACAATTCAACCCCTCACACGGATCATAGTTTCACCCCATTTGAGTTGATATTTGGCAGAAAGGCTAACCTTCCTCAAGACGTATTAGAAAACAGTAACGAACCAGTTTATAATTTCGAATCTTATAAAAACGAATTGAAATTTAAGTTGAGTCGATCTCACGAAATAGTAAAGCAAAAGCTATTAGACCATAAATATCAAAGAAAACAGCAATTCGATAACAACCTCAATCCCATTTCCGTTGTAATTAATGACATAGTTTACTTAAAAAATGAAAACAGAAGCAAGTTAGATTCTTTTTATCTTGGACCTTATAAAATATTAAAAATTGTAGAACCAAATTGTGAAATCCAACATATACTTACAGGTAAAACCACAAATGTACACAAAAATAGAATAATCAAAGCATAAATTAGTTTCTTTAACTTTAACTAGAGCCCCACCGAGCTAACCTCACATAAAAAAAAAGAGAAATTAAAAAAAAAAAAAATAAGTAACATGATGAGGTAGGTGAAAGTTCCCAGCTTTATGCTGAGGAGTGCAAAATTCGGTTAGTCTAGTAATAAAGTTATTTGTAAAAAAAATAGAGCTAAGAAATATTAACAAAATCAAATTCATGTAAAACTCTGTAAAGGCATCTGGGACCGGCAATCAAATAAATGATTCCATTACACTTTCTTTCCATTACATCATTTTCAAAAGGGGGGAGGTGTGCTATACACATATCGACCCAAACACATATTTCCCTTGTCAATCAGCGCAAGCAATAAAATGCATATTATGTTTTGTTACAACAGAATAGGTCAGGTCCGCGTAAGTGCGAACGATGGCCTCGGTGCAACATGCGTAAGCACCGAAAACTTATAGCAGCTGTGAAAGCGCGGAAGCTGAACAAAGCCCCGGGTCCGGACAGAATCCGGAACGTGGCACTCAAAGCAGCGGTCCTTGCGTATCCAGATATGGTAAAAAATGTTATGCAGAAATGCCTGGACGAAGGTCAATTTCCAGAAATATGGAAAATTCAGAAACTGGTACTGTTGCCAAACCCAGGAAAACCACCCGGGGATCCAGGATCATATAGGCTCATATGTTTACTGGATACACCCGGTAAACTCTTGGAACGGGTTATCCTCAGCAGGGTGATGAAATGAACAGAGAGCGAGAACGGGCTATGAAAAAGGCAGTTTGAATTCCAGACGGTGGACGCAATTCGGACAGTGCTCGAGAGGGCCAAGAAAGCATTGAAACAAAAGATGTGAAGAACGCGTTGGGAGGCCATTGCCACTGCGCTGCACAGAATGCGGGTTCCTGACTACTTGTGCCAGATTTTGAAGAGCTACTTCCAAAACAGTGCACTGAGGTATGAAACCGATGCCGGCCCGAAGGAGTAACGAATAACAGCTGGAGTCCCACAAGGTTCCATACTGGAACCAACGCTGTGGAATGCAATGTACGACGGAGTCCTATCGCTGGAGCTACCCAAGGGGATCGAGATCGTAGGCTTCGCTGATGACGTCGTCCTAATGGTAATAGGCGAGACGCAGGAGAAAGTAGAAATGCTGGCAACGGAGGCAATTGGTCTAGTCAAAGATTGGATGGAGGGAGTCAAGCTGAAGATAGCCCACCACAAAACGGAGATGCTACTAATTAGCAACTGCAACATAGGTGGTCCTAGAAGCAGTAAGAGGCGTCTTCTGGCTGTCGTATCACCATCGCTACTAAGATACGGTGCGCCAGCCTGGGGCGCGGCGCTACAGACCAAGCGGAGTCGGGATAAGTTAAACAGCACGTGCCGACTATATCGTGAGCACGTACAGGACTATATCGTCGGAGGCGGCATGCGTAATCGCTGGGATGATCCCGATCTGCATCATCCTATCCGAAGACATCGACTGCTATCAGCGAAGAGAAACTAGGCAGGCGAGGAAGTTGGCAATGGGGGTCTGCACTGTTTTGATTTTGCATGGGATTTTGACGTTTACTGGCCTTGTTGTTTACTTATTTCATGGAAGAGTAAAAGAGAGGGACAGATTTTTGGGCAGAGCCCCATAATTCGTTCGCTGGCTAAGTGGCAGCAAGAATGGGATGCTTCCGAGAAAGGCAGGTGGACCCACAGGCTCATCCCGAATCTATCGGCCTGGGCGAACAGGGAGCACGGAGAAGTGAACTTCCACCTGACACAGTTCTTGTCAGGTCACGGCTGCTTCAATCAGTATCTGCATCGATTCAGCCATGCGTCTTCACCATTCTGTCTTGAGTGTATGAAGATTGAAGAAACGCCAGAACATGTTGTCTTCGACTGCCCGAGGTTGAACATAGAACGAAACACGGTGGCGACTGCTTTTGGTGAGTACTTCAGCGTAGAAGGTGTGGTCCACGGAATGATAAGAGATCCCGATCTTTGGAATATGATGACCAACATGGTGGTGCAATTAATATCTGGCTTACAGAGCAACTGACGAGCAGAGAAGCGAAACGAGACGCAGAGAGCAGCGCTTGACGTTAGAACGTCGGGGCGCTGATGAACCGGAAGCCAAGCTCCTACAGGAATTCTCGGACTAACCTCGGCACTCGATAAGTCAGTCTGCTGATGTGAGGCGACCGTCGGGCGCGATCAGAGTAGGCTAGATCCTCCGTCGGGGACTAGACCGAGTAGAACGAGCGTAACGTAGTATCGGTAATAAGTCGTCGAGGCGCCTGTGAACCGGAAGTCACCCTCCAATCGGAATTGCAGAACTGACCCTGACACTTGGCCGACCACCATTGAGTCGGAGTAGGCTAGATCCTTCGCCGGGGACTAGCTGAGTAGATCGCGAAACAACACTTGCAAATGATCGGTCGTCGGGGCGCCTGTGAACAGGAAGTTTCCCTCCACCGGGATAGGACCGACCTCGGCATCTGCCCGGATAGCATCGGTTCGGAAGATCTTCCGTCGCCGGGGAAGTCATCTTCGTCGGAATAGGATAGATCCACCGTCGGGGGCTCCAAGCCAAAGAAAAGTGGCGTGGTACAGAGTTGTTTCCCCTTTTTTTCTCTGTTACCGCACTCTAGACGTGCATCCGCAGTAGACCGTTGAGTAATAGACCGTATTAGACCGTTAAGTGAGAACCACAGAGCCCAAACCCCATATACTCCCCAGATAGCCGGGTTAGGTGAAAGTTTCTAGCTTTGCTAGAAGTGCAAAAATTCTATAAAAAATAAAAAAAGGAGGCGACAAACTCATTTGGAGCGTTAGATGAATTGTAAGGATTTGAATTGTAAGGATTTGAATTCACTCGAGGGTGCTATTAGGTGCTTTCAGAAACTCAACATGATAAGCTAATAGTATTTTAGGAGTAAATTTCAGATATGACGTCCAGATCTGTTATCTTTTGAATCCATTAAGTCAATATTGCTTTCAGCTTTTTCTTTCTTCTGGTGTTACGTCCCAACTGAGACGGAGCCTGCTTAGTAGACTGGCCCTTAAACAAAAAAGTTGTAAAACTCAACGGGGCACCCCCTAGATATGTGCCTTGGGGTAAGAAAAAAGCTCTCTCAAAATTTCAACTCATTTAGTTGCTCCCCCAGCTGGCGCATTCAATTCAAAGTTTGTATGGAATATTCGTCTCAAATATTTTGAAAATTTACCCTATGTCCCTGTTTCGTGTCGTACACTAGTTAATCGCGTTCAATTGAGCCCAGAATGACAAATTCACTAGTTGATACGCTAATGAACATAGTTGCCGAAGGTTGTATCTGGATTTAACCTCATTTTCATTAAGCTTTCAGTTGTTGAAAGTTAGGCTTAGATCAGCACTCCCGTACAATCACACATGTGCATGCACCTTGTGCCGCAGCTCGCCCAGCGTCATAGGTGGCTATGATGCGCTTAGTGGCTACCACCCAGCTAAGTTGAAGGAATACTAAGCAATATTGCAAATCTACTTCAGATAGTTAAAACACCAACTTTATTAATTTTAATCATCATACAACCTTTTACAATATTGTTTGCTATAGTATCAAGTAGTGTTTTTGACATTCTGGGTTCAATTGAACGCGATCAACAATTTTCCTGACTCAAACAGGAGATGATGTGCTATTTCCTATATGTTGGAGCTGAAAATCCCATATCAACTTCAATTCAATTGCGCCAGCTCATGGAACGACCAAATGAGCTGAAACTTTCAGGAAGTCTTCCTCTAACCCTAAAGAATAATCCTGGTGGGTGCCCCGTGGAATTATACAACTTTATTTTTCTCCCATACTAAGGTGGGCCAGTCTACTGCTTAGTGTTCTTATGAGCACTTCTACAGTTATTAGCTTAGAGCTTTCTTTGTCAATTAATCAATGTCGCATGTGTGTACCGTGTGGCAGGTTCAAATATTATCTATGCCCTGACAAGTCGAGAAAATGTCCAACCCGGTAAGATCCTCGACCGGTGGGATTCAAACCCATGACCTTCAGCTGGATCTAGCAGAATAGCTGCGCGTTTACCACTACAGCTATCTGGGTCCTTGTTAAACTAAATCCTGGGTACTGCAAAACCAATCGAGCCTAATATTTGGCTTAATATTCCTTGCCAATTTTTCAGATCCAATTTAAGACTATTCGGCTGCCAAAACCCCCATGACGAATCAAACCAAAACTTTATTTGTACCGTTATCTTTCCACCAATGTGCAGTCCTTGACATTGACTAGTAGGTATAACTAGATCACGACCCACATTTCGATTTCCCTAATGTATTGGATCAAATGTGCTAATTTCCAGCCGTGTTCGACCTATTTCATTCGCGCTCCGCAGTCAGTCAGGTGTCGTGTCAACCCTCTACACAAGTATCGATGCATCAGTATCACTCGTTCCGGCAGGGATAAACAGGCCATTGATAACAACAACCATCATCGTCATCGTCGTCATTCGTCAGTCAGTCAGTCGGCGGCAATGGGCTTATGCCACTTTGTTCGCCAAGGCACGCGAATTATTGGCGTAGGTACCTACCATCATGGTAACGCGTCGTGTTTGTATATCTTATCAGTGAAGGTCACCCGGCGCAAGGTATCATAGACTACAACGCACCTGAGGCAAACCTAGCACAGGTTGACACTTTCCCCTTCGGTACAATTAGTCGACGACGTCATGCTGTGCCAATTATTGGGACGGAAATTAGAACAAAGAAAGGCATTGGATTGTTCATTATTTGTTTGACTGGATTCAGGCAGAGAACTGGATAAGATGAAGTTCCATCAAATCCAGATTCAACCTCTGAGCTGTTTCTAATAACGAAACCAAAAACTTAGTAATACGGTAATCTACCTTCTCGTACCAGCGGATAGGCATACTAATTTGTTTCGGTTTCAACGAAACGCTTAATTTATTCTCAATGATATCGCGATGAGGCGTGTGCAACATCGGCGTACATGCTGGTTCCTCTTTCCACCTTCTATACTCTTTCTAATCAACCGCTTACGTCACGACAAGGTACAGTTTGTTTCCTTCTCTGTACTTTACGTGTTCGAAGTAGACCTGTGCGCCGCCACGTCACACCGCAGCACCCGAATGAGGTATCAGCGGCGCGCCATACGCCGATCAACACCACGTCGCCAATATCATTTGTATTTATGCAAGACATCCCTTTAAACTTCCGGGATTTCTCCATGAAATTGTTCAAGTTCTACCAGGGCTTTCAACAAGAATTTCACCAAGTGTATATCCTGGGACATTCTTCAGAAGAGTTCTACTTGAGGATAACTTGGGTAATTGGTTATGGATCTTTCGGTAATCATTTTCATTGCATTATAAATTTTTCTAATACATCCTCGGGGCGTTTCTTGGGGAATTTCCGCATGGAATTTCCGGAATTTTAGAAAAAATACAACTTTAAAGGCTTTGTGCCTGGGTTTCTTCGAGAATTCTCAGTGATTTTATTTAGAGAATTCGTGAAAAACTCAATTATTGTTTTCGCTTCCATTACTATTGAGAAATAATGAAGTACCGTAATCCGGGGTATCATTGATCAGCGGGGTAACATTGATCGGAATGACTCACCTCATCAAAAGTTCGTATTATCATTTATTGATAAAACATTTCCAAATCATGACTGTTGCTTCTCTTTCTTATATTCATGATCTAATAAAAGTTAATATTTTTGTGAAAATTGCGTTTACCTTATGCGTAAATTTGTCAACTTTTCGAAATAATGATTTTAATTGTTAAGGATGACACTACCGAAGATTCATGTCTCACCTAAGTTCTTCAAACGATATAAGCAAGCAAAATGTGGTCCACACTAAAAATGACATCGCCGAAAACGATTCCGTTGTAAAAACTTTTATAAGTATGCTCAATTAGGCAACATTTCCGAATTACTGTTAGGAATGTAAAATTCCTTTAGGAAATTGCCTACCTTTAGGCGTATTCTGTGGTTCGAAGTGTTTTTAATTTTAAAATAACTCAAAAAGTAAATGACTTGTAAGCGTTTGGCCTTCATATTCGACTTCAGGGGCCATGATTTAGGTAAGTAACGACATTTTCAGTATTACCGAACGTTGTTTATATTAGTGATCAATGTTACCCCATATCAACTAAATCAAAAAATCGCCTAAAACATTTTTTTTAACATGCTTAAATCATTCAATAAACAAAATATAGTATATAGTCTCAAGCTATAGGTGGCAGTACTTGTTTTAAAAATATAAAACCTGCAACATTTGCATTTTCAAACGAAATATTGAAAAAACATTCAGAAAAATGATCAATGTTACCCCGGATTACGGTAGTCGTTTTTTATACAATTATCATTTTTTACCGTTTTGCTTAGAGCCTCTTTAGAAAAAGATACCACTATTTATACCTTTCGGAGAAAACAATTTGTCACCACTAAATTCTCAAAAGCGCGCCCCTCAATCAGGTTCGGCTAGTAAGCTGGTTGAATGATACTGATTTTAACCATGCATCGGTACTCTAGCGTATCAAATTATTGCTTCCACTTATAAGGTTCAAAGTCGGTTTTTGTAACTATAAGAAGGTTTCATCGCATTTGACATATTAATTCCTTAAAAAAAGCTTATTTTAGAAGGTAGGAGGTCTGCTACTCCACTGATTTGGAATCGTTTACCTCCTAGATATCGAGAGATAAGCACTTGAACTCGGAAAGAACTCGTTTCATAAATTGAAACCAGCCTCAGGTGCTGATTGAATCATCTAGGGCAAATAGGTGAGTCTTAGTGGCTTGTTACTCTCTTATATTCTTTCGACTTTAACTTATAAGTATAAACAAGAACCAGGGGGGCGATATGATGGCCATATTTTGTTGCCTCTTATCGAACGCAAGCAGCGCTCACCAATACTATTACGCTATAAGCAATGCAGCTGGTGCGAATGTGGGAAAACGAACCTAGGCACACAAAATCTATGCATATTGTTCATTATTAGGCCGGAACAAATTTGAAATTTTACTTTTGTCTCCCTCCCCCCCCTTCAAAATTTTCAAAAAGTCAGAAGGGGAAAATAAATAAATTATCTTATTTTCAGTGTTGATTTTCATTGTTTTCCGTGTTTTTTGCTAGTTTTGTTTTTCGTCTTTACTGTATTACATGAGATAACATGTGTTATTGGATTACAAGTCCTCAATTTGTTTGTTTTACTGTAGCAGTGTGGCCTATGAAAATAGATTTTTTATGATTTACATGGATTCTTCTTCTTCTTGGCATTACTTCCCCACTGGAACAGAGCCTGCTTCTCAGCTTATTCTTATGGAGCACTTCCACAGTTATTAGCTGAGAGCTTTCAGTGTCAAAGTTGCCATTTTCGCATTCGTATATCATGTGGCAGGTACGATGACCTTTAACGCCCAGGGAAGTCAAGGACATTTCCATAACGAAAAGACCGGGAATATTACATACATGTTGGACCAAATTGAAATAATCTAAATATGTTTTCAAGTTGCATATAAGTGCAACATTTTCGCAGTCTTCTTAAAATTGTTAATAGCTAGAGTACAATTTGAAAGCCGTTTTATGAAAAATGTTATGCAATCGATGTTAAGAATAAAAAAAAATGTCGTGTTTATTATTCAAACATTCTGATTTGACGGATATATGAATTGACAAATGATGACTTTTCCAACTGGAGTATAAATTTATGCTCCCGATAAGAAGGCACAACAAGACCTGTCAAATACCATATTAAAAACTATGATGCCATCCCTCTGACAAATACAGATACAACAAGAGTACAATATGGTAGATCTTACCCCGTAACGCACCTTGAAAAGGTGAACTACTCGCGTTACGGCATTTGTTTAGAAAATTCCCTGTAGATTCTAACAGGAGTTTCTACAAAGTGTTTATAGTCTTCACGATTTGTTTAATAAATGTTTAAAGTATACGTCCAAACATTTCTCCGAGAATCCCGTTACCTTTAATTTTCAACTTCCAGCAGTATTACTCCATAAATTCCTCGAAATTATTCTTCTATTTATACTTTTTATCCACGAAAGGATTGCGGGATTTTTTGGGTTCAAATAAAGATTATTACTATGCAGTGAATATGTTTCAGCAGAAATAGTAATTTTTGAATATGTACCCTCAATATTTATTTTTTCTAAAAAAATACGAAAAAAATTTTTGTTTTAATTGTTTGCCTTCAAAACAAATATCAAACCAACGACATGTAGTTTTTCGACATAAATTTTATTGAACAAGAACAGTACTAATGTTTGAGCAGAAAGAGGAAGTTTGGATCCCATTTGTTTCAAAAGTCATAAAAAACTCTAGTTTTAAAACCTATTTGCCTGTAAATTAGTATTAAAATCGATCAAAGTACTTTCAGGGCTATTATTTTGAAATTCCTCAAAGGTTCCACTACAGTTAAATTATTATGGTTCAGCCAAAAAAGTTCGTGTGCAATTTCTGCAAGTTGAAAAATATCTGGTTGTGCAGAAAATTTTCTTAAATGTTCGAAACTAATGTCTTCAGCTATAAATCCATCTGTATTAACACAGCAGTTAAAAATATTGTCCATTGTAAAATACTCATACATCTATTGTAAATCCTACAAAAATCACTTCAGCTTCCTGTGAGACATACTGGAAGGAATTTCATTTAGAAGTTCTAGAAATTCTACGGTTATGTTTCAAATTTTCCGACAGATATTTAAAAAATTACCATAAAAATTTTCCTAAAAGTTTTTGCAAAACATTATTTTTTGTGTTTCATTCCAAAAATATATTAAAAATAAGAAACATGTACTTGGAAAAATGTATGGAGTAATTAGTAAAGTAATTTGTAATGATATACCTTAAAAATTTATTGAGAAATGCCTGGAGTAGTTTTTGAAACAATAATGGATACTGGATTTCTAGATTTTTTTCTATAAAGGGATCCCAGGACTATCATTCGGTAAAATTTCTGGACTAATTTCTAAAATTTAAAAAAAATATCTTATAAAATTTTTTGGTTAAATTTTGAGAGGGGGAGGGAGCATTTCCACGGAAGAGTGTTTCAAAAACAGCTAGAGATATTAGTAATTAAGAATGTTAATTTTTTTCGAGTTCGAGTTTATTGGAATGCGAAGGTGTAACCTCTTAATGATTTTTAGAGGAATCTTAAGAACATTTCGGAGCATTTTAAGTCAACAAATGCAGTTAAATCTGCGAATGACGTCTCGGAGATATCGCATAATCTCAACATTACCCTAATTGAACCTCTGTGAAGAATATGCGGAAAGAATCCTTGCTAGGTGATCCGAAAAGCAATTCTGATGAGACTCCAAGAATGTCTTGGATAAATTCTTAGTAATTCCACTTAATTCTAAACAGTAATGACTTGATTAAATACCATCAACCCATAATTTAAATTTATATGTAATAAGTACGAAATTTTTGTAAGTATTTATTGAGGTGAAACATCTCGGAATCCAAAGATGACCGACTTGTGCTTCTACTCACGTTTTCAAAGGAGCTTAATTGGAGAAATAGTTGGCAAACGTTTCTGATCTTCTTATTTTAAGCTTCCTACTAGTGCACAAAGCCAAAATAAAAAGTTCACCGTAGTTGGATACTTTCTTCGCGTGATTTGTGCTTTTGAAATTTCAGTGCAATCTTAGAAGTTGATTTCAAACTGTTTCACCTTAAGAATTTTCTGGCTGAATTCTTCAAGAGATTTTTCTAAGCAACCTGAAAGAGACCCTTCAAGATAATTTTTGTTGAGTTCTGAAAGTATAAACAACTCCAAGATTTCTGTTGAATCTGTGGGAATCCCAGGAGGTACGCAATGTTATCTTGTACGAGAGCACTTGAAGAAAGCACTGAAAGAGTACGGAAACAATGAATGGTGAATTCTCTCAGTGAAATCTCTTTAAAGCAGGTTGAATACCCAGAAAAGTTCGTGGAAGAATTGCTGGTGATATTTCATGTGACTTCTTTGAAAGCATTCTTGAAGGATTTTTTACTGGACTATCAATTCGAATATATTGAATGTTTCCCGTACTGAAAATTGAAATTTATGCGAATAAATACGATAAAATGTCAAACAAATAAAATTAGTAATTCGTGAAAATCGTTTTTATTGTAAACAACATTACATCCGTAAAACAAGAATTTGCTGCTACCGTAGGCCCCTCTCAGAAAAAAATCCTAGCTACGCCAATGACATTGGAGATATACCATACCATTAATTCCACCAAAACGAAGTACATGGTTACAGGTAGGGATAGAGGTAGGCAGAGGTAGTTTTTGATGGAGTTGTATTTTGAGTTGTCAAACAGTTTGTTTACCTTGGAAAAGTTTGTTTCTCGTGAAGTGAAAAGACAAATTGCGGCTGAAAATAAACGTTGAAGGGAAACAGGTAAATTGTTGGTAAATTCGTTCAAGAACAAGAATACACTGTACGCAGAGGAATAGGACCGAGCTACCCTAAACGTCTAGGGCAACTGGAGAAGTACTTATTTCCCAAGACCGACAAAGATGGATCTCTACAATACGCCCAACAATGACGCGACGCTACACTGACTGTAGCCAGTCTGCAGAGAGCATCTTCTTTAAATGCATTTTATAGAATTTATCGAGTGTATCCTTTACAGCTTTCTACGAGAATACTTCCAAATATTGTTGCGAGAATTTCTCCTAGGAATAAAATGTTTTCCTCAAGAATCCACCCATAAACTATTATAAACAATTTCAAAAAATAATTTTATGAATTCGCCCGGAATATTTATTTTTATTTATTTGTGTATGCATAAATAATTTCACTTTTTCCAGGGAGATGCAGTACTCCTTCGAAGATTTTCTTCAAGGATTTCATAAACATTCCAGATAAGGGAATACCGGGTAAACAAATTCTATCGAGGTGTTATTTTACGTATGTTCATTATTCTCCAAGCTGATGTACGCCGCCGCCGATTGACAATATTTTGGCGCACAGGTCTAATTCGAAGTGTTCAAGAGCTTTGTCGTTCTCAGACAGAATACTACAGCCGATAGATGAAGCAGGCTTCCATCGGCGGTTTTTGGTAATCACTTTTCAATCTGAATGATGCTCTGTAACATAAGTTTTCCAGCTGGAATCCAAACCATATTCTGACTTAAGAGAGGATGCAAATCGTTTCAATTATGTTGTACAAAAAATCGACATTTTCACGCAACTTTCGTCTGCCATCTCACCGTTGCGTTGCGTTACCGGTGGACTCTGGCTTCTCGTGGCCGATCGGTACCTACCAACCAACCGATGATGCATCGTTAGAGGCACTTGTTGTAGCCGTGTGTCTCATGCCAGCAGCCACAAACCACAGCAACAGCTCATTTGTTCCCCTTGACACACATTTGGGACTGCGAGCAAAAGCCAAACGCGGTGAGCCGGGCCCGAAGCTCTCGAGTGTAACTTTTTTTTTTGCTCGGGGTTGCTTTTTTTCTCTATCAACTGAGTTCGAAGCTAGCTGCTGGTAATAATGCTTTGTGACGGGGACTCTCTTCAAATAATGATGGCTTGCAAGGCACAATCGTACTTAGTTGATAAGTCGATGTTCTGCCGCGTTCATAAAGGGATGATGTTTGTCATTTACATTGAATAATATCATGAAATACTTCGCAGAACACAACAACAATATCTAAATTTTAAAACCATTCGGATGGTTGCATCCACAGAGTTCAAAATTATTCTGGTGGAACTGATGTTAACTGTTGACATCGTAACACGTGACACGTTAAAATTATTCCTGTATTCATAAAAAAATCTTCTCGTTTTAAAACTAATTTCATTAAATTCTGAAATAACACATATGCTGCTTTTAATACGAAGTTGATTAGAAAATGATTGGTCATTTTCTCAACTATCGGCTCAAAATGAGCAATGTGAAAAAGTTACTGTCCTAAGAATATATGTGCTGAAGATATTTTCAGTTAAAAATTTTCACATATTTCACCAAATCTCATGAGTTGCTTGAGATAACTTGATTAATATTTTTTCATTCACTCTAAAGTTTATGTAAAAATCAATTTAATTTTACGTTTCATATCTAAAAAGTGGTTTAAATGCCACTTCAATTGGCAATTGTGTAATTGTCCTCAAGATCTCAATATTCTTTCAACAATTATTCAATGTTTGAATTTTACAACCCTATCACTCCGAAGCGTGATTTTTGTCCACACATTTCTTGGGAGTTATATATATATATATATAACTATATATAACTACCAAGAAATGTGTGAACAAAAAATCACGCTTAAGGTTTCATAAACCGTAGTGTTTGGCCCTTTTAATGCTCACGTGTTTCTATCTACGGATTTCTCCAGATAATTTAACCACAAAATTCTTTAATGAAAACGTCCTCTACGATTACACAATTTGTTATCAAATATCGGAGAGAAATTGCTGATATTTGTGCGCTCTTGCACATGTAAAGGAAGTAACAAAGCGTGTTTTATTTTTGTTTGGTTTGATACAGAATGATTTACGTTTTTGTTCGAATTATAACATATTATGTTTCAATTTTGTTTAGTGTAGAGGAAATTGTGTTATAATTTTCCTCTATTTCAATTAGGGGGGCATGGGGCAAGAACGACACCCGGAGCAATAGTGCCACCTCTAATTTCACGTAGTTCAAATCAATTTTTTTATGTTAAACTCAGGATAAGAATAAATTGAGTACTAATTGAGGGTTGTGTAAATATTGCAGTTAAAAATGTTTAGTACAAAAAATTAGAAAAATATCTTTAACTCACCAACGAGAAAAATGCGAAATATTATAAGAATGTAAGACTGGAAAACAAGGTTTGATTCCCAATAAATACAAAACATATTGATTTTTCCGCACAGTATTGATGATTTTAAATTGTTTAATATAGCTGTGAGGAATTTTTTTCGAAAAAGTCCTTTTTACATTAAGTTTTACATATATAAAAACAGTATGTCTTATGGGGCAAGAGGGACACCGCAATTTTCTCATATTAAATCAAATGAACTTTTATTTTTTTTGTTTAATATTACATCAAATCAATGTTTCCTACAAAATAAAATCAAAATAAACCATCTTGGACATTCCAAATGGTTTCTGAAAATTTTTACTAATATCGCTACAGTCAAATAAGATGAGAACTAAATTAATTTCGTAAAATTACTTTTTAATTATAAGTCAAATTTTATCCCTCAGGTTTTATCTTTACTTACTTTAGAATTTATCGTTTAGGCAGGGAAATAATAATATACAAAATTTGTGGCATTTTGCTCTGGTGGTCTTCTTGCCCCATACGAGTGGCACTCTTGCCCCGTGCCTCGTTTAAAAACCTCATAAGAAGGGACATTGTCAAAAATCTCAAATCATCATGTTTTCCTTATATTTTTGAAATCTATCGATAACATCATTTAGAACAAGAGGTGAGCTTGCCATTACACTGGAATAATCTTCAAAAATTGTGTTAATCAACCATGATTTGAACCTATATATCCTAAGGTGTCCTTCTTGCCTGCAGCCCCCCTACTAACCAAAACTATAACATATTTTGTTAGAAAAAAACGCACTAACTGAGTAACAAAGTTAAAATTCTGTTGGAATCCACTATTCGGGTTGCTACTAAGGAGACTCTGGAACTTCAGGGGTATAAAATTATGAATCTCGAAGACTTTGAACACGATTTTTTCCGGAAAATTGTTGCTCAAACTCTATCAACTTTCGAGAATGCCAAAGCTCCATTTCACCAGCCTTCGAAATGACCTACAATCCACGGAGCAAGGCCCACTGCAAATATCCGGCCACGATTGATTATTTTTCTTTCCAATCAAAATCATCCCACAAAAGACGCACGTTCCGATAAAACAATGGACAAACTGTGGCAAGTGGAACTCGCACAAACTAATTGCCGATGCTGCTGCGAGGCTTGAGCATTTGAGCTGGAGCTTTGCTGGAGGCCATTCTCATCATGGTCGCAAATTTAATTACGGAAAATAATAGGAAATGAATTGCATTATATTGCTCTGTTTCTTCCCAGAGGATGGGTCCCGCAGTAGTGCTCTCATTAAGTGCTGTGGCTTGTTAGTTGGCATGTACCGAGAATTTGTCATTGAAGGGGAGATACTATTGGCTGAGTTGAACCGAATTTGTCTTTGTTTGAGTTATATGGTATCAATTTGTCCAGTGAATTTACCATGACAAAATTTAAAAATTCCTTCACAAGGTTTAAATTTAAAATGAATTACGTAATTTTTTCCCAGAAATATACATTTCATGTCATATCTTATCAATTCTACTTATCCAACTGCTCGCAGCGATCCATATCTTTCGTCATCGGTATAACTGCCATAAAGCCGTCCATTGAGAAAGTGTGCTCACCTGAAAGAGAAAACAGAAGAAACCGAAATCCAATTATTTTTATGATGATAAATTAAACGAATTCATCTTCCCGTGGCTGCAAGTGGTGCTCATCGCTTCAAACAGCGCGGTCTCAGTAGCAAAAGCAGCAGCAGCCAGGGCAACAATATCATTAGATGGGGAAAAACAACTGCATTTGTGGAGGAACTTTTTGTACTTATGTCTCGGTATGGGTGAATAGCAAACTCCACAGAGTTGCAGAAGAGCTCGGTCGATGCAGATGCACTTAAATCAACAAACGTACATATTTCTTCGAAATGGGTCATCCAAACAATGACGTACCTCCAAGAGCTACTCTCATAAATACTTTTCCCAGGCAGATGAATTCATAATGAAACTGAATCCACCTGATGAACGGGTGGTGTCTGTTTCGAGATGGATGCTAGCGTTGGGACTGATTTGATAACAGTTATGATAACTTGGCTGAGTAACATGTGAGTTTCTCCGAATGACCGGTTTTGCTTGGATCGGATTTAGATTGGAATTGGAACTAGAAAAGTTTTGCAGGAAGTATTGATGCTTTCAACAAGAGTCAAAAAGTCTGAATTACTTTAGTATTTTTCAGCTCGTAAAAAAGTATGTTAGCTGGATTAAAACTATCATCTAAAAATTGAAACCACAATTAACAACGGCAAACGTTGAATCCACAATCCAACATTGGCAAAAAAAATTACCTCGACAATCCATCCACTGACCCTACTACAAGGCTCCCAAATGACTGAGGCACCCTTGCAGTGAAAGCCTTCCCGGATTGACCACCTGGGGCTTCTAACAGGATATATACATTATCCAGGTCCGCATACTCCACAGGCCGGCACGTGCTCCAGTTGACATCAGGGTTGACGTATCTCCAGAGCCACCACTATGCCTGCCCTTAATAGGATCTCTGCTGCTCCTACTTCCTTGTGTCAGTTACAACTGACTGATTGCATTACGATTCCACTCGGTTTTCATGTCTCAGAAGGAACCGATGATGATGATGATGATGACTACACTAACCACAAACACAAGCTTCATTACCCCCTCGAGAGATCTGACCGTTCCATCCCCGTCGAATTCAACAAAGAGCATATCCAGCTCAAAACGCAAATAAAAATGGTATTTCCAGACTTACCATTCCCAAAGCAAATGAAGCTTTTCAAATACATCAATGGCTATCCGATATGATATTTCTCATTTTTTTCCCTATATTTGCTAGACTATGTTTTGAAGGAGTATACCCCATTAGGCATAAAGACGTTAGGCATAAGGACGTTAGGCATAAGGATGTTAGGCATAATGGACGTTAGGCATAAAGACATTAGGCATAATGGATGTTAGGCATAATATACGTTAGGCATAATGGACGTTTGGCATAAAATAACTTGCGCGTGTGTCATTTGAAACTCGTCTTATATCGAAAATTTTTTTGGCCCATTTACAAATTCAATTATGCTGATGGGGGTGGGTATCTGTCCTTAAGGTGTGACAGTTCATAAAAAAGTGCGATGTTCATACAAAAAGCGTTACGAAAGGGTGGATTGATTGGCTGGTATTAAATGACTTTTTTCGGTGCCTTGAAGTGTCAGATATGGAGGAAAATTGGTTGTCATTTTTATTGTTATCATTCTAAAATCCAGCTCAATCCATTTTTGTAAGTATCAATTTAAATTTGCGATGTGCAATCAAAGTGTAATCTGTTTCTAAAGATGTTTATTTTAATGAGTATATGACATTTTTTTGTTATATTTCTCTTACATAATTGAGTTTATTCTAAAGAAGGGAAATCTTCCATATACATATTAATACTTATAGTGCAAATGAGTACCTTGAAGACAATAATCGAGAGGCAAGTCTAGCATTTATGTTATTATAGGTGACATTATCTTTAGCAATAATTTTCTGGTAGTATGACAACTATCTTCTTGGCGTTACATTGCTACTTCGAGTCTGCTCGTCAATTAAATGTAGTGAGAAAGGTTCCTTTGCTACCTGTGCAAACAATTTTCGATGATTTTCAATCAATTTCCTCGATATTCGTCGAGTTTGAAAATTAAAATTTGATTAGATATTTATTTTAATTACTAAAGTCAAGTTCAAATTAAACATAGCACAGTATCCAGCATTAAACATGGCGTGCATTTGGGAGAAAAATGATATTCCCAATGTTATTGCATAGAGCTCCAAAAACTTATTTGATTACCCAGTGTTACTCATAATCAATCAACAGCAAGTCGAAACGAAAATTTCGGATGGAAATATTTACATCTAAAATTCCAAAAACTATTTGAAAAATAAAAATACAAATAACAACATATATTGGAAGAAGGTGATTTCTCAAACAGTTTTTTCCTCCAACTATTTAATTAACCGTATAAGTATAAGGAAAAGCCTATGATTCAAAGAAGGGAAGATGTATGATGGAAATATTAAAAGCAATAATGACATTAATGTCTCGAAAGAACAGCTTATTTATAGAAGAAGGGAAATTTTCAGATTAAGACATTAGCAGCACTAACTTCAATAATTTTGTTGACATCAAAACTATGAAGAACAGCCGTCAATTTATAGAAGGGATAATCTCTGATGAAAAATTTGCCAGTTATATGTGTAGAACCAAACCCAAAAGATGAGCAACAGATCATGTACAGCGTCGTTCTTATTCATGGCTTTCTCATTTGTGCACGATACACGATTATGCTTCGGAAGGGAAGTAAAGCCGTTGGTCCCGAGAAGAACTATCCCAGGGCTAAAAATCTCGTTAAAGAAGATAGGAAAAAATAAATAATCAAAAAGTCAATACACCTTTCCAGTAAACGATTTCTATTTCCATTTTGAAAATTATGCCTATCGTCCATTATGCCTAACGTCCATTATGCCAAACATCTATTATGCCAAACGTCCATTATGCCTATCGTATTTATGCCTATCGTACTTATGCCTAACGTCTTTATGCCTAACGTATTTATGCCTAACGTCGTGCACCCGTTTTGAAGAGGGCATATCCGATAAAAAGACTTTCATGGATGTTTTGAGTGACCCTCTGCTCTAACATCGAACAGAAAACCGTGCTCAAATCGAGAATGATATAATGAAGCTATATAAAAACGAACAGTGATAAAATCAAGAAACTACTGTAACTTATTAAACAGTTTATTTGATGAAAATGGTGTCTTCGAAGAAGTATCAGTCAATAAATAACGAAAAAAACACTGAGAAAAACACAACAGTGAATCTACGTAAGTTTAAGATTATATATAAAGCCAATTTTCTCAAAACCGGACACTACAATTTTTAATATTTTTTCTTGAGAAAGCTTAAGACTACCCAAGTAACATTGGAAGCTGTACAACGGTTTATTCAGCTAAATAGAGACTGTATAAACAGCATTTAAGCTGAATAAGCTGTTGTTTAGCTATCAATGTTACTTGGGAAGCTCGGAGTGTTGAACTAGCTGTAAGTTAAAAAAGACTAAAATAAAGAAAAAAAAGTCTTGCTTTAGTTTTGGCCTATAGCCCTAGATGGTCAAATATTTATAAATATTTTTTTTTTTCTAAGGCACTCTGTGCTTGTGGCCACTACTGTGCCGGAATCAGTTGATCTGTAGCTTCTTTACCGATACAGATCTATTTTTAACTTATCTATATTTTACATCTTCTTTCACTCTCTTCTACTCTCACACCAAGCAGGTAGGAGAGAGCTCTGCTGTTAGTGAGGCTAGTTGCCTGCGAAGAGGGTCAGTTTGTCACAGTCACCATCTGATACTGACAGAGGATGGATGTGCTCCCCAAAGCACAGTCCCCCGTGAGGCGTCTTCTGGTGGCTGAACGGTTTTTTTTTTATGGAGGGGCTGGGAATCGAATCCATGACCTTCCGCTTATGAAGCGAAAGCGTAACCTCAAGGCTACAGACCCCCCTTATAAATATTTTATAGGATTTTTTTTCCATTTTTGGAGATGTGCAAAACAAATTGAAAGAGCAAATTTTTGATAAAGGGTGTACGGAATCAAATTGCACCACTTTTAAATGGTTGTCACTTTTTACCCGTTGGGTATTTTCTATTGAAATTTTTGGTATAGTTTGTTCAATGTGTATTTGTTTACACTGTGTAAGTTTTACCAGCTGATGTAATGGTACATTCTATGGTGCCTCATGTTTTAAATTGGTACCACGAGCGTTTGACCATCGATCGGAAAGAAAAAAGTGGCAAAAATAAATCTTCTTGTGGGTTAGTTCAAGCATTCAAGAGGAATCCCAACAGTTCAACTCGAGATGTGGCGAAGAAACTGAATCTATCCAAAACTTTCGTGCAAGATGCGAAAAAACGTGAAGGCCTTCATACGTACAAAGTTCTAAATCGCGATGAACGGCAGAATACGGCAGGAAAAATACGTGCACGGAAGCTCTACACCCAGATGTTGGGGAAACCACATTGCCTCGTTATGGATGATAAGACGTATGTAGAAGCAGGCTTCCGGCAGCTTCCGGGGCTCCAGGTTTTCACTGCTCATCATAAATTCGATGTCCCTGAGGACTTTAGAAATCAGAAGATGTCAAAGATTGCCAAAAAAAGTATGATTTGGCAAGCAATTCGCTCGTAGGAAAGCGGAGCACCCCATTCGTGACAACTGGAAAGGTCAATGGGCAGGTGTACCTAAAGGAATGTCTCCAAAAGCGTATATTTTTTCTTCTTAGGTCACACCATGCTCCTACGATTTTCTGGCCGGATTTTGCCTCATGCCATTACTCGAACTCCCCAAACGCACCGGAACTGCGACCAATTGAAGATATGAAGACAAAAATGGACTGCCACGCAAAAAAAGTTGGTCCAAGTGTTGTACAGGACCTTATGAGTAATGTGAAGAGCATTGGATATAGAATTGGAATTGGAATAATAGATTATCATTTGCAAGCAATAAGGGACATATTAAGGGCGGACTTTGTATGAAGGCGCGCCACTGTGCACCGCTCAAACGTAAAAAATTCACATGTTTGTATTTATTGTCGGAATACATGTGCCTATAGTAGCACTATTTCTAATTTATGTTCCTATAGTAGCACTAGCATCACGGCGTTGGAAAAATACTAATCAAAACCGTATATACAAAACTTTTATATTTTTCCTACAAAGTGTGGATCAAAAGCTTTCGTTTGAGGTAAAAAAAGTCCTTAATTCATCAATTATTTCGTATAATAAAAAATAGTTTCTCTCAGTAGTGCTACTATAGGAACAATAGGTTTACTATAGGCGCAAGGGAGCTCAAATTTTAAGCAATACTAATTATTTCGATAATTTTTTGAACAATCAATGGTATTTAAATAAATAGATCCTGACCTTCATGTCAAAAAATATTTTATTATTAATTGAATTACTATCATTATAAGACATAATTTTTTATAACACAATTTACACCGTCTTCAGCTCACAAACATTAGTCAACGGACAACACGAAACACCCAATAGTTCAATGATGATTTTTTCGTTTGACGAAAAGTTGCCACCGACTGGAGTGACACTGACGCTATACGCCTAAACGACTGACGCCGCTAACCACACAGCCACGAAGCCTACAAAAAAGAGATGAAAAGATTTATAGCAAAACGGCCGTAAAAAGCCACTAGTACGACTATAGGGGACTGTCCACTAAGGGAACACCGACCCTAGGTAGCGTCTCTGTTTGAGAAAAGCGATGGAAAGAAGAAGAACAAACTCAAAACCAGTACATATTTTGTTAAAATGAAAACAACACTGCGAAGAAATATCGTGTAATATACTACAAGCTAGGAACCTTATTAAATCGGTTTTTGAAAACACTATGATCGAGTTTTTTTGTTTTAGAAAGCAAAACCCTGTTTTCCCTACATTTTGTAGTACAGCCTATGATGTTTTCTCGTTGCTTATATATTATCATAAGCACAGTACAAACTTGTACACCTCAAATAACATCCGAAATGGGCCAACATACTAAAATATGTACATTTTACTCTAAAATTCGCAATAACTTGAAAACTGTTAGAGGGTTGTGCTGTGCTACATTTCCCCGAATGTTGGTTCCACGAAAGCCGTTTTCCCCGAATGCCAGTCACCAGAATATCCCGTTTCGCCGAATAGTCTTTAGGACACTTGGTCGGATGATTGACGTTTGGTCGAAAGACATTTGGTCAAAAGTACATCTAGTCAAATTTACAGATTTATTTTTTTCGTCGGATGACATTTGTTCGATTGACGTTTGGTCGATCTGAGTTTGGCCAAAAACTAATACTGCAATGGTTTATTGAAAGATCATTCGGTAAAATAGACATACGGTATGCACGGGAGCATGTAGTAAGGTCAAATGCCGTTAGACCGAAAGTTTTGTCAGACCGAAATTTGACCATTCACTACTATTTCAAATGGCTTACACATGCATCAGTGGGTTTTCCTTCTTTTAATCAAAGGTTGTTTTTTTTCTAGTTATATTTCACCGCGGATATTGTGGGCTTCCAGGTAAAGCAAATTATTCTGATCTAACAACAAACAATCCTTACAACCTTAAATTCCATTTGATGGCTTCTAGATAATGCGATTCATCCTGAGGTACATATATTACACACAAAATATGAAACAATATGTTTCCAAACTGCAAGAAGACTGTAGCTTGAAAATGACAATCGAGGCAGACCCAGTGTTTAGATATTGATCCGAATAAGCCGATCGAACCATATTTGGAGAGTGTAACAGTTTGCGAACCATAACAGTCCGTGGCACATCACATTCGGAGAGCCTTATGAATGTAAACATTCATTCTCTCGTTTGGTACGTGGCACAAGAGCGTTCAAGAGCAGCATCTCTCACAGACAGCAACAGTTTGTTTTTTTATCCATATTAACGAGATTTTTAGCCTTGGGCTAGTTCATCTCAGGACCAACGGCTTTACTTCCCTTCCGAAGGAAGTCGCCACTATAACTATTACGTCATAAGTGACTATCTCGGGGATGGGATTCGATCCCTGGTCCTCGGCGTGAGAGGCGTGTGTTCTAACCCCTACACCAGGTCCGTCCCCAGACAGCAACAGTATCGAGCCATTTGTTGCGGCGTGCAACTGGGACTTTGGCTCGGGTGAGTGGGAACGGAAAGATCTGTTGATCTTCCGTCCACCTGTTGCCGGGAGCAACAGGGCACAGGACCGATAGCTCGACTGGAGGGGGCTCTTGCAACTCTAGCCTTCAAAAAGGCTGATTGGCTTCCACTGGTGGAGGGAAAGGCGGTTTGGTAACTTTAACTTAAACTTCTATATTATTCCTCTTGATGTTTACAGAATGGTGGTTGAAAGAAAACTGAATAATCTCCTTGCGCATGCAAGCTCCCTTTATAGGTGGCAGGTAGCCAAAAGCGTTGCATGCACAACGTTGTGGAGACGAGGGTGGAAAATTCCACTGCCTGTTATTTATTACATACTGGATGCTGCAATCGGTCTGCTAACTGGTGTCTGTTGTGGTGGTGGTAGTGGAAACTCTTTTGGGTGCTGCTTCACGCTGTACATAGCTGGATGGTTGGTCGGCTTGACTGTGTTCAGGTACATGTTTGATCATGTCGCTCGAATGGATGGGGTGCAAGGCAAAACTAACGACGTGGTGTGTGTGTGTTATTTGGGGTGGTTGTTAGTGGTCGGGAAGAGAGGCCGAAATACTCGCGGCGGCTCGAGGTTACATGGGACAGGGGTGGGAAGGACTCACAACTCAAAAACTTCGCGTTGGCGCGAACACCATTGTTTTGCATAAAATTGGTAATAACTGATGAAATATCGGCAACGCAGTCTTTTTTGTTAAAAACGAGTTTTATTATTTAACCCGACGTTTCGACGCTGGTATGGCGTCTTCTTCAGGGGAAAAATGATACGTTCGTTTTGTGTCTAGGGTTACGGCTAAATTTAACTGTCAAGTGTAATAATTTTTGGTACATGACTCAATTGAAATGAACTTTAGGATATTTAAAGCTATTTTTCGAAACAATTTGCGCGCTTTATCTGTAGAATTATTAGTTGGACCTTCACTGTTATTTGTTGCAACGGTTTTCTTTTACAGGTAGGATCCCCTGTAAAGACTGTCCAGCAGTTTACATTGGCCAAACTCGCCGAAAAGTAAGAGTTTGCCTCAAAGAACACCGAAATGCTGTAGCATCCAAAAAACATAACGAATCCAGTGTGGCAGCTCATGCGTTAGAATCCAACCACGAAATAGATTGGGAAAGTGCGAAGCTCATCAAAAGTGTACGAAAAGCCTTGCACTTAAACGCATGGGAATCAATGTTCATCAGCAATAACCTAGGACCGCTGATGAATGAAGACGATCCTCCGATCGTTTCGTGTCTGTTCGAGCTGGTGAATACGACACTTCAGTAGCAGTTTTTTTTTCTCTTCGGACGTGTACGAACAACGTACAAAACGCAATCAGTCGGACATTGTCCCGTAGATGGGCCACATCGCGCCCGAAACCGGTCGACAGAAAGGTAATTTTTAAGTTTTCTTGACAATAGTAAGAACTATAAGTGTTATGTTTGTGTTTGTCTTGTTTTCGTTAATGGCTCGTTCTCATGGTGAGTTCTTTTCAAGGAATATAAAATTACGATTCTAATGACAACTTGTTTTTAATTTATGGTCGATCCAATGCTGGGGAAATCAGCTGTTTTTTCAGTGTGTTTTTTTTTTGAAAAATGTCACAACTTTAAGTAAAAATTTAGTACACAAAATTAAAAAAAATGTTTTTGGAAAAATACATACGAAGTAAGAATAACTCTTTGCCTTTCGAATGCGGCTTAAAGAGTTTCAATTGGACGTGTAATCACAGAGATATGGAATAAACACTTCTGTATGTTTTTAAGGGGGTGAACCCAAATTTATGCAGTATACATTAGGGTGCGGCTTATTTTTCAAAAGTTTTCAAAACTAAAAATTCGTGTGCTCTACTGAATTCAAATCACATTAAAAGAGAAACCTCAAAATCTGAGCCAAAAATATTAACATTTAGAGGTGGCGCAAGCGTGTTGAAGGTGAATTTTCAAGTTATAAAAAATGACCTGCAGTTAAGTAAACATAATTTTTTTATTTTTCAACCGATTTCAAAACTTTTAGCACCATTTCCTTTCAAATTAAATTCATTAAAATTTTGTAGCACATCGAATTGGTTTAAAATCAAAACTTATCTTAGTTAAAAATACTTTTATCCAAATTTTTACTCACTTTGCTAAAAAAATAATTTTTGTTTGAAACTCAATCGATTCCAAATCTTTTTGTATTCTTTTGAAGCAAATTTATTTGTTCTCAAACTGTACATACAACATTTTTTTGTCAAAAATATTTTTGACTTAGATATTCAACAAAAACTACCCAAAAACATGTTTTTTCAATGAAAAAAATCTAATTTCTTTGGATTATTTAAGTTTTTTTTGCCGAAAACAGCATTTTTTCTATAAAACTTAAATATGTAAAGTAAATGCCTTAATTACGAGTTAAATAGTGCATATATTTTTTAACATATGCAAACATAATTTTGTTTCAAAATTATTTAAAAATTGTTGCAAAGTCCTTCCCAAAGGTTTAACAAATGAGAAAAATCAGTTTCAGCTTAAGAGACAATATTTAACTGCCAAAGATTTGACAGAACTGGCATTTTTCGTTCAAAAATAATGTTTTTGTGCAGTTTTTCCTGAATAACTTGGTCAAGATATTTTTTTAGTGAAATGTGGTATATGAAAAGTTTGAAAACAATTAAATTAGTTTCAAAAACATGTAAAAAGATTTGGAATCGGTTGAGTAATCATGAAGTTATGGTCAAACAAAGTTGAAATTTTTAGTAAAATGAGGAAAAATTTGGAATAAATTACTTTTAACTAAAACTTGTTTTGATTTTAGACAAATTTGGTTTTTTCAACAAAGTTTTCACAAATTCAATTTTGAAGGTATTGATGCTTAATGTTTTAAAATCGGTTGAAAAATAACAAAGTTATGTGTACTTCACTGAAGGTCATTTTTTATAACCTGAAAATTCTACTTCAAGACGCTTGTGCCACCTCTAAATGTTAATATTTTTGGCTCAGATTTTGAGGTTTCTCTTTTAATGTGATTTGAATTCAGTAGAGCACACGAATTTTTGGTTTTGAGAACTTTTGAAAAATAAGTCGCATCCTAGTATACATGATGATTATTATCTACGCTTTAGTATAATGTACATGTCTCGCATAGTTTATGCTCTCGCTCTAAAAGACATTGATAACTTAGTGTGTAGCTTGTTGGTTTCAGACAAATTAATGGATTAAAAGGAAAACTTTCATCACTGGGAGGTAGATAAGGATCTTCTCTTCATCGTAGAATTGTTATATAACGTGTAAATCCATTCGTCTGCTTATAAAGAACAAGCTACATACTAGATTAGGCTTTTGGGACGAGATGACTAAATTAAGCGAGAAAAGCCAATATATAATACCGTAATCCGGGGTAACATTGATCAGCGGGGTAACATTGATCGGGATGACTCATCTTGTTAAACGTTCAAATAAAGATTTATTGATGAAGCATTTTCGAACCATGAATGGTGCCTCTCTTTCGTATATTCATAAGCTAATGATAATTAAGGTTTTTGCCAAAATTGCGTTTAGTTCATGCGCAAATTTGTCAACTTTTTGAAACAATGATTTCTATCATTTTCACTGACACTACCGAAAATTCATGTCTCACATGAGTTCTGCAGACGATGTGATCAAGGAAAATGCGGGTGTTACTAAAAATGGCATTGCCGAAAACGATTCCGTTGTTAAATCTTTCATAAGTTTATTCATTTAGGCAACATTAACTAACTACTATTACGAATGTAGAATTTCCTGAGGAAATTGCCTACTTTTAGGCGTATTACGCGGTTCAAGGTGTTTTTAGTTTTGAAATAACTCAAAAAGTAAATGACTTGTAAGAGGTTGGTCTTCATATTCGGCTTCAGGGGCCCTGATTTTAGTAAGTAACGACATTTCCAATATTAGCGAACGTTGTTTACTTGGGTGATCAATGTTACCCCATATCAGCTGAATCAAAAAATCACTTAAAACATTTATTTAAACATGTTTAAATCTTTCGAAAAACAAAATAAAGTACATAGTTAGGAGCGGTGGGTGCCAGTACTTGTTTTAAAAATATGAAACTTGTAACATTTGTATTGTGAAATGAAAAATTTAAGAAAAACTAAAAAAAAATGATCAATGTTACCCCGGATTACGGTATCAAATTAAGCGAAAAGTATCTATATAGGATGAATTATTCTTGTAATTGCTTGCTAATTTTTAATTGGAAGGCGGGCGTTTTATTTTACCCAATTATGTAAAAGTTCGAAAGCAATTGTGTCTATTTATTGCTAAACGTTGGAAACATAATGATCTGAAATAATTATTCTTTCCAAATATCATCATTGTTTGGAAAAATATTCTCTTTGATAGTTTCTTTGCTAAGTTATTGGAATAACATTGTTGAGTTTATTATACTTTCAAAATGTAATCGTTCTTCATATATAACTGCTCCAAGGACAACTTCGTACGCGAGCGTTTGTAACCTTTATTATGTATCAAGTTTTACAGCGTAAGACCGTGGGTAAGAATTTGGATTGTGGTGACCAGACCTGATACCGGTTCTACTTGGTCACCTTGAATTGTCTGCATATACTAAGTTATTAACTCAATCAAAAATAATCTAACAGGAGAATTGTGTTCATCCTGTTTATCATGAGAGGGAAGACAAGTAGATTTAGGTATTATGAATCCGACAGAAATAAGGACAACATTTTTTTATATATATTTTTTCTCATTCACCAAGCATCGCGACAAATATTTGAATAGTGCGCTGTGTTCATAAACATCGTAAGAATATAGCGCCACACATGTCATTATGACAGTTATGTCGGGAACGAGTCAAACGTCGCGTGTCCCACACGCGCGTTCCGATTTGGTGGGCGCGCGACAATAACAAAATTTGATTTGCTTCCATTTGAGATCAGGTTGTCGCGATTTTTCTGACTCACAAAATAAGCCTTAATGAGAAAAATACGAAAGTACAAAAATCAAGTGACGTGAACAACGCAAGAAGTAGATCGATTTTGTGCGGGAGTCTGGGTGATCATAAATGCCTTCCTCTTTATAATGACCCAATCACTGTGTATTAACGAGGAAATGTCACTCTGTCAAACAATCTGAAAAGTCCCTAAAAATATATCGGCTAAGCGTCCTATCAACCAACTAGCATATACTTCTTAAAGCAATTAAATGCTTTTCGACCAAATGTCTTTTCGACTAAACGTCATTAACCTAAATGTTATTTGAACAAATGTCATAGATTAACCGATTTAAGCTCAGGCTTTATTTGAAAGCGTAGTCTTAAGCCTTTGGCTGTAACAACATAATCTTTAACATAATAAGTTGTTATTTGTGGCAAAAAATGTTTTCATAAACTCTTTTCAAAGTTTTGGTATGATTTCAAAACTTCATCCGTTTTATGTGAAGTGTTTCGGAAAAATAAGATACTCACTATGAAGCAGCATATCATCAAATATATTATATTAACAATATGATTCACTTCCAATTATCCCAAACACAAATTTGGCGACCCGTTTAGCATTGCACACTGGTCCAGGAAGCTAATTTAGGCGGACATGAGGTTTTCGTCAAGATTTATTGATTTTAGAGCCATAGTTTATTCTGAGAATATGTTCAGAATTTTCAGTACTATAAAATGTACGGAACAAAATTTTTTTTACGGTGATCGCAAGAGTGACGTATACGCCAACTTTTTTATTTTAACGAATCGTAAGTTGGTATGTTCAGCAAAGTTGTAGCAAATGGTCATAGAAACAACTTTGCCGAACAAACTTTTTCTCGGTTTTGCTTCAGAGCCGAGATAATTAAGTATTTTTAATAAAAAATCGTTTTTTGCTCTTAAGTGTTTTATATTTTAGTTTTATTGGCCTACTATGTTCTACAAAGTTTTTATACTTATCATTTGCTACAACTTTGCTGAACATACCAAAGTTGTATTTCTTATGGTTTTCATGTTATTTGAGTTTTTCATCTTAAAATTAGCTATTTTGTATGCCTTGTATCTCAACTATGAGCACCTCAAAAAAATATATCTTTCCACCAAATGATTTTGCAGTCCTTCAAGTACCTGTGAGCAAAATTTGGAGAAGATGATATTTTTCTATCTCGTTTAAAATCGATTTTACTAATAGACGATATGAGATAAATCCATATTTATTGAATATTCATACATGCTCAACTCACAAAAGTCATGGCTACCTAAGCATATCAAACCAAAGGTAACACGTGTATTTATATAGAAATATAAAGTACATCGTTTTTCAGTTGTTTTCGATTAACTTAAAGGCTTCTGCAAGAAATTCATCGTCTTTTCCTCTACCAGTATTTAACCTATTCTTAAGCAAGATCACCGGGTTGGAAGTCAACATAAGCCGTATCAAATACATATACAAAATTTACAGTCCGATTGAATTCTGTGGCATGATTTTCCCAGAATCTTCTGATGCATTCCACGTTTCATGTTTTTCTTTGGTAATGCAGCATGCCGGACAACACCACTTCCGTGCAATAGTTGTAGACGTATCAGTAAGTGTAACAGCATTCTAAAGGATCGCCACGAAAAGCCCTCAAAGGAAGGTTAGGGCTGAGACTGTACGAATCTCTTCCAGCTGGTAGGAACTCAAACGGTCGTAACACGGCATGCCGCTTTTTGCGGGAGGTAGATATTGTGTATTTCTTTCACTACTGGACTGCGAAGTGCGGCCTCATAAGACCGAAAGTGTGAATAAAAGTGAGGTATTGCATTGAATCCTGTTGGTGTCCTCAGAACACTTATTCTTCGATTTACGAAGAATAAGTCCCCCAAAGACACCTACCCGATTTGATTCAATTGCGCACTTTTGTTAGCGTTTCCGCACTTGTAATAACTTATTTTCGCGGATCTCAATCATTTTAAAAGTAGTCAACTTTAATCGGAAGATTAACGAGGAGGCATTTGAACTGTTTTTGTCAGAAACATACTGTTAGTATCGCCAGTTCTACGATTGGTACGTACTCTCTCCAATGGTGCAAAAACTACTTTCGCATGTAGTGATGTTGTCCGGCATGCCGCCGAAAAAGCATAAAAAATGCGGAATAAATCCATCAAAAGATTCTGGGAAAATCATGCCACAGAATTTAATCGGACTGTAAATTGTGTATCTGTATTTGATACGGCTTATGTTGACTTCCAACCCGGTGATCTTGCTTAAGAATAGATTAAATACTGATAGAGGAAAAGACGATGAATTTCTTGCAGAAGCTTCCAAGTTAATCGAAAACAACTGAAAACGATGTACTTTATATTTCTATATAAATACACGTGTTACCTTTGGTTTGATATGCTTAGGTAGCCATGACTTTTGTTAGTTGTCTGGATTTATCTCATATCGTCTATTAGTAAAATTGATTTTAAACGAGATAGAAAAATATCATCTTCTCCAAATTTTGCTCACAGGTACTTGAAGGACTGCAAAATCATTTGGTGGAAAGATATATTTTTTTGAGGTGCTCATAGTTGAGATACAAGGCATACAAAATAGCTAATTTTAAGATGAAAAACTCAAATAACATGAAAACCATAAGAAATACAACTTTGGTATGTTCAGCAAAGTTGTAGCAAATGATAAGTATAAAAACTTTGTAGAACATAGTAGGCTAATAAAACTAAAATATAAAACACTTAAGAGCAAAAAACGATTTTTTATTAAAAATACTTAATTATCTCGGCTCTGAAGCAAAACCGAGAAAAAGTTTGTTCGGCAAAGTTGTTTCTATGATCATTTGCTACAACTTTGCTGAACATACTAACTTACGATTCGTTAAAATAAAAAAGTTGGCGTATACGTCACTCTTGCGATCACCGTAAACAAATTTTTGTTCCGTACATTTTGTAGTACTGAAAATTCTGAACATATTCTCAGAATAACTTATGGCTCTAAAATCAATAAATCTTGACGAAAACCTCATGTCCGCCTAAATTAGCTTCCTGGACCAGTGTGCATTGCCAACAGCACCATTTGTTGACGAAAATGGTGACCAAACCATGCTTTGATCAATAATTTCTTATTTCTCATTGTTTTGATTTTAGATTTCTTTAGTTCGAGCTCAACATTTGAAAACGTACTGTAAAAACAATCAAATCCATAAACGAAAAAAAATGATTCATCGTATGATAACATAAGAAATAAGGCATCAATTAGGACATGACTCTTGAATAACTCCCATTAGTTGTCATAATCTTAGATGCTATAGCTTTTCTGATCAATTCGAGTGTGATAGTGATTCGAAAAAGTATCACTATATGCGCTTACTTGCAGAAAATATACTGATATTTATTCGAAATCGTGATATGAATTAACAACAATCATCAACATAACGCACAAATTACAATTACGGCTTACTTCGCCTTAAGAGCGTAAGTAATGTAATCAATTTGATATCATTGATTTCTGCTCCGAAATAAGTAAGCATAACTCGATGCTAAACTGTCTGGACTATTGAAAGCATGCTTCCGATTCAATATCGATTCAATCAAGTTTTTCAATATGCTTGCAACCCTACCTAATTTGACTGTTCTGTTGTCCCTTTTTAAAGTTTGTACAAAGTTCCAGCATTTTTTTGTTTAATAATTTAGAATCGTTTTTTTTTAAAGACAATTTACACCGTCTTCAGCCAAAGACTGCAAAGCCTGAACAATCACTAACATTAGGCAACGAACAACACGAAACACCCAGTAGTCTAGTGATGAGTTTTTCGTTTGACGAAAAGTTTCCACCGACCAGGGGAATCGAACCCACACCTCATGGAACAATACGCCTGAACGACTGACGCCTCAAACCGCACGGCCACGAAGCCCAATCGTCTTCTATCGTATGTGAACAAATTATTTTGAAACTCTGGAGACGCTCATTCATATGTTGGCTTGGTACTTTTTATATGTTACGCTGGATATGATATGAAGTGTCACTTTGATGAGCCAAAATGTTTAGTGTGCAGTAGTTGCCACGTTTGCCTGGTATGGCGCTACAATCATCAAAAAGGGGGTCGCCAGAAGAAAAATGTGAGTGACTCATATTGTTAATATAATAATTTTGATATCATCCATACTTTCAGACGTATAATAGTTGTTCTTGTTCCTCTTTGCCCCTAGAGGTAAAAAATTCGTTTTAATTTTTTAATAAAATGTGTCTAAATCTAAATTTAAATCTGCATTATGTTGAATAACTCTTTCAAAACTTAACTGAATTTACTAAAACGAAGTTAAATTTTAATGTCTAGTTCAGTTTAATGTACAAATATCTGCATTACAACCTATTTTTTGTAATAATAGCCTTTTTATTCGATTGGATGAAAAAACTTTATTTGGACAAATTCCACTAGAAAATTAAATTTTCAGTTTGACTGTTATTTCCAACGGGATGATATCTGGTATCGAAAATAGTTAATAGATTACCATTATCAAGTGATTTGGCATGTATTTTAGGTTTTTTCCAACCTTTGGATTAAGGCTCGGCACTGTGCAACGTCCACAAATTGCGTAACGCTCTAGGGGGAGGGGGGAGTAGGCTCAAGCGTTACGGCTCATACAAAAAAAAAATGAAATTTTTAATACAAAAAGCATAACAGACGGCGATATGTAATAAATGGATGCTGCCTAATGCATGTGCGAAGATTCATTCAATTGGGGAAAGGTACCGTCTACGTGATTTGCGTTTTGACCTGGAAATGCTCCAAAGCGCACCTCAACCCTCGCAGGAAAATCGTAAAACAAAAAAAAAAGACAGCCACCAAAGCACCAACTTACTGACTCTCTCAAGACCATTTTAGACCATTAAACATACTATTAGATGCCATTAGGCAACGCGAAATCGGACGAGAACAATGTATAGTTGTTTTAGTTTCAAGGCCGCCGCCCGGTCTGGTCTGTGTCTGCTCCGTCTGCCGGTTCGACTCCCCCAGTTCAACCCTGGCACAGCACAGCTAGCTGGTTTGAGATGCGAGTGGCCGGTTAGGTGGGGAGGCTCTTGAGAACTATGTGTTTGAAGCACCAACTGGCTAAGATTTTGTGCGCGAGTGTGTAATTAGTCAGTTGATGCATGAAACACTTACAAGCCTGCGAATGGAAAACAGCTGACGGCGATGATGTTCAGCGGGCTTTGAGAGTTTGGTCTTCCAAGACGAGATGAGTCTAATAGGTACTCTTTAATTGATATCAGACTTGATTGCAATTGGGTCCTAAAGCCCTGTCCCAATTTTAGTATCAAACGCTTAAGTTTAGGGCAAAAACACATGTTTACTCAATTTTTAAATGATTTTCATTTGTTTAAGTCCAAAAAACGTTGTTTTATGATTTTTGAGATTTTTTCTCACCCTTTGGTTTTAACTCAAATTTTGGGTATATTTTGTTTTCCGTGTCCCTGCTGAAATGTCAGACAGGAACAACCCCAGTGTTAAAACTATATGCCCTGTGGCATTTTTGTCGAAACTGTGAATGTCAAACATGATCACAAGTGTCAAGGTTCATATTTGGAATCATTTTTAAAATTGAATTTTAAAAATGTTATAGCTGTTATTTGAGTTAGAAAAAAATGCTAAAGTATTTGCAAAACATGCTCTTACGTAATATTAAATAAAAACAAGAATTCATTAAACATTTTAGGACCCAATTGTATGCAGTTGTATTTTCCTAATAGAGCTGATGTTCGCGTATTGAACAAAATTTTCACATCTGACTTACGTGAGTTACCTCAAGTACTTCAAAAATGTTAAATTGAGGATAACTTAAAGATAACTTAAAATGTTTAATTGAGGATAACTTAACTTCAAAAATGTTTGATTGAGGATAACTTAAAAGCAACGAAGCCTTCGTGTCATCTGTGGTAGATTGCAGAAAGTTTGGATATTTTTCTCCATACTTCAACTTACAATATTCCCACATAAACCAAAAGCACTCCATTTGAAACCTTCATGTTGTCACAATGAGAGGGGTTGCAATAGATTGATCAGATGATGTTAAGTATCTAGGGTTCATGCTAGACCAAAAACAAAACTTAACTTTCAAAAATCACATTAGGAGCATTCAATCCAAATATTACAACAATGTTTAATTTGTTCACTTCAAAGCTTCCAGAAAAACTTCAGAAAAAAATCCTCAATCTTAAAACCATTCATTTTTTGCTATCGCGTATTCCGTAATTCAATAAATTGTATCAGCCATCAATCTCATTCCATAAATTGTTCTGTGAGATGATGATGATGACGAAGTGCAAAATGAATAAAACAATCAAATATCAACATAGTGAATGTTTCTAGATTTATAATTTCTCGTGACACACTAAAAGCCAAATCGTTTTAAACGGTTGATCGAATTTCATCCACTGATGCCATTTCAGTAACAAGAAATGCTAAACCAGCGCAATTCATACATCACGTCGATCGATGCTTGTTAGTCAGAGAATTACATCACTCGCATGAGGAGCTTCACCATCGAAACGTTCAAAAAAATATCCTTCGATTGGAACTGAGCGTTTCTTGCACTTCTGAACACATTCTGCCAATTCACGCATGCAAATTGCGTGCCTGAAATAATGGTTCTGTCAGTGAGGTAGCTTTGCATCCATTCTTGATTGTTTGAAGAGCTACAAGAGCCACCGAACAATGTGAGCATCTTCAGCATTGCGGAAAAATGTTTATGCTCAGCAAAAAAAAAGTTTCAACTACACACAGTCAGTGGCTTAAGTTAAGCTGTTGTTCCAATTAGTTGTACATTGTGTTGTTCTTTCCGTTTGGATAAACTCTGTTTGGAGCTCGCAAATCATACCCTGAAGAGAACACTACGGTGGCCCATTTTTATGTGGGAATATCATAAGTTGAGTTTTAGAAGCATTAGGAGAATTCTCATGTTTGCAAATATGAAGAAAAAATATCCAATTTTTTTTTTTGCAATGTACTACAAATGACACGCAGGCTTCGTCCTTTAGCGGAGAGGCCTGTGTCATCCGCATACAAAGATTTTTGACACCCCTGAGGTATTTCAAGTGATTCAAATGTGAAAATATTGTATAATATTGATTCCAAAGTCTTTCAGACTCGGAGTTTTGATAATTAACCTGAAGTGTACGATTTGTCAGATAACTTTGGATTATTTTAACAATATGTGTTAGAAAATTAAAGTTTTATAAATTTTACAATCAAGCATTAATGACAAACACTGTCGAATGCTTTTTCTATGTCTAGAATAGCCTTCAGATTTGTTGGAACGAATCAAATTTGTTACACGTAAAAGTTGATGAGTGGTCGAATTCCATTGCGGAATCCGAACTGTTCATTGGCAAATATTGAATTTTCGGTGATGTGGACCATCATTCTGTTCAAAATGACTATTTCAAAAAATTTACCGATGGAGGAGTAAGCTGTTTGGACGATAGCTGAAAGCTTTTGCAGAATTTGTCCGGTTTTCTAAATTGGTACAACCTTGGCCTTTTCGTCAGGAGAATATGCCAATTAAAAACATTTGTATAATATACCAACCGAGAATAATAGGCTAGTTTCTGGAAGTTTCTTGATGAGGATGTAAAAAAATTAATCATTACCAGGTGCTTTCATATTTTTGAATTTTTAATAATAGTTCTTACTTCTTCCAAATCAGTCTCCCATGAATTTTCAAATATGTTCTCTTGATTGAGAATGCTTTTGAAGTCCTGAGTTACTTGATATTCAATTGGACTAGTGAGTTCTAAATTAAAATTGTGTGCGCTTTCAAATTGCATAGAAAATTTTCGAGGATTCTCGCAATTAGTTAGCTTTTCCGTAGCTAGGATTTTTTTCTGGATGGGGCCTAGGGGAGGCCAAGCAAATAATTTTTTCACAGAAGTAATATCGGTAGAAATAATCACGATTTTCACAAATATCGTAGTTTGCATAGATTTTATTGATTTTAATTGTGGTAAATTTGTCTCATACCACTGCACATCAATAATATTTGTATATTTCTATTTTACTATGGAAATATTCATTTGTTGGAAAATCCAGTGAAAAACTCTTTCAAGGATGCTTCCTAAGAATTCACGAGGAATATCTCATGTGATTTTTCCACGAATTTTTCATTCATGTCCTTTTAAGAGATTCCTCTGATTCCCGCATTCTTCATTGATTTTTTCCGTACTTTTTCAGTGCTTTCTCTATAAACTCATTTACCAGTGTTTATCGAGTTCATCCTGGGAGTTCCACAGAAAATCATTCTCGGGATTAGTAGTTATTATTCAATAGATTTTTCCGGAAGTTATTCTGATCTGGAAATAATGTACATATTTCTCCAGGAAGGTCTTACGTACTCTTTACAATAAAATTTCAATTGTTAGTTTAAAATATTGTCCAATTGTTCATTGATAATTTGTATAGGAATTTCTGGAATCACTGAGGATTTCTTCAAGATATATTACAAGAAATTCTAGGAGCCTCATCGAATTCAAGATCACCAAGCAAGAATTCTTTACACAATTTTTTTAGAGAGTTCACAAATATATTTTTTTTCTTCTTGAGGTTCTTCCTAAAGTTTCTCCATAGCTTCCTTTAGCAAATCTTTCAGAAAATTTTCCGGAAATTCTTCAAGGCTTTCTTTAAAAAATCGCAGCACAAATAATCCAGCATTTATTTTTAAACAAATAATTCTTCCAGATGTTATTCTAAGGATTCCATTCTAAGGATGATTTTCATAAGCATTTAAATAGGATTCAATTGTACATGTTCTCAAGAGTTAATTGTGAACTTCTTGCATGTTCAACTGTCCTCTCGAAAACTATACCGCTAATATACTCAAAAATTTTCCCTAGCAATTTTTTCAAGGATTTGTTCAGATAATTATTAGGGACAATGGAAATTCGCAATTTCGCGGAAGCCGCGAAATCCGCGAAATTTAGCCTTTGCCGCGAAATTTGGAGAATCCCGCAAAATGCCGCAAAACTAGTCACATATGGAGGATTTATATGAAGATTACGGTGAATTACAATATTCTGCATATGAAAACGTTTTTTTTTTCATCTTGATGTCAAATTTTACCAAACATTTTTTAACCTACTTTTACCTTGGTCATTTCATCTTGAATTGAAATTCCGCGATATTTACCCATATTAAGTCTCTTTTAACTGAAAACATGCATTTCGGGTAAAATATAGCTAAAAATATGGGACCGCGACAAAGCCGCGAAATCTTGGATTTATCGCCTTGGTCAAACGCGAAATTTCAATAATTTTGCCGCGAATTTCCATTGTCCCTAATAATTATCTTATTGTTTCTTCTATCTAAATATTTTATTATATGTTTTTTTTTCAAATAGCACTAGTGATTCTCTTGTGTATTTTAAGATTATTTTCGAAAGATTCACTTATGGATTTTGCAATTTACGTTTGAACTTCTAAAACAAATCTTCAAATATTCCATCCGGTAGTCTCTCAGGTTTTAGAAATATATTCACTCTTTATTTTTGGTTCAAAAGCTACTCCAGCAATACTTAAACATTTGTTTTAGAGATTTCTTTGCAAATTACCTTACGAATCCCTCCATATCAATATTTAATTTATATGAGGTTTTAAGAGAAACACATATTTACTTTTTTCCTGTCTTAAAATTCGAGAACTCACCAGAGAGTTTTCTGAAAGTTTTTGACGAAATTCTAGAATATATAAGCTGAGCAATTCTCGCTGAAACCAGGCTGCCATTGGCACCCATCGGCACCCGTCGTTAGAGTTCCAATTTTATGTCACCGATCGCTAGTTTTCGATAAAACTTAAGGGTGATCCTTTCGGTTTCCTCAAATTGGTGGACCCCGCGTACGCCAGCTGACTAAACAGTTTGCGAAAAAAGCGCATTTTTTTATAAATCTTGGGTATTTCTTCTCGTGATATGTCTCATATTTCCCTTGGAACATATAGCATACTTTATGGCATCGTATGGAGAAAGGATATAGCTTTCATTTGAAGTTAACACAATTTTGGCAGCCATTTTGAATTATGCTGCCTTTTTGAATTTTGTTGGAAAAATCAATTTTTCACCATTAGCGCACCGCTCGTTTTAAATTCTGAGATCACCATTAGAAAACTGAGAAAAAATTGCGTAAGATAAGCTACAAAACTAGGTGAGCAATGGTATTTACACTATGAAATGAACGATTTTTTAAATCATGTTCTACGATTTTGACGTATTTGGCGAGTGCAATCAATGAAAACATATTTTTTTACATCAAAAACTTGTTGTTTTTAATCGATGGTGTATTGTTCGAGTCAGGTGCAGAATAGGAGTATTACTTTGAGTGAAAAAATCTGGCGGCCATCTTGGATTTTGACGCCATCTTGATTTTAAGTAGTAGAATGAGTTTTCACCTAGCTAGAACTAAGTTAATGTACTTTCGGCAATGTTTTACGTTAAAACTACAGATATCACCACAAGACTTACTAATGTCCAATCGCGCAATCTATAAACTTCATTAAATGAACTGAACAGAAATGTATATGGTTAAAATAATGTTTATTCATTTCAATCAATGTTTCCAATCCGTCCAACGTTTTTCATTTATTGAATTTATTTATTCATCATTCCTGAATTCAAAGATATTCTGATATAAAAAATCGCATTATAAAAGAAAATTCCTATTTATTAACCTTTATTTTTAACTACTAAAGCTGAGTAGCAGGCTAGGGACGCCACGTCAGAAATATGAAGAATAATAATAAGCAGAATATACGTAACCAGTGCTGGGAATGGTAATAGAAGTAGGCTTGAATTTCGCGAAATTCACGTGGCTTTCCCAGTACAGTAGTTCAAAAAAGTGAATCTCATCAAGTAGCCTATGTTGGGTGCATGAATTTTCTAAATCGTTAGTGTCATTGAAGGTTAAAAATGCGGGAAATGCAGCGGGAAATAGAACATTTTTCTACAGTAATTTTGGGTTGCCCTTAGCAACGGGTGTTTTGCGATTTTCAAGGCTCTTTGCCTGATTTTCAAGGCTCTTTGCCTACAGCAGCGATAGGCGTGAGTTTCACTGGCTTCGCTGACTGCGATTGGGTTTGTTTGGCTACTGTAGAATGTATTTCAGATTTTTTCCCAACCCTGTACGTAACCTTTGTTTTTCTTTGTAACCTCTAAATTCGACATGTTGAGTGCTATCAAGGTGAACAATTCATTCTAGTACCTAAAATCAAAATGGCGTCAAAATCCAAGATGGCCGCCAGATTTTTTCACTCAAAGTAATACTCCTTTTCTTCACCTGACTCGAATAATACACCATCGATTAAAAACAACAAGTTTTTGATGTAAAAAAATATGTTTTCATTGATTGCACTCGCCTTCTGGTGGAATTCGGGAAAATGATTATACATACATAATTTAATAGGAGTTTTGAGAAAAAATTGTGGAAATTTTAAAACGAAAATTAGTAAAACTTCTGTAAGAATCTTTTGAAAAAATATTCTGAAAAAAACATAAACAAAATTTTAAAATATGCACATGATTTCCCAAAGGTTCCAACTAAGCCGAACACTTGCTGGAATCCCTATAAACTTTCCAGTAAAATCTGTGCTTGAATTCTCAAAACAATTCGCAAACCATTTTTTGTGCTAATGAGAATTCCAATGATTAGAGTTTGCCATCCCGGGAAGAATATCCCGGCATTCCCATTATCTGGGAAACAGTTTTCACTTTCCCAGGATTTCTATATTTTCCGGGAAGATCTCTTTCATTAAAGAACTGATAATTTATATTGAAAAAAAAAACAATTTACTTTCCATGTTATACCCGACCATGTCTTCACTAGATCACTAGTTATATTTATATTTCAATGTTTGTTTGTTAGTTCCTTCCGTAATCCAATAGTTATTAATAAAATACATATCTTTTCGTCGACATGTTATTCCGAAAAAGATTATATGCAATATAAATCATTCGAGACATCTACTACAAAAAATAATTTTACCAATAATATTCTTCATGGATTCTCAATGTAGCAGTCACAATTTCAATGTAAGACTCTAGTTTTTTCTTATTCTCTTTCTTGATAAAATTGATTTAATGTTGGGAAATCGCTTGTTCAAGAAATTCCTTGAAGAATGCAAGAAAAATATCTGGAACCAGGTGTTATTCCTGGGGAATATGTAAAGTTTTCATGTATCAAATTTTTCGGTGTATTTTTGAAGATTTACTTGATGAATTCATTTTAAGACAATTTGGAAAATCTTTGGCACATAACTTTTGAGTTCCGAAACATATTTTTAGCAGATTCCTCTCAAAATATAACGATATTTGACAGTTTGAAAAATATTTCCAAAAAGTTAATCATGACGCAATGTTGAATGCTGAAAGCAATCGTTTAAAGATCCATACTCCGTTATAGCAAGTTACAAGTTACTTTGTCATTGTAACTAGCTGTATTTACACAGGGAACCAACAGACACTACTCAGGATCAGTAGTATCCTCAATGTGTAAATACTGATGCTCTCATTATTATCACAAACAATACCGGCGTTGGCTGCATCCAAATGCAGGTCAATTTTGGGATGGGAGGGAAATGTTGACGTGTTACTTGCTTTACGGAAGCCAAGGAGTCCTCTGCACTTCCACAAGGAAAGACTGGGAGTTTGGATATGGGAAAGGATTCGTATTGGTAAACGATAATGAAAAAATTTTGGGTGAATGACCATAATGGTGAAAACCCAGTAAAAAAAACAAGAAAAACAAAAAAAAGAAAATTATAAAATTTGGAACGAATACGTGAGCATATACACGGATGATCGATATCGATTGTGTGATAACTACGCGAACCGGACACAATTGATCCGGATTACATCACTCGTACACCAAGAAGCAATCAACAGATTCAACGGACCATGCACTACTCACTTGAAGTTCGCAATCGTTGAAAGATCCAAACAATATATTAATTAGTTGATTTTGATTTTTTTTCCTTAGGCCAGAGTGAGGCAATGGTTCCCCCGCCTCCCTCTGGCTACGCTTGATAAGTTTTGAGCAAGACTTTGTGAAGTGTGCCATAACACTTAAGCACTACAAATAGCATATTTTTTTTTTATAAAGAATCGTATATAGGAAATCTGAAGGTCGGGAACAGGCAGAAGCATTCAGTTTCTGGACCACCTTAACCGGAACAAGGACACGTTTCTGCCATCATAGTAAAAAAGTATTTTTAAATAATAAAATTACTGACAAAATTGGAACAAAATCGGAGCAGTTTTGAAAAATACCTTATTTTCTGTGGAGCTTTCCGTGAAAATCCGGGGGAAAACGAATTTCAGTTTCCCTAAGTATAACTTTTTTATTTCTCAACGAAAAACACTTCCGTTTCGTCTCAGTCTCTTCTCTCTCGAAGACTTTTCTCTTCAAACCACTAAATAAAAGAGTTTCATCAAATACAACGCATAATATAGTGAAATGTTTTTTTTTCCATAAAAAGTTCATCAATTTGTAGAATTTGTGGATTTGTGGAAACAAGGTCTGAAAAGAAATGGAGAGAGGAGGAGATGGGCTCTGAAAAAAAAAACTGTGGAGACGGACCTGGTGAATTGGTTAGAACACATGCCTCTCACGCCGTGGACCTGGGATCGAATCTCGTGCCCAAGAAAGTCACTTATTACGTAAAACTATAGTGATGATATCTTTCGGCAGGGGCCTTCCTTAGCCGAGTGGTTAGAATCCGCGGCTACAAAGCAAAGCCATGCTCAAGGTGTCTGGGTTAGATTCCCGACCGGTCCAGCATCTTTTCGTAATGGAATTTTCCTTGACTTCGCTGGACATAGAGTATCATTGTACAAATGGCAACTTTGGCATAGAAAGCTCTCAGTTAATCACTGTGGAAGTGCTCATAAGAACACTAAGCTGAGAAGCAGGCTCTGTCCCAGTGGGGACGTAATGTCACCAAAGACAAAGATCCTTCAGAAGGGAAGTAAAGCCGTTGGTCTTGAGATGAACTGGCGCAGGGCTAAAAATCTAATAAATAAGGATAGAAAAAAATGGCCACGTGGTTTATGGATAGCCCTTGAGTTGACAGATTTCGCTCAATTTTGTGTAACTTAAGATTTTTGTAGCTCGACCATTAAGGACCACCCTACTGAACACTTTGACGGAAAACTTGGATACAGGATGCAACCTGGCTATCGCTTCCGACGGATTATAATCCCCCGGCTTTTGGGATAACGATCTCTGGGAGGCATGAAACAAAAGTTCGCAATAAATTTTCTTCATTATCTCCTGCAAATGGTTTGAGTCAGAGATCGGAAGCTGTTTTGAATAGCGACACGTCATCACAAACGACAAACAACAAAATCGATGCCAAGCTTCAATTCTCTATATATACATTGATTGACATCTTGAATGGCGTTCTGCGAGATCGTACCGAAAATCGTGCCGATTTTCGTTTTGCAAGCTGGGATGATGAAACCCACTGACATTGATCATCGACTGCTCGAGCTCTGTTTCTCTGCACAGTTATGAGTTCCAAATAATGGAATGACGGAAGTTCGCCGTTTTTTTTTCCTCCTCTCCATTTTCTATTGCGGCAACCGAACCAAACGCGGATGAATAATTTAAAGTGCTATTCAGCTAATAACCATCCATTTTTGCTAATGATCATCAATGAACTGTGTGTGTGTGTGTGTGTGTGTGTGCGTGTGAATGAATGATGGCTGCGCTGGAACAAGGTAGCACAAAATCAATAGTGCACGATTGTAATAGGTATCCATTATGTTCTATTGAGCGACTAAAAATGATTAATCTTTTGGTAAGGTTCCAGTAGTAAAGGACTGTTTATACAAACAACAGATTGTTTCTTCTGAGAAGAGACTGCTGGAGGTGAAAGCAAAGTTGATAGATGACGAAATGAACTGTTCTGTATATTTAGTATCTTTTGTTATAATAAATCTTTCAGCAGTTAGTGGAATACCTATAAATGAATAAATAATCGAATTTAGTACTATACCATTTAATTCCGCTAGAATTTGTATCCTTTGACAGATACGCGTATTTCGACCTCAACTGAAAGGCCGTCTTCAGTCGAGTCTAGTACACGACACTGAAGACGGCCTTACGGTTGAGGTTGAAATCTGTCAAAGGATACAAACTTTAGTGGAGTTAAATGGTGTAGTACTTAATTCGGGTTTTCATTTATTCAACTTTTGTTAGTTCCCCAGATATGCAGTCTGTGATGATATTTATTTTGAGGGTAAAAGTAGATTATATATGGTTTATTATTAACGTATAGGCCTGAGTGAAAGCAAAAATACTGAAACCCTCACCACTCAGCGAATTCTTAACGGATTCAAATGATTCTTTGTCAGTTCACTGGCCCACATTTCTAGTTTCTAAAAGTAGCCAAAGGAACTCGGAAATATTCCTGTGGCCGGAGTTATTCCAGTGGATCACTGGGTCAAGTCGGGTAAAAAAGTGCTATTTTTTGGGACATGCCAAGTTACCTTTATTTAATTGCAATGACAATCATTTCAATTTGCATAAATCATTAAGATCCGATATTCAATATTATAAATGAAGAGTTTTGCACCATTCAAAATATACCGAATGTGGCCATTCGGACGTAATGCCCTGAAGAACCGGCTATAGATTTGTTAGATACTAAACCGTTTCCATTCTCGAAAAGTAGAAATCAAACATAATTGTGCACTGAAATGCGTTCCCATGAGCTTGACACAGATGTTCAGATACAAATTGGCCACTTTATCGTAAGTGTGAGGCGTTGCGGGACCCAAAAAATGGTCATTTGTAGGATTAATCAAATGCAAAACTCATAGTTATCCAATTCAATCAATACTCAGAAGGTTTACACTGATGCAATTTTCTTAAAATGCCGTCATATAGTGACCACATTATAGCCGTTCCCGGAAATTATCTGTGACTTGAAATTTGCCTACCTCCAGGGGCACAAACGCACAGTACCCTTCTCACCCGACCTGACCCACACAGCTAAAAATATGTTGTAAATTTAAGTTTATTTTCATGCACATATTTGGAGCATCAAAATAAACCTAAATTTCAACGACCAACCCATTATTTTTCAATTGAATTCACTTCAAATTTACACAATCATGTAAAATTCAACCATTTTTAGTTGAAAATTGAATGCATATTCATTTAAATTTACATGATGCTGTAACAACACACGAATTTGATTTATTTTTACAGTAGACTTCAGTTTACATCACATTGAAAATTAAATACTTTTTTCTGTGCAGTGACCCACAGGAAAAACTCTGGCCACCGGAATATTTCCGCGTTCCTCTGCCCACTTATAGATACTAGATATGTGTGCCAGTATACTGAAAAAAAAATCATTTGAATCCATTAAGAATTCGCTGAGCGATAAGGGTTTTAGAATGTTTGCTTTCACTCAGGCCTATACGGGTTAAGATGCCTACGCGGAACTTGTTGTGAACTTTACAGCTACCGTCGATGGGGGTGACAATGGATCTAGGGGGTGAGATTGGGTCAAAACGGAAAAATATGATTTATGAAATATTTCAGCTTATAAAGCTGATATTACTAAAATTTATTATTCATATGTTGGGGAACATATTATTACATGGAATTCGTCACAACATAATTTTTTAGAAATAGTAGTTTTTGTTTAATATATCAATAAACTTGTATGTTGAAATGAGATAAAATTAACAACATTAAATTTCTCCTGTGCAAAGTATCACGCATGTACTCTAACCTCTATCGTTATATTAATAGAAGGTAGAAAGTCTTTTCATGACACTTCACACGTATTTTCCGGGATCTATTTGATTTTTCCACAAAAATTTCATTTTTTTCGGTACGGTGTCTAAAACATCAAAAATAGGGGTGAGATTGGGTCAAGCAAGAACGATAGTAAATGAAATTGAAAGTTCACTTGTTTTTACATTTTACGGTGCCGGTGTTCTCTTTTTTCATTAGGATGTGTTTATTCTTTCTAAACACAGCATCTCTGAAACAAGTCTACTTGAGTATTCCGTGCATTGAACAACAATGCAACGCATTTTGACAAATTCTCAAACCAGCAACTGTGTTTCGTGCGCAGCAACATCATAAAATTTTATCAAATGGATTTTATTTTGGAATTTAATTATTTATCAGTGTTGTCATATTATATAAACATCTCACGGAAGTACAAATGAGTTGGATCGCTGAAATACCGGGATTATGACGTAAACCTCTGCCTGAAATGTATTGATCGTGGAATGTCGCACTGAAATTTAACTATTTTTGAAGGTTTAAAATAATCTTTGTTTCAGTACACCTTTGGGGAAACTGAATAGGCTTTATGGCAATGAGGATGATACTTTGAAGACAATTTGAGGGAAAAAACAAAAAATTTATGTAAACTTGACGATAAATGTTGGATTTATTTTTTTTTTCTCATAGCTCTTCGATTTGTTGGTAAAATCGTTCTTTTAAGTGGGTTTATCATACTTGTGAAACATCTTAGATATCTTTTTGTCTTGTTTGCATCGTATTTCATCAATATTTTTCAGCTGTGAATGGTTTTGCAATCATATTTTAAAAAACAAGTTATTTTAATTACAGTGACCCAATGTCACCCCCTCTATGGGGTGAGATTTGGGTCATTTTTCATTCACTTGTGGTGCCGCTGTGAATAAATATTTTTCTTTATTTTTTTGAATAGTTGTTATTGTACCATCAAAGTACATACACACCAAATTTGAAGTTTATTGGAGTTAAATTGCGATAGTTATTCAATAAATAAAATGTACATATCCCTTTTTGACCCATTCTCACCCCCAACGACGGTACTTAAGTTACTCAAAGCGAAATTTTTAGGAACTTATATATGAGTGGAACTCGTATTAAGCTTTCAAAGCTGATGAAGATGCTCATCAAAACTATATTGGAACTCTAAAGTTCTTAAAGGTTCAGTTCGGTGCTTTTTATGCAGGCTGAATTTCCCCATGATCACACTTCAGCCTCTCAAGCAGCTAAAACATTCCATTCGAAATTTTTTTCAGAACTTTTGAAGCGTGGATGTTTAGATTATCGTGGAAAACCGTACTTCTGATTACATGAGCTTTTATTGCTGGAACAAAAGCATTGATCCCACAGCGCCTATATCTATACATTACACATTAATGCGAAGGGAGATTTACATCTGATTAATACCTCTTTTTCACTGATAGCCTCTTATCAATAGAAGCCATTCGTTGAACAAGTCAGTACATTACATTTAAGTTATTTTCAAACAAACTATAAATGGTTTGTCACTACAGGTGTCGATACCTATCCCAGTATTATATAACTTTAATATCTTTCTTCGTCATTACTGGAAATAAACTTTGAGCGGTTCGACATTATGAATGTCGGCATACTTTCCTTATCTTCTACCAATAGCTACCAATATATTCTCATCAAGAGACAAAAATGCAAAATTAGTTTTAGGCACCAGACGTATTTATACTCTTTATCTATATCACCGACCAAAGGTGACTCCTAGATATTTTTCCTTCTCTACTAGTCAACACCCGTTGAGGGCGATTGTTGAGATGCAGAGGTTTTATCGGTCTCTAGAAGCAACAATCGTCACAAACGAACATTCCTTCCCCATCGCAACTGACTATAAGAACGCCGATGTTGATCCATAAATAATTACAGTGTATAAACCATTAACATGTACAGTCAGTTTATGCTATGCTATGCTTTTTTCGGGGCATTAAAAAAAAAAGAATTGGCCCGTGAAGTCAAATTCCGGAAAACGCTTTAGCCCTACCTTCACAAAGTTTTGTGATCGATCTTAATGTTACCTGGAATGAAATAGAAACAGACATATTAGTATGCTTAGTATACTATTCTATAGAATTTTTTTTTTTTGTAAAAAATACGTTTTAACATTTTTTTTTCAATTGTTTTTAATTCATTAATGGTGCTTCTATTTCTTATATTCATTAGGCCACACAATACTGGTTTTTGTAAGAATTGAGTATTCTGCCCATAACTGCAAAACAGTCACATTCGACATTTTTGCCAAATTGGAGTTAATTCCATGGAGAGTCATCAAATGACAAATACTTTCGGCCGGACACCATTTAGTACAAATTTAGCTTTTTTAAATTGTTCTTTTTTTTCTAAATACAATGTAACCATAGTTATAGGTATGAAAACTGTTGATTTAAAATTTCAATTAATTTCTCCTTCTTTATGCATAGGCTGTTCTTTGGAGCTTGTTGTTTCCAACTGACAAAAGGGCGGCAATCGATAACATTGATCTGCTCAAATTATCAGCGAAAAGTGAAATCGATTACTGCAGTTACTTTGATGAGTTGTGCTACTTTTCCACGAATGTCGGTTCCCCGAATGCCGTTTCCCCGAACGCCAGTTCCCCAAATGCCAGTTCCCCGAATATCCCGTTTTGCCGACTAGCCTACTTACCCGAAAAGTTTTTAGCACTCACAATTATCGTAACTCTATACATTCCAGAGTGGTAAACGAACTGACCATCTAATATGCACCCTTCTTTATTTATTTGGCGGTTCTTTCCAGGTTTACCATCCAGCATTTTTGCCAACATGTGTATAGCCGAGAATGACAGAATGCTTCCTTCTTTTGACTGTTTGTCGTTCTTTCTCGTCACCACTTTTCGGTGAAACGGCATTCGGGGAAAAGTAAACAATCACTTCAAATAGGCTGTTCTTTCTATTTATACTGTTCTAAATTTTATTATTTAGTAAATCTAAATGTTAACCATTTTTATATTTTGCTGTTATGTCGATTCTTGCAAGACGTGTTTTTTTTTCTGTTCGGAACATAAACCACTGCGACCAATATTTGATCTATTGTAGTATATCTCGTGTCCTTTGTATAGTGCATGTCGTGTTACTTTGTCACTATCGAGAAGTGATAAAGTATTTGTTTTTTTTACAGTTGTCATTGCTAACTTGATCACAGGAAAGGATTCTACTTGAAAGGTTCCGCTTTTTAAACCCTTCGAAGGGTGTGGTGGGTACACTCTCCGCAGGCGCGCCCCTTTATCAGTCAAAATCGGATCCCTTGATAAAGTCGGGAAGTGACACCGATATTGTCCATGCATCAGAATCCTAGTCCTTACTTCTTCAAACTAGAAAACAATAAATAAAAGATTAGAAAACAACTTGTTGATTTCGACTCATTTTTATCCTTGTCTTAAGGTCATTCTCAGCTACTGGAAAACCGAGACTTGTCACTTTTAACAAGGTTTAAAATGTAACAAGGACTAATAGTGTTCCTTTGATTACTATAGCATCCTGTTCTCTTCGTTTGAAACAGTCAGGACTAGGTTTCATTGGTAGATCATTACCCCATAACGCACCACGAAAAGGTGATCTACCCGCGTTATGGCTAAAGACGTGTTGTTAGAATGATTATTGCTTTAGAACCTGTCAATATTCAAATTTTTTTTTTTTTTGCAAACACATGATCTCCTTTCGAGATATGCTGGTAAAAAAATGTTTCAACCACAAATTTTCCCTTCTATCGATAAAAGATGGTGTGTCTGGCGGAAAAAAAAATTATATTGAATTTTCTAAAACTTTTGCTACACATAATTTCTTTTAAAATTGTGTTGTTCATCTGAGTCATGTTGTGGGGAGATTTTTTTTGCGTTAGAGCCTTAAACATTTTAAGGCTCAAGAATCCATCATTCAATCATCAGCAATAATTAAAAATGAAAAATCAGTTTTTTCGTTCAAATTTAAAGAAATCCTCGTAAAAATCTATCATCGCAATCCAGATAGCTAGTTCAATGCATTGATAGATTTTTTTTTGAACATTGCTTACATTTTGAACAAAAAAACTGGTTTTGAAAATTTCTAAAACGATGATGGTTATTTTCCTCTTAAACGAAAAATAATCTGCTCTCGTATATGGGCCATTTTTGCATTATGCTGCAATAAAAGACCTTTAGATTAAAGCTTCTAATATTTTGCAAATATTTTTTTCCTTTTTTTTATCAAGTAATTTCCATCAAGTGTTACGTCCAAACTGAAACAGAGCTTGATCTGCTGCGAAATATTCTATGGACGTCCCTTTTATTAATAATTACGAACTTTCTTTGCGAATCCACTATTTTCAAATATGTGTATCGCAACAAGCTCAAAGATACTCTATGTTCTGGGATGTGGAGAAAATTATTATTCCGAAAAGATATTCCACCAGACCCGTCACGTGTTTTATATAGTTATGCTCTCGCATGTCACAACAATTTTTGAATTGAAAAATCTCTGAACCAAAAACAAACCTACCAACATTTTTTGCTATGGGCTCGGTAGTGTGGATCTCGGTAAAAACTTCAGAAATGCCGATATTCATTCTTAGGCAATCATTATGCCAAATGGCCATTATGCCAAACGACCTTATGCCAAACGGGGTAAAATCTTTCCAGTCACTGATATCTGACGGTGGTAGGTCATTTGGCATGAAGTCGTTTGGCGTAAAGCCGTTTGGCATAAAGTCGTTTGGCATAATGGTCATTTGGCATAAATTCGTTTGGCATAACGGTCGTTTGGCATAATGGTCGTTTTGCATAATAGTCGTTTGGCATAATGAGTCTGAAACCAAGAATTTCTCATTTTCGTTTTTACCTTTCTATTGAATCTTTCTGATGACATCAGGCTTGTTTTGGAGTCAATTGATACAAAATGATACTTTATTCAACAATCATTCGTTCCTGAACAAATTTAAGCATATTAGGAAAGTTATTGTCAATAGTATTTTATTATTTATCAAGAAATTACCCTTCTTTCAAATATTAATTCTTTGCACTCAGATTTTTTTCACGAGCTCGGCTGTGCGAATCTCAGTTTCCTGATTTCAACCGAGACAACAAATTGTCCGGTTGCTTAGCAACGCAGCATGATTTACTGAACTCGGCTCTAATTTGCTGAGATCCCAGGAAATTTGTTTGCCGATTACTCGGTTGTGCGGATCTCGGTTAAAATTAGACGAGATTCGGCATTTTAAACTAAGTGTGTTCTTTTGAGGTTCGCTATCGGAACAAATTTTTGCACTGAAGATTTTTATATATTTAGCACAAATTTACCCTGTTTTGATTTGTTCTATTTTTTTGTCTAAATATGATACAACCATAATTATAGGTATGAAAATTGATGATTTTAAATTTCAATAAATTTGTACTTCTTTTAGGCGTAGGCTGTTCTTTGGAGCTATATTCTTTAAGTATTTTTTTGTTTCCAACTGACAAAAGGGCGGCAATCGATAACATTGATCTGCTCAAATTATCAGCGAAAAGAGAAATCGATTACTGCAGTTACTTTGATGGGTTGTGCTACCTTTACCCAAATGTCAGTTCTCCGAATGCCAGTTCCTCGAATATCCCGTTTCCCTGACTAACCCACTTCCCCGAAAAGTTTTTAGGACTCATAATTGTCGTAACATTTCATGGTGACGAATGAACTGACCATCTAATATGCACCCTTCTTTATTTAATTGGCGGTTCTTTCGAGTGTTACCGCCCTCAGCATTTTTGCCAACATGTGTATAGCCGAGAATGACTGAATATTTCCTTCTTATGACTGTTCCTTGTTTTTTCTCGTCACAACTTTTCGGGGAAACCAGTCATTCGAGGAAATGATATTCGGGGAAAAGTAGCACAACCACTTCGATGATTCTGTACGCACTTTTTTATTTCTTTTCGTTTTATTATGCCGAAATATTTTATTTGCGTCCATTCTTCTAATGTTTTAATTATATTATTATTGTTTTATGGCTATATCGGTCATGCGACTCAAAGGTAAAGGGAATCTATAGAAGCAAATGATGGAAACGAATAGGTGCATAGGCGTCGCAAGGGAGCGACAAGATTGAAATTTAATTAGGTGGTGAAAATTGAGCAAGCCATTTTAAAGTCAGTAAGCATCGAAGCGTCCTGTATTTTGCCTAGCTTCTCTACTGGAAAAGGGTTGGCTCAAAGCTTTGAGCTTTGCTACCAACACAGGCTATTCTTTAAGCCTTTATTTAGGTTTACTTAATAATAAAATTTAAAACAGTATAAATATAAAAAAAAACAAATTTTTAAAAGAAGGCAAAATTTATAATCAAACCAACAGAAAAATGGACGCAAAAAAATATTGCGGCATAATAAAACGAAAAGACATAAAAAAGTGCGTTCAGAATCATTGAAGTGATTGTGCTACTTTTCACCCAATGACCGGTTTCCCCGAAATGTAGTGACGAGAAATAACGATAAACAGTCAACAGAAGGAAGTATTCTGTCATTCTCGGCTATACACATGTTGGCAACAATACTGAGGACGGTAAAACTCGAAAGAACCGCCAATTAAATAAAGAAGGGTGCATATTAGATGGTCAGTTCGTTCACCACCCTGAAATGTATGATGTTACGACAATTATTAATGCTAAAAACTTTTCAGGGAAGTGGGCTAGTCTGGGAAACGGGATATTCGGGGAACTGGCATTCGGGAAAACGACATTCGGGGAAATGAAATTCGGAATAAAGTAGCACAATCCACCGAAGTAGTGCAGTAATCGATTTCTCTTTTCGCTGATAATTTGAGCAGATCAATCTTATCTTTTAAATTCAAAAATATGAAAGCTTCTGGCGATGATGGAATTTTCTACATCCTCATCAAGAAACTTCCAGAAAGTAGCTTATCATTTTTAGTTGATACATTTAACAAATGTTTTCAATCAGCATATTTTCCTGACAAATGGAAAAATGCTAAGGTTGTTCCAATTTTAATTTTTTTTTATTATACAATATTTTCACATCTGACTTACCTGAGTTACCTCAGGGATGTCAAAAGTCCTTGTTTGCGGATGACACAGGCCTCTCCGCCAAAGGAAGAAGCCTGCGTGTCATCTGTAGTCCATTGCATAAAAGTTTGGATATTTTTTGTTCATACTTGCAGAAATGGAAGATTTCTCCTAATGCTTCCAAAACTCAACTAATAATATTCCCACATAAACCAAAAGCTCTTTATTTGAAACCTTCAAGTAGACATGTTGTCACGATGAGAGGGGTTCCAATAAATTAGTCAGATGAAGTTAAGTATCTAGGGCTCATGCTAGATAAGAATTTAACTTTCAAAAATCACATTGAGGGCATTCAAGCCAAATGTAACAAATATGTAAAATGTCTCTATCCCCTTATTAATAGAAAATCAAAACTTTATCTTAAGAACAAACTTTTGATATTCAAACAAATTTTCAGGCCAGCCATGTTGTATGCTGTACCAATATGGACTAGCTGTTGTAATACCAGGAAGAAAGCTCTGCAGAGAATTCAAAATAAAATTTTGAAAATGATTCTGAGGCTTCCTCCCTGGTATAGTACCAATGAGTTACATAGAATATCCAATGTTGAAACATTGGAACAAATGTCAAATAAAATAATTTATAATTTCAGGCAAAAATCGTTACAATCTTCTATTGCCACGATTAATGCGTTATATGTTTAGGTTAAGTTAGGTTAAGTATATTGAAAACGTTTTTTTCTCTTATAAGCAGGGGAAATCAACTCACCTGTAAAAAAACTGAACTGCTACGGCAAATGAAATGTAATATGTTCTTAACAAAATGTTAATAAAATCTTAAATTTGTTTCACCAAATTAGGATGATAGTGTTGTCTAATAACACAGAACACCTCGATAAAATAAATAATGAATGTAATGTTTGGAATGATACTAATAAAGAAATTTAAAAAAATCTTATCTTCTGCCGCCCTTTTGTCAGTTGGAAACAAGAAAATACTTTAAAAATATAGCTTCAAAGAACAGCTTATGCATAGAAGAAGAATTTTGAACCAACAGTTTTCATACCTATAATTATGGTTACATCATATTTAGAAAAAAAAAGAATAATTAAAAGAAGGGTAAATTTGTGCTAAATATATAAAAATCTTCAGTGCAAAAATATGTTCCAATAGCGAAACAAAAAAGAAGAAATAATGTTTGAAAGAAGGGTCATTTCTGGATAAATAATAAAATACTATTGACAAAAGCTTTCATAATACGCTTAAATTTATTCAAGAGCGAATGATTGTTGAATATGGTGTCATTTTGTATCAATTGACTTCAAAACAAGCCTTGTGTCATCGGAAAGATTGAATAGAAACGTAAAAACGAAAAATTGAGAAATTCTTGGTTTCAGACTCATTATGCCAAACGACTATTATGCCAAACGACCATTATGTCAAACGACCATTATGCCAAACGACTTTATGCCAAACGGCTCTATGCCAAACGACTTTATGCCAAATGACCTACCACCGGTTTAAACGTTTAAACTACATGTAGTTCGTTCTTTCATTTATCGAAGCAGATTCATCAAGCTCATCGTTCGATGCTACCAACACCTATCCAGCAATACCCCAGCTGAGATTAGCGCAATTGTATACTGTTGCTCGTGAAAAACGTAGGCAGGTATGTGCTGCGGCACTTCCACTCACTTCAGTAGAGTATTCTAAACATTATTAACGCAAGACAGCACCGAGAGTACACCAACTGGCCTGTCCATATGTTGCGTTGCGTGTTTCGGGTACTCTTTTTTTTTTCCCCGTACTCAAAAGAAACTTTAACTACCATTCAACACCATCATCACCATCATCATGAACAGAACGTCTGAATCGGAGAAAGAACAACTCACGCCTGTTGTACAGCTATAAAGCGCGGATTGGCTCCCCGAAGGGGTGAGGTGGTGGTTCAGGGGAATAGCTGTTCTGACAAAATATAACAATTTCAAGTAGGTATTATGGTGGAGTTAATTGCCTCTTCGCAGTCGAACTGCCGTGCCGTCCGTTCCGCTTCAGTGAGCCGGAGATTGAGAAGTCAGATTCTGGATTCTGACGCCTTGGGACGTCGGGACGGTGTTGAGCGAGCTTGCATTTTGCCTGCCGAGTGACGTGTGCGATTTTAACGAGAAAAGCTCAGCTGAGCGTTCTTGTTGCTCATGGTATTTTTTTGGGATGGAGTTAGCGGCCATTAATTGACGGAACTTTATAAGGATTATTTGGATTTTGGTGGTTTATTTATTTGATTTTATGTCATCAAGTTTTCTGGTTAGGCAACAAACTCGAAAAATGTCCCATTCGAGCTTTTTTTTCCGATATTTTTAAATAGTCAAGATTAAGTATAAGCGATATGCATGTCTTATCATGTCGATACGAAACGACACGATATACGGAAAGTCTAGCATAGCTAGTGACGAAACTGAACGAAATATGAAAAAGTTAAGTAAAACTCGATACAAAATTCAAGAATGTGTGGATACAAACGTTGGTATAAAAACAACTTTTGATAAAGATGAGTTGTTTTCCTGTTATGAGTTTCTGATCGGGAACACCCACTTCCGAGCATCTCGATATTACTATGATGCTTCATCAAGCCTTGAATGGTTGAAGATTTAAACATAACACGATTCGATTCCACTGAAATTGGGGGTGCTGTTGGCTTACGCATGGTTGTTGCTGCTGCTGCGTTGGATATTAACGAAAATGCTATTCATTTTGACTTTGATCTGGCCGAGCTGTTGCACGTGCCTCAATGTGGACAGCTTTCCCTCTAATAGAGCGGTGGGGGTGGAAAATTTATATAAATAACATCAAACTAACAATACGCTAAGAAAATATTGGTATGTTGACCAGTGTTTCTTCGCACAAAATGTTACTTCTTGAATTTATTGCTGAAAATTCGCTTCGTCTTCTACTCCTTGTTTTTCTTTTATTTGTATCATTTCAAACATTACATTTTTATTTTTTATTCAGATGTTCTGTGTTAGACAACAGTGTAATCTTAATTTGGTAAAACTAATGTATTTAAAAAAAGTTTTTTTTTCATTTCACAAATATTCACAATACTACTGAATTTTCTAATAATAGTCCTCTCTTCTTTGGAATAAGTCCCTCGGGAACTTTCAAAAACGTTCTCTTGATTCAGAATGCCTTCGAAATCATGACTAACTTGATTTTCAATTTGACTTGTGAGTCCTAAATTAAAATTGTACGCGCTTTTCACGGATTCGTATTTTATTTCACATTTTGATATTGCAATGCCTCTTGCTTCAACAAAGAATTTAGTTAAATTTTCGAGAGCTTTGTCAATATCATGTTATGTTTGCAAATAAATGTTAACATCAACAATACTATTGATATATAGGCTTTATATAAAGGCCAAACACGAAATTATTGCGACACCGAAAATGTCATGCCAATTTCCTTATAATGTTTAGAATTATGCCAAAATTTTAGGGTAATTTTATACGTATATTACTTCAAAAATCAAAAGAAAAGTTAATCGATGGAGCCTTGAGTGTAAAATTGAAAGCATTTTCGCTTGATGGCCTCCATCAAAGCCTTTACAGTGTCATCCGGTACCAGTTTCTCAGTTTTTTTTTCCATTTTATTAACAAGTCCTTCTCGTCTTAGACTGTCTTCTTGCTCTTCGAAAGTTCCAGCTTCATTATTGCCCAGTATTGCGCAGCTCCGGACAGTTTAGCGGATTCATGTCCTTTGGAACAAAATGGACAGAATTGGCCTCATACCATTCCAGGACACTTTAAGAATAGTGGCATGATGCCAAATCTGGCCAAAATAGCGGCGCTTCGTCGTGCTGCTGCAAGAACGGCAAAGGGCGCTTCTCGAGGCACTCAAATTCGTGGATCTTGCCATTTGTTGTGCCCTTTGTCACGAAAGGCTCACTCCTCAGTCCGCAAGAGCAAATGGCCTGCCAAATGAGATATTTGGAGGCGAACTTCTTCTTCTTAAATTCGTCGCCACATCGAACTTGTTCTTGCCTGTGAAAAACTCCAACCCCGGAATTTGCTTAAAATTGGCTTTTATATACGTTTCGTCGTCCATCACACAGCAGCCATATTTTGTCAGCATCTTCTCGTAGAGCTTCCGTGCCCGAGTTTTAGCCGCCGATTGTTGCCGCTCATTGTGGTTTGGGAAGTTCTGTACCTTGTATAAATGTAGTCCAGCTCTCTTCTTTGCATTCTGGACGTAGCTCTGCGGCATGCCGAGCTTTTTAGCCAAATCACGGCTTGAGACGTTGGGATTTGCTTTAATCATCCGCTTCACCTTTCCCTCCGCCTTTTTGTTCCCCGGTCCCGGTTTTCTTCCAGCTCCTTTGCCGTAGTCCAACGTCAACCGCTCCTAGAACCGCTTCAACACTCTGGAGACGGTTGAAAGGTGAATGTTCAACATTTTTCCCAACTGCCGGTGCGACAAATCAGGAAATTCCAGGTGTTTGGAAAGAATTTGTTCTCTCGACTCGCGTTGGTTCACCTCCATTTTCGTTGAATCGAAAAACACGACTTCGAGTTTGACAGTATGCAAACAATACACATCAATGAGAAAGTGTGCAAAATTTGGTTGATTACCCAATTGTAGAAAAGTTATGCCCTGTTGAATGTGTCGCAATAATTTCGTGTTCGCCCTTTATATTCCAAGCGACTCGTTAATAATTAAAAGTGGAGCTGATAGGATTGACAATCGTTGCATGGAATATTTGAAATGAAACAGGGACATAATCAAAATCAAAATCAGTGTGATTAACCAGTTGGCTACACAGGTGACTAGAGTCGGTTAGGACCAAATCAATCGTAGCAGGGTTTTTAGAAGATGAAACACTAAAACTGGGGAGAGCCAAAGCGGGGCCTTCCTTAGCCTAGTGGTTAGAGTCCGCGGCTACAAATCAAAGCCATGCTGAAGGTGTCTGGGTCCGATTCCCGGTCGGTCCAGGATCTTTTCGTAATGGAAATATCCTTGACTTCTCTGGGCATAGAGTATTATCGTAGCTGAGAAGCAGGCTCAGTCCCAGTGAGGACGTTAATGCCAAGAAGAGAAGAAGCCAAAGCGGGACCTTGCAAATTCCTGTTTTGTAGTAGTAATGTCGGTCAAAATAATCACGATTTTCACAAATTGCGTAGTTTGCAAAGATTTGTATAGGTTTATTTGTTTGTGAGTTTGTCTCATATCGCTGATTATCAGAGATATTTGTAATCTTCAATTTTCACTAGAAACATATTCATTTTTTGTATAGTCCAGTAAAAAATTCCTTCAAGAGTTCATCCAAAAAAATCAAGAGGAACATTTCAGGTATTCAACCATGTGTTTTTAAGAGAATTCCTACAGGGATTTCTTCATGATTGATTTCCGTTATTTTTCAGTGCATTCTCTTTTTATTCTAATCTGAAATTGTTTTACACATTTCTCCAGGAAGACCCTTCCCTTAATTTCTCATCAACTTATTTCAACAAATTTTTCATAAATTCTTCAAAGATGGCTCAAAAATTTCACGGCAAAGATTATTCAAGACTTCCTGAAAATAAACATGGATTCTACCTTACTCTCTACAAGATTTTAATAAGCATTTGAACAGGATTCAATCTAAAAAATGTTCTTAGCAATAGGATAGCGACTGTAAACATCGTTCTGTATTGCTACCAGTTGGCGCCAGCGGCAAAAAGTAGAGACAACAACCTTTCGAACATTCAGTTTCTCTCAATGGCCGCCGAGCGGTGACAGCGTTTTTTGGATTCCTGATTGCGTCACGTTCGTTTCTCAAATTTCTCAAACTTCCAACACAAGTGCATGGAAGAATGGTAGTCGAGAACTGTCAAAACGTGTGGTCAATATTGAAAAACGTTAATTACTTGCAATTAAGAAACTGCATCGAAAAAGTAGTTATTAGAAATCAAGCGTAATGTAAGGGACCGTTCAAATATTACGTAACGCAACAGGGGAAGTGAGGGAGTCTTACATAGTGTTACGGTCCACACAAAAAAAAAAAAAATTCCATACAAAAGCTGTTACGTGAGGGTGGCAGGGGGTCTAAAATTGAAAATTTTGTGTTTCGTAAAATTAGAATGAACCCCAAACGGATAACTTTTTGTGTTTAGTTCATGTCCCGTGGTGCTGTATTTGCTTCAGGATTTCGTTTTTACTACCACTGTAAAAAAGCCAAAAGGTCCTAATATCGCTTTATTTCTCAGTGAAGTTCTCCGAAAATCCATCTGCATTATTTTCACTGAAAATAATTCAAATGTTTCATCAGATTTTTCTTAAAATCTATTTGATGTCGCTCTTTGCATTCCTTAAAAACTCTCTCTATCCAGGAAATAGTTCAGAGAATTACATACTGTTTTCCTAGGATAGTGTCCTATGATTTTTCCGAAAAATTCACCAGAGATTCATCCAAGTATTTTATTCATTTGTTTTTTTTTTCTTTAGACAGCACTAGCAATTATTTTGGGTATTTTTTTTTTAATATTTCAACAGCTTCAGTAAAGGATATTACAACTTTCTCAGAAAATTTATCTATAAATTCCATCAGGTATTCTTTCGAGTCCTAGAAATTACTCGAATTCTTTCATGAACAAAATCTTAAAATTGTTCCATCCTTTCCATTTTTAGTTTCAAAAGTATTCCAGGAACAGCTTAATATTTTAAAGAGATTTCTTTTCAAATTACTCTACGAATCTCTCCATATCCATATCCAATCTATATCCAGAGTAATATAAAAATTAGTTTTGGAAAAACTTATTTGTTGGATAACTGAATTTGGAAACATTTACTGAATTCCTGTTGAAAAATTCAAAAATTCTGTAGGATATCTGTAACATTTTGTTGGAATGCCTCATAGAAAAGCTTAAAAGGTTTATGTAGGATTTACTTCGAGAGATCTTTTTCTTTTTTTCTTCGTCTTTTCTGATGAACAATTATTTTGGTAGAAACGGATGAAATTTTTATTGATTACATTTGTTTTAAACACCTCAGAAAGTATTTTTCATGAACTTCGAAGATTCATGATACATGTTGATATAAAAAACAGTTTTTCTGTATTTTAATAAATCCCAAACAAACTTTTTTGGGGGGATTTTATTAATTATTGTGGTAGAACTGTAAAAGGTGCACGTGTTATTTTTTAAGAACGTTGTCAAAGGTGTCTTATGATAAAATTTGTAACGAAAGTTTTTACTGAATTAATATCTTGGAGGATTTTTTTTTCATTTCTTTGAACATTTGTTGAGGATTCCTGATGGACTTTCAGAAATCAGCAGCTGTATAAGAATTATGCAATTTTTCAAAACTCCCACAATTTACTTTTTTTTCTTTAGTTTCTGTTGTTGTTGCTTTTTGGAGTATGAAAATTAATTGTCCAAAATTCCTCTAAAAGGCGTCATGCGAAGGAAGGAGAAATAACAGATGGCCAACGAAAGATAAGTGATTATTTATAATCTTTTATATAGAGACAAACGACTCTGACTATTATCTGCGCCTAAAACTCTCCGTCTTTAACAACGTACGTTACCGACGCCCGCCCAGTAAGATCTAGAGCTTCTTAACAACCGGATGTCGCATCAGCGTACGTGCAGCACCTCGAGGCTGCATTACCGGAAGAGGGTGAGCTGGATGAAGCCTCTCTTGAGGACTGCTGGAGAACAGTTCAAAAAGCCATTAACCCCTTTACCGGCAGCTTAATTTTTAACCGCTAAAAAAATATTCAAATCGCGTTAACTTTTTTGTTTCTCGATATTTTTGAACCATTTTTTCCCAAGATCTCAAAAAACACTTCCAGTTTAATAATCCGTGTCGGTATAAACCATTGATGATCTTGTTTTGAAGATATTTTGATATTCCTTGGGGGACCGACATTTCCCATATAAAATGTCTTTGGCGGCCATTTTGTTCTTGGTCAATTTATCAAAAAAAAAAAAATAAAATGTGTACTAAACAATGCCAGATAATGAGGAGCTACTCTGAAAAATCATACAAATCGGTTTAGAATTCTTGGAGAAATCTGAAAATTACGAGATGAGATTTTTTAGAGTTTTCAAGATATTAATTTGTCCAGCGTGGTACCAGAAACATAAGCGCTTATTACTCAAAGACGGCTGCACCAAATTGCTTCATTTTTTCACAACATGCTCGCAATAATGTATCATTTCGAGTAGTGAATATCCGAATACGATAAAAAAATCTGTAGCCTGAGATATTTACGTGGGTTATGGCTACTCGTCGGTCCCCCAAGGAATTTGGAATATCTCCGGATCCAGATGACCAATTATCAATATCGACACATATTCTAAAACTAGAAGAGTTTTTTGAGATGTTGTGAAAAAATGGTGCAAAAATATCGAGAAACATAAAAGTTATCGCAGTTTGAATATATTTTTTAACGGTAAAAAATGAAACTGCCGGTAGAGGGGTTAACAATGCAGCTGAGATCCACGTCGGGTACGTGGGACGGAGTCGACGGAACGATTGGTTTGACAAGGAATGTAGGCAGATTTTGGACCCGGCAGAACGTGGAACTATATAGACGGAAACGGAAACAGCAGACCCGCCTATTTCGGGAGAATGACGCCGCTTGGATGAGATGGAACAGCTGTACCAGTCTCAAGAAGCACATAAGTTCTATCAGAAGCTCAACGCATCCCACAAAGGCTTCGTGCCGCGAGCCGAGATGTGCAGGGATAAGGATGGGAGTATATTAACGGACGAGCGTGAGGTGATCAAAAGGTGGAAGCAGCACTTCGACGAACATCTGAATGGCGCTGTGAGTACAGGCAATGAAGGACGGGACAGCGGAGGAAATGCCTTCGTCAGTGCTGCGGGCGATGGAAACCAAAGATGTTATTTACCGAGACCAGGTATCGGAACAGAACTTATAAAGATGGGCCCGGAGAGGCCGGCTATTTGTCTGCATCGGCTGAAAGGTACAATCTGGGAAACAGAACAGCTACCGGAGGAGTGGAAGCAAGGGGTCATATGCCCCATCTACAAGAAAGACGACAAATTAGATTGTGAGAACTTCCGAGCGATCACCATTCTAAATGCGGCCTACAAAGTGTTATCCCAGATCATCTTCCGTCGTCTGTCAACAGTAGCAAACGAGTTCGTGGGAAGTTTTCAAGCCGGCTTCGTTGACTGCCGATCGAAAACGGAGCAGATCTTTACTGTACGGCAAATCCTCCAAAAATGTTGTGAAAACCAGGTCCCAACGCATTACCTTTTCATCGATTTTAAGGCGGCATACGATAGCACCGATTGCGTAGAACAATGGAAAATCATGGACAAGAACAGCTTTCCCGGGAAGCTCACGGACTGATAAGATCTACGATGGAATTGTGTGAAGGTTTCATGCGCACATTCCAGTTCGTTTGGATTTCACCGAGGACTACGACAAGGTGATAGACTCTCGAGCTGCGCTTAACAGCCGAGGTACGATTTTTACGAGATCCAGTCAAGTTGTTTGCTTCGCGGATGAAATGGACAATGTCGGCAGACCATTTGAAAAGGTGGCAGACCTGTACACCTGCCTGAAACGCGAGGCAGCAAAGGTTGGACTGCTGGTGAATGCGGCCAAGACAAAGTTCATGCTAGTAGGTGGAGCTGAGCACAACATGGCCCGCCTAGGTAGCAGTGCACTATGGTCCAGGAATCAGTTTTACGCGGAAAGATGCATTTTGAGCTTTAGAATGAAACATTAGACAAAAACGGTCTTCTACAAAGTTGTTTGTATTAGTTAAGCCCTTTGTTTGGTATTATTGAAAATTAGGGTGGACCACATTTTCATAGAAATTGTGTAACTTCTTCTTCTTCTTCTTTCTGGCGTTACGTCCCCACTGGGACAGAGCCTGCTTCTCAGCTTAGTGTTCTTATGAGCACTTCCACAGTTTTTAACTGAGAGCTTACTATGCCAATGACCATTTTTGCATGTGTATATCGTGTGGCAGTTACGAATATACTCTATGCCCTGGGAAGTCGAGAAAATTTCCAACCCGAAAAGATCCTCGACCGGTGGGATTCAAACCCACGACCCTCAGCTTGGTCATGCTGAACAGCTGCGCGTTTACCGCTACGGCTATCTGGCCCCCCTGGGTTGTGTAACTAACTTTCTTATTTGTAGAAATTATATTATACATGCTTCAGCAAAGCTAAAAACCATTCAATTTCAAGCAACTTTGCCAAAAAAGTTTTTTTGTATCTCTTAAATTTACCGATTTAGAGCTTTTATCCTACGGTGACATAGGGTGGTCCGAACAAAACTGGTTTTCTGGCTCTAGAGTTTTCAATTCAAATTTCTCATCAAAGTAGTCTATGAAACACTTTTAGAGCTTTGAAAAATGCGTATTTTGGTGAGTGAAGAAACTCGCTATCTCATTCCGTTTAGGAGTTATTGTTGTTTTTCTCTCAAAAACATGCCTACTTTGATTGTGAATATCTCAGATTTGGGCAAACATAAAAAATATCTTTTGACGGCATTCAAAAGACAAAATAAAATTGTAAATTACATCAAAAAATTACAGATGTGTTATTTTTGTTACTCTAAGAAAACGTCTTGAAAGTCAAATATTTTTTATCTCAAAAACTTTAATAACTTTCGAACCAAAATAGATATCAACAATCTTTTTTCATGAAAATTTGCGTTTTGCTAAGTTCTAAAAGTCGTTCATAGACGACTTTGACGAGAAAATAATATTAAAAAAACTAGAGTTGAAAAACTTATTTTTGTTGGACCACCCTGCGATGATTAGGAAAAAATGCTCTAGATTGGTCAAATTTTGAGCTACAGAAAAACTTTTTTTGGCAAAGTTGATCAAAATTTCAAGTTCTACCGCTTTGCCAAAGAGCATATACCAGTACTTTTGCAAATAAAAAAGTTGATTATATTATATATGTGATATTGTGGACCACCCTAGTTTCAGATGACACAGTATGAAAGCTTACATTTTTAGAAACAATTTTGTAGAAGATCATTTTTGTCTAAAATTTCATTTTCATGCTCAAAATGCAAAATAATAAAGAAATACACACTATGAAAATCTTCAAAATAGTTTTAGAGCCCTATCTTTCTTCTTTCAGATTTCTCGTCAAAGCGGTCTATGAACGACTTTTAGAACTTAACAAAACGCAAATTTTCATGAAAAAAGATTGTTGATATCTATTTTAGTTCAAAAGTTATTAAAGTTTTTCTGCTTAAAACCCTCTGTTTTTCAAGGCATTTTATTAGAGTTACAAAAATAACACATCTGTAATTTTTTGATATAATTTACAATTTTATTTTGTCTTTTGAATGCCGTCAAAAGATATTTTTTATGTTTGCCCCAATCAGAGATATTCACAATAACTCCTAAACGGAATGAGATAGCGAGTTTCTTCACTCACCAAAATACGCATTTTTCAAAGCTCTAAAAGTGTTTCATAGACTACTTTGATGAGAAATTTGAATTGAAAACTCTAGAGCCAGAAAACCAGTTTTGTTCAGACTACCCTATGTCACCGTAAGAAAAAAGCTCTAAATCGGTAAATTTAAGAGATACAAAAAAACTTTTTTGGCAAAGTTGCTTGAAATTGAATGGTTTTTAACTTTGCTGAAGCATGTATAATATAATTTCTACAAATAAGAAAGTTAGTTACACAATTTCTATGAAAATGTGGTCCACCCTAATTTTCAATAATACCAAACAAAGGGCTTAACTAATACAAACAACTTTGTAGAAGACCGTTTTTGTCTAATGTTTCATTCTTAAGCTCAAAATTCATCTTTCCGCGTAAAACTGATTCCTGGACCACTGTGCAGTGTTACGATAGACGGGGATACGTTCGAGGTGGTCGACGAGTTCGTCTACCTTGGATCCTTGCTGACGGCTGACATTAGCCGTGAAATACGGAGGCGCATCATCAGTGGAAGTCGAGCCTTCAATGGCCTCCACAGGTAGCTGCGGTCAAAAAAGATTTACACCCGCACAAAATGTAGGGTCAGTGTTCCCTTAGTGGACAGTCCCCTATAGTCGCACTAGTGGCTTTTTACGGCCGTTTAGCTATGAATCTTTTCAAAATATTTTTTGACATGAAGGTCAGGAGCTATTTATCTAAGTACCATTGATACACAGCTTGATTTTGTTCAAGAAATGATCGAAATAATTAGTTTTGCTTAAAATTTGAGCTCCCTTGCGCCTATAGTTAACCTATTGTTCTTATAGTAGCACTACTGAGAGAAACTATTTTTTATTATACGAAATAATTAATGAATTAAGTACTTTTTTTTACATCAAACGAAAGCTTTTGATCCACACTTAAAATATAAAAACTTTGTAAAAATACGGTTTGATTAGTATTTTGCCAACGCCGTGATGCTAGTGCTACTATAGGAACAGAAATTAGAAATAGTGCTACTATAGGCACATGTATTCCTATAGTGGCACAAGCGATAATAAATGCAAACATATGAGTTTTCGCAGTTTTCATATTTTTCCCACAAAACCAAGATAAAAAGCTTTCAGATGATGTAAAAATAATGACGCTAGTGTTATTTTTCGATTTTATACGAATATTTGTTCTTAGCTATGCGGCTATTGGTACATCGACCCTACCATGTACAAAACGCCCATAAGGCCGGAAGTCCTCAACGGGCATGAAACGTGGGCGATGCTCGAGGATGACTTGCAAGCACTTGGAGTCTTCGAACGTTGGGTGCTTAGGACGATCTTTGGTGGTGTGCAGGAAAAGGATGTGTGGCGGCGAAGGATGGAAGTTCCCTCAGAATATTATTTAGTACAGTCAGGTCTCCTATTAGACACATGGTTGGGGGGCGTAATAGGAATCTACGTTATAGGAGACCCAGGGCTTATGGGATTTCATCACTTTGGGGGTGTCGTTGAATATCTCGTATGCCAAAAGAGATGGTACAGTACTGTCTTCGGCGAAGTTTCAGTACTAAGTACGATCTACCTTAAGGAGTTGAGGATCATCCTTTTAGTTGAGAACTTGGCCGGTAGGGGCGCTTTTTCTGATTTGCACTATATGAACCATGAGGGATAAGAATGCAAAATTTTGTAACATATGATATCTCTGAATCCTGATGTTTTGGAAGGTTGGTGTCTTCGGAAGAGTTGTTCAGTAGCTCAAGGGCTGACATGTGGTGGTCAATCTGATACGGAATTACGCCACCAGGCGGCGCTAGTGGGCATGGAATTTTTGTTTTGCGCATAGCTCAGTTGCCTGACCACTTAGAAAGATGTCGTCTTCGGCAAAGTTGCTCAGTATCACAAGGGCTAACATTATTTGAGCCGAAAGTTTCGAAATTTTGCCATTAGGCGGCGCTAGTGAGCAAAGAATTTTTGTTTTGCGCATAGCTCAGTAGCCCGACCACTTAGAAAGATGGTGTCTTCGGCAAAGTTGCTCAGTATCACAAGGGCTAACATTATTTGAGTTGAAAGTTTCGAAATTTTGCCACTAGGCGGCGCTAGTGAGCAAGACATTTTTATTTCGTGGATAGCTCAGTAGTCTAACCACCAAGAAAGTTGGTGTCTTCGGCAAAGTTGCTCAGTGTCACAAGGGCTAACATTATTTGAGCCGAAAGTTTCGAAATTTTGCCACTAGGTTGCGCTAGTGAGCAAAGAAATTTTGTTTTGCGCATAGCTCAGTAGCCCGACCACTTAGAAAGATGGCGTCTTCGGCAAAGTTGCTCAGTATCACAAAGGCTAACATTATTTGAGCCGAAAGTTTCGAAATATTGCCACCAGGCGGCGCTAGTGAGCATAGAACTTTTGTTTTGCGCATTGCTCAGTGTCCTGACCACTTAGAAAGATGGTGTCTTCGGCAAAGTTGCTCAGTATCACAAGGGCTAACATTATTTGAGCCGAAAGTTTCGAAATTTTGCCACTAGGCGGCGCTAGTGAGCGAAGAATTTTTGTTTTGCGGATAGCTCAGTAGCTTGACCAAAGTTGTTCAATATAACACTAGGCTATCGATTATCCTCGCATTGTCACGTTTAAGTAAAAGTGCCTGGAGAAAAATATATACATTATTTTTACAATCGGATAAAAGTATGGCTAGTATCCTAGTATTTGATATGAGAATGAGTGAGGATCCGTTAACTACTCAAATATGTGATCGTTAGCTTTTCATATGAACCAGAGAAAAAAATATGTATGTTTATTTTTATTTCGTCATTGCATGAACTTCATTTCTTGAACATTTTCCAAGGTATGGATTGGAAAGAAATGAAGTTAGGTTGGAATGTCAGTCATTACTAATAAATTGGGAAATCCATTCGCTAACAATCTTAATGAGATAACTATGACTGGCTTTATCTCTTTAGTTACACGACACTCTTGTTTGAATATTTTTAAAATATAAACCTTCTTTTTCATAACGATAACTCAATCTCAAAAAAAACTTTTTCTCCCGATTTCTACGTATATATAAAATCTCGAAACTTTCGGCTCAAATAATGTTAGCCCTTGTGCTACTGAGCAACTTTGCCGAAGACGCCATCTTTCTAAGTGGTCAGACTACTGAGCTATCCGCAAAACAAAAATTCCATGCTCACTAGCGCCGCCTAGTGGCAAAATTTCGAAACTTTCGGCTTAAATAATGTTAGCCCTTGTGATACTGATCAACTTTGCCGAAGACGCTGCATTTGACATTTCGTGACAGCGGAATCTGGGCTGCATATGACGTTGATATTTTTCCTCTTCGCGAGTCTCTCTCAGGTTCTGAGGGGGCCTGGCCCACCTGCTCACCTGTTTTTACGCCAATGCGTTTAACCATTTACTATTGAACTGAACCCTTATCGTTATTTGGAGCTTTTAACCAGCGCACTTTTTGAAGCCTCACTGAAAATTGGCAAAAACTGTACCATCCGCCGTGATGCGGGTTGGGCCGCAAACAGACTTCATTGCTCCACGATTCATGAAGCATCACTGCTCGGTCTTCGGTTTGTGCCCATTTCCTACCACTTTTTTCTCCACGAGGCTTTCGACGAAATCCAGACGCACACTCGCTCCGTTGCTGCCCGGCGTTATTATTGAATATAAATTTTCGAATTTTTGACTATTTTTCCGCTTGCTCACCCGTGGCGATCCGGGCGATTTGGATGAACATAATGAGCGATTCCACGGTGGGGGTTGTCTTTGGTCGAACGAAAATCAGCCGTCGTCGAGACGAGCCTCGATCCCTATACCTGCACCATGGGCTGCTAATTTTCGACGAAGCAAAAAGGCAAAAATGGCTCCAAATGATGGTGCCGCTATAGGTGGGAATTATGATAATGGCTCTATTGGAGCAAATTCGGCAATTGATGCGTTCGAAGCATTTAGGTTGTGGAATTTCGGGGTTTTGAAACCAGTATTGACTGTAAAAGTGTCTTATTTTTTTCATTTGCTGGCATTTATCTGGTAGTTACATACAGTTTATTTTGATACAATATACATTTTTGTCGATTTCGAGATAATACCGTTCATTGTTATCAAATGATAAATGTTTTTGACTTACTCATATACATTACATTATGAAATGTTACCGCATAACAGTCATATGCAGTTCCGCTGGATTTGTGTTCTATAACTGTATTATATCTATTGTAAACTTTAAGGTTCTGGCGAGTTTTCAGCTAGAGCTTTACCAATAACTAATCAATTAGTCGTTGAATTGAAAACATGTTTTTTTCTCTTATAAGCAGGTGAAATCAACTCACCTGTAAAAATCTGAACTGCTACAAATGAAATATAATATGTTGTTAACGAAATGTTAATAAAATCTTAAATTTGTTTTACCAAATTAGGATGATAGTTTGTTTGTTTTACCAAATTAGGATGATAGTTTTCTAGATGGGGTTGGTGGTCTGATGGCTACCGCTTCTGCTTCATATGCAGAAGGTCATGGGTTCAATTCCAGGCCCGTCCCTTTCCTCGTACTTCGTAGTTGTATATCTCTCACTTGCTTCTATCTTCCATTCTAAATATATCACACTTAAACTATTCGTTCATAGGAAACGCTAGAACCAGAGACGGACAAGAAACCGTTTCCCTAACGCTTCCTACTTCCACGCGCACGCCTTTCTTACGCCTGATACATAGGCAGTCTGCTAACCACAAAAGCAAACCTCTCTGCCATGCCTTTCCCACAATCCATACACTCCCGCATGAACTGGCGTGGATGCAGTGGAATATACGGTCTACGTGGGAGCCAGTTCAATGCATCATCAATTCCTCCCCCTTCCCCTCATTGGTCTGCATTCTGACGTGGCAGGTGCCATTGTTGCCTAAAAATAGAAGATCACCAGCACTTATACACTGAGGATGCCTGTTAGTCCCAAGCAGTCATTCGGTTGGTTCCTTGTGTAAGTGCAGCTGATCTGGCGATACTGGAATGCATCCACGGGCGGCCAATCAAGCTCAAGCTCAAGCTCAGCTCAAATTAGGATGATAGTTTTCTCTAATAACACAGAACACCCAGATATAAGAAATGAATGTAATGTTTGGAATTATACTAATAAAGAAAAAAATCATTTAGTCGAAACTTTAGTCGCCGTTCCGACTCGTTTCGCGGTAGTTCCCTAATGGGTGATTAGAGGCAATAAATTCAAATTCCTGAAAGGGGACGACGTCAATGCGATTTTCAATTCTTAAAACTGAAACTAGACTGCGGTCGGGATCCAGCTGCAGCACGTTGTGCTTCGGGATGTCGTCTAATTAGTGACCTTTCCTCCCGTCAGCCACTTCTCAAACTGCGCTTCCGTCACGTCACCTGCTGTTACCGATCAGGAAGGCAACGCCAAATTAATTCGCTCCAACCGCGAAACATTTTGACCATTTCGCCAAAAAATAACAAATTGCAGCTGGCACTGATCAAACGACTGAATCGTGTTTCTGGCGGTTACAAAATTGAAAATTTACTGCCAGGAACACCCAAGATGCTCAAGCCCCAGACTTCTTCACACGCGCCAATCGGATCGGATTTCGGTTTCACCGTCGGTCACCCGGTGATCATAATCAATTTTCTTATCAAATTAGACAGATGATTAGAGCGGAACTTTGGCCTGCGGCAGTACCGTAAACTGGGGGGAAGTTGATCACTTTTGAGCGATTCTGTGCTATAATTCCTAGCGGGATGCATGTATTATCATCTAAATATTTTTAAAACCTGTACTAGTTGAATGTTTAACGAATTATACAAACGAAATTTTGACGAATTATTATCATAATAGCGAAAACATTTTTTATATATCAAAAAGTGGTGTTTTTGATTCCGGGGTGAAGTTGATCAATTACTGCGATAGGTTTCTCAAAATAAAGAAATATGCTATTCACTAAAATTGGGGTCTCTGAATTTGAATCAAGACTCAAAAATCTTACAACTTATTGATAAATCGGTTAATTTTTTAATTGAAAGTTGTGGATTACAGATTACACCACAGTAAACGCCTAAAGGTAGGCAATTTTCTTTGAAGTTAGCAACCCTCTTGCAAAAAGATCATTTTTTCTCTTAAAAAAGAATTTGTATCCTCAATACAAATTCAAAACTGGGTACACAGAACATATCTGGAATGTATGAAACAGTTTTTTAAAATTGTAGCTTTGTATAGTCGTGGAAATAGTCGATTGTTTGGAGAAGAACCCTCCAACAGTTCATCAAACATTTCTTAAAAAATCTAATTTTCCATGAAGTAATTACCCTGAATGCCAAACCGAATTTATGAAAATCAAGAGTAGCTATCAGGTAATGCCACAACTTAGAAATTGTGATAATTGAAATCGGGTCATAGCTCTTATAACAGTCTATACATGTGGGTACAGGAATGATCAACTTCTCCCCGCTGATCAACTACACCCCGAATTACGGTACCTATAGTTGTGTTTTGCAAGGCAGCCGGGTTGGGAATGATTTACGCGAGCGTGTAGCTTATGAAATGTTCTACGTACAGTAGAAAAAATTAAGGATAGATGGCGATCCCGTTCTTCGCAGCGTTATACCCGAAGTGGGGAAGAGACATCTACGTCCAAGCTTAGTGTACTTTTACTTTCGCACTTCCACATCCTTCTTCTTGGCACTACGTTCTCACTAGGAAAGGGCCTGCTTCTCAGTTTAGTGTTTTTATGAGCACTTCCACAGTTATTAACTAAGAGTTTCCTTTGCCAAAGTTGCCATTTTTGCGTTTGTATATCGTGTGGCAGGTACGATAATACTTATATTTGCATTACGAAAAGATCCTGAACCGACCGGGAATTGAACCCAGCATGGCTTTGCTATGTAGCCACGGACACTCGGCTAAGGAAGGCCCATTTGTACTAGACATCCTCTGTTAATACTTCTAAGAATCACCGACGAACGACAAATTTTATGGCTTTGAAGACACGTTTTATCTCTTGATAAAAGTCTTACGGAAAATGTACAGTTCACTGGGCAGACAGTTCTCTATCCAGATGCCTTTGATGTTAGGGCTCTTAGAGATCCATGCTCAATCGGATGGTTTGATGCGGAGTACCAAAGAGTGACGGCCAGTTCGGCCCCAATTATGTATACTGGCAGCGCATGTCTAAGGAGAAGATTCCTTCTCGAATATCTTTAAGAATTCCTTCATGAACTTTTTCAGAAATTTGTCTAGGGATTCCTTCAGCGATTCTTCCAGGTATTTCCAAGCAATTTCTCATGATGTTTCTTCAGAGATTCTTCTAGACATTCTTCCAGAGGCTTCTCCAAGCATTCCTCCAGAAAAATATCTAGAGGGATTCTTGCAGAGATGTGTCCAAGGATTTATCCAGGGATTGATCCAGGAATTCCTGTATGGATTCCGCTGCAATTTCTCCTGGGATTCTACAAGTAATTACTTCACGAGTTCCTAAAGGGATTCCTCAAGAGTTTTCTCCAGCAATTCTTCTAGAGTAGTTTCAGCAAAATCGCTACCGGAAATTGTTTGAAGATTTTTACAACTACATTACTAACTATTTTTACAAATCCTCCAGGGATTAACCTAAAAGTTTATCAAGAGAATTGTTCTGGTCCTTAAAAATACCCTCAGGGATCTTTTCAAGAATTTGTCTAGGAATTTCATCAGAAATAATCCCAAGAATTTTTTCAAAAACTACTTCCATGAAGAAATTTTTGGATAAATCCGTGGATAAATTCTTAAAGAAATACTTGGAAGGATTACAGGAGTAATTCCGAAACAGGAATAATACCCGGGAAAATCTCTGGAGGGATTCCAGTTAAAAATGAATAGAACAACTTCTGGAGGAACCATAAGAATGGTTTATGGAGTAATTTTTGGAGAATTTCCTGGAGAAACCGCTGAAAAAATCTCAGAAGCATTATGGATAAATGGATAAATTGCCGAAGGAACCCTTGGAGACATATTTAGACTTATTTTGTATAAATCCCTGAAGAAAATGACTGGAGTATCTGTGGACATATTTCTGGAAGAATTATTGTAGAGATTTTGCTGGAGAAATCTCTGTCTATATTTTGGTGGAAAAATGCCTGGAATAAGCCTTGGACGTATTTCCAAATTTATGGAATAATTATTGGATATTTTTCTGGACGAATCAGCGGAAGAGTCTCTGGGAGAGATACGGAATGGAGCCCTATCAGATCTACTCTAGATAAAACGGTTGTGATTTGAAATTCTTCCCAAGGGAATCCCTAGAGATTTTTTTGGAGAAATTTTGGAGAAATAGACTGTAGAGATTTGAAGAAAATTATGAATAATAAAACGAACTACTGGGTGACAAGACTAGGTTTTTCTTTTGAAAGTCCCCAAAAAAAAATCCTGGAGAAACATTTGAAGGGATCTGCAAGAGTTCCTGAAAAAATCCCTGCAGGAATTATTAAGGGGTAATTTGGGACAATTACTGACCAATGGAAAATTGGATGAGCATCTGTAGAATACCTTAAACAGTACCTTAAAAATATTCATAACTATGAAATTCATTTAAATGTCGTAGAGGGATTTCTGAATAAAATCTCAATAAATATTTACAAAAGCTTTTGAAATTATTTTTTCTAAAAATTATAGAAAATAAAGTGAAGAACGTTTCCAAATAAAACTCATGAAGCATTCCAGAAGAAATCCATAGAATGTAAAGAATCTTTATCCAAAAAATGTTATTGAAAAACGTTCCAACAATTTTCAAATTTTAAATTATTTTACCAAACACCAGTAAATAATGAAGAGCTTTTGTAAAAATAAAAATTTGAATTCCTCCAGGAATTTATCACAAAATTCTTTCAGAAATACTTTAAAATATTCCTTCTTCAAATAGATTTTAAAAGATTTTTTTCACATTTTTTTTTCAAGAATTCCTCTTTTTTTAATTCAGATATTCCAGGAACCCGTTCAGAAATTTTGTCTTGGATTCTACCAGTAATTAACTCAAAGTTAAAAACAAAATCCGGTAGGTTACTTGGCATTTCCCATGCTTAGTTTCAGTAGTAGTAGTATTTTAGTAGTTTCTTCCTAATATTCCTCCATGATAAAGTTTAGATCGCAACCACCTTTCTTGGGTTGATTCCGATAGGGCTCCAGGAATTCAGTAATTCGTCCCGAAATTCTGCCAGAAGTTCCTCCAAGGATTCTGGGGTTTCTCTTTCACAACTAACTCCTATAGAAATGCTTCCAATCAATCCTCCAGTCCTTTGCTGGAATTCTTCATAGAATTTATCCAATGATACCCGCAGGGATTACTATAGAGATCCTTCCAGGGATTCTTCAAGTGATTTCTCATGGTATTCTTTGGAAGATTCCTCCAGAAATGTTCCAAGAGGCTCCTCCAAAGATTCTTACAGGAAAAAAACGCTATATAGATTCTTACTAAGATGTCCCCAAGGATTTCTCCAGAAATGGAACCCTCCAAGGATACTTGCCACCACTAGGGATCTTACTTGAAATTACTTTACAAATTCTTCAAAGGATTTCCCAAGATTTTCCTCCAGGAATTATCACATACAGGGAATTCGCTACAGAAATTACTGTCCCAGGGAAATTGTTCCAGAAAATAATACCACATCCTAGTAAGCTTTCATTGAGGAATTCAACTCTCTGGAGGGAACCGCAAAAAAAATCTTTGGACGTTTTTTGGAAGATCTTATGCAAATCACTGGAGAGAATTCTGAAGGAATCACTGGATAAAATCATAAAGGAATCCTTAAAGGCATTCCTGAAGGTTTTCTTGCAGCCCTTTCTAGCTCGTTCCCAAAACTGTGGTTGCAGTTGAGATTTAGAGGTAAAATATCTCTTTATATTTTGGTTAAATTTATGAACTTTGATTCATGGGATGATATGGATTGATTTTATTATAAACATTAACTGATTTGGCCTATTTCGAAAACACTTCCGGGTATCCTGATGTAAAAAAATGATGTGTGATACTTGCCATGGCGTTTATTTTGCTATCGTTTTATTTAAGTGTAAGATAGTTTGAAAATGTTAAATCTAATCGTTGGTCCTCTTGATTCCTTTGTACATTTGAATAAAAAGTCATGAAATTTGATCCGTCGTATTCCATCTCGAACAAATTTTAGGCGCAATTGTATCCATCAAAAGAATTCTTCAAAAAAAATCTCAAAGAATGTTCGAAAAAGTTGGTTCAGTTTGATCGTTAACTATAAACTGTTATATTAATTGTGAGTATAATTCGTTCTCATAAAAATAAAGGTAAATAGGAAAATTTCCATGAAGTAATAACAGTCTTCCTTTGAAAATACTTCTTACTATTCCTTCTTAAAACAAATTGTTTAAGAAATTTCTCAAAATTTCTTATAGATTATTGTCCGGTATTATCAAAAACAAAATAAAGACTTCCATGTTCCTTGCAGTTGCCCAAAATTTTATGGTTCATAAGGTAATCTACAATGCCGTGAAAAGTGTACTGCGATCTGTCAAACTTGGGTACCTTTTGCACTACCGAGGGACCAAATGCAGTACTAGAAGTGGTACCCAATCTGAGCCCGAGTAGGACGGACCTGGTATTATTGCAAGAACACATTCAAAATATTTGTATCGGATTTTACAAGTAATTAACACAAAATTAAAAACAATCAAGGAAAACAAAATAAGAATAAAAACAATCCAGAAGGTTGCTGATAGTTTTCCAGGTAGTTTACTACGAGTCCCACCTGAACTTTTTTTCCTAATTTCTTAAAGTATTGATCCAGGAGCTGTTTCAGGAGCTCTAATTGAATTTCTCCCCTGTTTTTTCTCAAAAAAATTCTAGGAGGACAACTCCAGAAATTTATTATGAGTCCTTCCTAGAATTTTCCCAGCGAATGGTTTCTCCAGCTCCGATTTATTCATCTAGGAAATAAAAAAAATCCTTTATACATTGCACTTTTCAATAATATAGCTCAAAATAGTCAAAATCTGGGGGGGAGAAACCGATACAAAATTTATGAACGTCATAGTGAGCCGAGATTCTGCTGTCACGAACTGTCACCGTGAGCCCAGATCTTAAAGAATGGACAAACATGGCGTAATTGATCAAAACATATTTTTGCATTTCAACGAAGTTGACAACAATCGGTTGAAAAGCAATTCCTGCACACCCTAAAGCAATGTCACGATAGCACCTTTTAATTTGATCGAATATAAAGTATTGAAACACGCATCTTTTTACGCTTTTCCAATCAGCATTAAAATTGGATGCACATAAAACAATGGCCCTTTTCCCAAGTTTGTCCAGAAAGATCGAAGGTACACAACAAAAGAAAACGAGCGATTCTTCGCAAGCCTGCCTTGATTGTCGTTAGTGAGCGGGAATTATCTTGCAATTTGGAAAAGTGTTGTGTCATATTTCGTGTGTAGCATCTGTGCCTCCCTCCCAGGTCAAAATCTAGTATTATTTGCTCGTAACGAAGTTAATATTAAAACTGAGGTCAGAGCTACTGAAAATTAATATATGTACCTCGATTGACATGATAAACATCTACAGTCGCCTTGTTTTCGCTAAAAATGATTAATTATTAATGAATATTTTATAAACTATTCGACTGTCTTGAATTAAAATCGCGAGAATTAAAAAAAATGTTTTCTAAGTAAAATTAAGGAATAATTTAAAACATATTTATCAGAGAAAATCGAAAAATACCTACACCAAAGTTTCATAAAATATACTTTAAGATATGTTTATTCAATTTGCGATAAAAGTTTTTGATTTCACGTGGATTATTTTGGAAAGTTACGCTTGGAAAAGTGGATGAAAACTACAAAAACGCTCATATATTTTCATAGGAAAATTTTGGAGGTATGACGGTTTCAGAGAAAATGTGTATTTTACTTATATTTAAAACTCTTCAGAACATAGTAGGCCTTGAAAATTGATATTTTCGTTAAGGGGGCAGGATCCGTCATTGATTTCGGAATTTTCAAAAGCAGTTTTTTCGTTCAAAATCTACAAAACTTACAGGAAATTGTGTTCACTGTATTCTATTCCCCAACCAAAATACAGTGAACACATTTTCATCGTATAACTTTCAGTTTTGAATTTTAAAAACTGCTTTTGAAATTTCGATGATGACGATGATTACGATGACGGAGCGTTGAACGTTGAGGAAAACCCGATTTTTGACCATAAAATTCTTAAGTGACCTATATCTTCCAAATTATTTAATGTTTTGTTGTGCTATCTTTTGAAATAAAAAAGTTTGAGAGCAAATTTCGAAAGCTATGGCGTATCTCCCGAAAATGCAAGTAGCTGCAGAGCAACTTGATGTCATCATCGACATTGTTAAGAGCAAAAGCGATATCAGCAATACTTCAAACAAGCCTACTGAAATTGCGACAATCAGTCCTAGCTGCAAAGCAAGACTACGAGAAAGCCAAGGCACAACTTGGCAAGGTAGAAGGCAAAAGAGACACTAAGTCTTGCCAGTGTTTTCCTTCACAGGCAACGCAAATATATCAGATGATATTCGTTACGCGATGCGAAAGAGGGTACCTTCCGAGGATAAATACGTGGCGAAAAGACGCATGGTTTCTAAAGGAAAAGTGTCCTACGCGGCTGTCTACCAGAGCGAAAAAGCTAGCATGAGCCGAACTTCTCGATCAATAAGACATGGCAACAGTGGAGAGGCTAAAACCGCGTCCAAGGCCATGAAAGCCCTGAAAAAAAAGCCACAGGATAGTCCGAAGCAGACAATGCTTCCATAGAAACCAAGGGCGAAAAGCAACAGCAACCCGTGGATACGAGTTGGAAAAAAGAATGTAAGGAGAAACCCGGAAACAGTGACTAAGAGAATCCTAAACCGAAAACAGCAAAACGTAAGAACCCAGGCGAGGTCCTCGTTATGGAATGGAGGAAGCGAAATACGCCGAAGTTCTGTAGGCGAAGCGGTAAATTGTCTTTTTTAAACGGTGAAGATCTAGTTGCTGTGATAATACGAGCGTGTGATGCTTCCATGCCGAGAAAAGCCCCTCCCAGAGAGAACAGGCTGCCGGTGTACTGGTGGTGCGAATCAGTTCCAAATCTTCGAGCAATCTGCCTTCGGGCTAGACGAAATTTGCAACGCGCACGAACAGAAGCACAAAGAGAAGAACGCAGTGAAGCATTCCGAGAGGCAAAGTTAGCTCTCAAAAAGGAAACCAAGAGTCCAACCAAGAAAACGGGCATGGATTGATAGTCTATACAAGAGATCCAACTCGAGTCCATGGGGACGCCTACAGAGTGGTAACGGCTAAGATCAATGGTGCCATAACGCTCCAAGAGAAGTCGCCCGAGTATCTGCGATCGATCGCGATGTGGGAAGAGTACATCAATTCACAAGTCCATGGCCTCCATCGCCGTATGCGGCAGATAAAGGAGAAAAAGTGGCGAGGGCGACGAACGAAGAGCTGGCAGAAGTTGTGAAATCATTCGTGTCAAATAGGGCACCGGGACCTGATGGTATCCCGAATATTGTCTTAAAACGGCAGTAAATACGGATCCGGACATGTTCAGAACAACGATACAACGCTGCATAGATCATGGAATCTTTCTGGATATAAGAGAGTGACAGAAGTTAGTGCTATTACCAAAGGCGGGTAAACCCCCAGGTGACCCATCGGCGTATAGACCTATCTGTCTACTAGATACGACGGGCATGTTGTTGGAGAGGCTAGTACCGTACACGGAAAGTGCGAACGGCCTGTCCAACTACCAGTTTGAATTCAGGAAGGGTAAATCTTATCTGAAAGCTATACAGTAGGTCGTTCAGACAGCTGAGGTGGCAATCGAGCATAAAAGGAGCGGCATCCGTCACTGCGCGGTTGTCACTCTGAATGTGAAGAATGCGTTCAACAGCGCTGCGGGAATACTTCAAGGTACAGTCCTGGGACCGGTGTTATGGAATGCGATGTACAATGACGTACTGAGGCTGCCCCTTCCGACGGGTGTAGAGATTGTTGGCTTCGCCGACGACATCACCCTAGTGGTATATGGCGAATCGATGGAGGAAATAGAGTTGACAGCAGCGCACTCTATCTCCATAGTTGAGGAATGGATGAAGTCTAGGAAACTAGGACTGGAACGCGTGTAAAGAGGCAACGCTTTAAGGTTGGCAGCAGGAATGGGATAACTCCACTAAAGGTACATAGACCTATCGGCTAATACCAAATGTGTCAGATAACTGATTGCAAAACATCCGACTTCCTCCCAAATCTACCTTCATCTAACTGACTTCCCATCGCTTAACACCAACCAAAGTCGTGACTTTGCACCGACTAAAAGCGCGATTTCAAAACAAACTACCCCAACAGCGAAAGCGGTGACAAGCGGACATCCCCTCACCTGATGGGAAAGAAGCAGCCACCGGTGTGGAGCGTCGACGTCGAAGGGGTTTTGTCGAGACACTCACAACACGCGTTCGCTCATTCGCTCGCTAGCTTTGTGGACGTGATTGAGTGTATTCGGTTGTTCTTCACCGATTGGTCACGTTAAAAAATGAGTTTATTGCCGCGAGCACGACTTGTGTACAAACATTTCTCCGCACTGTGACGACGACAACGGCGACCATTATTAATCGTCGTCAGCAGTGTTGGTGTGTTGTTAAATAAATTACGTAACTTTTTTTTTTTTGAGTGGAAATAAATATACCTGCACTTTTCTAGGATCGAAATGGATTTTGGACGGGTGATGGATGACTCCTTCCACTCTCCATTTCAAAATTTCATCGAAGGGCATACGATCCCAAATCCAGTCAATCCAATAGGAATCAATCAGAGTACCTGTTGGATTTTGGATGGAAACCACAGCCAGCCGATCAATTCATGCATTACGCAAAACTAGTTGGAATAGTGGCAAACTAGTTTGGTTTGCTTTTGTCGGCAAAGATGGAGACCTGAGCTCGGGCGAAATCAACAGCACCACAACAAACGAGGGCACTCACATCTGATTGGAACCAAGCAGTACAAGTACATCTACACACGTTGCAGTGAGTGAGTGCAGTGGTATGTTTTGTCGACTTTGTCGAAGTCACTCAGTGGTTTCTTATTGGACTATTTCAGCGATTTCTCCTCCGTCATTTCTCTTCGTCAGGGTTGCCGGCGTCATTGTTGTGCAGTTGGGTGAATTGTTGCCAGCAATGGTGGTCGAAGATCGAAAAAAATATTTGATGTTATACGTTTACTACAAACTCTTTCCAGCGAAACATGGAGACACACGAAAAAGCATTAATTATTTGATGTAGTCAGAGATTTTCTTTATTTCTGTTGCAGAGTTTGTAGATCACATTGCCAGTATCCACAAGCTGTCATTATACTACCGCTAGAAGTGTTTTTTTTTATTGTATGCTTGTAGATTTTCACATCTTTCACAAATATACTGAAGAAACATGTTAACAAATCTTACATTATATAAAAAAGTTAAAATTTGTTAACTAAAGAAAAAACTTACATAGAACACAAGCTTGAACCTTTATAAGGCAGGTAACCCTCAAAGTCCCGAACAGACTTTTTGTTTTCAATCGACGATTGCTCAGAAACGAGTAAGTTTAATGAAATGGGATCATTTCGATCGATGAGATGAGTTAGACATCCTGCAAGTGGGATTTTCAAACAGGAAGATGTGTTCAACCGGAAATAAGTATTTTCTTGACACATCTTTCACATATTTAGCTACGAACCCGATATTCAAAAATAGGTTTTAGCCATTTTTAGAATACATCAATTGGTTTATTATCTTGCATGGGGTGAACACTGGAACCTGGTTCTAGAAATACCTTCTGGATAGGAGCCGAGGTCAAGGAATATATGTAAATTTGATCTGAACCAACATATGCGGCTATTTGAACACCATGCAATCATCTCAGAAAGCCAATGCTGGGTTGTAAGGTCACTCCCGGTGAATCAGGAAGCAATCATGAGTGAAGCTCAAAACTGGAAATGCGACTGCTCAAACATAATGAAATAACCTAAACGTTGTGGTAAGATTGATAGGTATTGTTGTGGAGGGTCAAATCTACGTTTACTGCTTGGCCTCGGCTTCTACACGCAAAGTACTTTTGGAACCAGGCTCACTTCCTCTGGCTTATATATATTAGTGAACGAAATATCAGAACTATAGCGGCATCGCCGATATATTGAGTAAGAAATTTTGAATATCGAGAGCAAAATGTCGTTTTTTTCCAATTAATAGAAAAATCGGAACATCCCTAATCTATTATATACACACTTTTTTCACCGAAATGTAGTTGATAAAGTTTAGATGTAATAATTTTAGTACATATTTTAATAATTCGGAAAGATTTAAGATAACTTAAGGAAATTCAATTGTTACACCATAGTTATTATTGCACATCAACGTTGTAGATTGCACGGGTATTAACTGGTAAAGTGACAGATCGTTATACCGATTGGAACACTCAATCTGATATAGAGACAATACGGCGAGGCATTGTTGGCAACAACATTCTCGATATTTGTTAAGTAATTCATTTGAAAATGCAAATGTTCCAGGTTTCATTTTTTGTAAACAAGTACTGATTTCTACCGATTGACTCCAAACATGTTTGAAAAAAATATTCAATTGACTTTTTTATTCTGTTGATATAGGGTAACACTGACCACCCAGGTAAACATCGTTCGGGCATATAAAAAATGTCGTTACTTAAATTATGGCCCTGATGCCGAATATAAATGTCAAACTTTTACAAGATATACAGTGTTTCAGTTACCGTAATTCGGGGTGTAGTTGATCAGTGGGGAGAAGTTGATCATTCCCGTACCCACATGCAGTGTTGGGAAACTCGTGCTCGCGAGTTAAAAAATACTCACTCTCGTACTCGTTTGCGAGTAATACTCACACTGTGAGTTACTCATTCCTTACTCTTACTCACGCGAGAGTATGACGTCATAACTCACTGCGAGTATTACTCACTTAAAGAGTAATACTCGCAGCGAGTATGACGTCATTACTCTCGCCTGAGTGAGCAAGTTACTCTTTGTGAGTATGGTGAGTAACCAATTCCCGAAGCAAAATTAAATTGTACTTCAGTACCTATGTTGCATACTAAATAAGACTCTTAATATAAATAATAAGTTATGTGAACAGCTGTTGTCGACTTCGGTATTGTGATATGCATTATTTTATTATGGACGTTTAAATATTCAGCGTCAGTATTTAAACATGGATCAACAAGTTATAATGTCGAAAATTATTTTGTGTTCAAATATTTTCCAGCTCAATTTCATTCATTTAGTGACATAAAATAATACTGAAACCTTTTCTGAATGATTTTATGATATTGATATTGTACGAGCCAGTCGGCTGTATACGCTGGATCGAAGGGTTTTCTTCGCCAAAATAAATGACAATTAAAAGGCCAGCGATGTGGCTAAAGGATGGGGATCACTTTCTTCGCTCTTTAAACAGAGCACACGTTTAGCACTAAGCAGTCACTAAATACGGCTATCGAACCGAGTTCTGCTTTCCCACTTTTTAACTAAAGTCGCGGATAAGCACTTACTTTCGGAATTAGATAAACGATTCGATTTTGTAGATTTACGCACGCCGTATATTATCAACCTATCGGGTTGAGCAGTTGGATTGAACTGACCACAATATTGATCATAGCGATCGATGACCCTGATGCGGTTATTTGGTGAGTGCCTTCCACTCCCTCTCTCGCGAACCTATTGGTCACTACAGATCTAATGTGTACTAATGATGGGTTTATTGACTGTTTAACGATAAACATGCGACGGTCGACGCGCCACCATATTTCATTTAACGGAGGGTTTTAGAACTAACTTGGAGGTGATGATTTGGAGGTTATTTGGAAATTTGGAGGTTAAAATCCCCTCCAAACACTAGCGATTTTGCGGTAGGATGTTGACGTTTGATGACGAATAGGCAAATACATTTGTACTGGTTATTAGGGTGATGAGCATTAAGCTGGGTTGTTAGGATTTGATTTGTATACTCTACTTAGATCTTCTACAGATATACTGCTTCGCGTTAGAAAATGGGTTAACCATCGTGCGAAGTTTGATTTTTGACAAACTTCGCCGCGTTGCAACTCGATTCTTAATAGTGCGCATAATGCACACGGAGGGCATAGATACGCACTATAGCGAAGTGACTCGCGATGTGGCGAAGTTGGTCAAAAATCGAACTTCGCACGTTCACCCATTTTTAGTCTCGAAGCAGTATATTAAAATAAACATAAACTTTGCTTGCGTTTGACATCTTACCCATTTCATATGTACACGCAGCGAACTGGACTATCGAATTTCATACATTTTGCCTTATGAACGGTGAAGCGATTATTGCAATAAGAACGCTTTATGTATTGCTTTAGCATCACTCCATATCAAGGCGTCGATAGGCGCGTGGTGTACGCTCGGGCCTATCGATTGCAAGGTTCTTGGTTCGATTCCAGGTTGCCGCGTAAACGTTTTTTGTTTTCAAATTCTGGTTTCATAAGGCAAATTTATGAATTTCAACCTGATTTCTTGTGGCGAAATTTCATAAGGAATTCCTATGTTTATTGATAGTCCATTTGCCTGAGTGTAGCTGTGGATTCCAAGATGCTTGACAGTTGTAATGCTTAATTGGCTGCTATTTTTTACGACTATGACAATATGTGACAATAGCTACTTGTTAGCTTTTTTTCCTCTTATATGTTCTTCATGTTGCCAGAAAACTGGTGTGCATCAATAAAAATTGAAAAGGAGAGCGAAAAGAACTAAGCACAGAGGATGCTGATGTTGCCGTTTAAATTATTACTGGCAACGATGTTCGGCGGAACAATCAGAGGCTGATTCGTTTTGTCATGAAATACAGATACTATAAGCCATTTTACGAGACGTTTCGGAACAGCTGTTCGCCGCAACAGCGTCAATTGACAGGAGACCTGGGATTAAATCCAGTGTGATTTTTAACAACGCCTCATTTTACCAAACGGGGACATAGAGAAAATGACAAAAAAAGATCCAAAAATGTTTGTACTGCAACATTATACCTAGTTATTATATCTGCTTCCTTTTTGTTACCCATATTGCACATAAAAAAGCACTTTTGTGATCAGAATTATTTTAATAATTTTTCTCCATTTATGTTTTCACCTGGACAAAAAGCTACGCTAGAAATGCGAACAGTCATCAACCATCATCATCGCGAAACTGATGACGATGATTGAATTCTCTCAGGTCTCCTGTCATTTGACTAGCTTCGTAAAATGGCTCATAGATCGTTGCACGCCTGACCTAACCTCGAAACTGCATATGATAAAATGTCAACAATTCCAGCAGTGAATGTCAACTCCATATAAAAAAATCTAAACAATTCCAGCAATGAGTGTCAAAGAGCAGGACAGTCAATTGAGCGTGATGAAAGAGGGACAGAGAAGAAGAATTTTTCGTGACGTCACCATGCACTCTTTTATAGTCCATTTTATGAAACGGCAACACTGACTATATTGCTGTTACTTTCATGCGTTACGACACCGCCTACTGTCAAAATTTCATTCATAAATCAAGCGATCAGCTGTTCAAAAACGTCTCGTAAAATGGACTATTGTCGAGTCTCCGTCTCAGGTTTGTATTATTGTGGTACTGCTCTGCCCATAACTGCATGACAGTCACATTCGACTTTTTTTTGACTAATTGGAGTTAACACCATGGAGAGTCATCAAATGATGAATACTTTCGATCAACTTATTGAAATCTGTGAGATTGTTCTAGAAAATTCGAAAAAAATACCAAGTTATTTTGTCACATTGGTAACTATAACCGCATAACAGTCACATTGAGATTATAAATGAGCCTCGTAATGTAATAGCAATGAAATTTCTATCAGAATTATTTTCTGTCTATTCATCTAGTATGCGATATGAGTGGTACAAAATATCAGCCTCAAATAAGCACTTTTGAGTTCCTGGTAATTTTAAGAAATTGTAGTTTTCTCCCATACTGCCATAAAATGCACACTTGGTACTCCATTTACTCAATGCCTACTTTTTCGAATGTTTCAAATATGCAGTTATGGGCAGTGCTGTGATCCTATTATTCTAGTATACTTTGACAGTTTTGACAGTTCGATAGTTATTTCTCCTCCGGTGACGTCACTATTTGCGCTGCATAAGAACAGCGGGAGAATGAAAGAGAAAACTAGTGGCACGCATCAATCATCTGCGCCTCCTTAGTAAAATCCATCACATTGCTCTGGAGCATCGTTAAACTTTATTTGAGAAACATCTGTCAACTTTGTTCTGAAATATTATTCGACTATCAACAGGCTGTGAACCATTTCACCAGTTCGCTTTAACTTTTAGTTAAAATATGACAGCTCGATAGCTATTTCCCTTCCGATTAGAAATAACTCTGCTCTGGAGCATGGTTAAACTTGACAGTTCGAAAGTTATTTTCTGCTCCCGTGAATTTAAGAATAACTAACCATCTGTCAATTTTGTTCTGAAATAACTACTCGACTGTCAAAGCTCAAATGGGTCGACCGCGATGTTCAATTTAACCATTTGAGGGGAAAATAACTATCGAAATGTCAAATTTTTACTAATAGTTAAACGAACTGATGAAACGGTTCACAGCCTTAGAAATTACACGAAAACAAAAATACAATTTTCCAACACATCGCAAATGTGTAATATTCACATCTAAAATATATAAATATTACACAGCAACAGCAGGATTTATTCATATATTTCATAACGCAAAAATGGCCATTTTAGTTACCCACCCACCCCCTCGTAACGCTTTTTGTATGAATTTTCTATAAATTATGTATGAGCCGTAACATCATGAGGACACCCATCCACCCCGTTTAGCGTTATGAAATTTGTGAATGGGCCCTTATCGCATTTAACTTCAATGCGATAATAAGTCTCGCAACACTGCTCACTTTTGTTTTCATGCCGGTTGACGACGAGGTGCAGTTCGCGTTCGCGCTTTTCTCCGTAAGTTTTTTTTTTCTCGGAAAATGCAAATAAACGAGTGTTAAATATGTTGAACAATTCGGAAACAGTTACCGATGAAGATTGCGTTCTGTTTGGCGTCCACTGTGAATGCTTCGGAACAATCTGGAGCAAACCCTCGAGCAGAAAATCGTGTTGGCGATAGTGCAGGATGTGACAAGACAACAGCTAAGCCGTTGGGAAGTTATCACAGCAAAGGACCTCGATTCCTCCTCAGCGTGACAATTAGGCCAGCAACTCTACGAAAAAGAAATCGCCCTTACTCAGTTCCTGAAAATCCTCTCTGGGATGAACAGTTACTGTCCGCCACCACCTCCAGCACTACTATCCACCCCACGGACACCTCTTCGTCATCACTGCCGAGAAGATCGTCGCCGCTATCGCCCTCAAATATCTGCAAAACACCCACTACCGAATCATTTGACGAGAAGCCATTGATTTAGTCCTCCAAGAAAGCAACCGCTCGCCCCATCCCCCAATGTCAACAAGGTGAAGCTGCTCTACGTGCAGATTAACCAGATTCGCGAAATCTTCAGTCTTCGATCGAGAACTACATCTAGCATAAGCTTACGACAACGCAGATGTCAAAAATGTCACCAAGTTCCGGGAGCTGAAATCAAATCTATTTGACGTGAGGGGTGAACTCCGGCGGTACGAGCAGGTTTCGTGGATGGCCTCCTCCTAGCGGAACGGCCTGGAGTACATCCTGCTGCACATGATCAGCACGGTGAACTACGGAATCAAGGGCATTGACGAGCCAAATGAATATGTTTTATCGGTATGTAGAGGAACTTATATGTATCATCGCAGATGCTTTTGGCAGAGTTTCGAAAATTGCTTTCAACAAGTGACTTTTTAAAACAGACCTCATTCCAATAAATGGCCTTTTTTTGGAGTATTTTTTTTTTAACATCGTTTTAAATGATGTATCAAATTAACAAATTTACTCAATTCACTATATTTACCGTTTTTCATTTGATAAATGACATTTTGTGTAAGATATTTTTAGGTGCTTGATAAATTTGGTTGTGTTTATATTAAGATTGTATTTTCCAATATTTTTGTTCAATGCTTGATGACATTATAAAAAACTGCTTTGAAAAAAGTTTAAAAAAAACTTTATATGTTCTGAGATATACCGTACCTACTTTTCTATACATTACTTACCCTCGCACTGTGCAGTGTCGAAAATAATCAAATTTGACATGTCTTTGTAAACCAGCTTTGCGAATTGTCAAACGTCACCTTTCATGACGAACTGTCAAAATATATACAACCTAGATTTGGCTAATTATAGCTCAAATCTGGTCCTAGGCAGAAGATACAAGTTCGATGTAAGTAGTTTTCGTTTGACAGCGGTGAAAAAAATACTTATAAAACTCATTGCATTTTTTACTTAGCAATAATTTCCAAAGTTTTTAGTTTTAAATAAGCAATGTATAAGTTATCTACTCCTGACTACTATGTCTCTTAGAACACCGGTTTATGGACACAGACAGACAATGATATATGTTTCATCCAAGCAGTGTGTAATAATGTACTGACTATCCAAATGTTTCAACTTTTTTGTTTGTTAAAAGTGTAAGCTTAAAATTTACCAAAGATAGTAGGTACATGGAAATGAAAAATTTAGGAATTTATTTCAAATTTTTAGGAAATAAATTCAAACAATCTATGAATTACTTCTAATTGATGAATAAGTCAATGAAAAACCGAATTTAGTACTAAACCATTTGATTCCACTAGAGTGTGTATCCTTTGAACGATACGCGTGTATTTCGACTTGAGGCCTCAGCCACAAGGCCTTACAGTTGAGGTCGAAATACTCGTATCTGTGAAAGAATAAAACTCTAGTGAAAGTAAATGGTTTAGTACTAAATTCGGTTTTTCATTTACTTATAGGTATTCAACTAAACAGCTCGAATATTTATTATGTAATTTGAATACTGTTCAAAAAATTGTTTTAAACATAAAAAACTGCTTTTTGCTGACAGAAGTAAGATGAAGTATTGGTTATCATACTGGATGCTTATAATTTTAATTTTGACTTTTGTCTTCTCGTTCAAATTTTTTGGGCAAAATTTTGCATTTTAGAATGCATTTTTGAATTATTTTTCAAAATCATAAGTTTTCCAGAAACATAATTAAGTTGATTTTTTTCCACTTCTCACAGGGCATAGAGTATTATTGGTAGGGGTAGTCGGGGCGGTTTCGCCAATTGAATAGAATGAGCACCCTTTGACAACTGTATAATTTTTAACTGAAATAACATGCATCCCTTAAGCTAACAAGGAAATGTATCAATTGGAATGTTATAAATCAGTGTTCTAAACTCCAAGAAAAAGAAATAAATGAAGTTCGAAACAGCTGCCCATATTATCCCGAATAGCTCTTTCAAATTTCATCATGATGTTTGAGTGTTAGATATTTTTTTAATTCAATCTTTTATGCACGGACTGTTAAGTGCAGTGAAAAAAAAATAAATTTTTAGATTATATGAGATGACTTCACAATCAAAAGTAGGGTGCTCATATCACCCCTTCGATGAAAAATCGACTCGAAAAATTACAAATTTTGAAAAATCATTCGTTCATTCGTGAATATTGAAAGGTAACAGAAGTCATGCGGATATTATGTATTCTAGGATCTGACCTAATAGAGGCCTTACGCTAGGAAAAAAAGAAAAAGGCGTTCACGGTGCAACATACTGAACTAAATGTCCAAAATAAATTACAGATTGTGTTAAGAATTCATATTACAATGACGTTTTTCGTGCTTGAAATGGTTTCAGAAAAAAAAAATCATCTAACCATTTGATTAAAGCCGCCACAAGAACAGCCTTACTTATTAATTATTATTTATTTAAGCCATTCGCAAGCTTACAGAATATTTACTATACTTCAAGTGAGTAAAATTACTCACGAGTGAGTTAGTGTTAGTCAAAAACTCACTCACGAGTATGAGTTGTACAGCTTGAACTCACGCCTGAGTATACTCACGCGAGAGTTCAAGCTGTACAACTCATACTCGCGAGTGAGTTTGCAGTTTTCAGTGAGTACTCACGAGTTTCCCAACACTGCCCACATGTATGAGCTGTAGGGTGCGGCTTATTTTTCAAATGTTCTCAAAACTAAAAATTCGTGTGCTCTACTGAATTCAAATCACATTAAAAGAGAAACCTCAAAATCTGAGCAAAAAATATTAATATTTAGAGGTGGCGCAAGCGTCTTGAAGACGAATTTTCAAGTTATTAAAAATGACCTTCAGTGAAGTAAACATAATTTTCTTATTTTATAACCAATTTTTAACTTTTTGCACCATTATATTAAAAATTAAATTAATAAAAACTTTGCAGAGTACCAAATTTGTCTAAAATTAAAACTTGTGTCTGTTAAACATACTTTTAGACAATTTTTTCTCATCTTGCTAGAAAAATATTTTTGGTCGATCATTACTTCATAAATAATCAATCAATTCCGATTCTTTTTACATGTTTTTGATGTTAATTTATTTGTTTTCAAACTGTTTTTCTAAAAAATGGTTTTGACTTAATTATTTTACAAAAACTACCCAAAAACATAATTTTTTTAATGAAAAAATCAAATTTCTTTGGATTGTTTAAGTTTTTTCGCCGGAAATTGCATATTTCATATAAAATTTATATTTGTAAAGCATTTTGTCTTAATTACGAGTTCAATAGTGCATATATTTTTAGCATATGCAAACACATTTTTGTTTAAAAATTATTTAAAAATTGTTGTAAAGTCCTTCTCAATTGTTTAAAAAATAAGAAAAACCGGTTTCAGATTTAGAGAAAATATTTAACTGGCAAAAATTTGAAAAAAAAAACTGGCATTTTTAGTTAAAAAAAAATGCTTTTGTTCAGTTTTTGCTGAATAACTTGGTCAAGACATTTTTTTTAGTGAAATGTGATGTATGGAAGGTTGAAAACAATTAACTTAGCTTCAGAAGCATGTAAAAAGATTTGGAATCGGTTGAATAATCATGAAGTTATGGTTAAACAAAGTTAAATTTTTTAGTAAAATTATGAAAAATTTGGAATAAATTACTTTTAACTAAAACTTGCTTTGATTTTAGACAAATTTGGTGTTCCACAAAGCTTTCATAAATTAAATTTTGAAGGTATTGATGCTTAAAGTTTTAAAATCGGTTGAAAAATAACAAAGTTATGTTTACTTCACTGAAGGTCAATTTTAATAACTTGAAAATTCACCTCCAAGACGCTTGCGCCACCTCTAAATGTTAATATTTTTGGCTCAGATTTTGAGGTTTCTTATAAATGTGATTTGAATTCAGTAGAGCACACGAATTTTCGGTTTTGAGAACATTTGAAAAATAAGCCGCAACCTAATGAGCTGCCAAGAGAGCTATGATCCGCTTTCAATTATCACAACTTCTGTCATATCGCATCACCTGAAAGCTGCTCTAGATGTTTCTAAATTCGGTGCGTCGTTCAAGATACAGTTAAACCTCCATGAGTCGATGTTCCATTACTCGATATCGACTCATGGAACCATATTAAAAATCAAATTCCATGGTTGGTATGATGGTCCCCTCAAACGGCTTTCCATAGCATTGCTGTTCCATGACTCGATATTTCCATGAGTCGATGGTCCCTTCAATATCGACTCATGGAGGGTTGACTGTAGTTATACCATGTAAGAAACAGATTTTTGAGGAAATGTTCGATGAACTGTTGAAAGGTTCTACTATTCACGGCATTCTAGATTACATTATGAGCCATAAAATTTTGGGCAACTGCAAGGGACATGGAGGTCTTAAATTTTTCTTTGGTTCTACTTCAAACATTCGACTATCGCCAAGGCTATATAAAGACACCATTTAAATAAACTGTTTCATACATTCCAGATATGTTCTGCGAGCCCAGTTTTAAATTTGCTTCGAGGATAAAAATTCATTTTCAGAGAAAAAAAGTTCTTTTTGAGTGCGAGTTGCTAACATCAAAGAAAATTGCATACCTTTAGGCGTTTAATGTGGTGTATTCTGTAATTCATTTCTGAAATTGATCGATTTATCAACAAGTTGTAAGATTTTTGAGCCTTGATTCGAGATTAGTGACCCCAAATTTGGTAAATAGCATGTCTCTTTATTTCAGGAAACCTGTCGTAGTAATTGATCAACTTCACCCCGGAATCAAAGATTTCACTTTATAATTTCTAAAAACGGTTTTTGATACTTTGATAACATTTCGTAAGCATTTCGTTTGTATAATTCGATAAACATTCAACCAGTTCAGGTTTTAAAAATATTTGGATGATAATACACGCATCCTTTCTGGGATTATAGAACAGAATCGCTCAAAAGTGATCAAGTTCACCCCATTTTACGGTAATTCTAAAATTAAAATCACATTGAACCAGTGAATCAATTGTCACCCAACACGCAGCAACAAAGACATTGTCACCTCCTGCTTTTGCTGCAACAATTTTATTCCGCAACATGAGTTTATCATCACTTGAACAGAATATGACAAAGATCGATCACCACGTGCGCAGAGATTTTGTGGGCTTCGCATTGCAATTTTCGAGAACTTTCTTCGTGTTGGTAAACATCGACACATTATCAAGCAGCATCCATAAAACAAATTTGGTTTTGTGTTTAAAATAACTGATTAATCGCGAGTTGAAAAGGTTGCAACAATGTTGCGCTCTGTGATTGTCATGACAATTTTACTTTTTATTGTGTCCTTATCCGCAACAGTTGCGACAAACGGTTGTGAGCGAGCTTGCTTTGTTGTTTGTTTTTTGTCTAGAGTAAGTGTACCAGTTATGGACATAGTGGTTCCCTATTTCGCCATACGTAATTAATTTAATGTTTTCACATTTTGAAAAATTTTGTGTGTTGTAGTAGTTAGATTTAAGATATAACTTAATGTTAAAGCATTCAAAAAGATTTAAAATGTGAAATTTATCAAAATTTCACATATGGCCAAATAGGGAACCACTATGACCATAACTGGTACACTTTCCCTATTTTGATGATAATTTGATTCACTGCATTGAACAGCGTAATACGCCTAAAGGTAGACAATTTCCGAAGGGAATTCTACATTCTATAATTAGCGCAAGTGTTTAGTGGTAGTGCTAGCTTTTGTATATAATTTGTTTACGGGCATATCGGTCTATTTTGCTCGAAGTGAGAGGAAGCATGGAGAAGAAAGCAATGAATACTAGATGGATAGGTACCGTAAGGGAACGGCGAGAAAAATTGGATTAGATGTTGAAGAGGGCTAATTATTACTTTCTTCTCCATGCTCCCTCTTACTTCGAGCATAACAGACCGATATGGCGGTAAACGAATTAATTATAATTATCACGGTTGATACCTTTGTACACCCGATTCTGTTTTTGCACGGATTTTTTTACACGGCCGTGCAAAAAAAGTTTCCATACAAAATTTTCCGCCAAAACCTTATTTTTGCATGAAACGTCGAGAAATTGTGTTACTTTTTTTGCACGGTTTTTGAAATTTTGAACTGAAAACTTTTTTTGCACAGTACGCATCCCCCGTGCAAAAACAGAATCGGGTGTATGTAAAAACTTTTGCTCAGTTTATTTTTATGACCTACAACGTAAAATATACAATATGCAGAAATACTCAGATATATATCATTTTGTACATATCGTTATTACTACGGTTCTAACAAAGACGAAACAAAGACTTCCATGTTTGTTGTAGTTGCTCAAAGTTTATAACACTTTGATCAAAACCTAGAATGCCATGAAAAGTACTGCGGGTACCTTATGTAGTACCAAGAGACCAAATGAAGTATTAGAAGTGGTACTTGAATATTATGAACCTGAGTACTATGTCTTTACTTCGTCTTTGGTGCAAATTAATCAATTCAGTGGTTCGATTTTTTTCTGAAAAACGACTGGAAGGTCAGGAAAGAAAGGGAATTTTATTTTCAAAATTGAGTTGACATCCTGTTTTATGTTTCTTAATTTGTTGTTAGTTCGGGAGAAAACTGCTTTTTTAGAATTGGAAAATTTTCCAAATCTTAACCCTAAGTGCTATGATTGGATTATGCCGATTCTTAACATATGAACAGCGCATATGATTATGTATGAAATCTTTAAAAACTACCTAAAGTAAGTTTTGTAAAGCTTGATCGTTATCATCTTTGTAATAATTTTTTTTTTGCCCGGAGAAAACTTTTCTCTCATATTATTCAGTCACAAATATAATCGATATTGTTCATGCATGGGATTCCTGATACAACTAGAGGATTACAATTAAAAACTCGTTATCACATACACAGAAAGATAATTTGAATTTTCTGTAGAAACAAGCAAACACATTATTTTATTATAGAATTTAATTTTCGTCGAATAGCAAAAAATAAAATAAAATAGCTTAATGTTATGAAATCGATAAAAAAAAACTATTTTGCTATCTAAGCTTGGATTCAAGGAAGTTTTCAAGACATTTCCAAACGTAGACTGACTGAGAGCTGTTCTCTTGCTGATAAATAACATTTTTTCCCCGTTTTTTATAATCATTTAATGCTCAGCCTCGAGAAACATTGATTCATATGTTCTGGTTCTAATGACCGACTTCTATACAATTTGTTTACAAGAAACTAGAACAGCACAACTATTGTTATTCAAATTGAGAATTCTACAACATAACCCCGAATTCCCTTACCCCGAATGCCATTATCCCGAATGTACCATTACCGCGAACTACATAAGTGCCAAGTGCTTGACCCCGAATGAAGAATTATCTTAAATGATCTTGCCCCATGAAAATCGAATTCGTCATGAGTTGTCCGGTGGGGCATTCGGGTCAATCCGAATCGGAATCCGGGGTAATATAATTCTGGACTATGATGTAGAATCATCCATGGAATATAGGTCTTGTGAGTCACATCAACAGACAACTCCAAAGTCTCCACTGTTTTTTTAAGACACCGACACGTTCTTCAAAGTGTCCAAGGAAGTCTGAAAAAAAACGGTCTCATACAAGATCTTCATAGCTTTTAAAATGTCACATATTTTACAGTTTGATCTGTATTCCATGGATTTGTAAGATGATTGAGATGCCTGTTGATCTCAACTATTCATCTAGCTTTACTTTTCGATACTACTGGGTCTATACATACAGCTTTCAAAAGCTATCAACTAATCAACAGTTTTTCGTCCTGTTTCACAGTTATTCCGACTGTAATGGCTTGCAACAAGAGTTAAGAAACGATCGCTAATGCGGAACCATTCATTTCTCGAGGATATTACGGGCACTCATTTCACTTCATCTGCGTGAAGATGGTTCATTCTTTCAACGATGTTCAGGAGGCTCATGAAAGAAACGTATTCTGGATGGGTGATGGTTGTGCTGACTTGTTTACTAGCGATCATTTTCGGAAAATCTCATAACATAAATTGACGCTTGTATTAAGCTGTTCGGTAATCCAATCCGCATGGTTTTTAAATTAATTAACTCATTACGCGTGGTAAAGATGGATAAATTATGAAAAAAAATCTACGTGCTCGGCTGGGATTCGAACGCGTAATGAGTTAATTAATTTAAATCTCATCACGTTATTCTAACGAAAATGTTCATCCATTAAGGCGAAGTAGGCCGTCATTGCAATTTGTACGTGTCGTTGATGATTGTTGCTAATTCATCTCTCGATTTCGAATCAAAGAAAAACAGTTGTTTTTGCACTGACACACCTGAAAAAGTATCAGCATACTTTATGCATGTTAGCGCGTACAGTGATACTTTTTCAAGTCAATATAAACTAACAAGGCTGAGTATTATCACTTTGAAATGCAAGCTAAAAAATCATCATTGTTGCCAAAACGAATGACGGGCTACTTAGCCTTAAATCTCTCAAGGACGATATCGCTGAGTTGAAACAAATCGTTGGATTTCCACACCAAACCGACCCCACCTATGAAGTATACACCGTGTTCTAGATTAGATCGAATGAGAAGTTCGAGTTAAGCCGCGAACTCGCCGAAACGGACACCGAATTGGTAAGTTTCACTATCGGAGGAGTTGTGCTGGCTGTATTTGTCTGCTTTCGATCTCTGCACATTCGAAGTGGATGTCTCCAATTTTGTTAGGTATTTTATGGGATTATCTTCAGAGGTGGAATCCAAAGTCGTGAAACTGGTTTCAAAAGATAAAGACCCAGTTACCCTCAACTTCGTTACCTTTAAAGTGGGGATGAAATTATCGCTCAAGACATCTGCACAATCCACACAGAAAAAATCCGTTCTCGTATCCGTGAACAGCAGACATGAACTCGTCAACAAGGAAAAATACACCGTGAACTAGATCATTTTTATATTTTCGTGAGCTTGCAAACCAGCCAAAAATCAACCGAACAATCGTCAGAGTGACAGCGGAATAGTGCAGTGTTTGGATTTTGATCCTAATAGCCGATCGAACCATATTCGGAGAATGTAATAGTTCGCGAACCATAGCAGTTTGTGACACATTGTATTCGGAGAGCCCTATGAATGTAAAAATTCACTCTCTCGTTTGGTACGTAGCACGAGAACATTCAAGAGCAGCAACTCTCACAGACTGCAGCAGTATCGAGCCATTAGAGTGATTTGTTTTGCATAAAATTGGTAGTAACTTTCATATTTTCTGGTAATGCAGCCTTTAACAACCTAATTATTATCGATTGAACCATTTAACACCACTCTGGTTGCAAACATAGCACAGAAAAACAAATATTCGCCTCTGTTTTTGAATCAGAACGGGAGTGGGTCAGCGAATGTTACAAGTGTAGACGCACAGTGATCGACGCTAAATAAAGGGTGTCTTGTTTCCGTTCATGGCTCGTTATCTTCCACGAACAATAAATGTCATGCGTGTTGCATGAATGCAGGCGGATAAATGGGATGGAATTATTTTCCAAAGCCAAGAGTGGTTTGGAAGCCACCAACACCGACGAGTCCCTCCTGCCAGCGATCTGCAGCCGTCACGTGTGTGGATTTGAGGAAAAGGACTTCCGAAATTCGAATACAGGAAAGTACATCGTTCTATTGAACCGGGACGCACTCCTATCCCTACCTCTTGGGAGCCTCTGACTCGCTCATCACAGTCGATCGTTTCCTGTCAGCGATCTGAAGCCGTCCTGATCACCATGCAAGTATACCACTTCCATGAACTATTTGTTGCCTTAAATATTCGTAGTTTCAAGTTCATCCATGTGAAATGATTCCCGCCGTTGTACAACTTCGTTCCTGTCACCGGGATGTATGCCTACCCCCAGTCTCTTGGAAGCCTCTGACTTGCCCACCACAGTCGAGTCCCTCCAGCCAGCGACATGCAGCCGTCCCGGTCCTGTGGTGGTGCCTAGGAAGAGGTCTTCCAAAACCCATCGGCAGGCAAGTATACCGCCCCTCCGCTGAGCTGTTCTCGCACTGAAATACGTGTTGCTTTCAGCTTCTACGAGAATGCCCTGACTGCTATTCCAGGTTTTTCATGCCCAAAGGCCCATCCGACCAATCATAGAATATGTATAGCAATATTGACGATTTTCGAGTGGCCATTTCCGATCATTGCTACGACATAATTGTCTTCGCGGAGACTTGATTGGATTCGGTCACACTTACGAGGTCTTCCACTGTAACGCAGACAACAGCCGGAAAGCAACAGGTGGAGGCGTATTAGTAACCGTTAACTCTAAATTTGAAACGAAAAATGTCAAAAGTCCCTACTGGATCTGCTTGAAGCAGGTTTGGACTTCGATTAAACTCCATGATCGAAGCTTATTTCTCTGCGTATTGTGCATTGCTCCTGATCGTAAACGTGATCGCAAACTCATCGAAACGCACTGTCAGTCGATCAAATTTGTATTGGAAGCTACCAAAGCAAAGGACGATGTTATCGTGTTAGGTGACTTCAATATGCCGGGGATCTAGTGAGAAAAATCAAGCAATGGTTTCCTCTATCCAGATATTGGCCGTTCCGTCATACTCCAAAGCTTTTTTCTTCTGGTAAACTTTAGATTTGCCACACTTCCTAAAATCTATCACGTCACTTGATAAGAATTCAATTGAAATCCGGCCGGTACTCGACAGAACAGAGAACGGTACAGGGCAGCGAGAGCCGAAGGAAAGCGAAAACATCTCAGAAAGAAAAAGCAGCACGAAGAAAGTGTTGTAGCTGAAGCTCATAATAGCATGAACAGGAAAGATATGCAGAGATTCTATGCAAAAATCAATGGCGCGAGGCACAAGACCGTAACAGTGCCCGCCATGTGCAATGATCGACAAGGGAATTTTCTGACCAACTAAAGGCCGTGGCTGCCTGGTGGAAGGAGCACTTTCAGCAATTGTTGACGGGGAAAATGGAAATGTAGCGAGAAACAGGATGAACATTAATGATGACGATCAAGCTGTGGACCCACCGACCATAGGAGAGGTTGAAAAGGCTATCAGCGAGCTGATGAACTGTCTGCTGGGAAGGACGAGATCCCGGTCGAGCTTCTCAAGCACGGAAGTGTGCAGCTTTACCAGTCGGCTCACCGAGCACTTCTGAAGGTATGGGAGAAGGAAGAATTGCCCACCGGCTGGTTGGATGGCCTCATACGCCCAATGTACAAGAAAGGGGCACAGACCGGAGTGTGCCAATTACAGAGAAATTGGCCTGCTGAAATCGGCGTACAAAATTCTGTCGCGCATTTAACAGACTGAGACCGCTCGAGGAGTCATTCATCGGAGAATACCAAGCTGGTTTTCGTGGGGGCCGCTCGACAACGGACCAGATGTTTAGCTTGCGAATGATCCTAGATAAATTCCCTGATTGCTTGCAGATTCACCATCTGTTTATTGATTTCAAGGCGGCGTACGACTCAGTGAAAAGCAATGAGCTGTGGCAGATAATGTCTTAACATGGTTTTCCGGTGAAATTAATTAGGCTGAAACGTGTTACGCTGGATGGTTCTAAATCAAGTATTCAGATCGCAGACGAGGTGTCAACCTCAATCGTCACGTTAAACGGGTTGAAGCAGGGAGACGCACTTTCGAATTTACTCTTCAACATTGCACTCGAGGGTGCTATTAGGAGATCTCAGTGGAAGTCAGTGGAAGAGGCCTCTGAAGAGAGAGAACACGAGGATTGGCCTGACCATTAATAGCACCAGAACGAAGTTGTTGAAGAATTTGTTTACCTTGGAACACTTGTGACATGTGACAACGACGTTTCCCGCGAAGTGAAAGTCGTGTTGTGGCTGCGAATAGGGCCTTTTAAGCCAAGCTTAGGTCCCGCAACTTGCAAACGGAAACCAAATTGGCCCTGTATAAAACATTGGTTCTTCCGGTGGCTCTCTACGGACACGAAGCGTGGACGTTGATAAAGGCAGACCGGAAAGCCTTCGGTGTTTTCGAGCGTGACGTTCTGTGGACAATACTCGGTGGGAAACTAGAAAATGGTATGTGGCACAGACGCATAAATCACAAGTTGGATAAAGAGTACAAAGATGCGAATATTATTGAGCGTGTCAAACACGGCAGACATCAGTGAGCTGGTCAAATTATATTCAGCAGGCAACCAAGTAGAGGACTTCGTGGAAGACCATGGCAGTTTGCAATGAAAGAGGACCTGGCGACCCTAAAGGTTCGGGGTAACTGCAGAAGTATCACCCAATACATACGAAGGTGTTGCTCTAAAATACGCCCGGTAATGTCGTGACGCTACGCTGAAGCCATCATGGTACACTAGGTACAGTCGCCTCTCCACATCTCGATATCGAAGGGACCATCAGGATAGGGAGAGATCGAGACAAAGAACATTAATTTTATGAACACTAGATTGAAAATCACTGCGTTACAAGGAAAATAATAAACAAACAAACTTCATTTTGAGTTTCCAAATTATTCTAAATCACTTCACTCATAAGGAGAGACATTTAGAAACAAATAATCAACAGGAACACATCGAGATATGGAGATAACGAGATAAGGAGGATATCGAGATATGAAGAGAGAAATCTTATGCAGAATCAAGGGACCGAAGCAATCATCGAAATATGGAGATATATCGAGATGTGAAGAGTCGACTGTATAACAAAATGCTTTGAATCCAACGATATATACATAGATTTGACTGCAGCTTCCGACAAGCTGAATCATAACGTAGCTGTCGCTAAACTTGATCGGCTTGCGATACATGGCCGTTTTATCCAATGGCTTCAGTCGTATCTTACCCGTCGTCACCTGGCCGTCGTCAAAGAAGACTGTTATTTATCTTCGTTTACTGCTACATCTGGAATTCTGCAATGTAGTCATTTGGGGCCATTGATCTTCCTGATCTATTTCAATTATGCGAACCTAGTTAATGGCCTCAAACTGTATTCGTTCCATCGAAGACTGTTATCTTCTCCACCGACGGCTAAATGCCTTGGCGGATTGGTGTACTCTGAATCGGATGTTAGTGAACCCGTCGATGTCCTCAGTAATTTCGTTTTCCCACAAATAGCAGCACATAGTGCACAAACTTCATTGTCAGGAAAAGAAATCAAACGAATCTGTCAAGAGTTTAGGAGTGCTCTTGGATGCACAGCTATCGTTCAAATAACATGTATACACGCCGTCGGTAAAGCCGCCAGAGCACTTAGGTTCATCTTCCGAACAGCCAAGAAGTTTACGGGCATTTGCTGTCTGAAATCCCCATTGAGGATCGTCTGTTCTACGTGGATTGCGTCTTGAAGATCGAGTCGTCGGTTTTTGGGAAATACGCTGTGACGATTACCTTGGTTGGATCCTTTTTATCTGCCTAGTTACGAAAGTCGTTGCCAATTGATCCATCTGGAGCCACTATCGATTCGTCGAGATACGACGAGAGCATTACTGTTATCGGACGTACTTCAGGGGCGTATTGATTTTCGGTACATATTGGATAAAATCAACATAAATGTCTAACCTCGTGCTCCCAGGAGCAGGTCTGTGCTGCGACTGACGATACAGCGGTCAAATTGCAGCATTCACGGTGCTATCAATGGCATGCAGCGAGTTTGTAACAGAATTGCAACTTTGTTTGACTTCAATTTGTTCCGTCATTTGCTCCGAAGGAGATAGAATTTTTTTCGAGAGCCTGTCATGTTCTGCCTTGTTGTACATGTCATCATAGTTCGGTCTTTCTTGTATGTTGTTGTTTGCAAAAGCTATTAGTATTGACATGTTCGTTCGTTGATTTTTTTTAAACGTGTGCTATTAGATTTTAAGTCTTACCATTAAGGCTTTAGGTAGCTCGTTAAATAATAATAATAAATAACGATTACGCTTGTAGATCTTACCACTTATATTTCCAAATGTTTTTGTGTGACTTAGTACTTCAACTGTATTTAATAAAAGTACAAAGTTCATGACAGCATCGAAATAATTGAAACCCAAAGTTTATATATGGTTTGCTAATATTGCATGTGAACACACTTGCGCTCACTTGTTCCCAAAGGAGTGCATACATAACAGCTGCTACTAAAAAAAAACTTTAAACCGGCAACGCTTCCCCTCGACTGCAGATAACAAGCTTTGTTTTTCATTCGACATACCATCAGTCTGACAAAAATGCTTGCCACTCACATTCGAATGTGTTGGTATTCGAAAGGCCCACAACAGGTATTGACGAAAGCAACAAAAACAAAAACATAACATTGACCAAACTACATTCACTTACTGGAGTAATAAATCAGTGATTGGTATTCTAGTTGCAATTGAAACAAACATCTCACCTTTGCGGTTTATTTGCATGCTATTCCACAGGAAAAGTTGAAGAAATCCTTGCTCGCTTGTTTGTAGAAATAGATTGATCTTACATTCGGAACCGAAATAATAAAATAACACACAATTTTCTTGTACAACAGATTTTTAATTCCGAATATTCTCCCAGACTGATTACTTTTCACTTTCACAACACTTGATGGGGACTTCCAATTGGGATTTAGTCAAGGAAAGCATGGAAATTGTCACAGAACATACACTTGTTACGGAAATATACTTTGACATAGACAACACTTTTTTCTATTTCGTATTTTTTTTTTTCGCTTTTTTGCACAGTCGAAGAAAATTTTGTCAAGGTTGAAACGATTCACACACTGTTGACTGATGATAACTAAAGCAGCACTTTTTGTTTTCGGTGGATTTGTTTTTGTTGATGTTGTTCTACCAATATTCAGACGATACTCTATTCGTAATAAAATCAAAATTATTTCTCAGCAGTGTTGCCAGCCGTGGAGGCATTGATATGGAAAATCTCGTATGTGCAATCACAGCTAGAATGCAAACAAATTGCATAATTTCCAAATCAAAATATTATGTTCTAGAGCAGTGTTGCCAAACTGGAATCTTCTGGAATGCTTCCACCGCTGACCACACTGCCGCGGTGCAATGCAACACAAACATTGGATCCCACGCACACTTGTAAGCGCACTCTTCGCCGCCACAAGTCTGGGAGCCGTGAAAACCAAAATATTTTCACATACGCCACCACTAACCAAAAAAAGGATAGGAAAAATCAATTGAATTTTTCCGCACGATCCATACATACACTCACACAAAATAGGAAAAATAATCGCTTGATACTGAATTTACTTTTTCCAACACCGAATCCAACACAACAAAAATGCCTCTACCCCTCCTCTCAGCACCCACCACTAGACCTTTCGCCTTCTTCTTTTCTCCTAAGATTTATTTTCTTCCACGATCCTCGATAAAAAAAACACTCACTGTCTAAACACGAGAAAAAAGGGAAATTTTCCTCACTCTTTTCCGAGTCTAACAAATTTCCTCCGCGGTCAAATCCACGACCAACGCGAAATTCACGGAAAGCCACAGACACCGGAAAGGGGCGGCACAAGTTCCGACAGACAGGACCTTCCCTAACTCCGGCAGAGAACTGTACGCGACGGCGACGGCCAAGGCAGACGACGACGTAACAAACCTCAAAACTCCAGTTTCCCCAAGTTGAAACACCGCAAATTGACCGGAATCGTCCGAGACGCACTTAGAATCGATGAGACACCGAGCGGAAAATTGCGTATTCCGTCGTTTTTTCCGAGTAGTAGTACCGAAAGACAGGACCGAGTACACTTTGGCGAGACGAAGAGTATATAGATAGTACAGAAGAGGTCTTCCTTGCAGTGGGATCGCTTAATGAGATGTTATTCTGGCTGAGCTACTAACTGAGCGCGACAAAGCGGTGCCGAAGGCACTCAGCGAGAAGCTCAGTCTGCCTGCGCGATGAGCACACCTTTACCTCTGATTGTAAAACGAATCAAAACACGCTTTGATTGTGTGGGGGTGCCGGAGATAGTGTGAAACAAATATGGCTGAATTTGAGCTCAGTTTTGCAACACAACTCTTTTGTTGGGACAAATTCGGTAAAATCCGTGAACGAGGGGTTTTCTGAGTTCTTATTGGATTTAAGTCGAAGCACATACATATATTCGTATACGGTGTACTGGAAAAATGTTCATGAATTTAATAAATCAAAATGTAAAGGACAAATTCATAACCAAACAAATCACAAAACATATAGGTCAATTCACAACATTGCATTTGTAACGTTCCTTTCACTCCTTGTGAAGTGAATGTCACCCTTTTAGCCCTACGAGATGACATGGTTTCGTATTGAATGTTGGTGTTCCCAAGCTAATTCCGTAAAATACTAGTTTTCTTATAACGTTTGATTGGTTTGAGTCGACATTGTACAGTTTCTGTCTTCATAGGTGAGGATCTGATACCTGAAGGGCATTTCTAATGTAATATGTTCATTTAACATTAACAATGTGATGTCTGTGGTTGGAAGACATTCCACTGCACAAACATATATCGGAACAAATTAATTAACTTTCAAATTTGCCTACTTTCAGAGTATTTGACCACGTGACAAACCATGTGCTTATTTAAATCATTCGATTGTTATACCTTTGTAAGGTGACAGTGAATTTATTTGTGGACTTTCACAAATTATTTGGTTATTTTATGGCAATTAACAAACATTCAACAGTTATCAGGGGAACATATTCTGATTCGGACCTTCAAGCATTTGTCAATACAGGCGCTAATGTAAAGATCGTGTTTACCGTTTTTATTCACCGTCTGGCTTGAATCTAACGCAATAAATTTGACACCTCTCAGTTCATTCGTTTGATTTTTATATTAGTTAGTTGTTTTGAAGTGCTCTAGTGTGCTGTCAGTTAGCATTAAGTTTCTGTAAGCGACAACAGTTCTTTAATTTTTCTGTTTTATTTTATAATCGAATCCCTTTTGCCTGAACTTTCTTCTGTTCATATGGTTTTGATATGTCTATACTCTGGCACGGTAAATGGCTGGGCATGGCGTACCATTGGTACCTCGGGTACCTGAAGGAATAAAATAGACCCCTCTGTGCGGTCCTTAGCCTCTTGCCCAGCAACTCCTATCCCTACCTCCTCGCGGTACTGGCCGGGGTACGAGTAACCTTAGGGAAGATCGGGTAACCAACCCCCGGTGGGAACTTTGCTCGTATGCTGTCAGGGAAGGGGGGGGGTTTGCTTTTGCTTTTGCTTCTGCAAACCTTGAGCGTCTGTACTCCATGTTAGGAGCGGCTGATCATCGTCCGAGTGCCAGAGAAGGACTCTAAGCTAAACAGCGCACTATGGTCCTCCGAACATTTAGGGGGAATGGTCCTCCGGAAATCTAGGGGGTTGGTGTCAGGCCCTGCAATCCAGCCGTAAAAAAAATCTAGCAACGAATAATCAACGAGAGAATACGAACCGGGACAATCGGCGAAGACCACAGCGACGTAAAGGGACTAGCGATTGGAAGCTCGGTACGTGGAACTGTAAATCTCTCAACTTCATCGGGAACACACGCATACTCGCCGACGTGCTGAAGGACCGTGGATTCGGCATCGTAGCGTTGCAGGAAGTGTGTTGGAAGGGATCAATGGTGCGAACGTTTAGAGGTACCATACCATCTACCAGAGCTGCGGCAATACACATGAGCTGGGAACAGCTTTCATAGTGATGGGTGATATGCAGAGGCGCGTGATCGGGTGGTGGCCAATCAATGAGAGAATGTGCAAGTTGAGGATCAAAGGCCGGTTCTTCAACTTCAGCATAATAAACGTGCACAGCCCTCACTCCGGAAGCACTGATGATGATAAAGACGCTTTTTATGCGCAGCTCGAACGTGAGTACGACAGCTGCCCAAGCCACGACGTCAAAATCATTAAAGGAGATCTAAACGCTCAGGTTGGCCAGGAGGAGGAATTCAAACCGACTAGTGGAAAGTTCTGAGCCCATCGGCTGACAAATGAAAACGGATTTCGCCGCCTCCAAGAATATGGCCATACGTAGCACCTACTTCCAGCACAGCCTTCCGTACCGATACACCTGGAGATCACCACAGCAGACAGAATCGCAAATCGACCACGTTCTGATTGATGGTCGGCACTTCTCCGACATTATCGACGTCACCCAGACAACCAAAATGTACGTATAACGAAATCACCTGGAGGCTTTATATGTGCAAAATTTCACTTATAAGATGTCGCGAAAAGGCCTTCTACGTACAAAAGTGGAGGCGATATGCGTGCATATATTATGTGATGAATAATAACATACAATGCGAGTGTATAAATATTCTACCGAACCAACCTGTAATCTTATGCGACTTAACTTATGATAACAAATGTTGATTTGACAGCTGCTACGGATTGATGCGACTTACTTTGTACGAGTGTACGAGACGAAACAAAATGTATAAATGAACTCAGGAAATAAGTGTTTTATGCGAGGAAACTCATCAAACTGACGAGTTTATCCACGGTGTTTTGCGGGTTTGATGTAATTAGTATGAATAAACGAATTGTAACGTGAACTTTCTTGCGATTTCTGGTTGTCTGGGCAGGACCTATCGTGGCGCTAACATCGACTCTGACCACTATCTGGTGATGGTCAAACTTCGCCCAAAACTCTCCGTCGTTAACAACGTACGGTACCGACGGCCGCCCCGGTATGACCTAGAGCGGCTCAAGCAACCGGATGTCGCAGCGGCATACGCGCAGCAACTCGAGGCTGCATTACCGGAAGAGGGTGAGCTGGACGAAGCCCCTCTTGAGGACTGCTGGAGAACAGTAAAAGCAGCCATCAACGATGCAGCTGAGAGCAACGTCGGGTACGTAGGACGGAGTCGACGGAACGATTGGTTCGACGAGAAGTGCCAGGAGGTTTTGAAAGAGAAGAATGCAGCGCGGGCGGTCATGCTGCAGCAAGGGACCCGGCAGAACGTGGAACGCTATAAACGGAAACGGCAACAGCAGACCCGCCTTTTTCGGGAGAAAAAACGCCGCCTGGAGGAGACGGAGTGCGAGGAGATGGAACAGCTGTGCCAGAAGCTCAACGCATCCCGCAACGGCTTCGTGCCGCGAGCCGAGATGTGCAGGGATAAGGATGGGAGCATTCTGACGGACGAGCGTGAGGTGATCGAAAGGTGGAAGCAGCACTTCGACGAGCACCTGAATGGTGCTGAGAGCACAGGCAATGAAGGACGGGACAACGGAGGAAATGGCTTCGTCAGTACAGCGGAAGATGGAAACCAACCAGCCCCCACTTTGAGGGAGGTTAAGGATGCCATTCACCAGCTCAAGAACAATAAAGCTGCTGGTAAGGATGGTATCGGAGCTGAACTCATAAAGATGGGTCCGGAAAGGCTGGCCATTTGTCTGCACCGGCTGATAGGCACAATCTGGGAAACAGAACAGCTACCGGAGGTGTGGAAGGAAGGGGTAATCTGCCCCATCTACAAGAAAGGCGATAAGTTAGATTGTGAGAACTTTCGTGCGATCACCATTCTAAATGCAGCCTACAAAGTATTATCCCAGATCATCTTCCGTCGTCTGTCACCTGTAGTAAACGAGTTCGTGGGAAGTTATCAAGCCGGCTTCGTTGACGGCCGATCGACAACGGACCAGATCTTTACTGTACGGCAAATCCTCCAAATGTCGTGAATACCAGGTCCCAACGCATCACCTTTTCATCGATTTCAAGGCGGCATACGACAGTATCGACCGCGTAGAGCTATGGAAAATCATGGACGAGAACAGCTTTCCCGGGAAGCTCACGAGACTGATAAGAGCGACGATGGAAGGTGTGCAAAATTGTGTGAAGGTTTCAGGCGAACACTCCAGTTCGTTTGGATCCCACCGGGGACTACGACAAGGTGATGGACTTTCGTGCCTGTTGTTCAATATTGCGTTAGAAGGTGTTATGCGGAGAGCCGGGCTTAACAGCCGGGGTACGATTTTTACGAGATCCAGTCAATTTGTTTGCTTCGCGGATGATATGGACATCGTTGGCCGAACATTTGAAAAGGTGGCAGACCTGTACACCCGCCTGAAACGCGAGGCAGCAAAAGTTGGACTGGTGGTGAATGCGGCCAAGACAAAGTACATGCTAGCTGGTGGGGCCGAGCGCGACAGGGCTCGCCTAGGTAGCAGTGTTACGATAGACGGGGATACGTTCGAGGTGGTCGACGAGTTCGTCTACCTTGGATCCTTGCTGACGGCTGACAATAACGTTAGCCATGAAATACGGAGGCGCAACATCAGTGGAAGTCGGGCCTACTATGGCCTCCAGAAGAAGCTGCGGTCAAAAAAGATTCACGCCCGCACCAAATGTACCATGTACAAAACGCTCATAAGGCCGGTAGTCCTCTACGGGCATGAAACGTGGACGATGCTCGAGGAGGACTTGCAAGCACTTGGAGTCTTCGAACGTCGGGTGCTTAGGACGATCTTCGGCGGTGTGCAGGAGAACGGTGTGTGGCGGCGAATGATGAACCACGAGCTCGCCCAACTCTACGGCGAACCCAGTATCCAGAAGGTGGCCAAAGCTGGAAGGATACGATGGGCAGGGCATGTTGCAAGAATGCGGGACAGCAACCCTGCAAAGATGGTATTCGCTTCGGATCCGGTTGGTACAAGAAGGCGTGCAGCGCAGCGAGCTAGGTGGGCGGATCAAGTGCGTATCGATTTGGCGAGCGGTGGGGCAGAACCGAGGATGGAGAGATGCGGCCACGAACCGAGTATTGTGGCGTGAAATTGTTGATTCAGTGTTATCTGTGTAGATGTTAACTAAATAAATGAATTAATACAAATATTTCTATTGGATATCCAGGCAGCGGCCCGCCATGAAGATAAGCGGAACGCAGCACCATCGGAAGTTCTGCACCTGCATTACGGGTCGGGGGATGATGGGGCGAACCTACGCCACTGTCGTCTCATAGTGAACAACCTTGCGCCTTTTCACCTATACACGGGTAAAAATCGGATTCCCAAAATCATAAAAAAGACTCATGATTTCTGGAGCCTAGGGTATTTTCAGTTTATGAAAATACACCATGATTCGAAAGCATGATATCATGATTCGGTGCACCCGTAACGCAGTCAGTGCGTTATACTTTTGGCAGAATCATAAAGCTAAATCATGATGTTGGGATTTGGAATCATAATTTCCGGTGCGCATCTTTATGATTCTGGAATCATATATTTAGGCTTTAGAATCATGATTCCAGGTGCGCATGGTTTATGATTCCGGTCGGTTTTTTACAGGATCATGCAGCTAAATCATGCCATTGGGATCCCAAATCATGATTTCTGGTGCGCATCGTTTATGATTATCATTATATTTTCGGACCATAAAGTGAAATCATGATACTGGGATTTGGAATCATGATTTTGGGTGCGCATTGCTAATGACTCTGAGGAGGATGTAACGACAAAATTGCGTTGATACTTTCATTTATTGTAAAGAACTACTGTAGTGTGAAAGACAGAATAATATTTTAACTATTATTGTGCGTAAAGTTGACTTTTCATGTTTGGTGATTTGTAGATAATATTGTATTATTTTCTTGTTTATTGAAATGATGAAGGTTTGTTCTTTGGTAAATGCTACTACACATAGAGTACCTACATACACTCCCGGTCAAAAGTTTGGGGTCACCCCTGAAAGACATATATAAGTTTTATGGTGATATCTCTGCGAATTTTCATCCGATTTCAAATCCTTTAGGCTCATCTGAAAGATAAAGAATTAAACTTTGTACATAGTTTGCAGATAATAATTTTTTACATATGGTCGGTGTTAAGTCAGAGTGAACTAGGCGATATTTTGGACAGGTGTAGACAAGCCAACAATTTTGACAACTCTGAACTTTTCGATGCTATTTTGTTAGAGATGTTTTATTACATAAAAGAACTATGGTATTTCAGAAAATAAAGCGTTTGATGTGATATCCCAAGTGCCTGAAGGACATTTTTCTAAAATCATTGAAAAATACATGGTCCGGTCTGACTGGACATCGACCATATAGTGTATGGAAAAATGACCCAAAATTTTGATATTTTCAATTGCGCCTACCAAATTTTGAGATGAAGGTTGTAATAGAAGCCTAGTTCTATACCCTCTCAGCCACTTTTAAGAGATCATGGCGGAAAAATCTAGGAAAAAGGTATTCCAAAAAATATCAACTGATGTCATTGAAAAAATTTTTGGGTCACCCCTTAGTATGTTGCAATCCTTAAGTTTTGAGTCTCTTTCATAAAAAATGTAACAATTTTTCGTTCATATCTCTATCATTTTTTTTTTCAAAATTATATTTCTACACTGCTGGTGAAGGATAATGAATAGTACTCATTATAAGTCTTACGAAAATGAACTCAAACTTTCATGGACTGCTTCATACTAAGGGGTGACCCAACACTTTTGGTCGATGACCAAAATGACTTTTGTGTCAATTTTTCATATATTAAATGTAAAAAAATATTGCCTGCCAACTTTGTACAAAATTAGTTTCATTCCTTATGCTTAAAAGATTTGAAATCGGATGTAAATTCGCAGAGATATGACCATAAAACTTTTACATGTTTTTCAAGGGGTGACCCCAAACTTTTGACTAGAAGTGTATGGTACTAAATTTAAGAAGTTACCTGTCATTTTAGTACCTTTAGAAGTTGCTTGTAGTGTTCCTAACTGGTAATATCAGCTATTAGTAACTACATATGGATTAGCTAGAGCAGGGGTTCCCAAACTTTTTGTAATCACGGCGCCCTTTGACATTTTTTATCAGAAGCGCGGCGCACTATTATCATTTTATACAAAAATATGAATATTTTCGACAAAGTTTCTGCCAGACTTTTCATGCTAGAACAAAATCTACTTTTGCAAAAAGTACGTTCTTTGATAATTCAATAAAATTATTGATATGAAAAACAATTGCACATTTTTTTTTACAAAAATAGGAATCTGCAAAAAATATTAAATTATATTCTGAACTATCACAGTTTCTGGTGTTTCTGGATCCTGTAGTGAACTTTAAATTCTTGCTAAATTTGCGCCGCTTGTATTGTAAAAGCATAAAAATAGAAAAAACGACAAATTTTGATCGAAGCAGGATTTAAAAAAAATCGTCAAAGGATTCCTTTCAATTCGAGGCTATAAAAATGTCTTTACATTTGCGAAAGATTTTAACATGGTTAACATTTTTGCATCAGAATAAGAAATAAGAAAAGTTAAATTGTTTCTCCCAGTGTTGTGAAACCCCCTTCTCGATATAACTAAGCGACTTTATTTTGATAAGGAGAATAAAAATTATGGCATTTCCAGGTTAGTTTACTTTTTGACATATGATCGCAGAAATGAGCCAGCCTAGGGCTGCAATTCTCTTAAACAATTAATAACATAAGTTCTTCCGTTTCTATGAAAATGTGTAGTATAACACAGGTAAACAGAGGAAGAGCAAGCAAGCAAGATGAAAAAATCATAGTGGAGCTTTTAACAACACAATGTAACTCCATCTAGCCTGAAGATCTGTTTGTTACTGAGATCCCTACCAGCAAGGTTGTGACTATAGCGTAATAACAATTTGATATCATTTATAGAGGATGTTGTTTTCAGAACTTCATCAATATATAAACTCTGAGAAAGTTCTAACTAATCCTACAGAAAACTCTATTACAGTAGACGTTCGGTCGGTGCAAACGGTTTAACTGCAATGCTTTTTAACTGCAAGTCCGGTAACTGCAACAATTCTCCAGTTATCGCACCACCAAACGTCAAAATGGTGCGCCATGTTAGCCCCTGTTAGCCCAAATGAACAGTCGAATGAATTTCACGTTCATTTTACGTCAGTTGATGGGTTGTTGACGTTTGTCAGTCGTTGCAGTTATCGAATTTCGTTCGCTAAGTGAAACGTAAACATGTTGCAGTTACCGAACGTCTACTGTATATACCTTTACAATGTTTGTCAACATAAATTTGGAACATGGAATTTGAAAAACTTTGAACATAGATATTATTTTTTTTTTTTTTTTGAACTGGTGAGCGATATCTCAAAGCTATCTTAATGTTTTCACTCCCAAAAAGTTGCATTCAACTTCTGTGGCGAGCAGCTTAATTGTCTTCTTTGTTCGATTTTCGTATTCAACTTTCGTCTGATGCTTTCGATCAATGTAATACAATTATAACATAAGTTGAGAAGGTTTGCCAGGCCTTACTTTTAATCGGCCCACGGCGCCCCTGAAAAAGATTTAAGGCGCCCCAGGGGGCCGCGGCGCACAGTTTGGGAAGCACTGAGCTAGAGGTTTTGTCTGTCATTTTTTGCAGACTAAACTACTGTGTGACGGTCTGATTAAGGACATGTGATAGCCATTTTTAGATTTCACAAACAATCTAAAAATGGCTATCACAATGGCCGCCTCTCATTCTGCTCTAATTCCCATGATCATAAATCTGATCATCCAGCAGGTCTATGAAGCTGAAAATATAACTCGTTGCTCGCTCACTCGCAGTAAACATTGTGGTACATTTTTCAGATTGAGGCAGATTTTCAGATTTGTGCTCGAGAAAACGCGAGGCAAAATGCATAGTTTTTGAAAGTAAACGCACTGCACCTTCACCTTAAGCTATTTGTGAGTACAACATTTATTTAAAACATATTTTGGGGTTTTGAGTTTAATTCATTTATTCTATTCTTTTCACTTGAAAAAAGATTATTTTAAGAAAAAAAAAAAACGATCTTCCAGTTTAATTATCTATACCTTTTAGCAAATCACGTGTGCTCTTCGGGAGCTCAATAATGGACGCCGGGATTTTGAACAGGTATGACTGAACAAAGAGCCACAGCGGTTTGCAGTCCGGAGTATATCGCAAATTTAGCACATAAGTGATATGCATACAAATGCATACAGCATGCACAATATTATCTGCGATATACTCCGCGCCGCCAAAAATAACCATCGTTGCTTTTGTAGAGTTGCTCGTGCCCACTGCGACAATTTGAGGTTGTAGCGATGATTCCCCAAATTTTTCGCGGAGATGGTTCAGTCGCCGCTCGATCCTCCCTTCTATATCACCTGCGTTCTGTATAAAAAAGAAAAAGTAAATACGAAATTAACTAATAAAGCATAAAACTATACTCAAAGACAACTTTGTTATGAAGTGCAGCTATAAATTATGTGGTACAATTGATATAATTGTGTTCTCATGAACACTAAGTTGAAGAGGCAGGCGAAGTTTCCAGTGGGAACGTTTGAGACAGAAAGAAGAAGAAGAAGAATAATGTGTAACAACCAGAATATGCAGATGGTCGATAATCATGATTTTCTGTGCTGATATTAACTACATTTATTAGGGCTTCTGTCACTATGAATACAAGGTATAGTTTTATTTGAAGCAAGTAAAATTATATTCTTCTTCTTCTTACTGGCTCGACGTTCCTTACTGGAACTTGGCCTGCCTCTTCAACTTGTGTAGAGAGTACTTTTACAGTAGTAGAGCACTTTAACAGTTATCAATTGATCGGCTTTATTTGCCTGCCTTTGCATGATTTGTACATTGTGTGGCAAGCACAATAATACTCTATGCCCAGGGAGTCGAGAAAATTTCCCGACCGGACCGGGAATCGAACCCGCCGTCTCCGGATTGGCGATCCAAAGCCTTAACCACTAGGCTAACTGGAGACCCAAGTAAAATTGTATTACACTTAATCATTATCTTTATACAACAACGGACTAATTCTCTTTGAGTGGTCCTCAGCTTGTCCAAAGGTAAATATAGAAACATTTAGAATCAATCAAGTGATTCATTTAGAAGAATACCTGCAAAGAAAAGAAAAATAATATTTTTTTCACTTTTACACATTATTTTTCCCCTTTCCAGAGGGAGGAGGGGTTCCAAACTACCCTTAAAACCTTCCCCGTCCCCAAAAAACCCCTGTATGCAAATTTTCACGCCGATCGGTCCAGTAGTTTCCGAGTCTATAGCGGTCAGACAGACAGACAGACAGACAGAGACAGAAATTCATTTATATATATATAGATATTGTTCAAACAATACAACTGTTTTTCTCTGGAAGTATAACTTTCATTCCGTGTAAACTTCTACTCGCCAAAGAATAACAAGGATATTAGACTCAGAATACTTATTTTTATAATGAAGCAAAAGAAACCATACTTACTCAATGTTTCTCATTACATATTAGCTTTGTTTGTTAGCTCACTTTCTCATCAACTCAATTTTTCACCAACATATTGTTTTACAAACTCACTTTCTCATCAACATATTTCCCACCAACCAATTTACATTCTTACTAACATACTTTCTCCCTGAACTTTTCACAAACTCATTTTCTCACTAACTCACCCAATCACCCATATTCTCACTAAGTCCCTCACTTAATCATTTTCTCACCAACTTTCTAATTCGTTTAATAACTCACCTCTGTTCTGTGAACTGATTGGCTTAGACAGAGAACTGCATTCAACTTTTTAACGATGTTTTTTCTACTTCGGCTCCATTATGCTTCCGAACTTCTGTGCCTTTCGATAAAATACTATGTTTGAGTTATTATAAACGATGTTTTTTTTTCAAATATCTTGAATGGGATGCAATGTACAGTTCACCTGTCAGCCGTATCAAGCATTCAAATTCTTCTTATTAGATTGTTTTTGTGTATTGTATTGCCTGTATCTGCAAAAACAGTTCCATATGAAAAAAGTTGGCATTGAGAAAATCGTTATCAAAGTTTCAAACTACATAATTCATCCAAATGTTTGAAAAATCACTTATAATTAGCCAATATACAACATGGACCCGATTTTGTCAGCTCCATTTTGCGACAATCTTTATGCTGTCATCATTTTACAAATGAAAATTTTCCAAATCTTTTTGGTTCATCATCAAACTGCTTTCGAAAACTAAAAAATAGAGCGATAAAAAGTTGAAAAATATGTTTAAATTTTAAAGGAGAGCAAAACATGTTCTCCAAACAGGAGCTGACAAAATTGGGTCAATAATGTATGTACGATAATAAAGTTACAGTTACAATGAAGTTAGAATATTATAATAAATTATAGAAAAATAGAATGACCTCGAAAGCAGATCCTTATGATGATTCCTGGTCAGTTCAATTCCATCATGGGGCTGAAATGCAGTTACTTTGGGTCTCCAGGTAGCGTAGTGGTTAAGGCTTTGGATCGCCATTTCGGAGACGACGGGTTCGATTCCCGATCCGGTCGAGGAAGAATTTTTCTCGACACCCTGGGCATAGATTATCATTGTGCTTGCCACACAATGTACAATAATTATTCGTGCAATGGCAGGCAAAGAAATCTTTTCAATTAATTACTATGAAGTGCTAAAGGAACACTGAGTTGAAGAGGCAAGCCAAATTTTAGTAGGAACGTCTAGACAGAAAGAAAGAGTCATAAACTAAAATGGGACAATTATGTGTGGAACGGCAGATTGAATGTCTGCCTGATAAAAATATTTAAATTTGTATTATTTGTTGCTAGACAACAGAGATTGTGTTGAAAACTACAGTAGTGCTTACGTCGACTATATGATTATGGACAGGATAGTAGGAGTGGGAATGGGGCACCCAAAACAGCAATGAAAATGGAAGCTAATTACGAATTAGAAGGCGGTGGAAAGTGGTCAGCATTTGATTTCCATTGCAGATGCAAAAATAGATTCATTTTGTAACACTTACCGGTAGTTGTGGGGGAAGTCGGAACGGGAATACCTACTGGGCGGAACCAGCCAAGGCTGAAAACGAAACGTCCGGAACGGCAACAAAATCGGGAGCTTATTACGAAGAGAAGACGGTGAAAAATGGTCAATATTTGATTTCGATTAGAGGAGCAAAAATACATTAATTTTGTATCACTTACCGATAGTTGGTAGGGCAAAGCTGGTCACTCAATGCGGAGCCGGAACGGATGCACCTATTGGACGGCAACAGCCGCGGCGGGAATGGCGACAGTGGCACTGGGACAATGAAACGGCTAAAAAGAGAAGACGGTGGAAAATGGTCAAAATGGATTTCGATTACAGGCGCAAAAATGGATTAATTTTGTATCACTTACCGGTAGTTAGTAGAGCGGAGCCGGAAGAATTTTCCCTCAATGCGGAGCCGGAACGGGTACACAGGAGCCGGAACGGGCAACAACCACGGCAGGAAAGGAACAGAATGAAACGGCTAAACAGAGAAGACGGTGGAAAATTGTCAGCATTTGTATTGAATTGCATGCGTTTTTTCACTTACTGGTAGTTCTTCAGAGCCGGAATAGCTCGATATCAACGGAGCAGGAACGGAATAGTAGAGCAGGAACGACAGTAGAGCAACAGCGGCGCAGGTAACCGGCAATAAAAGTGAACTTTTTTTTAAAAAAAAGGGCAACTTTTCCGTGAATGCGCAGCCAACTATGCTTTGCACAAGCTTTGCTAAACACGTTTTGACAGGTGCACCGTGTGCGTAACGCTTTTCATGGTCATGATTTGGAGCTCATGAAAATTGTTGCTCTGAATCATGATAGTGGTAGCTCAGCTTCAAAAATCATGAGTCTGAATCATGATTTCGTCCCAAGAGCAATTTATAATTTTCATGATTCGTAAATCATGATAATGGGATCAGATTTTTTCCCGTGTACAGCCGGATTAGATAGCTGTCATCTATTGACAGCTTTCAGATATCGTAATTTCCGCAAATCATTCTCAAAACCATTGTAAATTGTATACTAGACAAGTAGGAAGAGTAAAAAATAGTGAATTTTCGTTAATAGGACCGTCATCCTGTAGAATCAAACTGAATTTAAACATGGAGACCAAATATAAGTCCTGAAATTATGTTCTAACATTAATTATCTGAATCGATGTTACCCCAATATCAGCCAAATTAAAAAAAAATATCGGAACATTTCTTAAACATATTTTTTTCGAAATTATAAAGCAGTTTATAATCATGAGCGTTGATTATCAATATTTGGTTTAAAATATAAAATTTGCAATATTTTCACTTTTAAATGAAATTATAGAGAAATAAGGGTGTCCTACGTTAGGCGGAAACAAGAATAGCAGAACCACATAAGGCTAATTAAAATAAGACGGACTTCTTGAACCAGCGCATTTTTTTTTACTTTGTGTCTCCAATGAACCTTAATAAATTTGTACAGGTTGGCGTTGGCCTCGTATAGGTTCAGATTATGTCACCAGGCATTTAGGTGCATTGTACCGAATAACACAAGCCCGAATACCATTAGCCATAAGCTTGAATTCCAATATTGATGCAGCAATATTACACGAAAGAACAGCACATATTTTAAAGAAGGAACGATTTCTGCTGGCTCTTTAGTTGCTCATGGCGCCTAATAATTCTCGAAAGAATGGCCGATGAAAGGCCGAAGAAGGAAAAAACCATAATAAAATTATTCCATTTCAATTAAAATTGGATCATGTTCATTATTCGGGCTTGTGGCATTCGCATTGAAAGTCTTTAAAGAAGTATTATGGATAAAATTGAAGGATTTGTAATATTCTAACAATTCCAATCAACATGGTACGGAAACTAGGTATAAAATGTGCCAATGGGGTAAAACGCATCACCGCATTATCCCGGAGATAAAAGGTATATATTGTCAAATTCAGTCATTTCATACGATTTCAAATTCACTATTAAAATTTAGCTGGAAGACAAACCAGCCATAGGCTAAAAGTCTCATTTGAAACTTAGTTTTTTCTTAAGTGGCGTATATTATCCCGTCTTTTCTCACATCGATTTGGTTTGAAGCTAAAAAATAATCTCCTAGGCGGCATCCATTTATTACGTAACGCTAAAATTGGACATTTTTTACACCCCCTCGGTAACGCTTTTTGCATGAAAATTTGAAAAATTGTGTATGACTCATAACGCTTGAGCATACCCCCCACCCTCTCGAGCGTTACGTAATTTGTGGACGCCGCCCTATGACGATTTTGCACTTTACAAGAAAATTGGTTGCTACGGAGAAACCTTACGTTGCTAATAATTAAACTTCGATTACTTGTTGATTGATAGTAAACAACTTCAAGTTGCATAGCAACTGTTTTTTTCATGTGGTGATCGCTATAAAAAGCACCAGATCTTTGTGGTCGGTTTTTACCGTTTTATCGTCATGCTCAATAGATCACAAGTACGATGATTTCCAGCGAATCAGATTTGTTCAGGTTTTCCGGAGAAGAAGCGCAAAGTGTAAGGAAAATAGTTTATTCTCAAAAGAATAAAGAGATGCTATACGTTGATGGATAACTGTACAGTTCATAGAAGAAGGTACAGTGAAACCTCCATGAGTCGATGTTCCATGACTCGATATCGACTCATAGAACCATACTGAAATCAAAATTTCATGGTTACTATGATGGTCCCCTTAAACAGCTTTCCGAAGCATTTCTGTTCCACTACTCGATATTTCCATGAGTCGATGGTCCCTTGAGATATCGACTCATGGAGGTTTCACTGTATGTTAAAGTTGATATTTTCTCTGCAATGTTACTTACCGATTTTTATCTTATGTTTTTCAGAAAAACGGTATTGCTGTTTGCATTTGGGGAGCAAATCTTGACTAAACGTCCTCCAAATGCGGTAACACAAAACAATCGAAGGACACCTAGCAACGATTAAATAAATCACCGCCGCCCTAGCAAGATAAATCGATCTTTGACATCGCATTTCTTGTGAAAAATCTTACCGCGTTTGGTGTTCCCGCATTTGATATTTGAATTTCAAATGCACACAGCAATATAAGCTATTGGGGATATGCTAAACGTAAGCATGGTAAGCAGACTGCAGGGCAGTGCAAGTGACGCCTGGTTTCTGTACTGAATGCCGAAGTCCACAAAATCCTGTCAAAAAAGGAACATGTGCATGAGCATAACCCTCTGGATTCTCTTGAAAGAGACTACAGAAGTCAACTTAAAAATAAATCTGTTAACTCTACTGATATCTCTTAAAGGATTGTGCGTGAAGTGGCATCGAATAACCCACAAGTTCTCCAAATACGGGCCACAAAATTCGCTCAAAAAATGGTAGTTCATAGGGCCGGTAAAAAAGAGCTACGAAGGAATTATGAGGCTGATAACGATGAGGGAGAGCCGTTCATTCCCGAGGAGTTGAAGAAAACCATCGATGGACAACCTTTTCTTTTAACGGAAGATGCAGATGCCCAGTCTAATTTTTTGATTTTTACGACGTTTCAAAATCTTCAGCCAGTATTGCCAATAAAATTGGCAAAATTTATCGACTATTTTGAGCAAACTTACGTCTTCGGTAGAAATAGGAACGGATGGCCACAACTTCACCCAAGCCTATGGTCCAACTTCAAACCAGTAATGGAAGGTATTCCACGGTCCACCAATTTTCTAGAAGCGTGGTATAGAAGGTGGTCAACGTTGGTAGGAAACAATCACCTAGGTATGCATAGGCTAGTAGACGAGTTGAGAAAGGAACAGCATGAAACAGAATGCAAAAGTCTATGCATCTTGAAAGGAGATCTGGGTCCGCATGAAGATGCTGACAACGCCGAAATGGATCGGAACATATTCAAGCAATGTTCCAGCGCTGCTGTTGTCAACAACAGGGATTTTGTAGAAGGAATGGCACATTGTCTAGCTGCAAAAACAAAGCAAAACTGAAATGATTCAATGTACAAAAATATGTTAAACAGAATTCAAAAAGCGGTATGTTTTGGTCCTTGGTGTGTTCTGCACAAAAGCAAAGCTGTTGATATGGTGCTAATTACAAACTAACTGTCGACAACTAATCGTTTTCAAAATAATTAAAAAATATCTTGATCATTTATATATTTTTTCCTTTGAGCAACACTCTGAAACTTTTAAAAAATAACGGCATTGTATTAAATTGACTGCAGACAAATGTTCAGGTTATTTGAAGTACGTCATTCAAATTGAAATGAATTCGGGCAAATAGGAGCTGACAGAGCGCCGGCATATTATATGGATAATCAAATGGATCAAATACCACTTATTTTGTCACTGACTGCAGATTGCAGATGAGAGTGGATAACGACGTTTCACGTAACTTGAAGCGTGGCCGTTCCGCATAATAAACATTTGGTATAATGAGGATTTCATGCATCCTTCAGAATGCTACATACTGTTGATGATACTCTTTTTGAGCGAAATTGTTTCATGCCGAATGTATTTATGTGAAATTAACTTCGGTGAAACGTATTTATGCGAAATGATCACCCCTAAATAGATGTTTAATTTTGTAAAACTGCAATAGCATTTTTAAGGAAGTAGGAAACGAGTGAATGAACAAATAACCTTGCGTCAAAATTACTCACCCTCAAATTGTAATTTGATTGCCTTCAAATTAGCTCTGGCTTTAATGACATCAAATTGTCGATAAGAAGAGGCAAAAACATTTAAACCGAACAATCGAATACCGGTCACCTTTGGATTCGGTTTCAAATAGAAGCTATCATGAATTCTAGTTTAATATTCAGTGTTTTGATTTGCTTTGTAATGTTACCTGTTAGTTATGGATTCCGGCTAAGTAATATGAAGTGCAGAAAATGTAGTCCATTTGTAAATTCGTTTTTTTTTTCTACCAAATATAGATATCTTCACCGGTTCGAATCTCTTCAGCAGCATGATGGGCTTCTATAAACCTGCTTACAGTGCGTACTCCTACCCTGAATACGATTACTATCAGGACTACGACAGTAAAGACAGTTTGTACAACAGTTTCAATTACATCTCCGATTATCCAACCAGGGAGCCGGTTTATGACCAGAACTACGACGATTACTACACAGAAGATGGATTCTGTTGGTATTGCTAGGGGTTGTAACTAGAGTGACAAAGTAAGGGACAAATTGTGATACTAATTAGCGAATAAAACAGTTTTTCATTTAACATTGCTGATTGCAAACTTTTCCACTCATTGCTTGAACAAACATCTCCCACCAGTAAGTTTGTTATTGCGCCTCTGTTTCAGATCTTGATTGGAAAGTTCTATTACTGATCGAAATCTAATTGGGAAGTTTTACTTTTACTCCATCTCCGCGTCAAACACCGTTGCCGACCATAACCTGTACAATTGTCGAACCCGAATCCGCTCGAGGGCGCTACCGTCTTCTTTCTCCTTTGACGGTCTTACGCTTTTCTTTCTTCTCCTCGCGCAGTTGTTTCTGCTTTTCGCGGTCCTGTTTGTCCTTATCTTTCTTCTGTTGACTCTCCAGTTTGGCCTGTTCGCGCTTTTCCCGTACCAAGGCGGCCACGTCAGCGGCATTGGTGTTGCGCGTGAGGCCTCCGTTGGATGACGAAGCAAGTCCACCTCCTCCGCCGGCCCCATCGTCGTCGTCCTCCCCGTCCGGTTCGCTTTCCGAGAGCTGTTGAGCGGAATCGAAAAGTTGAAGAAAGAGATTATTGGTATAAATAGGGAGGTGTTAGTATCCATCGTATTGATCAGTGAGAACTGCAATTTTCCCAGTATTGCAGTGAATGATGCTGATACAAACCGATGCCAAACAATTCTTTTTTGCAATTTCTCATCGTAATAGGCTGTTTTTCATCACGCCAATCTGTCATGAAACGGCCTACTTTCCTGCACTGAAGTATTCAGTGCGGGAATAGTCATTACCTAACTGAAACCAGTGCTGTAATGATTCATTACGCAACGCTTTCTCATTACGCAACTGTTTTGGGTTGCGTAATGAATCATAACACAACAATTTTTCAGAAATTGTGAAATAATGGTGAATGCTTTCTGACATAATTTCTGATACCCTCAAGTGGTCTTCTACGAAATTGCAAAAAATGTTGTACGTATTTCGTTGCAGAACTCGATTTTTACAGCACTCGTCGTAATTATCCTACTCGGCAAGCCTCGTAGGATAAATTTACGACTCGTGCTGTAAAAATCGTCATTCTGCAACTTGTTTCGTAAACTACTATTTTGCAATTCCGTTGCTAATCAATCAACTTTTCATTGAGAAGTTGATCAACATAACGGCCTACTTTTCCTACCGAAAGAAACAGTGCTGAAAAGTGCTACTTTTCAGCACTCTTTTCGGTGCTGAAAAGTAGTACTTTTCAGTACTGTTTTGGTAGGCGTCAACCGAATAACCCAGTCTCTTCATGCCATGCTTGTTCTGCGCGGCGTGTGAGTCGAGACGAGTCGTTCTCACTTAGAGTGGCGTGAGGCGACTAATGTTAATAAAATGGAAGCGAGTCAACACCTCACCGACTCGTCTCGCACAGAATAAGCACAATTACATCTGATTCTGTCGTATAGCGAGGTGGCAATTCTTGACTCGAGTGAAGTGACTTTCCATTTGGTTTACACGGCGAGTCACTTCATTAGAGTCTACATCCGTTGTGCGATCTGGTTCCGACACAGGTTGGCGACTGATGTGGGATCAGATCGTCAGCTACTGTCTGTGCTTTCTTACCTGTTCATTCATCCAAACCGATGGGAGCGAGAAAATTTGTGACATTCATGGCTACTACTGTATCACAGCCTACGTGATTGAAAAATACTAAATTGAAACTACGCATGGCTGTATGCCCATGTGGGTTCTCTTGAAATGTTTCTTTGTGCTTTTAGAGTTCATCCAGTTGAAACGGCATTTTTCGAAATAGCAAAAAATGTTGTATGCAACTCGTTGCAAAACTCGATTTTTTTTCAGCACTCGTTGTATTTATCCAACTCGGCGAGCCTCGTTGGATAAATGTACAACTCGTGCTGAAAAAATCATCATTTTGCAACTTGTTGCATAAATAACTATCTCAAAACGGCTTTAGCATTGTACAATAACATTTTGATAAATCTTGATCTGTTTTTGGAAATAATGCAAAGAAAATGCATCTTATTGTATTCTCAATCCGTCGTATCGTTTTCAACTCCGTCGCAATCAGTTTCCAGATTCGTCTCACAACTTACGGCTCACTGTGATGTATTGAGTGGTTAAAACACAATATATCAACGCTATAATAAAATGTTTCACTAGATTATATACATCTACGGGCATCTCCCTCCATTCCTTCAGCATGTTGGAATACACTAATTTCTTTTAAAATTAATTGTTCGTCATCAAAATTCAGCCCAAGCATATGGACACAATTTCTTTTGACCGTACAATTATGGCATTTGCTCACAGTACAGCGAAAACAACACAATCAAAGGAACCGTATTTTTACGTCGAGCGTCGCGCATACATTGATACGCACAAGCTTTTTTTTTCTCAGTACGACGGATAGAACTTTGTTTACATTCTCAATCATACGCGGCGATTGAGGAAATTTCGTAAAATTTGGTGATTTATTGAAGTATTCTCGCATAATCTGAGATAACGCCCTAAAAGCCATTGGTGTAGCTCGTTGTTTCTGAGTAAATGAATGAATAAGCATCCAAACCAAAACCACTGGCAGGTAGAGAATGATCCTTTCTTCACCATAGAGTTGTTAAATAACGCGGCGAGATCATAAGTTATGCGAGTATTACGGCGTGTGATTGGAATGAGATCCTTCAGTGAAGAAGTACGAAGGTTTTCCATAGTGAAAATAAGTGCCCGGCGAAGTAAGTCACCCACGGGGGCAGGAAGAAACTTGTGTTGGAAAGTGGTGTGACTGATGTCGATCTCTAAGCATTTCTCTCAAATCGTGTTCGTCCATGCGATTTCGGTGAAAAAGTGTAAAGTGGATAATTGAACTGAAGTTATAGCGTTAGCGTTAGCGTTAGCGTAGTTACGATATACTTCGTAGATTGGATACTAGCAATATTTATGTTTCTTTTTGATAATCTCATTCGGACTGCTTTCTAGAACAAGGATGGGGAATATTCCTTGATCCAATCTTAAACAAGAAGACCAAAACCATAAATATCGCTATTCCTGGCCACGCCCATCTTTACCGTAACTTGGGATAGGGGAAGGAAATGTTGATGTAGCACTTACTTAATGAGAGGCCACCGACTCAGCGACACCCTCATAAGTGCTACGGAGGTGGGGGTTGGGTGAGGAAAAAAAGTCAGGATTCGCTTTGAAAGCTAGCGATAGACCCATGGCATTTATTGTTTAAGCGTTTTGAATTTAATCTTTTGAATGCCGGCAATCAAAGAGAAGGTATTTATCGTATTTAAGATATATGGTTAATTAAATTCCGCATAGTACTTTCCGTTTCAAATGATTATGTTTGCGACGAATCAAGTGTGTGTATCTGCATATTAATGATTTAAAAGCAGAACCGATCCCTCAAGGGTCATCGGAGGAAAAGAATAGAAGGTAACAGAAAAAACAGAAAACCGCTACGCGTAAGATCTACAAACCTAGTGTTTTTTTTGACTATTCGAAAATTGAACATTAGAAACAAAAAAAAACGTATCCAACTTATATTGAAGAAATGGCGGCCATTTTAAAAAAAAAATAATAAAAAGAAAAAAAAAGCTCCTCTTTATGTTTAAACGCTCAGAAACGGAGAAAATGTGGAAATAGTGGCAAATTCAAAACATATTTTCACCCACACGCAAACCATTCGATTATCCGTGATCCCGAACCGTCGATGCATATCCCGCGGCACTTATCAAAATTCAACTATTGCGAAACAATATTCTGTTAATAATTTGGAACAAACTCACCGGATCTCCCAATTGGGTATAGCTAGTAAGATGACCAATCCATTTCCAACAGTGGTTTGTATTACCACGTACGCCAACCGATAGGCTCAGGTAGCATTATTTCCCTAGCAAGAAACCGAACGCACACCACAACACATTGCTTCTTCGAAAACCGATCTACTCGTCCTGCACAGCTTAAATTGCACCGATAACACCATTCACTACAAATCACACTCATGTAGAGAGCACTGGTCAGATAATTTCTTTCTAAAACTTTTACTGCACAAAAAATGCCAGCCGAATTTTTTTTCACGTCCACTCGCGCTCCGTGGATAATTGAACTGAAGTTATTTAACGAAAATACAGTAGTTTTATTGAATTGTTGGTGTACAAATGTACAAACTATAACAGCTTTCCCAAAATTACACTTGGGAAATGAATCTATGTTGCAGGTAAGGGATGGTACACAAATTATGTCACGCTAAATTTCGACTTTTTCGATCCCCTCCCCCCTTTGTCACGTTTTTTGTATGAGTTCTTCAAAAATTTTGTAAGGCTCGTCACGCTTGGCTTGATCGCTCCCCCCCCCTTGGAGCGTGACGTAATTTGTGCATGACCCCTAAATTGGAATATCCGCCGTAGTGGAACATTTTAAGTTTGATACGACGAATAATAACGCTTACGTCGAAGTAGACCAAAACCCTACCGTGTCAATGAATCCGTTTTTATTCCGTCTCATTCCGGAGTTACCGTGTTGATTCTATAAACGTTATTCGGTCGAATACTTCATTGGTTAAGCTGGTTCCATCGCATTTCGAAACATTGCTTTTTACAATTTCACATCGTAATAGGCTGTTTTCATCACGCCAATCTGTTATGAAACGGGCAACTTTCCTGCACTGGAGTATGCAGTGCGGGAATAGTCATTACCTGGGAGGGAGAAACCAATACAAAATTTCTGTACGTCATAGTGAGCCGAGATTCTGCTGTCACGAACTGTCACTCTGAGCCCAGATCTCAAACATTGGACTAACATGAAAAAGACGCGTAACTGATTAAAACACATTTTCGTATTTCTTCAAAAGTTATAAAAATCGAATAAAAATCAATTCATGCACATAATGCAAGTAAAGTCACGTGAGCACCATTTAATCTGATTGAACATAAAGCATTGAAAAACGCATCGTTCTACTTTTTCCAAAATCAATATTTTGTGGGCTTCGTAGCCGTGCGGTTAAGCCCCAAGCACAATGTGAGCGGCAGCGCGGTACAACGGCAAAACGGCAAGCCCATCTTGAGCTACACTCTACTTGTCAAGTCAATGTTGAAAAGGATTCAGTCAACATGGCATTGATAAGTAATGTGTAGATCAAGATGGGCATGCCGTTTTGCCGTTGTACCGCATTGCCGTTCACATTGTGCTTGGGGCCTTAGTGTCACCAAGGCATTTAGGCGTATCGTGCTAAGGAGTGTGGGTTCGATTCCCGACACATGCCGAATAACTTTTCATGAGGAATGTTATTCGACTGTGCCACTGGGCGTTGCATAGGGGGACATGGGGCAAGAAGGACACCCGGGGCAAAAGTGCCACCTCTAATGTCACGTAGTTCAAATCAATTTTTTGATGTTCAACGCAGGATAAGAATAAATTGAGTACTAATTGAGGGTTGTGTAAATATTACAGTTAAAAATGTTAAGTACAAAAAATTAGAAACATGTATTTAACTCACCAACGCAAAAAATGCGAAATATTATAAGAATATAGGACTGGAAAACAAGGTTTGACTCCCAATAAATACAAAACATATTTGTTTTCCGCACAGTATTGATGATTTTCAATTGTTTAATATAGCAGTGAGGATTTTTTTTCGACAAAGTTCTTTTGACATTAAGTTTTACATATATAAAAACAGTATGTCTTATGGGGCAAGAGGGACACCGCAATTTTCTCATATAAAATCACATGAACTTTTTTTTTCTTGTTTAATATTGCATTAAATCAATGCTTCCTACTAAATAAAATCAAAATAAACCATCTTGGGCATTCAAAATGGTTTCTGAAATTTTTTACTATTATTGTTACAGTCAAATAAGATGAGATCTAAATTAATTTCGTAAAATTAATTTTTAACTATAAGTCAACTTTTATCCCTCAGTTTTTATCTTTACTTACTCTAGAATTTATCGTTTAGGTGGGGAAATAATAATATACAAAATTTGTGGCATTTTGCTCTGGTGGTCTTCTTGCCCCATAGGAGTGGCACTCTTGCCCCGTGCCTCGTTGAAAAACCTCATAAGAAGGGACATATTCAAAAATCTCAAATCATCATGTTATTCTTATATTTTTGAAATCTATTGATGACATCATTTAGAACAAGAGGTGAGCTTGCCCCTACACTGGAATAATCTTCAAAAATTGTGCTAATCAACCATGATTTGATTCTAGATATCTTAAGGTGTCCTTCTTGCCCCCAGCACCCCTACTAGTCCGTTGTCTAGTGTGGTGCTTCCTTCAAAGGGCGAACAGCCCACTGGAAGCATTAACGTGTAGTGTCTTTAGTGCATAGAAAACTGTGGCCCTTTTTTCATGTTTGTCAGGAAAGATCGAAAGTGCACAACAAAAGGAAACTACCGATTTTCTCGAAGCCTGCCTTGATTGTTGTTGGCATACTGGAGTTATCTTGCAGTTCAAAATAACGTTATCTTATATTTCGTGTGTAGTATCGGTGCCTCCCTCCCAGGTCATTACGCAACTGTAACCAGTGCTGTAATGATTCATTGCGCAACGCTTTCTCATTACGCAACTGTTTTGAGTTGCGAAATGAATCATTACACAATTTTTCATAAATTGTAAAATAATGGTGAACGCATTCCTATATAATTTCTGATACACTCAAGTGGTCTTCTACGAAATTGCAAAAAATGTTGTACGTAACTCGTTGCAGAATTCGATTTTTACAGCACTCGTCATAATTATCCTACTCGGCAAGCCTCGTAGGATAAATTTACGACTCGTGCTGTAAAAATCATCATTCTGCACCTTGTTCCGTAAACTACTACCCGACTGATGGTTCTCCATTGTTTCGGGTGTGTACATATAACAGCAAAGAGTTCACATTGCACTAACAACGCACACACCCGCAGTCAGCCTGTGTTCTATTTTTTAGCTTGTTTTGATACACGTTCGCGAACCTACAGCGCACATCTCCTGCTAATACTCCACTAGCAATTAAACGACAGCGCACCGATGACCAAATCGGAGATTATTTCGATACGATCGACGAGCATGGACATCCTGTTACACTGGGAGAAGTGATAAAGCTCATGATGCTGCAGTTTTCGGAAACACGGAAGTTGATATACAGTGCGTGATGAACTTAAGAGTGTTCACGAAAAAATCGATGCCGTCAAAGCAGAACTGAAAACCGACATCAAGTCAGTGAAAGACGAGTGTTCCGTGAAGTTTCATCAGCACGATGCCGCATAGTGGTTATCACGCCTTAGGTTTGGGTGCCCTAGTGTAGAAGTAGTTGTGAACCTTAGAGGAAAACAATATGCCCTCTGTTTCGAAAAACACCCAGAATCCGGGTATAATATTTTCAAAATGAATAATATTTCCATATGCATTTTGATTAGTCTGGAAAGGGTGTGCAAGTTTCTTTGAGGAAAACAAAAACAAACTGTGTATGACGAGCGTATGCTATTCTACTTGTGTTCAAATGTCACTTAGCTCTATTGGAGGCCCTGAGTGTGAGTGTGGATTCTGTGTCAAGCAGGATCGGAGCCTTGGAGAATCGTAACTCATTAATCATCAGTTTTTCTAAGCACCAAGCCTGTTCGTGAGTCCGTTATGTTTTGTTTTGCGTTGGTTTTCACTCGTGAGGTGCTTCGTGATGCGAACATTCCCACCACTGCACTGTGTTTTATTTTCTCGACTTCATGCGCTTTTTGAATAGCGCTCATACCGTTGATTTTAGCGATATAGTTATATTAAGCGCATCTTTTGACGAAAAAAGTTTGGTGATCAATCCACCTAGCAGTGAAATAGAAAAACTATTTTTTCAACTACCCCTTGAAAAATAAAAGTAATTCATGAATAACTTAGTTACTTTAAAAGATAGGGTAATGATTTGTTCAGCAAAAACGCGGGCTTTTCCATAACAAAATACTTTGTAGAAAACACAAAAAATTCAAAAAGCGCCTGAAATCGAGAAAATAAAACACAGTGCACAGCCGGATCTACGTCACTGTATTTTTTTCTTTAGAAATTGTTGTTTTTTGTTGAGCAGCTCGTTTTTTTTTGTTGTTTTTAAGCACAGTTTTTTTGTTTCTGGACAGTGCTTTCTTGTGATTGTGACCGAAGCCACCAGGATAGATTCTGAGACATCGAGTGAAGAAATTTTTGTTGGACTTGCGATTAGCCCCAAATATCTGGCTTTAGTAACGGACATGAAGGAAGCAATTCTTGTACAACGGTCAAGGACTGTACCAATTTCGATTTTTGCGAATTACTCAATCCTTATACTTATGCTTCATATGCCTAAAAAAGCAACTCTTTTGTGTTTGGGTCCAGGTTTAACTGCTATATGTATGTTATTAGCTGCCAGAAAAGCAAACAGCTCGTTCTTTTTACCATTCAAGGAACGAGCATTCCAGTTTAAAATTAATAAAAATTGGATCCATTAGAGAAACGTTATCCTATAACAATTTAAATAGTAAGTTTTACACCAACTTGGACTGCTTCAGCCATTGTGGTGGTTTTGAACATTGCAGCAATCATTTGATTCAATTTTTCAGTTCAAAATCTCAATCCAAGGGATACTTTTTCCTAGAAGTAGGTGCATTTTCTAATGTTTTTTGTTGGGATTATCCATTAATTAGGAGACGGTATAGAAGTTACCTGAGGCTTCAGGGTTTTTCCATATGATTTGAAACAATTAGAACGGTTATCCGTAGAAAGACCATTTGAAGGGGGAGAGGCTGAAAGTGTCAGCTACAATATCGGCATAGTAGTTTTCTTAGATAAACCCATTCGAAATTAAAAGATTCGAACGGATATCTAACGGACAAAAAAATAGATTGTGAATAAGCATGTTTAAAATAAAAAAAAAAGTTTTCAGCCAAAGGCTGCACAGACTGAACAATCACTAATATTAGACAACGGACAGTGAAGAATGTTTCGTTTTGACGAAAAGTTTGCTCTGACTGGAGTTGTAGCTGAACCCACGCTTCGTGACACAATATGTTTAAGCCCCTGACACCGCTAACCGCACGGCAACGAAGCCCACTTTACCTGATCGATACTATTCTTAAGCAAGCAATCATTATCTGAGAAATGAGCATTTTTGGATATTCTGCCTAGGAAATTACGGGAAGATTCGCTTACGCGAAGGGCAATCCCAAAAGTTAGACTTATGGTTGCCCCCGCAATTTGTGCATACAAACTTTTAGGTATTTTCCTTCGCTGAACAGACGTCCTTAGCGTGAGAGGAACCTTCGCAAATCATGCATTTAGCATCCATGCAGTAACGTTTTGTGCCTTAACCCCACTTCAGGCACCGACGGCACTGAGTGGGGTTCTGAAAATTTCCTCCAGGTTTCTTTAATTGTTCTCATGTCACACGGATTTCGCTTTTTCTAAAGCTATACCTATATGTTGTTACCTGAATCACTTTTGTTGAAGTGAGCTAAATAGTATTCTTGAGGAAGCCCTTTCCGGCGAATGCCAGATTGGGTTCTCTTCTTCATAATCTCTTGATAATTGATCTCTTCGGGTGACTTACAGTTACTTGAGAGACCTTTCAAGGCGACTTTGAACATATGTTCAGTTTTGTCGTCATAAGTAAAACAAATTGCTTCTTCTCTTCAAGACGATTGAGAAGAAGTTCGCGATCTTTAAGAGTTTCTGGCAAAACGCGACAGCCTCTTTTCTTTGCGATTTGAAGGGAAACCTTGATGCTCCTTTTGGAGTTAAAGATCCCCTGCCTAAATCCCCAAATTCGGAACATCTGACCACGATAGGCTGCACTCTTTGTTTCCTCACTTGAGTCATAGAACCTGGACTAGAAGCTGCTTAGATTTGGTGTTCGAAAAATTTGTCTAGAGTGTATTAGCACTGAGAAGTACTGTTTTATTGCTTTAGGTAGTTTTAAAAACCTCCAAGATCTGAGAGAATATGTGTACGCACACCCAATTCATACAAACGAGCATTATTCATGGTCAGTATACTAACCTGACTGTATTGCGATAGAATTTGCTGCTTGATTCGTCGTTCTTCCTCGGTGTATTCACGTTCTTCTTTTTTGGCCAGCTTTTGATTCTCCAACAGTTTAGCCAACTGCTCATCGACATCCAACTTCAGCTTGGAAGCCCCAGATTCTTGCACCTGATGGCATTGTTTCCATTTGTCGAGAATTTCTGTGATGAATGTATTTATATCGGTTTCCTAAAATACAATGAGTGTTGATTTGTTCAAATACAAATCGACATTATTCATACTTACCAGTATTTCTGACAAAATTCCTTCCAGAGCTTCGGTTTTCTCTTCGTTGGTTTCGTCACCCTCGAGAATCCCCATTATATAGGAACCAAAAACACCCTCATCCGTATTGAAATCGCGCAGCTTACCGTTCAGCCAGGCATTGAAACCATCCACGGTGGACACATCCATGGCGGTACGGAGGTGTGGTGAGATATTTGGGTTCTAAAATCCAATTAAAATAAAAGCAAGCGACCTAGAGCCTTAAATTTCCCCGGTCCCTGATTTTTTTGCACACCCCGACCAACCAGTCTTCATAATTCTTTATAGATCTTTGACCAACGATGGCGATCGCTAACGGTTCAAAACGAATCTATATCGATCGCTATCGAAAATCACTGACTGGTTGACCGGGACACACTCCGCACCTTTGCCGTTCAAGAACTGAATGACAGTTGTTTGACAGCAGAGGTTTCGGCTTCCTTTCGGTAACATTTTGCCCGAATGCATGACAGATCGGCTCCGGAGTTGCTCAAATTCACGAGTGAACGAAATGTTCATTGCGTAGCTCAATGTGCAGCGAAAAGCGGGAACTTCGGATCTGGCGCAATCTCGCTTTGCGAAGCACGTGTTGCATGCAATAGCGTGGATAAGGGTGTAATCTCGTGGTTAGCCCTCTCCAGAAACGGGCGGTTTATTAATTACGTAAGGCAATTTTTGGGATTTTTCATGTTTTGGGGTTTTTCAAATCTAGAGTGTACTGCAGTCTTTTAAAATGAGAATCTATCGCAGTAATAAGGGCCCGAAGCTAGTACTAGAAGTGGTACCCATCCCGACTACTATGTCTTGTGTTATGATGTCATTTTAAAATCCTTCCTCTTTGAAGAAATCGATCAAGTGTGCCGTGATTGCACTCAGCGATCACTTTTCGTGACAATCTGAAAATCTTAAAAAATCTTGCAAATCCTTCCAAACAGATTCAACATTGAACCGAAATGAATCATTTTAAGCATTGCACGACATTGTACAAGAAATTCACCACTATTCCAAGATCTTATCAAATCCGGTTATTCTGCCAACAATCATCTTCCCCAAAAACAAAATGGCGTCCTTCGCTTGGCTCATCCAACTACGCCAACCACTGGAGATTGGATCGGGCGTTTTCCTGGATTCTGCTGGGCGTTCTCCCACTTGGACTAACCTACCCGTGTAAGGCGCTGGACGTGATAATTGCCATCTGCGTCGTCGGACACCAACAGACGGGCCTCTCTTCGGTGGTGACCGATTACGTTCGAAAGGATTTGCTGCGAGGAATGGCCACCAAAGCCGCCCATGGAGTGACCGCTGGGCTTTCGGTGGCTACGCTTGTCGGGTTGCTGTACTTAACGTTTGCTGACATTGGCATCACGGAAACCGTGCGTAGGATTTGGGCAGTGCAACCCAAGGAGTCAAACGTATAGTTCAAGGTTAGTTTGTTAGGATTTGGTGTAATAATCTAATGCACATATTAAATTTCATTTTAAAATTACAATGGTATCATAGCACAGTGATTCATATCCATACAAAAGTTGGAAAAAAGTCTTGTTTTTCCCATATTCTAATGAGGTTTCTTTACTCTGATTGACCAGATTGTGAATGTTTTGGATGTAAAGTAAGGACCAGATTTCGTCAGCCCCCCGATGAATTTTAGGCTGACAAAATGGGGAACCTAACAAAATCGGGTCATTTTATTTTGTTCCTGTTTTTTCAAGTTTTGACGTGTTACATGGTGGACTTTGAAGAGGGCGATGGACATGGGCGTAGCCAGTTTTTTTATCAGGGGCTCCCCCTGCCTTATATTGGTAATATCGATTTTAAACACTTAATAAAAGGCATTGTCATTGCCCCCTCTGTCTACGCTCATGCGTGCATGACATCAAACATCATCATCAATTTCAATGTAAACGTGGTAAAACATGACGATAACAATTTTTAGACAAATTTAAAATAGGCTGACAAAATCGGGGGTGGACAAAATCGGGGGTGGACAAAATCGGGGGCAGACAAAATCGGGGGCTGACAAAATCGGGTCAGTACTGTATTTATCATGATCACATGGTTAACCCATTTTCAAATGATTTCAGATGAATTACAGTCGACTCTCCACAACTCTATGTATAATAACTCGATATGGACCAATGCACGAGTTCAATAATTTGGCGTTTGAGCGGTCCCATATTCACTCGTTGCCATGGTCACATAAATAACACGGCACCACTCAAACGTCAAATAGCGAACTCGTGCATCGGTCCATAGATCGATGGATACCGTGCTCTCTATTAGGCGATATTTCCATAACTCGGTATCTCCACTAGTCGATGTCACGTGAGAGGTAAATTTCTCTCCACAATTCTATATTCATATAAAAATCATTTTTATTCGGCGAATCTTGAATCAATTCTTGTTTGGAGGTGAATTAATACAGTCAACTCTCCATAATTCGATATTAAGTAAAGGAGGTATTGAGTTACAGTAAAGGAGGTATCGAGTTACAGAACCCATTTGGTATCTCGATAGTAAAGCTTTAGTAAACCATAGTAAAATTTGGTTTTCATGACTACATCGATGGTCCCTTGGATCGCATTTGTTCTGTTTTTGTGTTCTGTTACTCGCTACCTCCCTAACTCGATGGTCCCTTTAATATCGAATTATACAGAGTTCATTGTGCATTGATTGTCGGTAACAATATTATGATTTTTCGAGCATTTTGAAAAAAGTTTTCAAATTAAAGTTTTTAAAAGACAATCAACAAAACATTATTGCTTTCAAACAGAAATGATCATTAAAGTATTGAAAATATAAAGGTTTTATTTTATAATTCTGGAAGTTGATGGTCCCTTGAATATCGAGTTATGGAGAGTCGACTGTATATGTTGTCAAACTATGATATTAGTTTCGTCAAGCTATATGGCACTTAAGCCCAGGTAGCATGGGCGTAGCCAGGATTTCCGTTTGGGAGGGGCGAGTGACCTTGAAAGTTAATTCACGAATTTCACGCAAAACGATGATTATTCACAGTTCTTGAACCTTTTTGCATGAAACGTTAAACGATGAAGGATATTCACCCTTCTCTATCTTTCGCAGTAAGAAAAGACGAGGCAAAATCACGCCTTGATTGTTTTCTGAGTAACATGTCCATCTCGGAATCCAAAGATGGCCGCCACAATGGGCAACATGTGCCGCTACTAACGTTTTCAAAGGTACTAAACTGGAGAAATAGTTGACAAATGTTTCTGATCTTCTTGTTTCAAGCTTTCTGTTAGAGTTCAAAGCCAAAATAAAAAGTGCACTGTTGTTGGATGTTTTCTTCTCGAGATTTGTGCCTTTTTAGCTCTAGTGCAATCTCGAAAGCTGATTCCAAACCTTAATGGTTTGTAAAATGCAATATTTGAAAGTAGAGATTTCTTCAGGATTTGATTTCATTTTTTTTCTAGTGATGTCTAGTAATGCAAAACTTTAAAAACAAAAGTCATAAGTTCATGATACTTATAATAATATTGATTGAAAGGTTTCTCCGTAAACTACTCTAAAGATTTCATAGGTGAATAGTGTTTTTTTTTTTTTTTAAAGAGTTCCGCAAATAATACATTGAATTTCTCAACGAATTTCTTCGAATTTATTCTTTTGAATTTCTTCAGGAATATCGCTTTTATCATGGCTACCATTTATTTTTATTTTTGGAATCAATCCAAAATAGTTGAAAAAATGTCTATATTATATCAATTTTTGTTTAAGACATTTCTCCTATTATTTTTACTGGGACTCAGTCATTCATGTTCTACAATTCTATCGAAGATCGAAAACCTTGGAAATGTTTTTTTGTGATTTTTTATGGAAATTATCTAAGGATTTACCCGATAGTTCTTTCAGAGATAATAATTAAGACTTACTGCTAAATCACTAAAATTCATACATACAGCTACTAATAGTTCTCTTCTCCAGAGCTCGTCTTAACACTTCTTTGAGCACAATTTAAAAGATTTTTCCAGAGTTTTAATCATAGATTTCAACATATTTTTCCCAAGAGATCCTGGAAAATCTATCCAAAAGTTTCTTCAGTTTTTTTTTTCTCTAAAAGTACTTGATGTTTTTTGGTAATCCTCGAAGGATTTACCCAAGATTTTTTCTACTAGTATTTTTATTATTTATTATTAAATTCATGAAATCCAGGAAGTAATGTCTTAAGAATGCAGATTAATTTATGATAGTGTTCATAAAGATATGCATAGATAAAGTATAATGGTAAAAATAAACCCGAAGGAAGTATTAAATGAAGTCAAAAAAAAACGATATTTTCCTAAAACTACCATGAAAATCCATCCAAAAGATACTTTGGAAATTATTTCAGGAATTTTTGGATTGATTTATCCAGGTTCTTTTCCAAGAATATAACTTGCAGCAATTTGTGGAATCCAGGAAGGTATAACTTGAAAAATTTTCTTTAAATTCTGCAGAATAAATTTTGGTCTCAGTGATATTCATAGTTGAGTTATAATTAGAAAAATAAAACCTGAAGGAAGCATTGAATGAAGACCTGATTTTTTTTCCTGTGATCTACCTTCTAATGAATACTTGGAAAGTTCCTTTGTCAATATATGGAGGAATTCTGAGAAAAAATAATCTAGGGAAATCATTGGATCAATTGCTGGAGAAACTAAAGCAAAATATTTTGGATTAATTCTGCATAATTTTTAAACTCTTGAAAATTTCTAAATTTTGGTAATCTGTATATACAATTTTGATGAACTTTTTGAAAAATCATTAAAAAAGCTTAAGGATGAATTTCTACATAAAATTCTTGGAAAAATCTGTATCGTTTTATGTAATACCTGGAGTGAATCCCAGAATAAGGAGAAAAGGAGTGCTTGCAAAAGTATACAAAAATATAATTTCCAAACAACTTCCAACTCTGTAGACTTCCTTGAAGAAGTTCAATCATTATAGACATTGCTCAGAGATGTTGTCAGTGAAATTCCTGGTTTGGTGTAAATTTATTTTTTAACGAGTTTTCAGGGGTTATTCAAAAAGAAGTTTTGAAAAACCATCTACGACAAAGTTGTTTAGAATATCAAGGGTTACCACATGGTGACCTAATTAAATGCGAATTCATCCGCAAGATGGCGCTAGCTATGGCGTTCCTCAGAAGAAAGGAGCATTCGCGATCAACATTGCGGTATTTTATAGAACGCCATTGTTCCTTTCTTAAAAGATTCGCCGCGTAGAATTTGGAGCAAATACGCCTTTTTGCAAACTTTACTACAACCGCGTAGTAAGTCAATGGCTATCATTTTTCGAGCTTTTACCACCAGCTGGCGCCAGTGAGCATTTCTTATGTACATATTTCAGGAGCATCACCACTTCAAAGGATTACTTCTTCGGCAGAGTTGTTGTAGCTCAAAGGCGAACTTTATTTGAGCCATCAGATTCAACATTTCGTCACCAAGCGGCGCTAGCAAGGATGGAAAAAAATCGGCTCTAGCGATCAACAACACAGTATTGGAATAATCTAAGAGGGCCGTTACTCTCGCAGCAGCATGATTTCAACACTTCATTACGCGTGCGTAGAGCAGATATATGAAGCATCCGACGCACTGTTTGTCGTGGGACAAAGAGTTAATCGGATGTTGTTACAAGTAGCGATCAACTTGAATCATGCCGCATTCGCGCTATTATTTATCGCTCAACCAATGTCCGAATGGTTTTAGAATCACAAACAACATATATGGAGGTAGATCATTAGGTAAAAGTGGAAAAATCCTCGAAATAATCAAACTATTTTTCGCGAACAGTTAATCGCTAGCACATGTGCAACACGATGCATTATTCGCGGAGCGTAGTTTGTTGTGATAACTTGACGACGAAGAGTTAATCGTTGTTGCTATGATCGCAGGATAAAGAACAACGCGAGGCATCATGGATTTTGTCATGATCACTAGATTTCCATCCTTGGGCGCTAGTGTGCATAAAACTATTGTTTTTCTATCTCAGAATCCACATAGAAAAATGGCGCTAGTAAGCGCAAACAACTATGCCGGTGGCTGCATGGCTAGCAGCATAGAAGAGTGCAAGGTGACGTCCCGAAAAATTCGCCTTCTCTGTCCCTCTTACATCACGCTCAATTGACTGTCCTGCTCTTTGAAATTCACTGCTGGAATTGTTTCGATACTTTATATGCAGTTGCAATTCACTGCTGTAATCGTTGAATTTTTTTTATGTCAGGCATGCAATGATTAGTATATTCTTTATCATGTGTGTGTGTAGTTGTGAGTTCTTTGTGCATATGGAGATAGGTGACAGATTGGTTTTATTTATGTTATGAATCAACGTTGGTGAAAAAGATGAAACGCACCCGAGATTGATTTTTCTTTTTTTTTATCTTAACTTAAAGTCCCTACTGGGACAGAGGCTGCTGCGAGTGTAGTACCGTAATCCGGGGTAACATTGATCATTTTTTTGAATATTTCTTAAATATTTCGTTTGAAAATGCAAAAGTTGCCAATTTTATATTTTTAAAACAAGTACTGCCACTCATAGCTCGTGACTGTATACTGTATTTTGTTTTTTGAAAGATTTAAGCATGTTTAAGAAAAAAGTTTTGAGCGACTTTTTAATTTAGCTGATATGGGGTAACTTTGATCACCTATGTAAACAACGTTCGATAATATTGAAAATGTCGTTACTTACTTAAATCATGGCCCCTGAATCCGAATATGAAGGCCAAACGCTTACAAGTCATTTACTTTTTGAGTTATTTCAAAATTAAAAACACCTCGAACTAAAGAATACGCCTAAATGTAGGCAATTGCCTAAGGGAATTCAACATTCTTAACAGTAATTCGCTAATGTTGCCTAATTGAGCATACTTATGAAAATTTTGACAACGGAATCGTTTTTGGCGATGCCATTTTTAGTAAGAACCGCATTTTTCTTGTTCATATCGTTTGCAGAACTTATGTGAGACATGAATCTTCAGTAGTGTCATCCTTAACCATTGAAATCATTGTTTCTAAAAGTTGACAAATTTACGCATAAGGTAAACGCAATCTTTGCAAAAATCTTCTCTTTCATTAGCTCATGAATATGAGAAAGCGATGTACCATTCATAATTTGGAAATGTTCCACCAATAAATGATGATACGAACTTTTTACGAGATGAGTCATTCCGATCAATGTTGCCCCGCTGATCAATGATACCCCGGATTACGGTATTCCATTATTCCATATCCAACCAGATCAAAGTTTTTTAATTTCCTTTCAGGCATTGCTGTTGAAATTTATATGCAAACATTTTGAATTTTTTTATGAATCAAGTTCCTTGCGGTATGCGACCACTGGATCATATAAGGATATCACACATAACTCCAATTTTTTCTATAAAAAAATGCATCTAGAATTACTAGAAAACGACCAAAGATTCTCCCGGTGTTCCGGATGATTCATCTATAAAAACCTTCAGTATTCTACTAGCAAATTTAAATGGGATCTCTGTTTTAATGTTAATTCAAAAATTCTTCTAGTTGTTCCTGTGGAATCTCCCAACCAAGAGTTCCTTCAGGATTTCCTCCAGTAGTTTCTTCAGTAATACCTCTAATTATTCCTTAAGACATTTCTTCATGAGTTCTTACATGAATTCCTCTAGAAAATCATTCAGGAATTTATCCAAGAATTCTTTAAAGATTTACTCCCAGAGTTCCAACAGGAATTACTTCAAAACTTCCTTTGTGAATTCTTCAAAGAGTTCTTTCAGGAATTCCTCCAGGAGTATCTCCAGGAATTGCTTCATGAGTTCCTTAAGTAATACCTCCAGGAGTTCTTTAAGGAATTCCACCAGGAGTTCCCACAGGATTTTTCTTCAGATATTCCTTCAGAAGTTCTTCCAAGAGATCCTTCAGGAATCCGTCCAGGAGTTCTTTGGAATCATCTCAAGAAATTCTCTCAGGAATTCCGTCAGGAGTTTCTTTGGGAATTCCTTCAACTATTTCTCCAAATATTACTCTAAATATTCCTCCATCCTCCAGGAGTATCTTCAGGAATTCCTCCGGGAGATCTTTTGGGGATTTCTCCAGGGTTTCCTTTAAGAATTCCTCTAGAAGTTCCTTCAGGCATTCCTCCCTGAATTCCTTCACGAATTATTCCAGGAGTTCCTTCAGGAATAACAACAGGAAATCTTCGAAGATTTACTTCTGAAACTCTTCCACGAAGGGGTTTCTTCAGAAACTCATCCAGGAGTTCATTCAGGAATTCCTCCAGTAATTCCTTCAAGAGTTCCTCTAGAAAACCCTTAAGGAATCACTCCAGGAGTTCATTCAGGAATTCTTCCAGGAGTTACTTCAGGATCTCCTCCAAAAGTTCCGTAAAGAATGCATTTAGAATTTCTTTAATAAATTCCTCCACGAGTTCCTTCAAGTAAGTCAAAGATTTTCCTAGAAGTTGGAGATGAACCTGCCTTCGGTAGAAAATCCCTTCAATTAAAAGTTATTCAATTCAATTCTCCACAAGTTCCTTCAGGAATTCTTTCAGTAATTCCTCCAGAAGTATCTTCAGAAATTTCTCTACAAATTCGTTCAGAAATGCCTCATGGAATTCTTTCAGGAATTTGTTCAGGAGTTCTTTCAAGGATCCTTGCAGGGTTTTCTCCACAGATTTTTCCAAGAACTCCTCCAGATGTTCTATCAGGGATTCTTCCAGGAATTCCCTCAGGAGATCCTCCATGGATTCTTTTAGGAGTTCCATCAGCAACCTGAAGAGATTCCTCCAGGAATTACTCCAATAGTTCCTTCAGGGATTCCTCAACGAATTTCTCTAGGAGTTTCTACAGCGATTTCTCTAAGAGTTCCTCGAAGGATTCCTAGAAAAGTTCCACGAGAGATCTCTAAAGAGTTTTGCTGGGAATTCCTTCTGATATCCTTAAGGGGGGCAATACAAGTATTTTACTTCACGGATTTCTCCAGGAATTCTTCTAGGAGTTTTTAAGGGATTCCTCCTGGAATACCTTCAGGAATTATTCCAGGAGTTCATTCAAGAGTACTTCAAGGAACTTTTTCGGGGATTCCTCTTAAAATTCTACCTGAAGTATTCTTCAGAGATTCCTCTAGGAGCTTATTCAGTGATTTCATCAGGATTTCTTTCAGGGATTCTTCCAAGAGTTCCTTAAGGGATTCTTTCATGAGTTTTTTCATGTATTCCTTCAGAGTTCCTACAGGGATCCCATCAAAAGTCCCATCAGTAATTCATTCGAGAACCTCTTAACGAATTCCTTCGGAAATATTTCCCGAAAATCCTGGAGGTATCCGTGAAGAAACATCCGTAGGAATTCTTAAAGGAATCCTTCCAGCGAGTCCTACAGGGATTTATCCAGAAATTCCAAACGATATTCCTCAGGGAACTCCCCAGGTATTCCTCCATGTAATTCTCTGGAGAATCCTCCAGATATTCCTTCAGGTACTCCTGTATGATATTCTGGAGGATTTTCTGATGGTATGTTTGAATGGAAGAAATCCTGAACGAATCCTCGGAAAAGCGCTAGAATTTATAGTGTAAAATCTGGACGAATTCCTGGAGAATTTTTTGGAAGAATCCTTGAAGAAATTATTGAAGAAATTCCAGACGGAATAAGGAGAAAATCTTGCGACAAATTACTGAAAAACTCGTACGGGAATGCGTGTAGAATATCATGAAAGAAATCTTGGAGGAATTCATTGAGAAATCCTCAAAAGAAAATATGCAAACAAAATCTAATAAAAATCTGGGAAAACCACTGGAATTTTTTTTAGGAATATTTGGATGAATGTTTTGAGGAATCACTTCCTGGAATATTCTGGAGAAATAACTGGAAGAGGAAATCTCTGGAGAATATGCCGTAAGAGCTCTATTAGGAATCGGTTCAAGAGCTCTTCCGGAAAAACCCGGGGGTAATACCTGAAGAAACTACCATAAGAATCCTTGGACAAATTTATGAAGAAATCCCTGAAAGGGATACCGAAAAATATTCCTTGTAATATTATTAGCAAAATCTCTGGAATAATCACTGGAATAATTTCTGTATGAATCCGTGAATGAGTGCTTTTAGGAATTCCTTGATCCTGGAATATCCTCATGAAGAACAAAATACAGTGTTCGTAATCATTTATCCGATCAAGTTAACTATATTCTAGACTATAATCTAAGGTTAATTTGGAGATAACTATACTGCCGTGAATCGCAATTCAGTCCTGTAGAGAATAAGATGAGTGTATTATCAGGATATTCAGAAAGTTTGATACTGTTACATAAAACCATGTTTTGTTAGAAAGAATTAAGATTTGGCAAGTAGGCATTGATTTTGAGGTGAAAAAAAAATGTTGTTAGTTTTGTGACAGAATTTGTAAGAGAAAGGTGATTAGAAATACATTGGAGAACAGGAACGAGAAAATTGTTTAAATTGGTCAGATGGTCCGAGTGAGAAACGTTCCGAAGTCTCCGTCAGTGTTCTGGGTCACGACATGGCGCAGGAGCTCCCACGGAAAAGGAAAGAAATATTCGAAAATTTGGATCACTCAGGTTTGGAAAGCTGGTGACCTTCTATGGCAACAGTTGTATAACAAGATTATTAGAACGGACCTTGTCGAAAATTTTCTGGAGTTTTGCAAGAAAATAACCTACTGCAGGTACTTCGGAAGTACTGAGGATTGCCTGGAACACAAAGAGATTCCATTTAGAAAGATTTCAGTGGTAAGCTAGGTATGTATTTTTGAATTCTGAGTTAAAGAAATACATTTGAATTGGATTCGTGAATACGTGAAAACGAAATTTTGGTTGACCAATTGTAATTGGGGTTCGTTCACAATATTCATAACGCCGAAAATGGACACTTTTGACACCCTCACAGCCCCTCGTAAAGTTTGTTTTTATGAATATTCTTTTAATTTTGTATGTGCTTAGCATTTCGTTAACACCCACCCAGCTTAAAATAAACATCCTCAAATCGGACTCAAAAAGATTATATGGCCTCAGAACGGACTGAATGTTTGAATTTGAATATAAAACCTCCGAGTAGGTTGGTGAGTCCCTGAGGACAAGTAAATGGCTTCAGAACGGATTCAAAGTGAATAAATGACTTTCAGAATTTGATGTTATACAATATCGATACCGAGTTATTACAAGACCTCTGAGTTGGTCGTAGTTGGAACTCAAGATTGGATTCAGTATAAAACCTTGTGGTTTTGGACTCAATATCAGATCAACCTCTGAGTGGGTTGATTGGCCTCATGTTGGACTCTACAAAGGATTCAATAGAACACCTCTGCGTGGGTGTCTGATTTAGAAATCAAAAACGGATTAATAATAAACCTCTGAGTGGGTTGAATAATCACGGTTTGGACTCAACCTTAAATCAACCTCTGAGTGGGTTGATTGGAATCATCAAGCATTTAATGCAAAAAAAAATATTGGGCATATGAAACACATAAAAATTGAATTCGTACAATTTACATCCGCATTGAGACATGCCTGCAACTGGAGAACAGCAAGAGCCAGCAGGACTTCTACGGTTTTCATACGATGGACAGCAGCTCGACATCGACGGAATCCAGCACACGGGCAACAACCAGTCTGGGACTTCAATGGCAGAACTTATTTATATTTACATAATAAGACTTGATTTCAGTTCTTTTCTCTCTAATATTGTTGTAATTTTTAATTGTATGTAATAACATACTTCGGTGTCCGGCCATTTGGCCGAACGCCGATTGGCCGAATGCCGTTTGGCCAAACGCCATTTGGCCGAATGCCATTTGGCCGAACGGGTCATTTGGCCGAATGCCGTTTGGCCGAATAACGAACAAAAATATCTCTTTTTTTTTCAACACTGATGTGAATCATTATCATAAGTGTGGCCCAATAATTGATCAACTAATTAATTTGTTGATCTTTACGATGAGGCGGGATATCATGTTTGTCGATATATAAGTGCTCCAAGAGCATAATCAATACGGTCCGTTCATTCCGGACGAAGTTGTGAGCTCGCGTCAAGACTCTAAGCTGTAGATTACTAACGGCGTGCTAGGGTTTGAAGTTTTTTTTTTATATTTTCATCAGAGTTTTTTCCTTCTTTCAAACATTGGCTTTTCTTTCGATTTGTACTGGTTTGATTATTATTGGAAATAATTTAGCTTTTATTTTCAAAGGAAATTTTACCTTCTTTTAATCATCGGTAGTTCTTTGTAGTTATACTGATATAGCAGTTATTTGCGTTACACTTGCTTAAAATTTATAAGAGATTTTTCCTTCTTTCGATCATATGCTGTTCTTTCATATTTGAATATTTTTCATAGTTATTGGAATTCAGTCTAAGTAAAGAGTTTTATTAAAACATATAATCTTTAACACAAAGGATGATGTGATGTCATTCTCCACCAAAATTAATATTACAAAGTGTTAACTGAACTCTGCACCGTTGATTGCGTATATCAGTAAACCGAACGAGTCGGAAAATACTTACATCAAATAAGGTCACTGTTTTGAATTAATTTACTAAGTACGATCAGAATGATTGAAGCAAACTGATGCTACAGAAGGACGAATAAGTAAACCGTTTTAGTAACTGTCAAAAGCTGACTGACTACAAATGCAATGCGAAAACCTATGCTGGCAGCTATTTCCGCTAGCAAAGAAGTGAAAAATTGCTTACATATTGTTCTTTGAAATTCAGCTTTGAACTTAATTACAAAATGCATGGTAATTGTAGCTCACTTTTTTTTCAAATTCGGCCAAACGGCATTCGGCCAAATGGCATTCGGCCAAATGGCAGTCGGCCAAATGACCCTTTCGGCCAAATGGCGTTCGGCCAAACGGCATTCGGCCAAATGGCGTTCGGCCAAATGACCCGGAACCCATACTACAACACCAGAATTCTAAATCGAACAAAGAGTGAGTGGTGAAAATAGAATATTCTACACGAAATTAACACTTTGTCTTTGCAGCTTTGAGTAGCTGTAGCACAGTATTATGATTTTATTAGCAACACACTTGTCTTTCAGCTCTGAATGGTGCAAGCTATCGTATTAATGAAGGAGCATATCAGTTTTGGATATGCAGCTGTTAGAGACTGAGGCTTCGGCACTCTGGGAGGTGCATGGCGATTTGCTAATATGAAAAGTAAGATTTTTTCTGCAAATACCTTTCTAAAATTATATGGAACAATATTTGCAACAATGCATTACAAAAGATAAGAGTGATGGAAATCGTTATACATTAAAGTTATAGTTGGATATATCGAGTCTGAAAAAAAGTTTTGTAATGACATTAACCAGATTTAGCTATGTAATTTATAAGAAACCGAAAATATGATTTTTTTTCATTAAAATCTTTGATTATTGTGCTCAAATTGCAAGCCTGAAAATGTCGTCCAAAAGAACATTATCTATTACAGAAGTTTCATGGTGATGGTTTTATTTTGTACAACACTGGTGGAGAAACCTCGCTTATCGTACAAAACAGTAGAAAACTGTGCGGTAGATGAACATTTTATGTTGTCAAAGTTTCAATGTCTTTAATATTCAAAGTTATATTACGTGTTTTAAAGATAAAATATGAATCAATATTAGGGTAAAGTGGAACAGTTTGGTCGCTTCATGGAAAAGTCGGTAAAATTGATGAATATATTATGGTTTCTTAGCATGATTTTCAACATTTTTTTACACTTTCAACTAGATCTACATGATTTCCGTGGTCTCACAGAGTTCACGAATGAATGATTGTTTGTAATTTTGCGAATGGGTTTATATGAGCACCATTTTTTTTTTTTGGTTGTTAAGTTCAGTAGTTTGTCATTTGTTTAGGCAGTCATGTTGACATTGTAACTCGCAATTTCAAAGCAATAAATCTTATTCTTCAGAGTTCAAATTGACCCAGAAAAATATCACCATAAGTGCTGGCAGATAAATAGTATGCTGATACTTTTTAGGTGCGTCAGTGCAATACCAACTTAAATACAATAATTCGAAACTGAGATATTGTTTGGCAATAATTATTAACGACACGTACACATTTCAATTTCGCCTTAAATAATCTCATATAATCGGGAAATACTATTATCATTTTCATTACACTTGAAAGTTAGTAACATTGTTGTAATGGATAAGATTGATAAAGTTTTTCTCAATCGTTGAAAAATGAGTCGTCATGGGCAGTATATTGGATGAAAAAAATAATTGTTTGTCGTTGCTATAGTACCATGGTAGTACATGGTTCTGAATTTTAATGCCGATTTTTTAACGAGTAAAAAGCCCTGGGCTTGGAATTATATTTTCCAGGGAGCGATGAATTTTGATAATTGATCGCTGTTGTTAGTAGTTTTGATTAGATGTTGGGTGAATTTCAAAGCAATGGCAACCTCTTTATTACAAAATTTAGATTTTATCTTCTGACCTAAAGATTCTGGTTAAACTACTGTACTATGCAGTTGGGCTGCACTACGCTATCACTCATCAAAATTACTTTCACTTCGGGAAAATATAATTTCAAACTGGCGAGAAGATTACAGACTGAGGGTGGGTTAGGAGCACAATCAGACCCTTGAATGTGCAATGTGGGGTAGTAATTGGGAATGCCATTAACGGTTTGTTATCTTCTACGAGGTTTTCGAAAACCAACAGGGCGCGTGCACCGGGTTGCGGATAGGAGCAAAGGGAGATCAATAGCATCTACCTAAAATAATAGAGCAAAAAGCCGTTCCATGATTAGGTAATGTTTAGCGATCTTCTATGGTGTTCTAGTACTATAAAATTCTTCACTCACTGGGAATTCTGGCCTTGATAATATCCATAGTGATAAAAACATAAAATAATACCTAATACTGTAGTAATAAACGAAATAAAATCAATCTTCTATACTTGACAAGGTTTTGAAGACAATCAATGAGTGAAAGAACTACCTATTAGAAAAGCCACATCAGCTAAGGCTATACATATACAAATGTTGGTCATAGGGTCATGACGAGCATTCGGTATGTATGTCTATGATTGATTCTGATCTAATAGGGGCACTAGAAGACCACGCGGACAATTTCGAAACAAATTATTTTTATACATCGGTCTTATGATCCGAAAGGCTCAGCTATGCTGTAATGTCATTTTTTAAGCTATTCATTACTGCTGTTTAATTGTTTATTATTCTAACAAAACTACATAATTACTCATTACTAATCACTGTTCCTATATTCTCTCTTTCTCACCTTCTTATCTGTTGCATGATTATGATCATTACTAATATAATGCATGAGCATGCACAATAAGAATAATTTCAGAATTGTAAGCAGTCAATGGATAACTGGATAGAATAGCTTCGAAAAGGGTGCTCAAAACAGAATAATTCTGGTCAGGGAAGTATAAACATCATGAGTAAGTAACACATTTCATTTTAATAATATCAAATATTTTTATATAAATCAGCACCGCCAATCAGTGAATTGAATTATAATTTTATATCTGTACATGATAAAAACAGATAAAGTTTGTAAAGTTGTCACCATCGATTGAATTGCGTTCTTTTTAGTAATGTTCAATCATTAGCAAAAGCTTCTAAAGCGTCGCATCGTGCCATCAGCAGTTCTTAGCATCACTCTCATATTGTTATAAATTTCTATAGAGCGATCAGCTAATTCTTTCTTACTTGTACAATGGTTTGGAATTTTAATAAATCAAAGCAAACTCCAAAACTCAAATTAAATTGTTCTCAGCACATTTACATTTTGCAGCATTAATCGCATTACTGTGTCAAGTCTTCTCCAATTTCCTATACCCTACCCCAACCCTTCCTATCATTTCCGATGGTGTTCAAGTGGTCCGCATAGACTATTACGGCCATTACCTATCCCTTCCCCCGGCTTTGGACTGACTTGCGCTCTCATTGCCCCACCAAACGCTGCAAAATGAAAAATGAAAATGATTTTTTAACGAGTAAAAAGCGATTATTTGAACATGTAACGAATTTGGATCATCTATGGTTCGTTTATTGAACTGTAAAAAGCAAGGATGGAAATCTAGTGATCATGACAAAATCCACGATGCATCGCGGTTGTTCTTTATCGTGCGATCATAGCAACAACGATTAACCTTTTGTCGTTAAGATATCACAACAAACTACGCTCCGCGATTTTTGCATCGTTCTGCGTGTAGGCTAGCGATTAAGTGTTCGCGAGCCATAGTTTTATCATTCTGAAGATTGTTCCATTATTATCTATTGATTTCCCTTCGGATATATTGTTTGCGTTTCTAAAATCATTCGGGCATGGTTTTAACGAAAAATAGTAGCACGAATACGCCATGATTCAAGTTGATCGCTACTTGTAACATTATCCGATAAACTCTTTGTCCCACAACAAACATTGCATCGGATGCTCCTTATGTCGGTGCAATGCGCGCGTGGTGAGGTTTTCAAATCATGCTGCTGCAAGAGCGACGGCCCTCTTAGACCGTTCGAATACCATGTTGTTTGTCGCTAGAGACGATTTTTTTCCATCCTTGGTAAAAAGTAATTTTAATTACCTATGAATAGTGTGTTGTAAACCAGGTGATTGTAGTTGTTATAGTATCATGGCTTTTGAACAAATCATTATCATTCCAATTGATATCAACATTCACTGAATCGATTGACATTTTATTTCCATTAGGCAACTCTTGATTTTGTAAAATTTATAGTGATGTGGTTTCTGTTAGTTCCTGTGCAATAGTCAATGATATTTATAATATGTGAGTTTTATGGAATCAAATTAACTTGATCAAGTTTGTGACCTCATAATGGATTTAAAGCAAATATACGACTTAGAATTTGATGTTATATAATCAACTCTTCATAACGCGAGATAAAGTTGTAAAATTGCTTAGATTTCATTAGAAGACCTTTGAGTTGGTCATAGTGAGATCTCAATAATGGATTCAATATAAAACCTCACGGTTTTGGACTCAATATCGAATCAACCTCTGAGTGGGTTGATTGGTCTTATCTTGAACTCTTTAAAGGATTCATTAGATCACCTCTGTGTTGGTGTCACTTTTAGAATTCAAAAAACGGATTAGTAATAAAACCTCTGAGTGGGTGGAATAATCGCGTTTTGGTCTCAATATTGGACTCATCTTAGAATCAACCTCTGAGTGGGTTGATTGTACTCATCAAGAATTCAAAGAGACGATATGTCAAAAAGAAAAAGAAGAAATGTGAAGCAGAAGAGAGAAAAAAAAGATAAGAAGAGGAAGTAGATGAAGAAGAATATTAGGATGAATCAGTTTTATTTGGCAAGTAGTTCAGAGTTCAGCATAAATGTGCAACTTTGCTAGCCATAAATTACATGAGAATACAAACGAAGAAATAGAAATTAAATGAAAAAATAGAATATCAATGAAATTTAAGAAGTTTGGCAAGTAGAAAATAACGAAAACATACAAACGATTTAAATGATGTATTATTTGTTCCACGTTAAGTATAAAATGCGTATTTGGTATGGATAGTTTAATATTGTTTTCAAATACTTTTACATTTTAATAATCGACTTTTTTCTTACAGAAATAGAAGCCTATAAAAATTTTAACCAATTAAAAATTCTTTGAAGTATAAATGGTTCTGCTGATGAAGTCGATCAGGGGATGCTGCTATAAAAACCTGGAGAACCAATTGCTTGCTTTTTAAAATAAAAAAACCAAATGACCTATGTATGCTCTAGAGAGTAGGTGAGAGAGGCAAGACAAGCTCGAAACAATTTTGAAGCAAAATGAAACCTACTCCAATAAAGCTTATTATTTCAAATTTATGATATTTTTTTGGAAAATAATGTTTTAAGGATTGTGTGATGTAGCCTGAAGCTTTGAAACATACAAAGGACGCTTTTTCGCAGAAGCCGAAGCGAGTGTAAACTAATCAAAAAGACCGAGACAAGCTGGATGCTGCACAAGATAATGAATATGAAGATCTGCCAAGTAACTGAAAGAAACAGGAAGCTCAAAATAGATTATGGCAACTGAAACGGAAAGTTCAAGTATTCATGAAATATTCAAAAATTCTATCTTTGGAGACATAAATTTAATAACATTCAACATGAAAAATAATTTCAATTTGGTTCTGAATCCATGAACATAATAACATCAGATTTTTTATTATAACAGGAAAGAAGACTCAAATATAAGAAAACTTATTCGAAACAAAATACTATTGTAGTATTCTTCTCACTGAGGCAGAAACGGATTCTCAAGGTTATATTGCATTCCAAATAGGTTACGGAGGCGATTCGTTGTTATGAGAAGAGACATTGAGATGCGACTTGGAAAACTGTAAAAAATAAGAAGCAATTCAAGACCACAACTAACCATATAAGACATGCCGTAAATATTCAATACTTTCGTCATTGTGTAAAATTTATAATACAATATTAGTGTAGACAAGGAAGGCAATGTAGAGAATAAGATGAGTGTATTATCAGGATATTCAGAAAGTTTGATACTGTTACATAAAACCATGTTTTGTTAGAAAGAATTAAGATTTGGCAAGTAGGCATTGATTTTGAGGTGAAAAAAAAATGTTGTTAGTTTTGTGACAGAATTTGTAAGAGAAAGGTGATTAGAAATACATTGGAGAACAAGAACGAGAAAATTGTTTAAATTGGTCAGATGGTCCGAGTGAGAAACGTTCCGAAGTCTCCGTCAGTGTTCTGGGTCACGACAAGTCCCATCTGCATTTTTGTCAAAACTGAGTTGAGTTCAATTTTCAGCATATCTTCCAAGGCTCTTTCAATTGCACTAATGGGATAGTATGATTTTTTCGGAAAAATAAGGAAATCACAGCAATTCAAATTGTCCCATAATGCAAAGTAACCGCATATCAGATCCACTACAGATTTTCGCAACGTGTAACATAAAAAAGAATTGTGTTTTGATCATCTTTATATTTTTCTCGGAGAGATATCGTAGTTAAAAGCAAATTGTGAAAGTTTCATTTAGATTTTAACATGTGCTAATCGTCTTGATTTTTTAAATATTTGTTTGGAAAACGAGTTTGGAAACGTCATAGCCCGTTTGCTCAAAACCTACTTTTTGCAGATTGTACTGACTTGTGATTCACAGCAGTATAAATATAGTTGATTTGACAGTCCACCTCCTCCTCTTCCTTCTTGGCATTACGTCCTCACTGGGACAGAGCCTGCTTCTCAGCTTAGTGTTCTTTTGAGCACTTCCACAGTTATTAACTGAGAGCTTTCTTCGCCAAAGTTGCCATTTTCGCATTTATATATCGTGTGGCAGGTACGATAATACTTTATGCCCAGACATTTTCGGCTGCTTTGTAGCCGCGGACTTTAACCACTCAGCCAAAAAAGGCCCAATTTGATTGTTAAAAATAACTGTACCATACAGTTGTTGACAACTATATTTTTATTTTATTTACAAACGTCAAAATTCAACCATAATTTAGTTGACTTAAAGTAAATTTAATTGAGTTTACAATGATTCGTAATGCTTACTCAGCATTTGTTCTTCTTTATCAACATATCTGAAAGGATTCGCTGCTGCTTTATCGATCAAAACAAAAAATGCAAAAATCAAAACAAAGTGCCCGTCGGAAAACTTGATATTCATTGCAAGTTGAAAATAAGTGGATTTGTAAGCATGACTTGAAGTCCAGGGATGTGAATGAAAGTAATCAACAGGGTAGTAATCTCAATATAAAGAAATTCTTCTGCGTGCTGGTGGAATGTCTGAGAGAACTGCTGGATAAATTCTTGGAGGAGGAAATCCCTGAAGAATATGCTGTAAGAGTTACTGGACGATGAAACCTCTTGAGATTATCCTGGAGGAATATTTGAAGGGATTGCAACAAGATTACCTGGAGAAGTTACTGAGTTACTGCAAAAAGATCTAGAATAACTCCTGAAGAACTTTCATTAGGTATTCCTAGAAGATCCTGGAAAAATAATGAAAAGATTTTTTTAGGTGTTTCTAGAGGAACCACTGGAAAAATTCTTGGGGAAATGCTTTCAGGCATCATGGACGAGAAAATCCCAGGAGGAAATCATGGACGAATCCTTGGAGTAATTCCAGGAGAAAATCCTGAAACTTTAGGAAGAATTATAGAAGGAATCCTAGAAGGAGCTATTAGAAAAATCCCTTAAGGAATCACAGGAAAAATTCCTAGCGGTATCCCAGACGCAATTCTGATAGGAATCTCTGTGGGATTTCTTGAAGAATATTCTGGCGGATTTCCTTGAAGAGATTCTTAAGAAATCCCAGCAAGTAATTCCTTCAGGACCTGGAATAACTCCTGAAGGAATTCCTAAAGAGACTCCTAGAAGAATCCATAAAGGGATTTCTCGAAGGTATTTCAGGGACCCCTGGAGAAATTCGAGTAGAAATTCTTGAAGGAATCCTAGATGGAATTTTCTGATGAATACCCAGAGTAATTCAATGAGAAATCCCCAGAGGAATTTCCGGATAAATTCGATAATTGATGTTAAAGGTAATTTCATGGTACAACATGGTTTCCGGTTTGGACTATCACAATGAAAAACTTCAATATGTTAAAATTTTTTAATCGGCAAGCTCACAATGTTCAATAAAACGGCCAATCGATATCATATACACGTCCAACCATCAGTTGGAATCCAATATCATTGAGCTGCTCATCCAGTGTCACCTGATTTGCCCAAAAGAAACCAATTTTATCAGCATGAAAGTGATTTACGATCAAACCCAACTCCAGGGGGTCCTTCACAAAGCCAGACAAATATCGTCTCCCAAGCTACCGAAAAGAGGAAATTGTTCTTTCATTAGACTTCGATCCATTTTCCACTTTGTTGCTCATTCGTCCCACACTTTCAGAACTCTCCCCGCTCAAAGCAATAACAATCAAAAGTAAGACAAATAAGTCCCCACAAGTCTCGGCCGGAAATAGACACCATCGCACCCCCGATAGACAGAGTTCAGACAAACAGAGCTTGGCGAAGAACCGGTTGAACGTTCCGACCTTGCCTCGCCACCGTCTAGCTAGGCTCTTCAAGACGCACGGGGAAAACGTGGAAATATCCTCCGAGGAAAAGTCGCCGCCATTCGTCGTCTTCGGTCGTCGGTCGGCTTGACAAAGTTTCGCAATATTTCATCCGCATGGGAAGTTTACCTTTTCCCTCGATTTCGATTCCACTGGAGTTTGATGATGTGACTATGTGATGTTCTTCTGGTGGACGAATCGGTGATACCTGTTTGTGTTAACACAAACACAATAAGAATGCGAATCGGAAAAGTTCAACTTTGGAAGACAGCCAACGCAGCCACAAAAGGACGAAGACGCCAGAAAAGTGATACATGTTTATTATAAAGTTTAATAACTTTATCGTCCGGTTTGGGAGGCTATCGCACAAATCACCGCATCGAAACATGAGGCCACGTGGGAGGCGATAGAGAAGTCGGAAGAAGAATTTTGTTTGTGGAAAAGTTGAACCAACTTGGCCGGAAGCAGTGGTTAGAATGATGACAGTTCGAATCGAACAATGACTTCGAATAAACTTAGGAAAATGCAAAAGCTGATGGTGCAATGATTCACATTTAAAATAGAGCATGAGATTCAATTACGACATTCCTAACCATACAACCGGCATAGATCGGATTGTTATCCCAATTCCCATCGTTTGCTATCTTACCAGTGCATGATATGAGCATTGGAGTGCATTCCAACCACCCGGGAGAGGAATAAGATGCTGCAACTGCTTCTGTAAATATGGAATGGGTTCAAGTGGGAGATAAGAAGGCGAGAAAAACCACTTGAACCTGCAGTCTCTTAAGTGATAGTTAAACATTGCACTTGCTCAGTGTGGCTACCGAAGAAGTTTCTGCTCAAGTGGGTGATAGTGATTGGAGCAGTGATTTCGGTTTATTTGGATTTCACTACACAGTTGGTTGTTGAGCAATAGATTTGCATGTACCTTAAATATTTCTGATAAATATTACACAATAGGGCTTTTAGTTTATCTATAAGATATTTGAAATGAAACTATCGATACGATCCTAATGATTTATTCGACTTCCTTTCGAAACTTGGCCATATACATTGGAATTGATTTGGATTGGATTTGGATTGGATTTGGATTGGATTTGGATTGAATTTAGATTGGATTTGGATTGGATTTGGATTGGATTTGGATTGGATTTGGATTGGATTTGGATTGGATTTGGATTGGATTTGGACTTGGACTTGGACTTGGACTTGGACTTGGACTTGGACTTGGACTTGGACTTGGACTTGGACTTGGACCTGGACTTGGACTTGGACTTGGACTTGGACTTGGACTTGGACTTGGACTTGGACTTGGACTTGGACTTGGACTTGGACTTGGACTTGGACTTGGACTTGGACTTGGACTTGGACTTGGACTTGGACTTGGACTTGGACTTGGACTTGGACTTGGACTTGGACTTGGACTTGGACTTGGACTTGGACTTGGACTTGGACTTGGACTTGGACTTGGACTTGGACTTGGACTTGGACTTGGACTTGGACTTGGACTTGGACTTGGACTTGGATGACCAAGTTGTAAGTGTAGATTGAGAGTTGAATACTATGAGTAAGGCATGGGTCTGGAATTCAAAAAATGACATCCCGGTTTGATAGCAAAAGCTTGTGCCATATGTTTACTGTCCTGTTTGCATACTATGGAGATAAAATGTTTGAATGCTCATTTTTTTCGACATATATAATTGGTGAGTTACCTGATTCCACTCGAAGTATTTTACTTAACGAGTTCACAAGCTTTTCAACGCTTAAGCACTTTGTCATTATTTCCATCCCAGCCCTTAAAAGTTCTCGACTCGCCTGTCGGAAAGAGCTTGTTTTTGTGAACCATAAAAAATCATTCTTCCAACGATGTAAATAAGGACGGCGGACAAAAGCTGGTTTTGGTGAATGGTCCTCGGGCAACATTCTTCGGGTTGCCCTTTTTTGCAATGCTTCACTGTAACAACGATGATGGTTGGCGAGCAACAAGCTGGAATGATGTTGAGTTTATCCAGAAATAAACTACTTTTAATTGCTCGCAAATTGTTCCGAAGGTACTAACTGACAAGCAAGGCGTGATGCTGCGGGATTCTGGTGACCAGCACTTTCCACGTTCTTGCACCATGAACAAAGCTTCCTCATCGTGGCTCTGTGGAATCGGTTGATGATGTGGACTTTTAGTACTGCGCTTCGGTTCGTTTGATGCAAACGTTCGTAGGAAAAAGGATTTTTCTTTCGCTACTCAGTGCTTATCCATCCTGCGGTTAACTGGGAGCAAATTTCTTTTACAGAACAGCAAAAAACGGTATGAGATTTTTCCAAGTAGCTGCATTCTTCTCCCTCAGCAAAATGCAATAAAGCAGTCAAGCTCGAATGTATGTAATCTTTCGAACGCCGCAAGACAGAGGATAAATTGGATTACGAAAAATTGGAAAGACAGATGTGGCAAAGGATAAATGGTTTCCCAAGTTCATATGGGCTCTTTCTTTGTTTATATTGAAGTATAATTTCTTTTTAGAAGAACACTTTTATGGCACTACGAACTATTAGATGTTCATTTCACAGAGCCGATTTTCTACCAATATTAGGCCCTGAAACTGTAACATGTCAGGTGTTTAACCAAGATATCAAGTCTATAGAATGTTATAGTGAAAAGTTAAATTGTGGTTCTACTCAGACGTACAAGTTTCAAACTACTCGCTGAAGACAATAATTGGGCCCCATTACGACGAAACACGTAATAGAAGAACCCAAATGTCAGGAATGCTTCGCTACAGAATAATTGATTTTGTCCCACTATATTTTCTGTCTGCCCCATAGTGAATTTATTTTTCCAAAGCGAAAGTCGTCATGCTGCTCTTTAGCGATAACTCACTTTCAAAAGGCTTAGAAACTTAGACTCCAATATACCAATTTAGGTCATTTTCGGTTACATTGGTCGCACTCCGGAAGTCATTGGTAGTCATTAAAGAATGAGTTATGAAACAAGGTTTTTAACGTATCAATTCTCAAGATTTCTTGATTCAAGTATATTGTAAACTATTTCAAGCATTTTCGCATACATTGACCAAATTCCTGTTGTCTTCAAGCGCCACAAAAATTTTGGAACCAGTTTTGCGACAAATTACAATATTACGTAGTATATTTTAATTTTAATGAGCTATCCAATGAATCTCTATCGGATTATTTTAAGCAGTTTTCCATACATTTGTCTAGAAAATGTTCTAAAAATTGTTAACAAATTCCTTAAGTTGATCTTTGAATGTGACAAAATGCCTGAAATAGTCCTGAGACAACAAATCTTCAACATTTATTAGTTGCAAGCCTGTCCTTTCTTTCATGGCGATTTTCTCGAAGCAACATGGTTCCCATAAGGATTCCGTATTGTGGTAAATGTGGCCGAAAATGCTTGAAATAGTGTAAATGGCACTCCAATGTTATACTCCAACCCGTATAGGCCTGAGTGAAATCAAAACTACGAGACATTCACCGCTTTGCACATATCTCGTTTTTTAAAGTGGCCAGAGGCACTCGTGTATATTCATATAACCGGAATTACTCCGGTGGGTCACTGGTCAATTTTTGGGACATGTCAAGCTATCTTATATTTATATATTTATACAATGACAATCTTTTTAATTTGCATAAATTATTGAGATCATAAATGTAGAGTTTTGCATAATTTACAAGTAAAGGATGTAAGGCTTAATGCCCTGAAGAACCGGCTATAGATTTGTTCGATGTCAAACCATTTCATTTCTTGAAAAGTAGATATCAAATATAAAAGATCACAAAAATTCTAACATAATGTGAATGACAGCCGTAGATACTGCATTCCAGAACTCGGAATCCGCACGCATTCTCTCTATTATATTGTCGGGGGACGTATCCCCTCCGCATGTAACGAGCATGCGACCTCTCAGAACAATGAAATGGGGGCAATCGAACACGACATGCTCCGCTGTTTCCTCCACATCAGCACAATTGGGGCACACAAGAGATTCAGTGCTCTATAGCAACCATGTCCTGACAGAAACTGCGTCAGGTGGAAGTTCACTTCCCCACGGTTTCTTTTAAAGCAATCTGACACAATTGGTATTAGTCGATGAGTCCATCTACCTTTTGTGGAGTTATCCCATTCCTGCTGCCAACCTCTGAGCGTTGTCTCTTTACACGCGTTGGGGACTCCTCTGGTACCTCTTTGGTTGAAGCATTGAACATCTTCCTTGAGTATGAGCCTGATTAGCGTCATCACTGGTATGATGCACACAGCCTCTTTAGAAACCGTTCGGTATGCACTTGCTACTCTTAAGCACACGATCTTGTACGTGCTTTCCAACCGCTTTTGGCCGCTTTGTAAGTGCCTTTGGCCAGATTGGTCCTTTATACCTTAGTAAGGATACCTTGCGTTGGCAATTACAGCAGAGCTGTTAGACATCATCCTCAATAGCGCCGCTATAGCCTTAGATGCCCTTTTATAAGCATATTCAACTTGGCTAGCAAAACTGAGCTTGTCGTCGATCATTACCCCAAGATGCCTAAGGGATCGCTTAGACTCCATGGTGCAATCACCTACCGAGATAAGCGCCCGTTGCTCGGACTTGCGGTTGTTGACCAACACTGTAGGTGGGCACTCCTGGTCGTCCATGAAATAGTGGTTTTTTTTCTTGATTAGGTGGAAGCTTGAGACAAAATATGCTGGCGGAAATGCCAATGCAGAACCCGAAGTCGGACCTCATGTCCCGGCACCGGATACCAAAGCTGCGGCACAGACAAAGTTCTTGTCTCGTGTCAACTGTATTTTGAAGAGCTTTCTGTCTGCCGGCAACAAGGTGAAGGCGATCAACACGTTTGCTGTGCCCCTGTTGACGTATAGTTTCGGGGTGGTAAAGAGGACGAAGACTGACTTGGAGGCGATAGAGCGAGCAGTACGATTGGCATTCACCAAGCACCGAATGCGCCACCCAAAATCGTCCATTGAGAGAGTCACCCTGCCACGTGCAGCAGGAGGAAGAGGCGTCACCGATATCCAGGCACTATGTGTCTCCCAGATCCAGCAGCTGCGGGCATATTTCGTAGAAAGCCAGATCCGCCACGAAATTTACCGCACTGTATGCGATGCTGACCACGGCTTCAGCGCCCTGCATCTGGCGCAGGAGGATTACCAGCTGAACTGCGACATCAAAACCGTCGATGAGATGATCGCAATGTGGAAACAGAAGGAGTTGCATGGAACGCACCCCCATCAACTGGAGCTCGAGCACATCGATAAGGTGGCGTCAAACACATGGCTGGTGCGGGGTGACCTCTGCTCAGAAACAGAAGGTTTCATGGTAGCCATCCAGGACCGGGTAATTGCGAAGAAGAACTATCGGCACTACATATTGCACGAAGACGTGGAGGACCGCTGTAGGAAGTGCAATTCAGTAGGGGAGACTATCGAGCATGTCGTTGCCGGCTGTTCAGTACTAGCTGGATCAGCCTACCTCGATCGTCACAACGAAGTTGCCAAGATTGTGAATCAACAGCTTGCCCTTAAGCACAACTTGGTGGATCGATTTGTGCCCTACTGCAAGTACCTGCCTGACCCGGTTCTGGAAAATAGTTGCATAAAACTGTACTGGGATCGCGAGATCATAAGAGACGTCCTCATCCGTGCCAACCGCCCCGACATTGTAGTCTATGACAAAAGAATGAAACGAGTTACACTCATCGACATCGCTGTACCGCTGGACCACAATGTCCAATCAACGTTCTCTAACAAGATAGCGAAGTACCACGACTTGGCGAAGGAGTTGAAGCAGATGTGGCACCTAGAGGACGTCCGTATAGTTCCGGTAGTCCTCTCAGCGACCGGAATTGTCCCGAAATCTCTCCCAAGGTCCCTAGACGAGCTGGAATTGAAGAAGGACCTACACAGCATCCAAAAAGCGGTGATTTTTGGAACCTGCAGCATAGGGATTCCACGGAGGCATGCAAGTCGATTCTGATCGACCATTTCAAAAATATCTGAAACTTTGCACAGTTTTTCAGTTCCATCTAAATCGTCATTTTCCGATATCAAATCTTCAAGTTGAGTCACGACTAACTTTTCAAAAGGGTGTATGTGAAAATGGTTCAAAAATATTCAAAAAGCTGCACAGCAAAAACGGTTCGTTTGATTGTTAGACAACTAAAGAAACAAAGTTAGACAACTAAATAAAGATTCCAAAAAAAAATACACACAGTAAAAAAAATTTTTTTTTGCATTAAAAAACATCTTTTTTGTCACAAAAACTCAAATATCTCAAAACCCTATCGGAATACCAACGTTATTTTTTGAGGGAAAACTGTCCATTATATTAGCTATCTACAAAAATTTGGTGATGGTAAGCCAATAAACAAAAAAGTTATGACATTTCAAATATTTCACAAATTTGACACTTAGTGAAATTTTTTTTTTTCATTGTTAATTTTTTTAGGACCGCAGTTTGTTGCTGAATTTTTTGTTAAGGGTACCACATGAGGTTAACAAGTTGTTTTCATGATATTTTATTTAATTATTCATAACTATTATAGCATCTATTAGAAAGTTAGACGCGATCCAGTGTTGTGATCTAAAGTCTTGATAGTGTCATATTTTTTATTGTACGTAACTGAAGAAAAATTCTCTCAATAGTGTTGAAACCTTTTGATAAAAGAAACCTATAAGAACTCTAATATTGATGACAAAAGCTACAAAAAAAGTTTTCTATACAGGTATACGACTAGTTTACCTGCAAAAAGTTTACCTCGTAGAGAACAAGGCGGATCTATACCCAGGTGATCTAGTATACGTAAAGCAGGTCGGTTTTCTCGGCGCTGGTTTTCTCCACAAAGTTAAAATCTGATTACACCTGGGTATAGACTCGCCTTGGTAGAGAATAGACTTTGTTAATCATATTTGGGAGAAAGCGAGTAACTTCAACAACATCAAAAACATGATAGGTACATACCATGAACATACTCACGAAAAAGCTAAAAATATACTACCACTATGGTTATAAAAGATTTAATTGTAAAATTTTTCTTCAGTCAAGCAAACGACACCAAACTAGTCAGTAAAAACTTAAAAGTGATTTTGTTTATTAAAATCTAACGAGCAACATGAGTAGTCGCTTTCTCAACTGTTGCAGGACGTTTGCAGAAAAAAAGTGTTCGAAAGAGCTACGAAATCTCACCGAAAGCACCATAGATAAACTGAAAGCGGCTGGTTATGCTTCAATGTCTACATTGAATACAAATTTACGCATTTGTACGTCCTGCCGTTTAAACGTTGACAAACGGACAATCTGTACATCATCGGTGGATCAGGTTGCAGGAAGTTCGAAAACAACAACAACTGAGGAATTACCAGATGCACCGACAACAACTGAGGAGTTACCAGAAGTACCAAGTGCAGATAGTCTTGCCACGGTACCATCAGCGACATCTGTTTCAACAAATCAATCAGAAGATGAGTGCATCCAGAAGGTCAACATCGAACGCTTCAACGAAGGGATAGCTGGAATAAAAGTGACTCCGATTAAATGGACGAAGATGGGTTACGTCAATTATCCCGAGAAAAAATACCGTGAAATCAACGAAGCTGTACGAAGAAACCTCTTCAAATTAGGACCTGAGGATGTGGAAAATACAGACTACGATGAGGTAATTATGAATATGAAGGAAAGGTTCTCAAATCTAGCCACGACAAGGAAAGAAAAATTATTGATTTTGTCGATGCTGCCAAGCTCGTGGTCTATTCAAGACGCCATTGATGAGTTCAAAACCAATAGAAATACAGCAAAAGAGGCAAAACAATTCAAAAATAACTGTCTTGCAACCAAAAATGCTAGGTCATTAACAGATAAGACAAAAGAAAAAATAATTCAATATTTTGAAGACGATGAAGTAAGTAGAGCTATGCCTGGCCAAAAAGATTATGTATCTGTAAAAAAAGATGGAAAGCGTCAAGCAATCCAAAAATGATTAATGATGACTACTTTGAAAGAAGCGTATACACGCTTCAAGGAAATTAACGAAAATATTAAGGTAGGTTTTTCCTCATTTGCAAGCCTTCGTCCAAGGCAATGCAAGCTTCTATCCAATTCAGGAACACATAATGTTTGTGTGTGCACAACACACGAAAATATTAACCTAATCTTACATAGTTTGAAAAGAATCAATTTATCCAAGGATATTAAAATGTTAACTGGTAGTCTTTTGTGTGAAAATACAACATCAAATTGCTATCTACGATCTTGTTCGGATTGTCCAGATTCTTCATCATTGGAAAATACTTTATTCGCTGAGTTTGAAGAAAATTATATTGATCAGTTATCATTTGAGCAATGGGTGACCACGGATAGGTGTGACCTAGAAACTATTGTAAAACCTGTAGATGAGTTTATATCATTTTTTTGCATGAAATTAGAAAGTTTAATTCCTCACGACTTTATTAAAACAGAGCAATCCCGCTTTTAAAAAAATACGAAAAATACATTACAAGATGGTGAATTTTTAGTCATTTGTGATTTTTCTGAAAACTATAGCTTTGTATTGCAAGATGAAGTGCAGTTCCATCACTGGAACGTACAACAAGCTACAATTCATCCATTCGTTATTTATTTCAATGGAAGTACGCAAATTGAACATTTTAGTTTTACTGTTATTTCCGAAGATTTAAGACACGACTCAGTATCTGTAAATTTGTTCATTGCCAAAATGATTAACTTTTTACGCGTTGATAAGGATAAAGAAATCAGAAAGATATATTTCATGTCTGATGGAGCAGCATCGCAGTACAAAAACCGTAAGAATTTTCCGAGCCTATGTCAATTTAAATCAAAGTACGGAATTGATGCAGAATGGCATTTCTTTGCTACGTCACATGGCAAAGGTCCTTGTGATGCTATTGGAGGAACCATAAAGCGCATGGCCACAAGAGCAAGTTTAGCCAAAGAACGTGAGCATCCAATTAAAACTGCAAAAAAAACTATTTGATTGGGCGAATCGCAGAAAAGAAGAAGATTTAACAAAATGATCATTTTGTTTTACTACTACTGAAGAGTACGAATTAACGGCATCAGAGCTCCGCGAGCAATATAATAACGCGAAAACGATCCAAGGAACCCAAAAATTTCACTGTTTCATTCCATTGTCAGAAAATAAAATTAAAGCAAAACTATACTCGAACTGTACTGATAATGATGCAAAAGTGTTCGATATTGTAAAAAATTGAATAACAATAAATAAATAAATAAGTATTAATAAAATGTTTTCATGATCTCAAAACGCATACCCAAATCCAAAACTTTTAAAGTTTATATATAACATTTAGAAACTCATCGATCATACTCTAAAAAAAATATCCTGGTAAAAAAAAATTTTATTTTCGCGTAATCTGTTAATTCATTTTAATTTATACATATATACATATACATATAATATTTATACATATACATAATATTTATACATATAATATACATAATACTAATGAATACATGAAAACGACTTGTTTAATTCACGCAAGGCCCTTAACAATAAAATCAGCAACAAACTGCGGTTCCCGTAATAATTTACACCGAAAAAAAAAATTCAAATTCAAACATGTTTGAAATGTCATAACTTTTTTGTTTATTGGTTTACCATCACCAAATTTTTATGGTAGATAGCTAATATAATGGACCGTTTTCCCTCAAAAAATTACGTTGGTATTCCGATTGGGTTTTGAGATATTTGAGTTTTTGTGTCAAAAATTATGTTTTTTAATGCAAAAAAAAATATTTTTTACTGTGTGTATTTTTTTTTTGGAATCTTTATTTAGTTGTCTAACTTTGTTTCTTTAGTTGTCTAACAATCGAACGAACCGTTTTTGCTGTGCAGCTTTTTGAATATTTTTGAACCATTTTCACATACACCCTTTTGAAAAGTTAGTCGTGACTCAACTTGAAGATTTGATATCGGAAAATGACGATTTAGATGGAACTGGAAAACTGTGCAAAGTTTCAGCTCAATAGAAAAAAATGAATTAAAAAATTTACCAAATTTTGGTGCTGTTGCTTGGAATCACTCAGACGGTTCCTGAACCACCATAACTGAGAAGCTCATCCAGCAGACTCATTAGGATAAGTAAACCGATAAATGAGATCCACAGAGCCTAATCCCCTTTGGCATACAGATTGCCCGGGGTAGGTGAAAGTTTCTAGCATCTTTTGCTGAGAAGTGCCAAAACTCTATAATAATAATAATAACTTTTAGGGCGAACAAGTAAAACCTATAGGAATAAGTATATTTTTGAATATTTGGCCACTTCATAACCCTGAAATTGTAAACAGTTCTGTTATAAAACAAATCTTTTGACGAGATTCAAAATATTTAAAAAACTTTCACATTGATCACGTTCCGGTAGTCTTTCAAACTTTATCCCAGTTAGGAGTGGCTGACGAAAAAAAATGTCAGAACAACTGAAAAGCCCACTTGACTGCCATGTAGTTTCATGGTTCAATCTGTAATTCAATCATCCAAAAACATTAATCCACACTTCTTTCATCCATTGTACGCATGCTTCATGCATTTTGCATGGCATAACGTTCTACCGTGCTACTAAAACATGATGGGCAACAATCTTCTTCTTCTGTTCCTGCAGCAGGTGCGTGACCTTACCAAAGAGAAAAAATCATGCAAAACTCCTCCACTAGAACCAGAAGCCAGCAGCAGCATTCTGACCCAACCTAGCCCCCACCGCATTCACAATTGCGTGTGAAATCTGCTTCCGAATAAAATATTTAAGTACATTAATAATTCATTTTACGATGCGATGGGCAACTTCATAGTCGATGCAATGGTACCAAACAACGGACTGGACAGCATAAATCATAAACCTCTTGTGCTCGCCTCTCCCGTATGCTCTATGGCAGGTATGTGTCCGACTCGCACTCGTTCTCAGCCATGTTCGTAAATAGGAAAAATATTATCGTGCCCTAGAAAAGCATAACAATCACTTGTTTATCCATAAAACGGTAATAATATGATTTGAATTAAGCAATAATTAGGTATAGGTTGGCGATTGAAAATTCCAAAATATCATTTACGAATGTATTTGAAAATTCGAATATTATCTAAAAAACTGAAAATAAGCACAACACTATTGGGAAAATAACGAAAAACATCACTTAAAAACATGTAAATAGCAATCAGTTTTTGTATAGGAAAGTTTTTCATTTATTATGCTTATGTTTATTTTTCCTTTGCTTTTTTTTTAATTTTTAAGTTTTTAATTTTTGTTGGAATTCTTTTGGTCTTATTATTATTATTTTTTCTCTTATATTTTGCGTTGTTATTTATTTACTGTTTATTTCTTACTTGCTTTTTTTAAATTAAAATAATGATTTATTTCGTATTGATATTTTCCAATTTATAATTGCTCAGTAAAAATTAATTTTATTAATTTATTTTTCTTTGTTTTTTATCTTAATATTCGTATATTTTATCTTTATATTCGTTAATTATACATACTTTTTAATAAACGCTGAGTATCACCCTTCGTTAAGTGCCTGGCTGCCGTTCGTAAATTGAGTTTTTCACAGTCAGTGTGGGAAAAAGAAGCATTCTTGCTCGGTGGAAACCGTTTTGTTCTGAGATTTGGTTCAATTTTGCACGTGTTCTATGATGGTTGGTGCAATTTTTCACTTGGAGTGGGCCAGCAAATAACCGTTGTTCTCTGGAAGGGAAAGTTTGTTCTTTGGAGTTCACGCGCGCGCCAACAGCTTCAGACTGTTCGCAGTCATACGTGTTCGAAATGAATGTTTCATGAGTGTATTGTGGAAGTTGCTACGGGGATTTTACTGGACTGCATGTGCTTCTGCGAAAATTGATGAGAAGGTCCTTGTCTGAACGACCTTTATGGCCTTTCGGCGCATGATATAATGGGGCGATTAGGGCTTTAAGAATAATGTAAAAGCAGTGGATCGCATTGAAGTTCCTTTAGCGGAATTCGGGGCAAGTGTGCCACCTTAAGCAAATTGTTCTCTAACTTTGCCCGAAGCTTATAAAATCCACTAAATTAGCCTCATGATGTTAGTTTCACATCTTTTCGTAACCACTGTTCCATTTAAAAAGAAAATAACTTCAAAAAGTATTAGTTTTGGAGCTTCTCAAATATCATCCAAAATAACCTATTTTTCGACACTATGGGGCAAGTGTGCCACCCATATGGGGCAAGACGGCCACCTAATGAACATCGCATGTAATTCTACTTGTAATGAAATTTTATTTATTTCCTTTTAATATTACTTACCAAGCAGACGCTAATCGATAATTTAAAAAATAATTTTAAGTTTACCGTAATAAGGAGATGCTTTATAACAAAGTTCAAAACATGCGTAATTCCCTATTACTAAATTCGTATAACTAACGTATGTTTTTTTTTGTCTCCATTGAATACAATATATGTAAGGGTAAATATTACAGCGAATATGTATAATAATAAACTAGATCACCACTAAATAACGGTGAAATATTGATGTAGATTTGTAAAACGGTACTTAATAAGCCGAAAATCATGTTATTATTGAATATTTTGAGAAAAAGTCACTTTGGGGGGCAAACATGTAAGTAATTCCCCTACTTTACTTCAGAAACTAATACTGGTGTCTCATTTTGGTTTATTATTATGATTTTGTTGATGATGTTCACATTTTTATAAATTTAACTCCAACAATTTTTGTTTACCAAATAGGTGGCACACTTGCCCCAATAAGATACATTTCAACCAAACTGGATTTCGTATGTAAAACAAAATACTTTTTTCGTTCAAATGCCACAATAACTTACACATTTGAATAGTTTCACGATGTACAGTACGCTAGAAAAATCTGTTAATAATTTACCTTTCATTATGCTATTTAGAAACAACGAAATCTTATAAAAATCCACTCAAATTTGGTTGTATTTGCACAAGTCGATGTAAATACGTGAAAATAAGAGCAATTTTCATCATATTTTGATCATTGTATTGTGAACTATAAGGGAACATATTGTTAAGCTCAAAGAGAAAATATATATTGTAGTTTTTATAAAAAGCAGGGGTGGCACACTTGCCCCTATGGCACACTTGCCCCAAAGTCCGCTAATTGCCTTTTCATATTTTGATATTGATTTATATGCTAACTTTTATTTGATGTTTCTATTCTTTCTTCGTTTTTTACTTATTTTGCCCAATGACACTTCCAGCTTAATACTAAACGAGCTTCAGCCAATTCAGCCAAAACAGCTGTATCTTAATGAATTCTCAGCCAATCTAATACAAAAAGACGTGTTAATCCTTTACAACAGGTATTATCAAACATTGCATAGAAATTTATAACATTCTTCTATCTACCTAACTAACTAACCACTAACTAAGTACTAGCTAACTAACTGAATAACTCTAACTACCTAACTCACTATCTTACTTAACTGACAAGCTGATCGGTCAAACGCCGGTAATCATCGAAGGAGACTTCAACGCTTGGGCAGTGGAGTGGGGATCAACGCGAGAGGATACATTTTGCTGGAAGCTGTGCAACGGTGGTCTTCGCAAATACGGTCGAAATCCATCATCGACGTGACGTTTTGCAGCCCGTTGCTCCTCAACAATATGAACTGGAAAGTTTGCGAAGAATACACCCACAGTGACCATCAAGCGATCCACTACTGCGTTGGCCAGAGAAGTTGTGCAGTATGGCGGAGGATGAATGAAGAACGAAGGTGGAAGCATTTCGACAAGGATCTTTTCGTCAAAGCACTCCGAGCAGTAAGCTACGCTTCAAACATGGATGCAGGAGAGTTGACAGAAGCGTGTGACGCAACTACGCCGAGGAAATCGGAGCCAAGGAATCAGCGGCGTCCTGCATACTGGTGGAACGACAGACTCAGCACCCTTCATGCAGCCTGATTAAGAGTGAGAAGTGGAGTGCAGAGAGCTAGTTCCGAAGCCAGCATGGTAGAGCGTAAAGTAACCTACCGACTGGCCAGAACTGCGTTCAAACGGGAGATAACGACGAGTAAAACGAACTGCTACAAAAAGTTGTGCCGGGAAGCTGATGCAAATCCCTGAGGCAACGTCTATGGGGTAGTGATGGCGAAGATTAAGGGCCCAGTTACCCCAACTGAAATGTGCCCCGACAAATTGAAGGCGTAGTTTCCTACACATGCTCCAAACGAGAATTGAAGCTGAACAAAGCTCCCGGACCAGATGGTATCCCTAACGTAGCCCTAAGGGCAGCAATCTTGGCGTTCCCAGATATATTCAGGACAGCGTTGCCGAAGTGTCTAGCGGAAGGCTGCTTCCCGAGGAGGAAAGAATAACTCGGCAATAACTCATGCATACCTTATTTTGGTATCATACCCCAATTAGGTATTGTTCAGTTATACCTCATTTTGATATTATAATGGTGTATGAAAAAAAATGTTTAAAACAATTAAAAATACCTCATTTTGGTATTCGATAGCTATTGAGGACTGCTGGAGGTATTGAACTACTATTGAAAAATTTCACTTTAATATGAAAATCCATCATGTATTATATAGGTATTACAATACCTGATTTAATTATCAGCTTGGTATTTGTAGAAAATGCAGAAGGTACTATTTGAGGTATTTTACCTCTTATGCAGGGCTCATTCATAACTCATTTAGGTTGTAAGTATTGTAAATTATCTGGTATGGAATACCTCAATTTGGTATTCAGTAGTTATTTTCTTCTGCTCGGGTTCCCAGACAGATGGAAGGTGCAGAAGCTTCCCTAGCAGAAGAAAATAACTACTGAATACCAAATTGAGATATTCCATACCAGATAATTTTCAATACTTACAACCTAAATGAGTTATGAATGAGCCCTGCATAAGAGGTAAAATACCTCAAATAGTACCTTCTGCATTTTCTACAAATACCAAGCTGATAATTAAATCAGGTATTGTAATACCTATATAATACATGATGGATTTTCATATTAAAGTGAAATTTTTCAATAGTAGTTCAATACCTCCAGCAGTCCTCAAAAGCTATCGAATACCAAAATGAGGTATTTTTAATTGTTTTAATCATGTTTTTCAAATACCTTTATAATACCAAAATGAGGTATCGACTACTGAACAATACCTAATTATGGTATGATACCAAAATATGGTATGCATAAGATATTGAGGAGTTATTCTTTCCTCCTCGGGTTGTGTTGCTGCCAAAACTGCGAAAACCGCCAGGAGATCATGCTTCATTTAGACCAGTAGCGCAACCAGGATTTGATTCTAGGGGGGGGGGTTTTAAAATTCTAAAATATTACGCGTTGCAAAAAAAATTTTGATTCCGGGAAAATCCAGAGTTACTCATCGCTAAATTTTCCTTCAAGATCATCATAGTCACCGCTGACTGTAGAACGTACTACTTCTTAATGATGAATCTGCTGTCATAATGTCATGAGCGAAACGTATTCAAAAACTTCAGCCTGAAAATAAGTCTTGGCAATTCCTATATGTGGGAAGTCAATTATTTAGTTATCACATAGCTGGAACGCACAATGGACACATATAGCATCCGAAAACTGGAGAAACTACGTATTACATACTTGCAGCGTAAGGCTTTTTGGCTTTTGGTTTGAACATGACGCTTCATGACAATATTAATGTTGATGCCAGCTAGCGCATATTTTTCAAATAGGAGCCACCAACTAGTTCTAATCCCATATGATACGGGAAATTTTCTGGACCGTCTTACATAGGGGGAAAAAGGTGTTTGTGGGATGACTGTGTCGAACCACATGTGTGGAGGTCCGTTGCTCAAAAACTCCGAGATACATGCACGAATTTAAGCAATGGCTAGCCGTTATGGGTAGTTGTAATTACGATTAGTGCGCCCAAAATAATGTGCTGCATTTCAACTATCGTTATGTTGAAAATCAGTAATGTCAACGAATTGAATCATATTGAAAACTGCAATGCTTACTGTGGTTCAAATGCTCTATGCGGAGATTGCTTGCTGCGCGTTATTTCCGCGAAGCAATCCAAATTTTTAAATTTCCCCGCAATACTTTCTGAGAAGATATTTTTGATATAAAAAATCGTGTTGAAGCATTTAAGTATGTTTTATGATTTTGCGTAGTAAAATGATTTAAGAAATATTTTAGTAAATTATCGTGATGCTATTCATCCGCTCTTTTTCTGTGCTGTTCCTTATATGTCTCTCCTGTGTAGTTTTTAATATGTTTTCGAGTTTTGCAACAATGAGAAGGAATTCGAGAACAATCTTTAAGCGCAGTAATTTGCAATAGAAATCATTCACATTATTGTTGCAGTAGGTCGAAAGTAGATCAACATTTCAAAACTAAAACTGCGGTGGAAAACTAATTGTCACATCTTACAAACTTTGTTTTGGATGATTTTGTAATCCGATCGATTTGGTATTGAGTAGGACGCTAATGCATCCATATTTCTTATGGACAAATCCGAGTCACATAGTTCCAAAAGTTTTTAACACCCTATTTAACCGATAAAAAAAAAATTAACAAAAATATTAATTACCCACACTAAATCTAATAATTGTCGAAATTTTCAAAGGTGCCAAATGCTTCCACTGCCAGCTAAACACAGATGTTTCTTCAAATCAAAGAATTCGTATGCTCTGAAGGTCGCCAAATTTGGCAAAATGTTGAGGCAAAAGAATGGTGGAGAACGTGCTTTTGGAACCGACCTTCTGATCAGTTTGTTTTCAAAACAGGCTAGAGAATTTTGTTATTAATCAGCTTATTGTAGTAATAATTCACAGATGTTTTTGTTATTATCAAACTTCCTGAAGAGTTCAATAATTCAAGTAAACACAACTTAGAATAATATAACTGTGAAAACCACTAACATTCCCAGTGTTAATACGAATCAAACTAATTAACTGCTCTGTAGTTGTATGATGTGTAGTGTTGCATTTAAAAAATGTACTTGGCAAGCCATATACTTGTTCGGCTCTGGGGGGAGTTTTGACCCCCAAAACCCCCCCTTGGTTGTGCCACTGATTCAGACCAATATGCTTGCTGGATACTCTTGGAAAACTTCTACAGAAGGTCATCCTCGGAGGGCTGACGATCTACACGGAAGGCAAGAACGGATTGTCGAAAGGCAGTTCGGATTCCGTCAAAAGACTTCGACGGTGGATGGTACTCCGGTAGTCATCGCGTGCGTCGAGAAAGCGTCCAGGTAGAAGACGAGAGGCAATCAATACTACGCTATCGCCGCGGCCCTACACAAAATGCGGGTTCCCAAATATCTGTATCAAGTTCTGCAAAGTTACATTCAGAACCGGGTACACCCGATTCTGTTTTTGCACGGGGGATGCGTAGGGGGATACGGGGCAGTATGGACACCCTAAGGAATTTGCCTATTTTGACTGTGAGGACATGAATATTATACAGTTTTTTATGTGCAATATGCTTTTTAGAGTTCTTAAGAATATGTTAAACATGGTTGCATAATTGGGAAAAAAATATTTTGTTTTTAAAAATAGGTTTAAAAAAAGCTTATATTTGGTAGTCGCCATCAAGCCAGCGGGGCAAAGTGGACACCCCCATGGGACAGTACGGACACCCTAATGTTTATAGGAAAATTGTCCCGCGATCGTTCTCAAAACCTCGAAAAATGAAGTTCATATTCAGGAAACCATAGTGACAGGTCGCTGTGCCACTGGAAACATGATTAATACCAATTTACGACATTTTTCGTAGAGATGCTTTCAATATTGCCTCCAGGTTAGTTTTAATCAAGAATTGACGATTTTCAACTGATTTGTGGTTCCGCTTCATAATCATTGCATTGATTGCTAAATATTTTTGGATAATTTTGTATTTGAAGTTATATTTTTTTCTCTTTGAAGTGTCAGCTCTATTTTGTCACCCGGTGTCCATATTGCCCCAACAGTATAAGAAATTTTTATATAAGTTTTTCAATGTCTTAAAGTACCAGAAGAAAAATCTACTATATTTTTGAATATAGCATAAATAATTGAAGATTCAATCAAGAGCTACATTATCGGTCAACTTGCAGTCATTTGCCTCTGAAATCTTATTTGGTGAGGTGTGAATGTTATAATTTTCGAACCAAATAAAAACATGCTCAATTTTTCTATTTAAAATCAATGTTTTGAACATTTTTTCTGAAATTTTAGTGGATAATTTACTCCTCCGACAGGCAACTGAAATATTGTTTGCATTTAAAGTGTAAAAGTATTAGGTTTCTCTTATGCAAAGATACAGGGGGTGTCCATTCTGCCCCGGATGTCCATACTGCCCCCGGTACCCCTACCGTGCAAAAAAAGTTTTCAGTTCAAAATTTCAATAACCGTGCGAAAAAAGAAACATCGTTTCTCGACGTTTCATGCAAAAATAAGAATTTGGCGAAAAAAATAGTATGAAAACTTCCAGAGTCGGTTCATTTGATCAGCACGGATCAAACAAAAAGTAACCCGGGAAAAGAACGAATCGATTATTTTGTCCTATTTTACTTTGTCCGTTTCTCGGCTTTATTATAATGATTCAAATTTGTCAAATGCTTGACACGTGCCTTGCTTTGCGCGCCATGGTACGCATTAGACTGGCCCTGCTCAGTATGGGAGAAAACTAAAGTTGTATTATTCCATGGGGCACCCCTCAGGATTATGTCTTTGGGTTAGAGGAAGACTTCCTGAAAATTTCAGCACATTTGGTCGATGAGCTGGCGCATTTGAATTGAAGTTAATATGGGATTTTCAGCTCAAACATATGGTAAACAGCACATCATCGCCTATCTGAGTTAGGAAAATTGTTGAGCGTGTTCAATTTAACCCAAAATGTCAAAAACACTACTTGATAATATAGCAAACAATATTGTAGAAGGTTGTATCATGATTAAAATTGAGAAAGTTGGTGTTTCATCTATCTGAAGTAGATTTGCAATACTTCTTAGTATTTCTTCAACATAGATGGGTGGTAGCCACCTGAGACGAGACTCGCGAAGACGGTCTTCTTTTTCTGTGATTGCTGAGTTTTTTTCTTATTCCACTTTGTGTTTATACCAATTATGCGCAAGCCGTTCAAATCCTCACATGAACCTCTCAGCAAAAACTGATTGACTTTGCATCACATCGAATCATAAATAGTCGTTTTAGTGAAATTTCATGCCAACAAACGTAGCAGACATTAGAAATAATTAATCTTCTGCTTAGATTTATCAGCAACTTTGGAAAAAAACTGCTCCGCTGACTGAAGTTTTTAATAACAATTTACTTTGAACACAATACTTTTCACTTTTTCAGCCATAAAAACGGTGGGCTGCATTTGACGTTTCGTGAGAGGGGAATCTGGGCTGCATATGACGTTGATATTTTTCCTCTTCGCGAGTCTCTCTCAGGTAGCCACTAAGCGCATCATAGCCACCTATGACGCTGGGCGAGCTGCGGCACCAGGTGCATGCGTATATGTGATTGTACGGGAGTGCCGATCTAAGCCTGACTTTCAACAACTGAAAGGTTAATGAAAATGAGCTCATATCTTGATACAATCTTTTGCAACTATATTCATCGGGGTATCAACTAGTGTATTTGTTATTCTGGGCTCAATCGAACGCGATTAACTAATATACCGAACGAAACAGTGACATAGGGTCCATTTTCTATATATTTGAAACGAATATTCCATACAAACTTCGAATTGAATGCGCCAGCTGGGGGAGCAACCAAATGATTTGAAATTTTGAGAGAGCTTTTTTCTTACCCTAAGGCACATATCTAGAGGGTGCCCCGTTGAGTTTTACAACATTTTTGTTTCAGGGCCAGTCTAGTACGCATGCAAATACAGTTTGCTATAGCTCCGCTCTCTCAGCATACATAGCCAAACAACTAATTTGCCCCGCCTCCTGCATACAGGCAGAGGAAAGATAGAGAAAAAAAGCGTCCACTTGAACGGCACAGCACAATTGGCCGAGAATGTCGTAAGTAAGGGGATCTCATTTCGGGGTGAAATTGATCACTTGTCAATGCCATTATTGTTAGTTTTAAAAACAACTCTACATGATAAATTTGAGCTCCCTGAATCCGAATATGCTTGTCAAATTCTTAACAATGCAATATTTATATAAATAACAAATAGTTAAATTCCAAGAATGTACGCGGAAAACGTCTAAATGTATGCAATTTCCTAAGGAACTCAATGATATTTAACAGAAATTCAACTATTCCAACCATTTGAGCTAATTGGTACGAGTTTTGGTGATGAAATCTGGTTTGGGGATATATCTCAAGCATCTTCACAAACTTTCAGGTTTATACAATGTTCACATCCTTGCTTAGAAATAGAAGTTTATAGGTGTTTATCAATACTGCACCGTGCATGATTTTGAAATTTTACATTATTTTCATAGTAATAAACATTCTTCAACGCAAAAAACTTCACAACATACAATTCGACAATATTTACGACAAACAACATTCATTTACTGCAGCTTACATTGATATTTGTGCTCAATTACGAATAAATAAAATTGTGTGGTACGATGATCAATTTCACCCATCTGATCAATTACACCCGATTTTACGGTACCTAATTTTTACTTAAAATTGTTACATTTTTCAAAAAACAAACTTAAAAATCATATCTAATTACCTCAGCATTGGTAAGCACCTCAGCAACCCAAACTTTCGCACGGTACACCATACTGAGGGGTGAACACAAACTTTTGCACGATAACTTGACTGACTGTTTCATTGATTTTGAATACTTTTCAGATTTTTCCGCAAAAATTTCGTGGAGTCTCCTCAAAGAATATAAGATAACGATTCTAATGACACCTTGTTTTAAAATTTTGGTCGATCCAATGCTGAGGATATTAGCTATGTTTTTTGAAAAATGTCACAACTTTAAGTAAAAATTTGGTATACAAAGATCAAATAATGTTATTGGAGAAATACATACGAAGTAAGAATAACTCATTGCCTTTCGAATGCGGCTTAGAGAGTTTCAATTGGACGTGTTATCACAGAGATATGGACTGAATACTTTTGCATGTTTTTTTAGGGGATGAACCCAAACTTATGGGCCACTGAACCGTTCAACCGGTTCACTAACATGGGTGATTTGAATCTTGACCTTCTACCTTTCCCAACCCCCACCTCCGTAGCACTTATGATGGTGTCACTGAGTAGGAGGCATCTCATTAAGTAAGTGCTACATCAACATTTCCTTCCCCAATCCCAAGTTACGGTAAAGATGGGCTTGGCCGGGAATAGTGATATTCATGACTTTGGTATTCTTGTTTCAGATTAGATCAAGGTTATTTCCCAAGCCATGTTCCTGAAAGCAGTCTTAATGAGAATATCAAAGAAAAAAAACATGAATATAGCTAGTATCCAATCTACGAAGTATACCGTAACTATGCTAACGCTAACGTTAACTGCTAATAGTGCAATCGATGAATAACCTGTAAAACGAAGTTAAGGCATATAGGTATCTTCAGCAAAGTTGCAACAATAATTTCTTATATTCACGAAATCTCAAACCGGACTGGTATTCATTATTGATTTCGTGAAAAGTTTTTCACTTTTCAGTATGTAGTGCTTTAAAAAGTTCTTGATTGATAGAACAAAGAATCATAAAAAATCACCAATCCTCATTGAGTATCAAAACCCTCTCGAAAGCCCAACCAAAATCTACAATGCTAATTGCATGATTAAACATTAACGAGTACAGTAGCTTGTCGCCACCCATCATCTCCCGTTTCAGAACAGCGTGAAAATGGCTGAAGTGGAAAATAAAAACCGCCACGATAGTCAAAATGCAAATTCCTCCCAGACGACAATTTTCCCACAATAGGATGGATTGTGAAAATTTGCTATGATGGTGCGTGTGCAGAGCAAAGTCAAATGACTGGCAGCACTCAATTCTGATGTAGCTTGTTGTCGGCTGCCTGGCTGGAGCTGTCATTAAATAAACATTAATTTCAATCCAGCGGTAGTTGACTGGTGGGTTAGGTGATTCCAGACTTTGCTGTCGTGGTTAATTTCAATTTAATATGGAAACTCTGATTTTAGTGATCGAAAAACATGGTGCAATAAATTTGGAATGTTTTTTAGGTAAACAACATCCACAAATATGAATGTCATTTCAAAATGACAAATCAATCTGTAACAATCGTTTTTCGGACGCTGGTGTAAACACAACTTATGAATATTTGACTTCTTTCGGCTGTGAACAGAGCGCGGAATCGTCAGTCGAATTAAAAAGCATTTAAGGAAACGGAACACTTTGTGTTTTATCAAAAGGTGTACAATAGTTGTTTTAAAATGTTAAACAACCAACAACAGAACATCAATCGTAATCGTATAATAATGTGTGCAAGCAATAGAAAAAATCTTAGCATCAGAAAAATTAAGAAAAGTCCAATGAAGAATTGAGACTAATCACCTAAAGCACTTCTATTTTCTTTATTTCGGCAATATATATCTTCCTCAATGTTATTTGCTCAATGCAGGCATATTGTGATTAAACTGGTGATGATTGTACTTTTTCCAGCTCATGATCATATTTTTCCCACCTAAACCCGATTGGGGAAACGTTTTGTTTGGGAACGAAAGATGAAACAACTGCCAAGTAAACAGAAAACTGACAAACATCAGCCGACATATCATGCAATGAATAAATCGAGGACAACCTTCTGCTTCCAACCTTCCAGCTCTTCTCGATTGTTCCAGCGATGCATTCAAATTTGTGCATCATAACACAGCATCAAACCGCGAGTGACCAAACGTCCCAAACCAAATGCGCCATGTGGAAATTGGTTTCCGATTCCGAATGCCATACTTGGATTGTTTGTTTGTTTTCCTCTGACTTTGGTAAGGAATATGTATGTGGAACCGCGAGGAAATGTGATCATTGTGCCGTAAATAAAATGGAAAACATAAACTAAATTTGTTGCGATTGCCGTTTCGGTTGCATCGCCCGGAGGATGACGACAAATGTGATCGTTGATGCAGGGAAGAAAAGATTTTTCCGTTTTGACTGTTGTTTAGCAAGTGATGTTTCAATGTGAATACATCCACAATGGCGGTTGGTAAATGGCTGGACATGGCGTACCATTGGTACCTCGCGTACCTGAAGGAATAAAATAGACCCCTCTGTGCGGTCCTTACCCTCTTGCCCAGCAACTCCTATCCCTACCTCCTCGCGGTACTGGCCGGGGTACGAGTTACCTTAGGAAAGATCGGGTAACCAACCCCCGGTGGCAACTTTGGTCGTATGCTTCAGCATAATAAACGTGCACAGCCCTCACTCCGGAAGCACTGATGATGATATTGTCGCACCGCCACCAAACCGGATCGCGCCAGTGAGACTCGCGACGCGCCTCAACTCGCGCGATTTTGAAATCAGTTTTTTAGAGTGGCGCTGCATTCTTACGATTTTTATGAACACAGCGCACTATTCACATATTAGCTGCGACGCACGGGGCCCGAGAAAACAATAATTATAAATAAATGTTGGTCTTGATTTCTACCGGATACATAATAAAGAAGCTTTTTACGCGCAGCTCGAACGCGAGTGCGACAGCTGCCCAAGCCACGACATCAAAATCATCATAGAAGATCTAAACGCTCAGGTTGGCCAGGAGGAGGAATTCAAACCGACGATTGGAAAGTTCTGCGCCCACCGGCTGACGAATGAAAACGGCCTACGACTAATTGATTTCGCCGCCTCCAAGAATATGGCCATTCGTAGCACCTACTTCCAGCACAGCCTTCCATACCGATACATCTGGAGATCACCACAGCAGACAGAATCGCAAATCGACCACGTTCTGATTGATGGTCGGCACTTCTCCGACATTATCGACGTGGCACTAACATCGACTCTGACCACTATCTGGTGATGCTCAAACTGCGCCCAAAACTCTCCGTCGTTAACAACGTACGGTACCTACGGCCGCCTCGGTATGACCTAGAGCGGCTTAAGCAACCGGATGTCGCAACTGCGTACGCGCAGCACCTCAAGGCTCCATTACCGGAAGAGGGTGGGCTGGATGGAGCCCCTCTTGAGAACTGCTGGAGAACAGTGAAAGCAGCCATCGTACTGCAGCAAGGGACCCGGCAGAACGTGGAACTGACGGAATCGGCAACAGCAGACCCTCCTGTGGTGTACCACAATGGCGTAGTTGGTAGGTATTTGTTGATGAAAATATGGATCTTTCTTGGAGCGACAGGTCTCCACACTGAATTTATTTGGAACGGTAAGATTCCGATCGAATTTTTCCGGAGCGACAGGTCTCCGATGACGATTTTTCCGGAGCGACAGGTCTCCGTGATAATATGCCGAAGCGACAGGTCTTCGAGCTAGTATATTCTGGAGCGACAGGTCTTCGAGATAATTTGAAAATACGATCGGAGGTTGTTCACAATTAAATTTTGTGGAACACGGAAGATTATTGTAATTAATGCGATACGTAGTTTACTCTCAATTCCGGATTTTTATGCAAAAGTTAAGGGACAAATGCGTATGGTTTTGAGATTCAATTGAATAAATCTAATTTTTATTGAATTCGGATTAGCATTTGTTTTGGAATGAAAATTGATATGACAGTGATTTAGATCTATAATGTTTGAACTTTAGATTAGATTTGGAATGGATTTCAATGGTAATTAGATAGAAATGAATTTTGCTGGTATAAGGATTGAATTGGATTAGGCTGGAATTTCATTCGAATACGCTTTGTGTATGAAGTGATGAGTGATTTAAAATTGAATTCGATATGATTTGAAAAAAAAGTAAGACTCAAACTTATCTGAACTTTTATAAATTTAAATTGGAGGCGAACTTTAATTCGTGGAAGTGAATTTTGATACGATTTGGATTTGATTTGGATTGAAATCGCGCCGGATTCAAATTGGACTTGTTTTGAATTTTGATTACATTACATATAGATTGGATATGTATCGGACAAAATCTGAATTATGATTGATTTCAATTAGTTTGAATATGATTTGAATTGAACTTTGATTGGATTCGGATTGGATTTAAATTTTGATTAGGATTGGATTGCATTAGACTTGGATTTGAATTGTATTTTGAAGTGGATACCAATTAATTTTGGATTCGATTGGATTTAAGTTAAGATTTCGAATTGTACTGGATTTAGATTAGATAGGATTTATATTGCATTGGATTTGGGTTGGATTGAACATGAATCGAGTTTGGATTGGATTGAGATTGAGTTTTGATTGGATATGGATTAGAATTGTTTTTGATTCGGATTTGGCCTAGGTTAAGATTTTAGTTTTGAATAGAGATTTGTTTAGAATTTGGATTGAATTTAGATTTGGATTGGGTTTGGATTAAATTTGAATTGGATTTGGATTAAATTTGAATTGTATTTGGATTAAATTTGAATTGTATTTGGTTTTTGGTTGGATTTAGATTGAATTAGACTGGATTTAAATAAGATTTGGATTGAATTGGATTAGATTTGAATTGGATTTGGATTGGTGTTTGATTGGATTTAATTTGGACATGATTTCGATTTGAATGGACGTGGATTGGATTTGAATTATATTTGGATTGGATTTGGATTTAATTTGGATTGGATTTAGACTGGTGTTGGATTGCATGGGATATTGATTGGAACTGAATTGTATTTTGACTGGATTTGGATTTGAATTGGATTTAGATTGGATTTGAAATGGATTGAATTGGATTAGATATGAAATGGATTTGGATTGGTGTTCGATTGGAACTGATTTGAACACGATTTGGATTGGATTTGGATTCGATTTAGACTGGTGTTGTATTGGATATTGATTGGATTTGAATTGTATTTTGATTGGATTTGGATTGGATTTATATTGAATTCATATGCTTGGATTTGAAGTGGATTGGATTAGATTTGAATTGGATTTGGATTGGTGATCGATTGGATTTGATTTGGATTGGAATACATTTGGATTTGGATTGGATTTTGATTGAATTTGGATTGGTGTTCGATTGGATTTGGATTGGAGGTGGATTGAATTTGGATTGGATTTGGATTTGGATTGGATTTAGACTGGTGTTGGATTGGATTAGATATTGATTGGACATGAATTGTATTTTGACTGGATTTGGATTTGGATTGGTTTTCGATTGGATTTGACTTGGACAGGATTTGGATTGGAATAGATTTGGATTTATTTTGGATTTGGATTGGATTTTGATTGAATTTAGATTGGATTTGGATTTGGAATGGAGTAAGACTGGTGTGAGATTGGATATCGATTGGATATGAATTGTATTTTAACTAGTATTGGGAGGAGTTCGGGGCGGCATATTGAAAAATGGCTTTTGAAGTATGTAACGGTGTTTGGGCACACTCAAAACTAAAATTATATTTGATTAGGTTCATATGGGGTTTTATAATGTTGTTACTTACAAATCTAGTCTTCAATTCAGCTATTCATCCCACGAACATTCCAAATTTCCTACAACGTAATCCTGTACAACATTTTGCCATTAGCAACCAGTATTCAATATTACTTATAATTACTCACGGCAAGTTCTATCAGTCAACACCCACTATCGTTATTGTCTTCACTCTGCTGGCAATTCTGCGCCTATTGTAAGTGATTTATGTAATAAACAATTGATAATAATTTTCTTTTTACTTACTATTTCCAATGCAATAATTTTAGTAAACTCTCAATAGCATCTAATACAAAATATATAGTTAATAATTCAACTCCGATAGCAATCACAATAGTCTATTCATAGCAATCCGAATTCAACATGTCAGCGCCTTGTGTTTACAATGCTGTTATTGTGATTTCTTTCTTCTTTCAATCTTGAGCCATACTTTGCAAAATGTGGATCGCGTCCATGCAACAAACCCTTTATATCCCAGCGTAACAACTAGATTTTGATTGGAATTGGATTTAGATTTAATTAGATTGGATTTGAATTGGGCTTGGATTGGATTGGATTTGGATTAGATTTGAATCGGGGTTGGATTTGTGTTCGATTGGATTTTATTTGGACAGGATTTGGATTGGAATAGATTTGGATAAAATTTGAATTGCAATTGCAATTTGATTGGATTTGGATTGGTTTTGAATTCGATTGAATTATAACTGGATTTTGATTGGAATTTGGTTTTGATTGGATTTGAATTGGTTTTGATTTGTATTTTGACTGGAATTCGATTGAGTTTGGATTAGAATTGTATTTGCATAGGGTTTGTACTTGATTTGGATTTGGATTGGATTTACATTTGATTTGAAATCTTGAATTGTATTTTAATTGGATTGATTTTGAATTGGATTTTAATTAGATTTGGATTGGACTTGGTTTGGATTGGATATCGATGGGATGTAAATAAGATTTGGGTTTGATTGAATTGTATTTGGGTTCGAACAAATAAGGATTTGAATCTGATTCGGGTTTCATCTGTAATAGATTATTTAATTTGAATTTTGTATTAGATATAGATTGTTTTGGATTTGAATAGAGATAAAATATCATTTCTAAAATCTTACTGCTAATCATAGTTTGTTGCAGTTACATTTCAACGGTTCATATTGAACTATAATTATATATTGAATTATAGCAATACAGTTTGATGAGTTTATCATTTGTCTCAAATAGTGAGTAGAGAAGGGAGCGATTGTGGTGTACAGAGTCTGCGTTATTCAAATAATCATAAAGTGATTCATTCCGTGCATGTGTCAATAAAAAAAAGGTCTGTTTGTCTCAGTGTTTTTGTAATTTGTTCTGATCACGACGAGCTTTCCTTGTGACGTGTGAGCTAGCGAAAGCTCATGTTTGGTTTTGTGCGAATTGGTTCGAATATGATGCGAACACGCACAGCCTTCGGTTGTATTTGTGAAGGCATGAATGAAATGCGTGTTTAATAAACTATGACTATGCGAGGAAGAAAAATGAGAGAGGATGATACAATGCATAGGTGTGCAAGAAACAGAACGATCGGTGATTGATGCATGAGTATGAGTGGCAGATTTCGGGAAAGATTGCGGTTGAAATCTTATCGGTTGGCTGGCAGGTTCAGTTCGTTAACAGATTTTGCGGCGAACGCATATCGTTTGCGTTCGTGAAAAGTTATTTCGCGGAAGGCAAGCGTCATTTACCACACCTCCTTCTTCGGGAGGAAAAACACCATTTGCGAGGAGATGGAACAGTTGTAACGGTCTTAAGAAACACGCATTCCGCAACGGCTTCGTGCCGAGAGCCGAGATGTGCAGGGATAAGGATGGGAGCATTTTGACTAACGAGCGTGAGGTGATCGAAAGGAGGAAGCAGCACTTCGACGAACATCTGAATGGCGCTGAGAGCACAGGCAATGAGGTGGGGACAACGGAGGTGGGGACAACGGAGGAAATGCCTTCGTCGGTACTGCGGAAAATGGAAACTAATCAGCCCCCTCTAGGATGCGGATGCGATTCACCAGCTCAAGAACAATAATGCTGCTGGTAAGGATAGTATCGGAGCTGAGCTCATAAAAATGGGCCTGTAGAGGCTGGCCATTTATCTGCACCGGCTGATAGGCACAATCTGGGAAACAGAACAGCTGCCGGAGGAGTGGAAGGAAGGGGTAATATACCCCATCTACAAGGAAGGCGACAAGTTAGATTGTGAGAACTTTCGAGCGATCACCATTCTGAAGTACAACCTTCAAAGTATTATCCCAGATTATCTTCTGTCGTCTGTCACCTGTAGTAAACGAGCTCGTGGGAAGTTATCAAGCCGGCTTCGTTGACGGCCGATCGACAACGGACCAGATCTTCTGTACGGCAAATCCTCCAAAAAGGTCGTGAATACCAGGTCCCATCGCATTACCTTTTCATCGATTTCAAGGCGGCATACGATAGTATTGACCGCGTAGAGCTATGGAAAATCATGGACACCAACACCTTTCCCGGGAAGCTCACGAGACTGATAGGAGGTGATGGAAGGTGGGTGTTACGTGAGAATATAGCTTGTGAACCCCTGTGCAGTGTCGGAGTAGATGTCTATTGTTCGTACTTTATGTTTCTCTGTCATGCCCCGTTCTGTCAACCAAGTCACATAAGATAATTAGTGAAAACAAGAGACAGATCGGGCGCATGAAATTGGTTCTGTTCCAATGTGGAGAAATCACCGTAATTGTAAGTGTTTTGTATGTTTTATATATATATATATAAATATATATATATATATATATATATATATATATATATATATATATATATATATAATATATATATATATTAAAATACTCAATAAAGTATTTTATAGCTTTGTAGCATGCGGCAAATCAGTTTTTTATTTGCCCTGCTGAAAGAACGGTGCCCAAAACAATCCTGTTTTTAACAGTGGGTAAAATTGTGTGATGGTTTCACGATCATTCCAGTTCGTTTGAATCCCGCCGGGGACTACGACAAGGTGATAGACTTTCGTGCTTTTTTTAATATTACGCTGGAAGGTGTTATGCGGTGAGACGGGCTCACCATCCGGGGTACGATTTTCATGATTTGTTTGCTTCGCGGATGATATGGACATTGTCGACCGAACATTTTAAAAGGTACCTGTACACTAGGGCGGTTCAAAATTTGAAAAAAAGTTAAGAAATCCAATCTTCCATATCTTTCTTACCATCCTTACCATAAAAATAGTGTTCTGTAAAATTTTTAGCTTTCTAGGTGGTGGCCCAAAGACAAAGTTGATTTACATGGAAATCATTATGGACAAATTTTGAAAAAGGATTCAATCACGTTAGTACTGGATTGTGAGTACAAACTTATAATCCGATAGTAAAAACTCATTCTTCAAACCATAAAAAAATATTTGCTGAACAGAGAATTTCAATCCGACGGATAAGAGTGGAGATATTCATGAGTTTGTTTGCTATTGTTTAGCTTCATATGGGATTAATGCCCTGCAAACATCTACGAAAATCCCAAACAAAAATATCTCAAAAGGGGTTTGTTTCTGCAGCAACATTCTTCATTAAGGTTTGAAGATTGATTTTTCACTATGTGATGATAAATTTGTACTTACATTACAGTAGTAACGTGTTTGGAACATTTTCCAAAATTCAACATAGTAATTTCCATATGAACCTACATTGTTTTTGGGCCACCTTTAAAGCGCCACCGAAAGAGCTGAAAATTTCACAGAACACTATTTTTATGGTAAGGATGGTAAGGAGATTGGATATAGATTGGTTTTTAAACATTTTTTTTTTAATTTTGAACCGCCCTAGTGAACACTCATAATTACTCAAGCCCGAATGCCTCTTGAACGGAATCAGAATGTAAACAATCGTTTGGTTACCTACGGCTTCTAGAATCGATAACGACTCAATCAGTTGTTGTTTTTTGTTTCGCTTAGTTCTCGCCGAAGACAGTGGTGGAAAATTTCGCATCACGAAGCATCTCGGGAGTGTATACTGTGAACAGGCTAGGTGTGAGTAAGTCCACACCCGTCTGCTCGGGAGGACATGCCAAAAGAAGTAGCAACAAGCAACAAGGATGAAAGCTTCTAAAATATCAACGATGGGGTGAGATTTTTCACATACCGTGTCTCCAGCATTCGCTCTTATAAAATGATAGAATGGGTTAATACATGGATTATTGGAGACTTAAACATATTTTCAAAATAAAGGCACATTTTGGAAAGCAGTGGTTGAACCTTCATATAAATGTGATAAGCGGCTCTGTTTTGCTCAAAACTTATAAGCTAGTATTGATTTAGATATTCTCTTACCGAAGTAACAAATTTTCTCCTCAAAAACTGTTTATATTTCCGTGTTTATTTTTTATTAAACTTTTTCAAAAAATAAAGGCATATCAAACGCAAATGCCCTCAAAACTATGACCCTGGTAAAATAATTTATTGTGACCATGAAAAGCACCCCAGACAACCAGAAGTCGCATAGCAGTATGCGAACAAAGTCGTTTATTTGTACAAACTGCATCACTTCCGCACTACATGGTGGATCAAATCGTTTGTTTGATGAGTTTCCTCGCACAAAACGCTATTTTATGAGTTAATACGTACATTCCGTTTCGTCCCGTATACTTTTACAAAGTAAGTCGGATCAATCCGTAGCAGCTGTCAAATAAACTTTGTTATCACAAATTAAGTCGCATAAGAGTACAAACTAATTCGCACGAAAATCTACACACTCGCACTGCATGTTATGTTTCATCATATAACATATGTACATATATCGCCTCCACTTTTGTACGCATAAGGCCTTTTCGCGACATCTTATACGTGAAACTTTGCACATATAAACATCGCATAACGCAAAAGGTGATTTGATTATACGTACATTCTGGTTGTCTGGGACGTTCTCTAAGAACTCCTCCATCCTCTGATACTAAACAAACTAATGTTTTCAACGATAAAGTGTGAGTTTTTAAGGTGGAAAATCCATGGACCAATGCACGAGTTCACTAGTTTGACATTTGAGCGGTGCCGAATTCACTCGTTGCCATGGTCACGTTAATAACACGGCACCGCTCGAACTTCAGATAGTGAACTTGTGCATCGGTCCATATATGAGGCTAAAGCTGACACCAATACCAATATACAGAATGCACATGGTGCGCATCTACATAACGATGAAAAGTTTTATTCGAACTTATTGAACACCCGAGAGAGAGGAGACAGCTCACTGACAGTTTGCATGTTTTCTAGCCTTCTTTGACTTCTTTCTTTAATTTAATTAAGACAGCTGGCTTAGATTGCGTGCTCCCAAAAGACAAGGTAACCTGTCACCAACTGTCACTGAAAACCTGCACAGTCGAAGGGTTGAGCGTGAAAAACCGTCAAAATTCAAGTGAACGCAATTGAAATTTCCAGGTGTTTTACGATGATTTCACATTTTAAAAAGTTGAATACCTAAATACAGTTGTGTGTTGGCAATCTGCTATTGATTTTTTTTTTTAAATTCATATCCATTTTTGTAGTGAACAACAAGAAGTGCATATGATTTTGACCAAATTAAGTTTATCTGACCGTTGTGCACCATTAGTTTGGTCAAAATCATATGCATTTCTTATTGTTCACTACAAAAATGGATATGAATTTAAAAAAAATCAATAGCAGTTTGCCAACACACAACTGTATTTAGGTATTCAACTTTTTAAAATGTGAAATCATCGTAAAGCACCTGGAAATTTCAATTGCGTTCACTTGAATTTTGACGGTTTTTCACGCTCAACCCTTCGACTGTGCAGGTTTTCAGTGACAGTTGGTGAGAGGTTACCTTGTCTTTTGGGAGCATGCAATCTAAGCCAGCTGTCTCCTCTCTCTCAGTTGAACAGGTTGAACCGGTTGAACACCATGTATAGGGTAAAGCGGGATAATGCGCCCCAACCGGGCATACGCCCCATTTCATTTTCAAGGGATTGAGACTTCTTTAACACGTAAATATGATTAAATATCTTAAATATCCACGAAAAAATGATGTTGCAAATAATAGATCTTTGAGAAGTATGAAAACACAATAGATATTTCAACAATATCGAAAATCAGCTTTTTGGCGTAAAATTTCTAAACCGATAAGCAAGCCTTGATGTAAATTAAGCCCTTCCTTTGACTGCTATCGGACCCTTTTAAGCTTAGCAAGTGGTGAAATTTCTCGCTATGGAACGTTTTTCTGTGGGAGGAGCATATTGCCCGGTTTGTTTTGGAACGTCAAAATTTAAACCGTTTACAAAAAACGTCTTGTACTCTTTTTAGAAACTACCTGGCAAGATAAAGTTGCATGTAGAGCATGACCAACTTACAACATAACACCTTGACATAAAAAACGATAGAAGTAATACATTTGCTACTGCAAGCGAGCGGTTTTTTCCTTAAGGGGGGCGTATTATACCTGTTTACCTTACAATCTCCCACCGCATAAAAATACAGGCGGTGAACCAGTGCACGAGTTCTCTAATTTGACGTTTGAGCGCTGCCGAATTCATTCGTTTCCATGGTCACATAAATAACACGGCACCCAGGTAACCATAAGCCGTATATCGGGCCCATACCCCTATATACGGCTTATATAGTGCTATTTAACGGCTTATTAGCATTATATCAGCCGTAAATCAACATTTTGGCCCAATATACGGCTTATTGGTTACCTGAGCACTGCTCAAACGTCAAATAGTGAACACGAGCATCGATTCATAGAAATAAAAGTGAATTGGACATAAGTTCGGAAAATCCGCAACAGCTCCATTGTTCTGGGGCCAATTTTCATGGACAAGGAAATTACTGAAGCTATACTGAATTTTCCGTCCATTTCTTCCAGATACATCCAGTTTCATGTATTTGTCTAAAAGTTATAAGCACTTGAATTTAGGCAAAAATTCGCCTATCCCCTGTATATAAATGTATTATATCAAATTATTTTAAAACAGGTCAGTTGATAAACAATTAGGGAAGCTAACCTTTCTCCTATTGGTAATTTCATACACGTGTCCAGTAGGGCGTTTCAAATTTCAAAAATGTTTGAAAATCCAATCTCCCATATGCTTCTTACCATCCTTACCATAAAAATAGTGTTCTGAGAAATTTTCAGCTTTCTAAGTGGTGATTTAGAGGTGGCCCAAAGACAATGTAGGTTTATATGGAAATTACTATAGAGAAATTTTGAGAAATGTTCCAAACACGCTAGTACTGTAATGTAAGTAGAAACTTATCATCTCATATTGAAAACTCATTCTTCTAGCCTTAATGAAGGATTTTGCCGAAGAAACAAATCCCCTTTGAGCTAATTTTGTTTGAGATTCTTGTACATGTTTGCAAGGGGTATAATCCCATATTGATCTAAATAATAACAAACAAACTCATGAATATCTCTTCTGCTATCCGTCGGATTGAATTTCTCAATTCAGCAATTTTTTTTTATGGTTTGAAGAATGAGTTTTTACTTTGGGATAATAAGTTTGTACTAACGTTACAGTACTAGCGTGTTTGGAACATGTCTCAAAATTTGTTCATAATAATTTCCATATAAACCTACATTGTCTTTGGGCCACCTTTAAATCATCACCTACAAAGCTGAAAATTTCACAGAACACTATTTTTATGGTAAGGATGGTAAGGAAAATGTGGGAGATTGGATTGTCAAACATTTTTGAATTTTGAACCGCCCTAGTGTCCAGGCCATATAAAAGGGAAAACATTATTTTGGCAAAGTGCCCTCCAATTGGTAGCCATCTAGCTCTCTTCACAACCAGCTGACCAGTATCTAATGTAGCCATGGGCCATGACGGGGCACATCGAGTGTAAATCTGGTCGATGAAAAAAGTGAAGTGAAATTCAACGATGCACTCCAACGTTTACGCGGATAATCGAAGCAAGAGGAAGATGAGGGGGGTGGGGAATCAGTATGGAGAAAGCAATAATTTTCAAGCTCAAGTTCAACTAGAAGTTGGCAGCGATCCCACTTTTGGAGAAGAGCGCTCGTTGTTTGGCTCCGAACAGCGAGAGTGAATTATGATGGTGCCGTCGTGTCTCGATTACCATACCACCTCTTGGCATCCTCGCCTCTGCGGTTTAAGGGTTGATTTCAGATGGTTAGATTGGTTCGAATGGATTTAGTGGATTAGTTTATTCATCTGGGGGTATAAGATTTCTGTAATGGTCTAAAACTTGACGATGATGTGATGTGGTGCCAAAATCGGTCCATAAACAAGCTTGCAATAAATTTCTTTCGATAGTCTTTCGCCAGTGTGCACTTTATGGAAGTTTATTGATTAGAACCGTAGAAGTAGCTAGGATTCCCGTCAGGGGTCAAGCATGAGCATGAGAGCTATTGATTAACCGCAGTTCCTACACCGTTATTTCATGCATTATTCTTTACTCGTTTAGAGATGGGAAATTATGTAAGGAAAAACGTTTCCGACGACATCATACTCCTAATTTATTTTTGTCAATATACAATTTTAGGAGCCTTCCTTAGCCCATTGGTTAATGTCGCGGCTATAAAGCGAAGTCATGTTGAAGATGTCTGGGTTCAGTCTCCGGTCGGTCCAGGATCTCTTCGTAATGAAAATTTCCTTGACTTCCCTGAGCATATAGAGTATCATCGTAGTTGCCAAACGATATACGAATGCGAAAATGGCAACTTTGTCAAAAAAAAGCTCTCAGTTAACAACTGTAGAAGGGCTCATTGAACACTAAGCTGAGAAGCAGGTCCGTCCCAGTGAGGACGTACTGCCAAAAAGAAGAAGATCATGATGTAGTTATTGTACGAGCATAAATACTGTTAACCATTTAAACATTAGATGAGTTTTCGCAGACAATTGTAAATTAAGATTTTTTTTTCCATTGTCCAAGAGGGAGAACATCGCCCCTTTGCTGCATCCCTACTGTTTCACTATGTCTACCACCATGATTGGAACCATAGATGGAGAGTAACGACAGACAGTAATGTAAATGAAATCTAACTCTGTAAGTTTGAAGTAAAACACATTTCACGCTATGGAAGCAAGATCCAATCACAAATTTGCACAAGATTGCACTTTGCATACTAGTGGAAGCAAAGAAGAAACCCATCCTATCTATGCTCTCGTCATCGGCTCTGTTTTTACGACGCAACATTCCATCACGTGTGCACAGCGAGCAGGCAAAGTTTGTTATTCAATTTTCCAAACGGAATCTTCTCAATCCGTTCTCACAGGTCGCACTCGAAGGAAATGCATCCCGGAAGAAGGGATGCATATTCGAAGCAAACAGTGGAGCACACTACATCGAGCAATGGCTTCTACCATCGAGAATTGGAAAAGTACGGTATCAGTTTGGCATTCAATTTGCAGCCTCGTTTGTCCGGGTTGGGTGGTTTTGCTGCATAAATTGTAAATCGACGTTGCAATTGGATTTTTCAACAGGATTTTGGATGGGTTGCGGAAAGGTGTTCAGACAAAATGAAATAGAGATGGACTGTATGTGGTAATTGTGGTTCCTGACAGGGAAAAGATTACAGTAACATCCTTAAGTAACAATTTGAATTTTATCCTAGCTCTAATGTATCTCTAAAGCTAAGGGTTTCAGTACTAGTTATAGACCCCTTCGTAGCTGAAATTCATTCTCGACGATTTTCCGCAATGATATCTCAGACGGATATACGTTTTGTGGAGTCTTACAACAAGTTCAATGTCTTTACTTCAAAGTACGCCTGTGTAACATACAAAACCATTAGATTTTTTCAACAAAATTTACATTTGGAAAACTGTTGTCCGAATGCCTATTATGTACCCTCCCGGGGTCCATAATAGGAATGTTTACAAATTTGACGTTTCCTATTATGGACCCTTCATTTGATTCCCATGTAATCTGGCTCGCTGTCAACGTGCCTATTATGGACCCACCTAGAAATGCTAATTATGGACCCTCTTGTTTGGTCTCATTCACAAAACTTTTCAAAAATCTGTATTTATGGGCCTCAAACCAAATATTTTGCCTGAATCTGCTGACTAACAATGCAATCGAAGTTCCCCCGGTAGAATTTCATAGGAATAAGGTTACTTTGAGTGTTAATTTTACGTTTTTCTGTAGGGGGTCCATAATACGCAAAGGGTCCATAACCGGCATCGACTCCCTATATTGTTAAAACTGCGCATAACACTGAAATGAAAAAAAAAAATAAAAAGCCTGGGGCCGATAAAGGGATGTCATCTCAAATAAGAAAAAAAACATAAAAAAAACAGATAGATTTTGTTTAACAACAGTAAAATTTTGCTTGAATGAAAAAAGTATTGGTGTTTCAGAAGAACAATATATTAAATTCATTTCTTTTTTTTTGCAGTATCGTGTTGTACTGAGCTGTCAAATTCAACAATAAATATTTTTAAACTTAAACAAGCAGTTATTATAGCAATGAAAGGTTTTTATAAGCTGCTGAATACTGCTGCTAATACAGAAAATGTGTTGTTATATTTCAGAATATATTTGATTATTTGATATCAAATTTGTTTTCTCTGCGTGTATGTATTGAAGAAACGATTTGTAACTAAATTGAACTGACATTTGTATTTTCAATTAAATAAAATGATAAATAATTAAGTTTTTCAACCTACCCACGAGCATTCACTGGCATGCATCGTATTCACGAAAACATGCGAATATTTATAGGTATTCATCGATATTTAGAAGAAATTACAGATTCTCGTACATATTACCGAGTATTCACAAACGATTTTATACATTTCCTTGAATTTCGGTATCAGCGGTTTTCACACCGTGCTCCGCGAAACTTTCAAAATACCTCAACTTTCTGCTTGAAAATACACTATCGAGTTATGGAGAGTGAACTGTATAAGTAAAAATTAAAACAGTTAAATTTTTGATTGATATGGATAAAATAACATAATATGATGATACTTTCCAAATAAATCAATGTACATTTGTAGGCATTTTTCGAAAAAAAAACTCATCAATTTAAACTTGAAATTGAGCAGTTTGCAAAATTGAAAAAAAAAAAACAGATTAGAATCAACTGCTTGAAAATAAATAAAATCAAAACGTATGGAGCCGTTACCAACAAAAATCTCTCGCGTTCAGTTTCATAAGGGCGTATCTGCAGTTTTGGCTGGAAATTAGATTTCGTTATATTTGAATTCTATAGGTCCGAAACTATAACCCTACCAACAATTATTACTAAAAACATTCTAGAAATACGATATTTTCAAAAACGTAATTTGACGTAACTACAGAACTGCAATGGGAACAAAGATACGTCAGGCATAACTTTTCTGGATATCATCTGTGATACTGTTCCGTGTTTACAAAATGTCTAACAGAAAGTATTTCCTGCTCCGTTTTATTTCTTCATTTTACACACGAAATAGCGCAGTTGTTTAAGCTCGATAAATTGGAGGATGTAGTATGGTTTACACCTGAAGAAATGGAGAAGGAATACACTGCAGTTGTAGGTGAGTGATGTTAAAAAACCAGTCCAAACATTTTTTCAGTAATTTTGTGTTATCATCATTGAACACAGCACAGCTGTTGTTGGAACAGAAAAGGACAATCTGGAAGCAGTGTACAATAACTCGTATTGAGGCTAAGTAGCCCGTCATTCGTTTTGGCAACAATGATGACTTTTCAGCTTGCAATTTCAAAGTGATAAAACTCAGTTTTGATAGTTTATATTGACTTGAAAAAAGTATCACTGTACTCGCTAACATGCATAAAGCATGCTGATACTTTTTCAGCTGTGTCAGTACAAAACCAACAGATTTTCTTTGATTCGAAATCGTGAAATGAATTAGCAACAATCTTAAACGACGCGTATACATTTCAATGACGACCTACTTCGCCTTAATTCGATCAAATTCTGGATGAAATTTGACAAACTTTTCCTGTATCTTAGCCGTAAACGATACATAAACACCAAAATAGTATTATCGAAGAAAGTTTTGTTTCATTAATTGTAAATATGTTCAAGTTGTACTTACTTGAGAAGCATCAATATAATCGATTCCGTGCATCGGATCGTTCATTACCCGTATAGTAGCATATGTTTCAATCAATATGAACCTCATTGATAATCATTTTTTTAATAATGACATTCTTCTGATTCTATGTCATTTCCCGGAGAACAATTTCCCGGAATGCCGTTTCCCGAAAATCATTTCCCGGAATGTACTAAAAATATACTTTCGCGGATCCCGAAAATTCGTAGCGATTAACGAGCAGCTATTCAGCAAGACCGAAGCTAAGTATAGCAGGTTTAAGGATTGGAAAATTCTTCTACTTTTGAGGGCATAGAGTTTCTTTATTAATTGGCGAAGAATATTCACAGTTAATAATTGTGGGAGTGCTAATATGAACATACAGCCGAGGAGCAGTTGAAACGTCATGCCAGAAAGAAAAACAAGAAGACGATACCAATTGAAACACTATCACATCATAAGGTTCAAGCTAGTGTCTCATTCCAAAGGTGCGGAAGGAGTTAAAGGAAGCGTCACAAGTCTTATAAAATTGACATGAAGACAGTTGGTCCAAAATGTCAAAATTATGCGTGACATAATTTGTGTATAATCCAGGATTGCAAAAAGTCATGGAATTCACGCTACAGAAGCCAAGCAGAGCAAATCGCAGTCAGCGAAGCCAGTGCACTATGGGACAGGGACGCAATCTGGCGGGACAAAATTAATAGCTCGGTAACGAAGCGTTTCCGGTATTTGGTGTCTTCGGCAAAGTTTTTTGTTACAACGAGGACCATCTACTGACATAAACGGACAGTTCGTAAATCGTCCGCATAGGAGGCGCCACAATGTAACTTTTCACTGTGGTGTTCTAGAGACTTGGCATGTTCGGCAAAGTTGTTCATTTTGATAAAATAAACAACTCTCTCCAAGACGTCAAAATTCCACAGCCTACTGTTTTCGAGTTATTGGCGAAATTAGAGAAAATTAGTGAAAATACGATTTTTTTGACCGAATTTGACGTTTTTCCTAAGAACCATGTCATATAATATTTTTTGCTGATAAATATACAACAAACGCAAGCTCTGGTGGAAAAATTTTAATAATACGACGCATAAAAATTCAGAAATTATGAAAAAACCTGAAAAAACAGCATTTTTTGAACCTTAATATCTCCAAAATCGCATGCTCAAATTCTCAGGCAACATAGAGCATAATTTGATGAAACGGATGTCAAAATTCCAGAGAGGTATATTTTGGTGTTTTTGAGATCTGTCATTTTTTTTACAATGATTATATTTCTCCAATACAGTTAATTTCCAGGAGGAATCTGAAGGGACGATCGACTTCAAGAAATAACGAGTCGTGGACCAAAAACTTTCGAAAAACTGTTTAAAAAAGCCATCATAGTAGCCATGAAATTCAGTTTGAGAGCAGTTCCTTGAGTTGATATCGAGTAATGTAGACGAAAGTGTAGATTAAAACTGGGTATATAATTGTTTTTCCTCAATAATTCAAATGATATAGTATGCCATGAACGACTTGATCATGTGTCAGTTAATTGTTGTCATCATGGTTCGAGGTGAGCAATTTATTTTGTGATTGTGTTACTTTTAACACGGAAAATCAAATTTTAAAGCATATTCATGTCGATATCTCTAAATACTAAAATTTCAGAGCGCACGATCTTTTGTCCAGAGCTTGTAGATTTGTTTCAAAGCGGACAGAGCGTTGATTCTTGGATGATTCGAAACAGAGGATACAGATCAAAGGTATCAATTTGGAGATTCCTTCGATTTTGAGAACTGTTAAACCTTAAATATGTGTTCAATCACCGGATTTGCTTAAATTTTGAGCTTCCGGAAAACTGTGACAACGAATTCGAGATGAAATCCAAAGCCAGCTTGTACTGTGAGCAGATATAATAATTTCATGAAATAATAAAACATATTTTTCCGATAATTTAAACATACACTTAAATATTTGCCATGACAATATTAATCGAGTAATGGAAAAGAAACTGTAAAAAAATTAAAAAATCTCAAAAACACCAAAATATACCTCTCTGGAATTTTGACATTCGTTTCATCAAGTATTGCTCTATGTTGCCTGAAAATTTGAGATTGCGATTTTTTGCGCTTTTGGAGATATTAAGGTTCAAAAATTGCTCTATTTTTCAAGTTTTTTCATAATTTCTTAGGTTTTATGCGTCGTTTTATTATTTTTTTCCACCAGAGCTTGCGTTCGTTGTATATTAATCAGCAAAAAATATTTTATGACATAGTTCTTTGGACAAATGCCAAATTTGGTGAAAAAAATCATTTTTCACTAATTTTCTCTAATTTCGCCAATAACTCGAAAACAGTAGGCTGTGGAATTTTGACGTCTTGGAGAGAGTTGTTTATTTTATCAAAATGAACAACTTTGCCGAACATGCCAAGTCTCTATAAAGTCAAAGTAAAAAGTTACATTGTGGCGCCACCTATGCGGACGATTTACGAACTATCCGTTTATGTCAGTAGATGGTCCTCGTTGTTTCAAAAAATTTTGGCGAATACACCAAATACCGGAAACGCTTCGTTACTGAGTTATTAATTTTGTCCCGCCAGATTGCGTCCCTTACCCATAGTGCAGTTTTTGAAAACCTTCTGTACTGCTTTGATTTACGCCAGTTCAAAATCTGTCAGAACAACTGTAGGATCCAAAACTATTCCGTTGTCGCGAGCAAAGTGCTTCAAAACTTCCAGTGCTTTTTTGTACGTCGTTTCTGATTTATCCGGAAGAAACATGTGTAAAAAGGGTACAAAGTTTCTGCCTATAGCCTGATTCGCTGCTGACAAGTAATTTCTTGGCCTATCTTGATGCATGGGAAATTCCTGCAAGGAATCGATCAAACATGCGCTTTTTTCTGATCGCAGTACGGAGTTGAAAAGAACTGTCAGTTCAAACGGGAGTCGCTGTAGAAAATTTCTGCAAGGAATCGGCGAGAAAATTCTTTAGCGATTCCTGTTCAGCAGCAAATCAGGCTTATACCATCCATGGATGGTAAACAGTTGTCGAAATCCACACGGTGCGGAGGAAAATGTTTCAATCATGATGTACACGCTTGATTGACTTAAACGTTGCAAATTAGAAATGGAGGAATGTATCATCAGCCTCTCCTTGCTGATTACTATGCTCTTCAACAGAAATTGCTCGCCTTCGTACGTCTTCGTGAATTTTGGGTTGATTTTGTCAAAACCAGTGGGGTCCTTTGGTAGTCTTGATGTGTCGCGCTGTCTTTGGCAGATCTTTCGCTGGGCAGACTTCGAAATCTGTGATTGCCATTGGAGTTTTAAACATTTTGAATTGAAATGAAAACAGAACACATTAATCTTCTGATGAAAATGGGTAAAAATAATTATTTAGGAGAACATCTCAACATAGAAAGAGGACAAAAATTATTTTAAAATGTCAAGAAACTATGGTGCTGAAATTCAAACTATCAGTAGAACTCGAAAGAAATGCTGATGATTAAAAGAAGAGAAAACATGTATAGAATCAGTAGTAAAAGTGAAAAACAACATAATTGGTGTTTTTCAAATAACTAACCTCTACTGGGGCTTCAGCTGCTGGAAGTCTAATAATTTTCTCAGGATTTTCATTCCCTTCCGCTGCTTTACGTTTCAGCGTTTCCTGTATTTGCTCGTTTCGACACCCAGTGCGTCTGGCTTATGGTTGTGATCAGTAGATTTTTGAATAGAATGGGCTTCTGAGACGCTTGTCTCTGTTATTGCCAGGTCATTACAACTTCTTTGTGCTTCAGATCGTCGAAAGACACATTCCCAATAAAATCTTCCATTTCTCTAAAACAAATCGTGGTTCTTTGTTTTCCATAGATTTGTAACCTCAATACTTACTTGTTTGTCGCAGTAAAATGAATACCCTTCGTAAAGAAGCTTTTTCTTCCGTCTATTGGTTTGCACCACAATACAATCATTAACCTAAGATGAATTTTCAGTAGGATTTTCCTCGCACTCGTAAAATACTTCATCGGATGACGATGCCATGTTGACGACTGACGATGTAACTATGCAGTCAATTTCTCAGAAACACACGCTTTAAAGCAATATATGCAATGCATAGACAAAAGCTTTTGTCAGATAAACAATCAGCGACCAACGCAACAACGAAGCGGCATATGATAACCTTGGAAGTGTTGAATACAATCTATCATCTTTGTCTATTAACAATAGGGCTCCCAATATAGCAGGTGGTACTGTGACATAGTGATCGTCGTAATAGCAAGTTAAATTTATATTAAGGTCATATTTCATCCATTTTATTTTATTCAACGAAGATCAAAAATACAAACCATTCAACAAACTTATTGCAAATGTTTGGTACGTTATATTAATGTTACTAATCAATCAATTGTTTTACGAGATAAACATTGTTTCACAAAATAAGTAGATGAAAAAATCGAATTTAGTACTATAGCATTTAATTCCACTAGAGTTTGTATCCTTTGACAGATACGCGTATTTCGACCTCAACTGTAAGGCCATCTTCAGTGTGGTGTACTTGACTCGACTTGAAGAAAACTATTGTATGCATTATTTATTAAAACTAGGTATAAACGTAATTCCCTACCCAGGGACTTTCAAATCTTAATATTATCGGCTTAAATTTTTAAGCTTCTATTTTCATGTGATTTTAATTCAGAAGAGCATACGAATTTTTTATTTGGAGAAAAAAAATTAGCAGCATCCGGATGCTCAGCTCCTTAAAAAACTCAGATGAGAAAATTTTTACATAAAACTTGACAACTTGACGCTATGTTGTTTCCATTATAGTCTTTTTCCGAACAAAGTATTCTGAAATAATGTTTTCCAAAAATAGATTGTTGGGTGAGAACATAACACAACATTAGACAACTAAGATACAGTGGGATAAGTGGACCATTTGCCCATATTAATCCGTTTTCTTTTGCTTGTACAAGTCTAGTGAACATATTTGAGCAGACATAGTTAGTTTGGATTACACATAAAATATTTTTTACCAAAAACTTACAATTTGTACAACTGTACAAATTGTTTACATATTGTTTTGCATGAACTTACTTGTAGAAATTCAGTGACCATTTTTGGGAAAAAAATGTATATTTAGAAAATACTCAAAATTTATTTTACCAGGAATAATCATTGAAAAAACTTATGTTGCATAACTGTTTGCCCATAAATAGAGTTATAAAGTAATGACATGTAGATCTTAGTGATAAATTTGATTGTACAAAAACAGTGATTTTATTTGATCAGAAAAAGAAATTTTTGTTTATACTAAAAAACTTGTTTTACTTTAAAAACTACAAGAAACTCAAGTTTTGAACTTATTTATTTATAAATCGAAATTCAGAGCGATAACATGTATTTTTTTGGATATTATTTGCTTACTAGTGGTCCCGGCAAACTTCGTCTTGCTATCAAGTAGGCTGCTGTAAAACGAATGCATTCCGATATAATTTCTGATACCCTTAAGTAGTTTTCCACGAAATTACAAAAAATGTTGTACGTAACTCGTTGCAGAACTCGATTTTTACAGCACTCATAGTAATTATCCTACTAGGCAAGCCTCGTAGGATAAATTATCGACTTGTATCATCATTATGCAACTTGTTCCGTAAACTTCTATTTACTATTTCTGGAAATCGTTGTGTAGAGTAATTACACAACACTACTAAATCGTGTAATGCACTAGTGTTGTGTAGTGAATTATTATGTACCGTCGATGGGGGTGACAATGGGTCTGGGGGGTGAGATTGGGTCAAAACGGAAAAATATGATATATGAATTATTTCAGCTAATAACGGTGTTATTACTAAAATTAATAATTCACATGTTAGGGAGCATATTATTACACATAATTCATCACAATATACATTTTTAGAAATAGTAGTTTTTGTTTACTATATCAATAAACTTGTATGTTGAAATTAGATAAAATTTACAACATTAAATTTCTCCTGTGCAAAGTATCACGCATGTACTTTAACCTCTACCGTTATATTAGTAGAAGGTATAAAGTCTTTTCATTACATTTCACACGTATTTTCCGGAATCTATTTGATTTTTCAACAAAAATTTTATTCTTTTCGGTACGGTGTCTAATACATAAAAAATGGGGGTGAGATTGGGTCAAGCAAGAACGACAGTAAATGAAATTGCAAGTCCACTTTTTTACATTTTACGGTGCCGGTAGTTCTCTTTTTCATTAAGATGTGTTTATTCTTTCATCTCTGAAACATCAAACTAGTCTACTTGAGGATTCCGTACATTGAATAACAATGCAACGCATTTTGACAACTTCTCAATCCAGCAACTGTGTTTCGTGCGCAGCAACATCGTAAAATTTTATCAAATGGATTTTTTTTTATTTAATTATTTATCAGTGTTTTCATATTATAGAAACATCTGATTATCGTGATTATGACGTCAACATCTGCCTGAAATGTATTGATCGTGGAATGTCGCTCCGAAATTTAACTATTTGCGAAGAATTAAAATAATCACTGTTTCAGTACACCTTTGGGGAAACTGAATAGACTTTATGGCAATGGAGATGAGACTTTGAAGACAATTCGAGGAAAAAAAATAGAAAATTTATGTAAACTTGACGATGGCAGTTGTTGTTTGGGAGCTGGTCCTTACCTTCCTTCCAGAGTGGACTGTATTTGGTGACTTGAAGTAGCCGTTCCTTAGAGTGGATGAAGTGGACAAATCGGCGGTTGAGTAAGGCCGTCGGCAGACCTTCTTAGGCACTTCGTTGGGATTTCCTTTGGGGTTTGTACGTTCAACACACTCATTTAACACTTGACAATTTATTCACAAGGTCCATTACACATTACAAAACACTTTATTTAAAAACAACTACATTTATTATACTAGCTAACAATTATACACATATTTGGGATTGATAATTCCTGGCTCCGTCTAAGCCATTTGCCGATCCTTTTCACACTGATCTTTCGGTTGATTGAGCGATCATTCGATGTTCTCGTCCTCGGGTGTACCATTTCTTCCTCGATTAGGATTCTTGGACCGGGGGGTCCGTCAATGTAACACAGCACTCGAACAGTTGTGTTTACATATTTTTTCTCATAGCTCTTCAATTTTTTGGTATTATCGTTCTTTTAAGTGGGTTTATCATACTTGTGAAACATCTAAGGTATCTTTTCATCTTGATTGCATCGTATTTCATCAATATTCTTCAGCTGTTAATGGTTTGGCAACCATATTACCAAAAACAAGTTATTTCAATTACAGTGACCAAATGTCACCCCCTCTATAGGGTGAGATTGGGTCATTTTTCATTCACTTGTGGTGCCGCTGTGAATAAATATTTTTCTTTAATGTTTTGAACATTTGTTAATGTACCATCAAAGTACATACACACCAAATTTGATGTTTATTGCAGTTAAATTGCAATAGTTATTCAATAAACAATTCGTACACATCCCTTTTTGACCCATTGTCACCCCCAACGACGGTAACTCAAATCGATTGTGTTTTGATCTCGATATCGTAAAAAAATAATTCGGTACAGAAATGTCTATTGATGATCTAATTACGAAAATATAATTGATTCACAGGTCATATCTGTTCTAAAAATTACCGATAAGTAGTTTAGATTACAATTTAAGCTCTCTTGCACCTATAGTTGCACTATTAAAAGAAACTATTTTTGGTGAACAATATAACGAAAGCTTTTGATAATTTTGTAGCCGATTAAACTTTTTTTACAAGTATATACTATAATACTCATCAATCGAATATTTGTTTACTTCGTTGAAAATACATTAATCAATTTAACGTTGAACGAGAATTTGTTTGACATGGCTTAAACGAACATATACACATTTTGCAAACACGTTCACAGCTGAGAGTTATTAGTAGGTATCAGACCAAGCATACCGTGTGACTCTTCTTTCGTTAGGTTCGTCCGCGACCCCAGTCAAACCATTGCTCATCCAGCGACCTTGGCCCACCGTAGTCACGACAGAAGCGAAAGGTTCCAGCTCGTCTAACTGTGCCTAATGTCAAGTTTCCATGGGCCAGTTTGGTTCAGCTGCCCTTACCTTTATCCGCTAAACAAACGGTCTATTACACCACACCTTAGCCAGTCAGCTCTGACGTCAGTAGAAGTCTATGTAGACTCTTCAACGACTTTGCTTTGCCGACTGTAGCGACAAGACAAGACAGATAGCTCCACCACCGCCGGTCCAATAAATCACGTTCGCTTAGTAAACGCGCGAATCGCTCGCACATTATAGCACTTCTGTTTCGGAACATTGGAAGTCGCAGCAGTTGTGCCATTTCCGATGACGATTGATTACCAATGGGGAGCTCCATCAGCATGTCTTCCTCTCTGTCTGTTTCTACTTGGGATGTAAGAAACGGACAAAAAAAGTTGTTTCCACACACTTGGGTCCACTGAGCAACGACGACACGATAAGTGGTCATTTGTCTATTAAGTGGTTGTTTCTGAGAAAGAAGAAGGTGGAAAATTGAACCCCACTTCTGGTGAACATCCACAACATCTATCTAGTGCCGGTTGCGCCATGGTTCGACAACTCCTAATGGTCGCAGTTTCCACGTTGTTGTTTGTTGGTTAATTAAATCAGAGTGGTGAACAATGTTTGCCTTTTTTCCGTGGGCTTAGTAATTAAGTGCTGAATGGTCAAGAGGGTAGAAAAAAGTTAATGGAAGTTGTTGTTGTTTCAAGAACCTCTCGAACGAACAAATTCCGAATTGGTCCCGGGTGGCGAATTCCAGGGGCCATCAATTCAATTCCAATTGTCGAAGGTCAACAAAGGTCGAGAGGGATGATTGATGGATGCAATGCCCGGGAAATTACTTTCTCCTTAAGGGAAGGCGCAACTCCTTGAAATCCTTTTATCCAGACGATAGAATCGTCTAGCAGTAGGTGGGTCCTTAGCGTCGCCGAGAGGTATTTAGTTGCTTCGTTCGACCAGACGGATCCGTAAAAATGGCAAAGAGCATAAGTAGGTACAGTCGAAGCTCGTTATAGCGACATTGCAAGGGACCGTCGGTATACGGAAATGTCGCTATATAATCGTCGTTATAAAGAGATTGGATGTCGTTATGGAGCATGGAGGAATAAAACGATCATAATATGTACTAAAATAGCTAAACGAATGTCGTTATATTGAGTGACTATTGAATATAACACTAATGTCGCAATAGAGAACGGTCAAAACAGAGAAATGTCGCTATAAAAGTTGAAATTAGTATGGGAATTGAAAGGGACCATGTGAACTGTCGTTATAGAGAGATTTGTCGCAATAAATGTTGTCGTTATAACGAGCTTCGACTGTACAAAGATGGTGCGAATCTGAAAGGATGCAAACGTGATTGATGGGCATTTTCACGTGTTTGCTTTCTTCGCGTTCGGGATCTTTGCTCTGGATGCTGAATAATGAACTTTTTGGATGGGATTTTGATGAAGTTAATGCCTTTTGTAGAGCTGGTCTGCATAACTGATTCAATTTAATTGCAACTTACTAATATTTAGAAATGGACATTATTTGATTCATCGAATGTCTCTCCACTTCAGCCATCTCTATTGAGATAAATTTGTGCCAACTTTCATCGGATATCCCTCCCTCAAACGAAAGAACAAGTCAATGGGCATTATAACAGCAGATTTTGCCATAAAACTGAATTTATGAGATTTGGTCTCAAGTTACAACTCCTACAGCGCCACATCTCGATCTCAGTCTGGAGCCATCTTCGCTAATAAACTGAAATTGGTTAACATCGCCGTTGTATTCCATCGATGTGGTGTGCGTGGAAACAAAGAAGCCTCTACCGCAACGTGGCCAAATCGCTTGTTGGCGGAGATGTCGCGACGATAAGCGAAAATTAGTGTAGTGGAACATTTATTGTAGATGTCTACTTGGCGTAGATGTAAACTGGCGCCACAGTTCAATTGAATCTGAGCAACATTAACGTGAAAACTCAACAAACGTGTTCTATTTTGCATTTTCCATATCTTTCAATGGTTTGTCAGCTGCAGTGAATCAAATTGTCATCAAAGGAGACGAAAAACAAACAACAAAGCAAGTCGCTCACAACCCGTTTATACATACTTTTGCGGATTGGGATATAATCAGAAGCAAAATTGTCATGACAATCACAGGGCACAACATTGTTGCAACCTTTTCAACTCGCGATTAATCAGTTCTTTCAAACATAAAACCAAATTTGTTTTATGCATGCTGATCGATAGTGTGCCAATGTTTACGAACACAGAGAAAGTTCTCGAAAATTATAATGCGAAGCCCAAAAAATCGCTGCGCACGTGGTGATCGATCTTTGTCATATTCCGTTCAAGTGGTGATAAACTGATGTTGCGGAATAAAATTGTTGCTGGGTGTTGGGTGACAATTTATTCACTGCACTATGGTCCAGGAATCAGTTTTACGCGGAAAGATGCATTTTGAGCTTTAGAATGAAACATTAGACAAAAACGGTCTTCTACAAAGTTGTTTGTATTAGTAAGGTCCTTTGTTTGGTGTTATTTAAAATTAGGGTGGACCACATTTTCATAGAAATTGTGTAACTAACTTTCTTATTTGTAGAAATTATACTATACATGCTTCGGCAAAGTTGTAGACCATTCAATTTCAAGCAACTTTGCCAAAAAAAGTTTTTTTATATCTCTTAAATTGACCGATTTAGAGCTATTTTACTACGGTGACATAGGGTGGTCCGAACAAAATTGGTTTTCTGGCTCTAGAGTTTTCAATTCAAATTTCTCATCAAAGTAGTCTATGAAACACTTTTAGAGCTCTGAGAAATGCGTAGTTTGGTGAGTGAAGAAACTCGTTATCTCTTTCCGATTGGGAGTTATTATTGTTTTTCTCTCAAAAACATGCCTACTTCGATTGTGAATATTTTTGATTGGGGCAAACATAAAAAATATCTTTTGACGGCATTCAAAAGACAAAATAAAATTGTATATTATATCAAAAAATTACAAATGTGTTATTTTTGTAACTCTAATAAAATGCCCTTAAAAACAAATGCTTTTAAGCAGAAAAACTTTAATAACTTTTGAACTAAAGAAGATATCATCAATCTTTTTGCATGAAAATTTGCGTTTTGTTAAGTTCTAAAAGTCGTTCATAGACGATTTTGACGAGAAACTAATATTAAAAACACTAGAATTGAAAAACTGATTTTTGTTGGACCACCCTTTGATGATTAGGAAAAAATGCTCTAGATTGGTCAAATTTTGAGCTACAGAAAAACTTTTTTTGGCAAAGTTGGTCAAAATTCCAAGTTCTACCGCTTTGCCTAAGAGTATATACCAGTATTTTTGCAAATAAAAAAGTTGATTATATGACTTGTGTGAAATTGTGGACCACCCTAGTTTTGAATGACTCAGTATGAAAGCCTACATTTTTATAAACAATTTTGTAGAAGATCATTTTTGTCTAAAATTTTATTTTCATGCTCAAAATGCAAAATAATAAAGAAATACATACTATGAAAATCTTCAAAATAGTTTTAAAGCCCTATATTTCTTATTTCAGATTTCTCGTCAAAGCGGTCTATGAACGACTTTTAGAACTTAACAAAACGCAAATTTTCATGCAAAAAGATTGATGATATATTTTTTAGTTCAAAAGTTATTGAAGTTTTTCTGCTTAAAATCATTTGTTTTTAAGGGCCTTTTATTAGAGTTACAAAAATAACACATTTGTAATTTTTTGATATAATATACAATTTTATTTTGTCTTTTGAATGCCGTCAAAAGATATTTTTTATGTTTGCCCCAATCAAAAATATTTACGATCAAAGTAGGCATGTTTTTGAGAGAAAAACAACAATAACTCCCAAACGGAAAGAGATAACGAGTTTCTTCACTCACCAAACTACGCATTTTTCAAAGTTATAAAAGTGTTTCACAGACTACTTTGATGAGAAATTTGAATTTAAAACTCTAGAGCCAGAAAACCAATTTTGTTCGGACCACCCTATGTCACCGTAGGAAAATAGCTCTAAATCGGTCAATTTAAGAGATATAAAAAAACTTTTTTTGGCAAAGTTGCTTGAAATTAAATGGTCTACAACTTTGCTGAAGCATGTATAGTATAATTTCTACAAATAAGAAAGTTAGTTACACAATTTCTATGAAAATGTGGTCCACCCTAATGTTCAATAACACCAAACAAAGGACCTTACTAATACAAACAACTTTGTAGAAGACCGTTTTTGTCTAATGTTTCATTCTAAAGCTCAATATTCATCTTTCCGCGTAAAACTGATTCCTGGACCACTGTGCACTGGTCAGCAGACATATTTTTTAATCAAGGGTCATCTTTGCAAAAAGATTACCTTTTAAAATGAGGTTTCATGAATTGCATCGCCTACCAATGTGATTATGGTTTGCGTAGCTTCTGAATCCTCCCAACTAATCAAAATTCATTCCCGTGACAATCATGAGGATGCAAAGATACAATCTTTAATGATGATATATTTCACACTAACATTCCTTCTCTTCTCCGCTGATCGTATGAACGTGGCCTCCAACGTTATTGACTTAATAATGCTTGGAATTTTTGGAATTGTACAATAATGGGGAGTAATAAAAAAAAGTAATCGCCTATTTCGATGCGTGACAAATGTATTGCAATTTTGATTATTTTGGTCAATAACGAAGTAGCAACAATGAATTTTACGGTCATAAATGCTCATACTTATTCAAACAATATAAACACAAACTTCAATTGGAGATTATTAAAAGTGGACGTATAAAAATCAATAAATTCCTTATTTTCATTCCACTATAAGCATAAATCCAAACAATAAATTTATTTCTGATATGTAAGTGTTGAGCACACATTATCATAGTAATTTAGTGAAACTAACCTAAAATTTTATTAACATTTTGTTGACAACATTACCAGCTTTTTACGCTAGCATGACCCCTTTCTGACATTTCTTGCCTACACTATAATCTTTTATAGTTCAATCTAGGGGCCTTCCTTAGCCGATTGGTTAGAGTCCGCGGCTACAAAGCTAAGCCAAGTTGAAGGTGTCTGGGTTCGAATCCCGGTCGGTCCAGGATCTTTTCGTAATGGGAATTTCCTTGACTTCCCTGGACATAGAGTATCATCGTACCTGTCACACGATATACGAATGCGAAAATGGCAACTTTGGCAAAGGAAGCTCTCAGTTAATAACTGTGGAACACTAAGCTGAGAAGCAGGCTCTGTCCCAGTGTGGACGTAATGCCAAAAAGAAGAAGAAGAAGTTCAATCTAAGCTTTATGGAAGTGAATAAAAAAATTGTTGACGTATTCTCGCCATTATTTTCAGGGTCTGAAAGTATGAAATATATTTCTCATTTTTTAAGTAATTTACGGTTCTATTTTTAAGGTTAATGAAGCGTAATGGACAGTAGCCATTAGATGCCACTAGTAGCTACGAGCCAAAATAACTTAATTCTGGAACAATTTAAATTGACAATTGAAGATGTTTAGCAGTTTAGGCCATCGAACAGCATTTACCAATCCAGGACAGATTCATTCTAAACCTTAAAATCTCTTTAAAATCTCTTACTGAAAAACTAACATATACTTTGCAATTGGATTAAATGGGAAAATTGATGTGAAATTTGCGAAAAAGTGTCCATTTAATCCAATTGTAAAGCATATGTAATGTTTAGTTTTTCGGTAGTTGTTAACATTTTGAAGAAGATGCTTTCACAGAGTACTTTTGCTGATTCTGTTTTGACTGTTATTTTATATAAAAGACAATCCAGAGATGCAATTTCATAATAAACATGATTTTATTACAGTCTCTCTAAGCCAGCAGTTCAACCAGAATATACAAATCAGTTTAAATAAATACACAAAAAAGCCTTGCGACAAAACGAAGTAAAGTAGGTGCCACAAAGAATGTGCCTTGGGGCGACTCAAAATTTAAAAATGTTTGAAAATCCAATCTCCCATATCTTTCTTACCATCCTTACCATAAACATAGTGTTCTCTAAAATTTTTCTAGGTGGTGATTTAAAGGTGGCCCAACGACAAAGTAGGTTTGCATGGAAATTACTATGGAGACATTTTTAAAAATGTTCCGAACACGTTTGGCATAAATCGGAAGTCGCCATCTTGTTTTCAAGGCTGCCATCTTGAATTTCAGATGTTCAATTTAAAGCAATTTCCTACATGGACAATCTTGTGCAAAAAATCGCCCTTCTGAATGATCAGAGTCTTGAGATACAATAGTTTCCATGAACCAGATGTCACCATCTTATATTCTGGACCGCCACCTTGGATTCCAAAATGTTCAATTGAAATTAATTTCTAACCTGCACAAACTTTTCGAAGAAATCGTCCTTCTTAATGATCAGGATCTTGAGATACAATAATTTTCATGAACCGGAAGTCGCCATTTTGTTTTCTTGGTCATCATCTTGGATTACAACATGTTCAATTGAAAGCAATTTTCAACTGGGACAAACTTGTAGAAAAAATCACGCTTCTAAATGACCATTATCTTGAGATACAAGCATATATCTTTAGAGTTTGTGCATAGTTTGTATGCTCACTAGCACCACCTAGCGGTTGAATTCCTAAAAAATAGGCTCACTAAGGGGTAGTCCTTGAATAAGGTAACAACTTTGCTGAAGACACCATTCTTCTATGGGGTCTTCCATAAATGACGTAGCTTTTTAGGGGGAGGGGGGTCTTCACGAATTTGTGACGAAGTGTGACGAGGGGGAGGGAGGGGTCCTAGCTACTGGACGTAGCATTTTGAATCAAGTCCGTAAAAAGAAAGGCGCTGAAAAAAATTGCATAGAATTATTTTTTATGAAACTTCTTTTTATTTACTTATAAACTTGGGTTATGAAATTATGATTAAGCTTCAAAACATTCATATGACAAGATTGAAAAAATATCTATGGAACTTTAGATTTCTTGATAAATGCAATCAAACAGATGTTTTGAAGCTTTAAATAATTATGTGAATATTATATTATATTCGCGTCTAAATTAACAAATTGATAAATAAACAAAATAAGTTTAATGAATTGAATAAAAATCAATGCTCTAACAACTTGGAGTACATATTTTTTGCCATTTGTTAACATGACATAAAGTCAGCCGTTTTAGTTTTATCCAAATTTTCTGTTGGGGCTTTATTTCTTCAAGAAAATAAAATATGCTCTTCTTGGCATTTAAAGCAAGATATTTATTCCGTGAATTATGCCTTCAATGTTGCAGGAGATCTCCACCCAATCAACTCATCATTTGTTTTGATATATCAATGCTCTTGATGGAATAACCTGAATATTAATGAGGATAATAGATTCGAGTGTAAACAAAATTGCCCTATCATTAAATTTTGTTAATAACTCGGTAATTTGAAGAATTTTTATTATTCAACGGTTTCATTATAGATTGTGTAAGATTATTTCAGTATGGAAACAATAATAAAAATCAACTGAAATATTAATAGAGATTATTGTATTTGTATAATAATCGCTAAAATTTTCCAAACATTCCAAACATTTCAAGTGTAATCTTTTATTTATCTGGCCACTGTTTGCTAAAATGATTTGAAATTGGATAAAATTAATTTTCATTGAAATCTATTTCCTAACAACGAATAATTAAAAAAAAAACAATCCTCTAATATAACGACTTTTTTGTTCAATATATTATAAAAAATATTGGACCCTAACTCGACAGTAACGAGCTTCATCAATCCAATCAATTTTTTTCACATTTTTTATAGTAATCTTGTTTTTTATGGTAAGAACAGCAATAGTAATATAATTTAATCTATAAGAAACTGGAAACCAAAACCAAGGAAAATGTTTATTTAAAACTTTTCCAAATTACTTTTCAGCGATACTGTATATCAAACTGTTAGAATAGATTATCCTTTCATTTCAGTCAGTAATTAATGTCAAACTTTGAATTGAACTTCTGAATTCAATATTTTTGTTTCAACCCAGTCACTAAGGAAAACAAATAAAAAAAAATATATGTGGGGAGGGGGGTGTGCTCGATATGCTACGTATTTTCCAGGGGGGAGTACCAGCATTTGTGACGAAATGCTACGAGGGGGGAGGGGGTGTAAAAATCAGTGAAAAAATGCTACGTCATTTATGGCCGCCCCCTGTCTAGTGAAAATCAAAAGAATATTTAACATTGTAGTGAAACTAGTGTCAATAACTATTTGGCACCTCCACCCAGCGGGCGGTGAGGGAAAGACTTTTTTGGAGAAGGTATCGACCGTGATTGTTTTATATTATTTTTGTTTATGGTTATATCGGTCATGCGACTCAAAGGAAAAGGGGGTCTATAGAAGATTCAAATGATAGAAACGAATAGGTGGATAGGCGTCGCAGGGGAGCGACAAGATTAAAATTTTATTAGGTGGTGAAAATTGAGCAAGCCATTTTAAAGTCAGTAAGCATCGAAACGTCCTGTATTCTACCTAGCTCCTCTACTGGAGAAGGGTTGGCTCAAAGCTTCGAGCTTTGCTATCAACACAGGCTTTACATGAAAATGTATAAAAAAAAGTTTTCTAGGAAGTTTTTATATATTTTATTATATAATATATATTATTATATAATGAAAAGTTAAAATCTTAAGCTTTCATTTCATAAATAAAGATAAGATAAAAATCGATTTAAAATAGAATATAATGGGGGTATTGCTCAAGAACTCCTTGTAATTTTTTTTTTCAGGAATTCATCAGGGGATTACTAATACATACCAATTTCTCCAGGGATTTCGTCCAGAAATTAGTCCGGGCTTTCCTCTAGGAATTTCTCCGAGAATCCTTCAGAAGCGTTTCCAGAAGCTTCTCTGGCGATTTCGTCCAGGAATTCCTTTGGGGATTTTCGATAACAGTTCCTGAAACATCTCAGAATCCAAAGATGGCCGGCACAATGGCCGACATCTCCCCCTACTCACGTTTTCAAATGCACAAAACTGGAGAAATAGTTGGCAAACGTTCCTGATCTTCTTATTTTAAGCTTTCTGCTAGTGCACAAAGTCAAAATGAAAAGTGCACTGTTGTGGGATGCTTTCTTCGCGAGATTTGTGCCTTTGAAGTTTTAGTGCAATCTTAGAAGTTGATTCCAAACTGTTTCACCTTAAAATAATTGGTGGAGTGGCGAAGGAATCCTAGGGCAGCAAAAGCTTTTGCAGTAGTGAGGGAGACCTGCTCATTGAAACGTAGTTTGCTGTCGACAGTAACTCCAAGGTCGCATATTGATTCCACGTATTCAATCCGTTCCGATCCGACCATATACTCAAACTGAATACGAGAGTGTCGGCGAGAGAATGCGATAGATTTGCATTTTTTTTTATGTTTAGCTCCATACCGTTCTCCTGACACCAATTCACGAGCTCATCTATATCGTTCTGAAGCGCACAGCAATCCAAATGAGACTTGATAATCCTATAAATTTTCAAATCGTCGGCGTACAACAATTTTCCCGATTTTAGTCGAAAACAGAGGTCATTGATGAAGAGAATGAATATCAGCGGTCCTAAGACGCTACCCTGCGGCACGCCCGACGTGATTGAGATAACGCGGGAATGCGTGCCGTTTATATTGACAAACGCCTTACGCGTGCTAAGTAAGACCGCAACCATTGAGCTATCCAATTTGGAAAACCTAGGTGTCTAAGCTTTGCAATAGCGAGATCATGTGGAACCTTATCAAATGCTTTGGAAAAGTCGAAGTCTACCTGGTGCTTATTTTCGATTTCGGTCGAGAGGAAGTTTGTGAACGTCATAAGATTTGTCGTAGTTGAACGCTTTTTGACGAATCCGTGTTGGAATTCTGATATCAGAGGTTGACATGCAGTGTACAAAACGTTATAAATTAATTCTTCAAAAACTTTCGCCAGGCAGCATAAAATCGAGATTCCTCGGTAGTTTTCAACGGCACGTGTAGAACCAGCTTTGAAGATCGGAGTGATTGAGGCTGATTGAGCATCGGAAAAGTGCTGCCATGGAGCGATCGATTATAAATGATCGTCAGCGGTATTTGAAGAGAATCAACGCACTCTTTGAGAAACAACGGTGGAAGATTATCTATTCCAGGTCCCTTTGTGATGTCAAGTTTACGCAAGGCGGACGAAACATCTTGCTGTGTAACATCGAAACGTGCGAGGTTCAAATCGAATGCTGGACAATATATCCAACATTGTCAGGCGAGAACGTTGGGGAGTTTGTGCAGTACTGCAGTAATTCGGTTTTTTCATCTACTTATAGATATTCTACTAAACAGCTCGAAGATTTATTATATGTCAAAATTCTTTCAACTCGTGTATGATGTCATCACATTATTGCAAAACAAATTTTGTTTCCCATCCAAAATATACCTAGACAATTTCTTTTGAAATCGAAAACTGTGAATATTTCTGTGCAAAACTGACCCTAATAAAAATGGAATAGTTCAAAATCATCATTAGATATCTATAAACTAGAAAACATGGAATGTCTATGAAGTCAACGAAAGATTAAACCACAGCCAAAATTAAACATCCTTGAATAAAAATGCTATTTGGCACCGATCTGATCAAATTCATTCCAGTGATCAATTTGACCCCGGATTACGGCACTACCTTTTCATACGTGTAGTTCTCCACCACGTCGTTCACATAACTGCCTACACGCTTTTGATTAATTATCTTTTATATTTCCAAAATAATTGATAAAAACAAATCTTTGAAATCCGGGTCAAAATCTGATTCAGATTCTGATTCTAATAATTTGAATGCAGAAGCAGCGAGCGTAACCGCAAGCGCATTATTTTGCCTTTAGGATTCTTTTCTTTTTGGTTTGTAATACTGAAAAATATTGTTGATGTTACAATCTTTACAATTCGAATACAGTTGCATTGGTGAACCCAGTCAAGAAACCGTGATTTATCACAGTGCGAACCTATCGGTTTTGGGTGCGAAATTAACCTGAACGAAAAAAAAAACGTTTTGACAGCAGTTAGTTTGGAACTAGTGCGAACCTAGGTTGAAACAGAACAAAAACGAACACATTTGCTTTGAATGACAAATGATTATAAAACCTAAGATAACTAGCAAATCATTTACGAAACATAGGAGAAAATATCAACTAAAATAGAGGCCAATAAATTAAAACACTAAAATTGTAAATAATCAACCATCGAACTTCATCTAACCAAGTTGCTCAATTTTCGCCATACTTTTCGATGAACCACCTTCGCTCACATGTCTACCAACCTGACAAAACTAACCCAACAACATTCCGCCCGCTTCAAACCGACAGTGAACCAGTTGTTTACATTCTGCTTCGGCAACCATCGTTCGTCTCGTGTGGTCTTCGTGCCCGGTCGATATTCACCCGACCGATTGCACTTGCCAATCGTTGTCGTGTCCGCTTATCGCTGCTTCGTAGTTCGTGCCGCACCACGAGATGCACTTCCAGTCCAGATGCTCCGGCCAAGTCCAAACAAACTGGTTTGGAGAGATGTTGTTCAGTTGTGTTCGACCCGTGCGACAGTGCAGTTAGAGAGCTCTCGTGTGCTCCCAGTGGCCGTTTTCGTTCGTTAGTAAAGCCCATCATAGATGGTGTGTTGATTGTTGATGTCATCAAGGTGTGTTAAGAGGCATGGCTTAAGAAGAGATGCATGGTGCAGGGAAGGTATTCTGTTTGGGTGAATGTGTTATCAATTCCGAGGAAATCTGTTCCTTCGTTGTCTGTGGCGTGTAGGTAATCTGGTCGTGCGATCGCCAGTCGTGACTCAAGGGAAGACCCCGCCATTGTAGAAGACTGTGTGCGTGCTCGCTGTTTTCGGACACATTCCGATACTTTCTGCGTGGTCTTCTTCGAGACGAATGGTGTTTGGATGTGGCGGCATGGGAAGAGAATGAATAAAAGTGCATTCAAGTAATGTGTAGAAGAAAATTCAAAAGAAGAGTGAATCTCTAATGGAGTGAAGATCATCAGTGAGGTTGGAAGAAAGTTTCGTTTGTCGGAAGATGGTCCCATTAGTGCGTTGATTTGACGAGTTTGAACAATTTTCGATACTTTGTTAAGTGGAGGGCTGACCTCCAGACGAGTGTCGTTCAGTGGTGCTCGATTCAAACATTCCAGTAGTGGTTTTTAAGTGGCTGGTGATTCACACACTATCGGAAGAGATCGATCAATGGTAATTGATTGATAGCCGCCTATAAATGCTGGCTCCTTGTCGAAAGCGTGCGATGGGTGCTGAAGTGGTAGAAGAGAATATATGGCTGTATAATAACTGAACATAACAGGCTGACTTCACTCGCGTGTCGTTGATCTTTCGAAACATCGGCACCAGCTTAGTTCTTGAAGGCGTGAAAGAATTTGGATTTCATATTGAAGCTAGTGTGATGCATGGAACTCCATGAAGCTCTATGGTATCGGAGAAAATAACTGTGTCAAAAATTGACTGATTCTGTTGTACAGATCGTTTGTGCTTGATAACATAATTATGAGGTAAGTTTATCATGTCTTTTTGGATTTCTTAATTAGCATTGTTTCAAATATAACATTCGTTTCTTATTGTTCTGTGATAGGCAACACTATCAAGGAAACTCGATACAACAAAATTAAGCTATTGTTAGCCATCTGATTGTAAAGCAAACAGACATAAGCACACCACTAATCGTAGCAATAGGAGATTGCAACGATGTTTGCTTAATATCAATCCAAGTTCATATTTAAATCAGTGAGTAGGTATCCCCTTTATACTTTATGCATACCTTAGTTTCGAAAGCATGTACGTAAAATCAACTCATTTATTAAATGTACACATGATAACTAACAGTCATCAACAAACTAAAGTGCCCACTTGCTTGTAATCATTCAAATTGGCGAAAAGCGTGCCTTTTTTACGTTTTCGATAACTTAACATGTTTTTTGAAGGGTAGTATTTTCTGAAGAGTTGGAGGATATTTCTTAAGCTTTATTTTGATGTAAAACATTTGTGATTTATCCACCTAGCAGTGCATTGTGAACATATTGTTTTCTATACTTGCTCAAATTGAGTAGCTGTCTCAGTAAAGTTGTAGATAATAATAATTGTAAATTTTTCTTCTCGGGCATCAACTTTGTACAAACGCTTATTTGTGAGTTAAAGATCATTTTGTATCAAATACTCCCAGTTTTTTAGAATATCTTTTTTGAAACGGTTTTAGCAAAAGTGTTTATTCTATAAAGTTATCAACCATCGAAAAAAAACACATTATTTTCTCGGAGACACCAACTTGCTATCTCTTTGTATTTTAAACTTTCTAACGATTTTAGTAAAAAAGTAATCACTTTTGTTTTTAATATCATGTAAAGTGGCAAAAAACGGCAACTTCCATCTTAAAGATATGCTTTTAGGCTAACAATCAGGTTTTTTTTTTAAATTTTGTTCCGTCGTGTTCCAATGCTAATTAGGAACTACTGCTCCCAGGAACCAAAATTAAGAACGAGTAAGTACTTTTCAATATATTCTCTGTAGAAAAATTGTTCCAACGTTTGAGTGAACATTCGAATATTTAAGTGCATTTTTTCATTTTCCTAATATCTGCATCTCACAGTATGGTTTGGTCAATTATTATACTTCAATATAACACAAAAAATCATGAATGTTATGACAAAATCTTCAAAATTATTCAAGAGTTAGTTTTCAAAGTAATGAAAAATGAGACTAACATGTTTGCAGGATCTTCAAAAATACGGCATATCCGGTAAAGCACTGCTTAATTCATGGAATTTATCGATTTCGTATCAGAACACATATTTGAAACTCGAAGAAAATACTTTTGTGACGTTAATTAATTCAGTAAAGGCTTAGAGTTAATTTAGAATGTAATCCATAGAATATACATTCATAACAGATAGGTAATCGGTTGAATTACCATCTTAATACATTTGATGCTGCGATAACGATAAACGCTAGAAACTTTCTTGAATATGGGATGTCCGAAGAACAAAAGGACGTTTTTTGAAAGTGGCACTCAGGGAAAAGTAGCATTACTCTGTCTGAGGCAAAATCGTTGAAAACTTTTGCTTTCGCTATTCAAAATATCAATGAAAATAGGATCATTCTATATACAATTTAGGAAAACGAGTTTGTAATTATATCGGAGGTAGGTCATTTGGCATAAAGCCGTTTGGCATAATGAGTCTGAAACCAAGAATTTCTTAAGTTGACATCCGTTTTTACTTGTTTTTACTTTTCTATTGAATCTTTCTGATGATAACAAGCTTGTTGTGGAGTCAATTGATACAAAATGTCACTTCTTTCAACAATCATATGCTCTTGAATTTTCTGAAGCATGTTCGGAAAGTATTTTATCATATATCCAGAAATTAATTCTTCTTCTGAGTTCCGCTATTGGAATATTTTTGCACTGATGATTTTGATATATTTAGCACAAATGTACCCTTCTTTTACCCATTCTATTTTTTTTTTTCTAAATATGATGTAACCATAATAATAGGTATAAAAACTGTTGATTTGAAATTTAAATGGATTTTACCTTCTTTTATACACAGGCTGTTATTTGGAGCTATATTTTTTTAGATATATTTTTTCCAACTGACAAAAGGGTGGCAATCGATCTGCTCAAGTTATCAGCGAAAAGAGAAATCCATTACTGCAGTAACTTCGATGGGTTATGCTAATTTTCCCCCAATGTCGGTTCCACGAATGTCGTTACCCCGAAGGCAGTTCCTCGAATATCGTGCTTACCGGAAAAGTTTTTGGCATTTAAAATTGTCGTAACTTAGTACATTTCAGGGTGATGCACAAACTAGCCGTCTGATATGCACCCTTCTTTATTTAATTGGCGGTTCTTTAGAGTTTTACCGTCCAACACGCATAAAGCCGAGAATGACAGAATACCTCCTTCTTTTTATTACTTATCGTTCTTTCTCGTTCCCCATCCAGCCACTGAAGACTATTATAGCACCTTTTTAAACTGTATCACTTTTCGGAGAAATGGGTCATTCGGAGAACTAGCATTCAGAGAAACGACATTCGGGGAAAAGTAGCACAATCATTTCGATGATTCTGAACGCAATTTTTGATGTCTTTTCGTTTTATTATGCCGCAATAATTTTTGGCGTCCAACCTTCTATTGGTTTAATGATAAATTTCTTTAGAACCTGCCAAAATTCACCTTTTTGTTTTTTGCAAAAAAAAATGATCTCCTTTAGAGATATGCTGGAAAACATATTATTCAAATCACAAATATTGCCTTCATCCGATAATAGACAGTGTTTTTTATGCACACTTCCAAAATTAAAATTTATGTTGAATCGCTCAAAAGTTTCGCCAACAATATTTTCTTTCAAAAATGTGTTGTTCATTTGAGTTATGCTGTGAGAAGATTTTTTTGTGTTAGAGCCTTAAACATTTTCAATGAAAAATAGTCTGCTCTCGAATACAGGCTATTTTTGCAATATGCTGCAAACAAAAATATTTGAGTGAGCTTTTAATATTTTGCAAATAAATTTTCCCTTCTTGTAATTTTCATCGAATGTTACGTCCAAACTGGGACAGAGCTTGATCTGCAGCGAAATATTATATGAACGTTCGCTTTATTAATAACTGCGAACTTTCTTTGCCAATTTACTATTTTCAAATATGTATATCACAACAAGCTCAAAAATACTCTATGTTCTGGGATGTGGATTGTATAGAAGCCTAAAAATAAGCCAATCATCTAGGAATTGTTTCATTTTTCCCATTGGACGGAAAAATCACCTAAAAATACTGTTTGAAAGTTTGAGAACAGTCCAATTTTTCAATGTTGCTATATACAGTCGACCAAAATGTCACTTGCACCTTTTTGTAACCCTCTTGTCTTTGGACCGAACATCTAATTCAAAACTCATTTCCAAAACGTTGGTTTGTGAAATACCTAAACGTGCTGAATTTTGTATTGAGGGGCCCCTTTTATGAGATCGGGCCCCCTGAAGCTATTCTTTATCTGTAGTATAGTGAAGTAAAAAAGAAAATTTTGAAATCAAATTTACATTTTTTCTTGCATCAATGTGGAGTTCCTCCTTTGTCCTTTTATTGCGGTAGTGCCGTCCTTTTATTGTGGCATACAAAAAAAACATATATTTTATTACATTCAGTATACATTCAATGTCACAATGTGTTAGATCATTGAATATATGCTGCCTCCATGTTATTTCTTATTGTTTCACTGTATTGTACTGTCAGTTTGTGTGATATTGGACACATCTATAAGGAAAACTAATTGATTACTTTATTTCATGATTCGTAAACAAATCAACACAATTGAATATTTTTCGCCTTTCGTGTTTTTCTTCTGACCACTAGTCGCTAAATAAGAAATACATTTGTTGACTTAAGTACACTCCACAATTATTCAATTTTACAAGATTACTTCACTGCGACCATCTTGTTTTTGAGTTTTCGAATGAACTTTTGCATGTGTATTCTTCTACTTCTTGGCATTATGTCCTCACTGGGGAAAAGCCTGCTTCTCAGCTAATTGTTCAGATGAACACTTTCACAGTTTTTAACTGAGTGCTTTTTTGCCAAAGTTGCAATTTTCGCATTCGTATATTGAGTGGCAAGCACGATACTCTATGTCCAGGGAAGTCAAGGAAATCTTCCATTAAGAAAAAATCCTGGACAGACCGCGAATCGAACCCAGACACCTTCAGCATGGCTTTGCTTTGTAGCCACGGACTCTAACCATTCGGCCAAGGGAGGCCCCATGTGTATGTTGTTTGTTTCAGTGCATATGGAAGATCACGATGAGCTTTCCTTCAGACGAAAGCTCATGATCGGTTTTCATTCCAATCGGTTCGACGCACAGCCTTCGTTTGTATTGGTCAAATCCAGAATGGGATGCGCGTTCAATAAAACGCACGCACACTTACCTGCATGCGTCGTCGTGAATGATGAACATCTGAAAGAGAGGTGACAGCTCACTGACAAATGGCTTGTTTTCTTGACTTCTTTGATTTCTTTTTCTCATGTTTGGGTTGTGCACAATGGTTCGGAGAGCACAAACTGGGTCAAAACCATTTTCACTTCCCATTTGTTATCACAAAGATCATTAAATTTAAAAAATTCAATAGCTATTTGAGTCAAATCGACAATATTTAAATAATCAATGATATTATATGCGAGAGCACAGAAAAACACATCAAGTTTTAGTTTGGCCAAATTTTGACGGTTTTTCACGCTCTGCCGTTTGAATGTGCGGTTTTCTAGTGACAGTTGATGACAGGTTCCCTTGACATTTGAGAGCTTGCAATCTAAGCCAGCTGTCTTATCTCTCTCTCAGATGAACATGAAGGAGAGATGAAAGAAGGTGTTTTAGCAGATGGGTGCGACAGAAACAGCGCTCGTGCATAATGCGTGATGAGTATGTATGCGTTAAGATTTGAAGGGTGTAGCATGTATGAATGAGGTTCATAGTCGCGATTCAGGTCAGCTAGTTTAAGAATTTTGCGACGAACGCAACGCGATCATTGATCCGGCGAGCGTCAGTTACCACACATGTGTACCGATGTTATGTTTTTTTTGTGATTTGACGTTTATATATTGTGTTTTTTTAATATATTAGTAAATGAGAGAATATACACACTTAATTTAGAATGCCGAATCTCGGCTAATTTTAACCGAGATCCGCACAGCCGAGTAGTCGGCAAACATATTTCCTGGGATCTCAGGAAATAAAAGCCGAGTATCAGTAAATCGTGCTTCGTAGCTAAGCAACCGGACAATTTGTTAGCTGAGTCTCGGTTATAATTGGGAAACCGAGATTCGCACAGCCGAGCTCGTAAAGATAAACAGAAATCTTTTGTTTGAATGAATAAATTTATGAATGACACAAACCATTGTGACGAAACAGTATCTTAATAATACTTAAAATGTATCTAGCAATAACATTTAGTATGATATTTTTGAATGCTATATAGAGATACCGCAATAATAGGCAAAATGCTATTTTCATTGTCCTATTATTGCGATATCTAATTTTTCTCAAAAATATAGAAATTTTCGTCAAATTTTAAAGTCTTTTATGTAACTTTTGATTCATCTATTGGTTTTATTATTTGGTATGATTGGCTCAACTACACAGAATAGTTGAATCATAACAATGGTATTATTGTTAATGTTGTATTATCTAAACCGGTACGAATCTTCTTTATCGACATTACAAAAATGCGACAAAATGTAAATAAATATGGGAACAGGAATACAAACCACCATCTTATGCATGAGAGCCCATCAACTTACATTTACTTTAACATCGCTTGTTTGTAAAGAGCGTTGTTTTCTGCAGTACAGCTCATCAGCTCAATGAAAGCTGATTCAAAAGTAATATAATTAAAATATGCATGTGATGGAAGACAGAAACAAAAGCAAAAGCGATTAGGTCAACAATACTATTAGCTTAGAAGTTCCGATAATAATCTTGTAACGACTGTATCCAGACATGTTAAAACAACTATTGGAAAAGTTGTGTCAATCTGTCAGTTGTTAAACGATCAAAATCGTTTAATTTTGGAAGCTTTCATTTGTTTCAGCTTTGGAATATTATAAAAGTTTATCATCATCAGTAATGTCCTCAGAAATAGTTTTTGGATAACCTCAGGACTTAATTCTTATACCACAATAATATAGAATGCCGCAATAATAGGCAAATTACCCTCTTACAAGACTTATATGAGCAGCTTTCTTTGACGGTTTTCTCAGAATAAACTGTTAAATGTTCCATATGAGAGCACAACTGAAAAGTTTTTGACCAGAAATTCTCCTGAGCTATAATAAATCATTTCAAAATGTCTCCTAAAAGCTAAAACAGCATGTTTGTGACGAAGAACTTTTGAACAGTAAGAGTTAAATATTTCCAAGTGAAGGTAATGCGAGAAGAGCACTTAATTCGTCTTTGCAAAAATACGAAGAAAATAAATAACAATTAAGAAGTTTTTTTCACAAACCTCAAATTTTCAAGAGGACAAATCTGGAGAACCGAACAACCGTTTGAGCTGGAAACCTAATAGATTGGTCACCACCAGCTAGTGACCATCATATTCACCCTAACAAAACAATTTCTCGTTTGCCTTTGTGACATATTCAATAATTTTTAATACATAACGAATTAGTCAAATAGTAGGTCATAGGAAATTTCATGAATTAAGCTAACTTGTCCTAATAAATGTACCTAATAAAATTGTAGGTAGTCTAACCAGTTGACTAGTAGAAGAGAAAAATATACCCATTATTCGTATAGTTTCCCCAGTTTTTGTGCATAAACCAACAACTAAGAAAAACAATAACCTAATCTGAATTAAATTTCCGTTTGAAGCTTATTGTGAGTTTGCTGTTGCGAATACCTTCCACATGACCGTTAGAATTTAACATTGTTCGTTTTTGAAAACATGTAATTTTTGAACGAAACCTTCTGGTTCATTTACCCGAAGGACGTTAAGCCGAATGCGTTAAAAATCGAGGGTAGAAATGTTCCTCCAAAAATCGTTCAACACACGTCACATTTTTTATGATGACCATCAGATCAAAATTCCGGGGAAGGTTTTAGCTTGATCCTTGCTGAATTATGGAACTATCGCAAGTTTTAGGATGTGAGAAGTAAATTTCTGTGCCAATATTCACTGTAAACAATACAAATTAAAAGAACAGTATACATGTGAGAGAAGAAAAATATCTGATTAAATATGAGCAACTCTGACGCGAAAGATTATTAATGGAAACAGCAATACTAGAAAGAGCTGCAATTGTTTATTGGAAAACCTTTCGTAGGAATGAGAACACTTGCCACTCCGACTATCATTATAAACGTATAGCTCTGAAAAATAGCCCAGTATACGAAAGAAGGAAAAATTTCTAGTTTATTGACAATAATTGTTAGAACAACAATGCGGTCCAATAGCAAATGTATGGAAGCCATGATAAATTTTGATGAAAATGTAGCTAACTTTATTTGCAAGCCTTGCTATTTAGAAAATCACGTTTGGGTTCTACGAGGAAAAATTCCGGGGAGAATTTGAGGCGTTTTGGGGCTTAGCCCCTTCAATTATCCAAAATTGACTTGTTGTGCACAATTCTGTCGAAGAGAATGACATCTGTGGTGTGCTAAAGCCATTGAGAATCATCTGTGTTCAAAAAAAAATCTTTTTTTATGAAAATACGAAATTTCGTCTTGAAAGAAAACCAAAATTACAAAAATACTTTTAAGAATCATTGAGAGAAGCATTCAAAAAAGATTGAATTCTCTTCATATTTTATCTGAAGTTTTCCTCAAGGAAGAATATTTCTCAAATTCATAGTGGAATTGTCCTAAGATCATAGTAGAATCACAGTTTGATTTTGTTTTTAGCTTCTTTCAGATGTTTGATGGATTCTTTGCAGAGCTACTTGAGCACTTCCATGTTTCTCTTTGGCATGGGGGGTTTGCCAGCCGAATTTTCTGAAAGTTTGCAATATAAAACACTCCAATGTGACTCAAATTGAAGACAAATATAAGCTCAGTAGGGTAGAAGCACCGGTTTTGGCCAGCAATAAACCTTTTGTGTTCAGTAGATCACATTCACATGATAGAGCTATATTCATTTACTCGCCCAAATAGATTCAAAACATTAGAAAAACAATTAATTTCCCTTATTATTTTGACTCCCATACACCTCATTTAGCCAGGGCACTCCTAATTTGGTCACTCTCACGAGAAATCAATGCGATTGGCCAATTTAGTAACCGAAGTTAAATCTCTGGCCGAAACTGGTTCCGTTGGCCTATATTGACCAACGGGATTTTCAAAGCGAAAAAATGCTTTTAGCTCAGTTTTGATATTTTAAGTAAAAAATTGGTCACCACCAGCTAGTGACCATCATATTCAACAAAAGAATTTCTCCTTATAATAATAAAAGTGACACATTTAATAATTTTTAATACATAACGAATTAGTCAAATAGTAGGTCATAGTAAATTTCATGAATTAAGCTAACTTGTCCTAATAAATGTACCTAATAAAATTTTAGGTAGTCTAACCAGTAGACTAGTAGAAGAGAAAAATAAACCCTTTATTTGCATAGTTTCCCCAGTTGTTGTGCATAAACCAACAACTAAGAAAAACAATAACCTAATCTGAATAAAATTTCCGTTTGTAGCTTATTGTGAGTTTTCTGTTGCGAATACCTTCCACATTGTTCGTTTTTGAAAACATGTAATTTTTAAACGAAACCTTCTGGGTCATTTACCAGAAGGAAGTTAAGCCGAATGCGTTAAAAATCGAGGGTAGAAATGTTCCTCCAAAAATCGTTCAACACACGTCACATTTTTTATGATGACCATCAGCTCAAAATTCCGGGGAAGGTTTTAGCTTGATCCTTGCTGAATTATGGAACTATCGCAAGTTTTAGGATGTGAGAAGTTAATTTCTGTGCCAATATACACTGTAAACAATACAAATTAAAAGAACAGTATATATGTGATAGAAAAAAATATCTGATTAAATATGAGCAACTCTGACACGAAACATTATTAATGGAAACAGCAATACTACAAAGAGCTGCAAATGTTTATTGGAAAACCTTTCGTAGGAATGAGGACACTTGCTACTCCGGCTATCATTATAATCGTATAGCTCTGAAAAATAGCCCAGTTTGTATGCTGGAAGGAACAATTTCTAGTTTATTGACAATAATTGTATGGAAGCCATGATAAATTTTGATGAATATGTAGATAGCTTTGTTTGCAAGCCTTGCAAGCCCTTATGAAAATATGAAATTTCGTCTTGAAAAAATACTTTTAAGAATCATTGAGAGAAGCATTTAAAAAAGATTGAATTATCTTCATATTTTATCTGAAGCTTTCCTCAAGGAAGAATATTTCTCAAATTCATAGTGGAATTGTCCTCAGCTAATAGTAGAATTGTCCTCAGCTAATAGTAGAATCACAGTTTGATTCTGTTTTGAGCTTCTCTCAGATGTTTGATGGATTCTTCTTCATATATTCTGAATCGTACTCTGGTATAAATTTATGGCTGCGTTAGGAAGAACAACCTTAGCTAGAATTATCTTCAGAATGTTGCTAGTTTATTCCTCGGATTTATGCTTCAATAAGTTTTAAATTGCGACAGAATACCGGGCACCCTCGTTAGTTTGACCACATTTAATCTGAACAGTTTTTAATTTGTACTCCGCTAATTTGCACATCGTTCAGATTAAAAATGGTTCAAACGTCATTTAGCTCACGGAACGGTGTAAAGTAGAATGGAACGCTGTGGAACGGAACGCAGAATCAAAACAAAACAGTGAAAGAGGTGACCAGAAACACGTTTCTCGGGTGACTAGATGTTCAAATTAAAAATGAACCCCGATGGTTTGCATGAGGTATTGTTCAAATTAACGGGGGTGTACGGTATTCATCATAACTTATCCTGTGATATATACCTAGCCCTATTTTTGTGTATGTTCGAATGCTCTTTCAATCAAAAAACGTGCTGTATTCCCGTTTAAGCCAGCAAAACCATATGAGCTATGAATTCGAAGGAATTGGATTTGATCGAAAGTTGGATCCGCCGTAAACAAGAGTGAGGGTGATAGTGCTGCCGTTATATTTCTAGGATGAACTCACGTACGGGCGCTCTCAAATGACAAGTGATCTCATTTCATACTGTACGGTGCAGAGCTACTTGAGCACTTCCATGTTTCTCTTTGGCATTGGGGGTTTGCCCGCCGAATTGAAACTTTGCAATATAAAACACTCCAATGCGACTAAATTGAAGCCAAATATGAGCTTAGTACCTTTAAAAAAAACCCCACTGCCAAAGGGATTCAATAGTACCAAAAATAAGAACAGACTCCCTACGAGTTTTAGTTTCACAGGAAAGATTTCAAAAGCGACAAAGCACCGATACGGTTTATTTTCGTTTCTAATCTATTTCATTCGGCTGTAGTTGCTTTCCAAAAACAAAGAAACCTCCCAACAGCCGAAACTGGGTCAGATCATTTTTCCAACTTCAACTACTTCCCGCAAAACAATAACATCCAAATCCAACACATTGTTAGCCCGGGGGCGGAAAGAGAGCAATAATCACCAGCCAGCAGCAGCAGCAGCAATCCTGCTAAACAACATCTACACAGATAAAATTTGTTTTACAAAACTTTACATATAAACTTTTGAAATCAAATTCATAAGTTATCTGTGGAGTTTCATTAAATTTTCATGTCTGTAGATTGTTAGGTTGAAACGAATTCCAATACAAAAATTGATAAGACGTACATTTCATAACACAAAGTGTAAACAAAGTTCTGAGTGCAGATCTTGAAAGTAATCACCTCTATTGGCAAAACGCTTTTTTAGTTAAAAAAGAATAATTTGAAATTTGGAGTAACGCCTTTTTCAATTGTACAGCTTGATTTTTCCTTATTACATAAACTGTTGGGAATTTCGCTATACAACCTTCTAACGAAATGATCTTCACATTAAAAGGAACATCTTTTGTGAACATGTTGTGACTGTATTCTCATTTTTCCTAGTGTTTCGGTAAAAAAAACTCCGAAAAATGGCTCAAAATACTCGAAAACGTTGTACCGTGTAATTTTACAAAAATATTTGTAAAAAGTAACCACTTCGCTTAATTTACAATTTTTTTTTTATCTGTGCACCCGACAACAGTTTACTCGATTGTTGTGCACCGCGCGCAGCAAACTTTTCCACACCTCCTCCGCAAATGGACGACGATGAAGGTTGCTTGCGGTAGTTGATCAGCAGCGGGAGTTCCACTTAAAACTGCGCGCTCTCCGACACGATACAATACACGAAACCAAAACAAAGCCAAGGCACGTTACTTCGCCGCGACTCTCCCTCGACTCAGCGTTCGTTCTTCATCTGGACAGCAGATCGCCGCACCACGACTTCGCAGCATATTTTTTTAAGTTTGATTTATCGACCAACATCGTCGGAAGAAATCTCATAGTCGCATCGCTATCTAACAACCACGCCGAATGTGATTAAAGATGTTTTTCCCTGAGTTTGATTCGGACATTCGCTGTCTCTTGGCGATGCATACAGGAGTAGTTTGGGTCAAAACTATTTTCATCATAATCCTCTCAGGTTTTTATCAGAATTCTTATCAGCATCTGGAAAGAATTAACATAATAATTCTCGCAGGATTCTCATCTGGTAACGCCAGAAAGAAGAAGTATTCTCATCGAAGTCTTCACCAGATTCTCATCGAAATATCACTTTCAAGATTGTCCAATCGTCAAAATCGTTTTATAATTCCCAGCAGAATCGTTTCAGGATTCTTATCAGAATTGTTCAAGTATTCTGATCACTAATCCTTCCATCAAAACCATTGAAGATTTTCACCACAATCCAAATTCTCATAAGAATCATTTCCTGTTCATCATCAGAATCCTTCCTTGGGAACCTTCTAGTATGGTCACTGGAAGCCATCCAAGAATATCATAAGAATCTTTTCAAGGATCTCATCAGAAAGCTCTCAGAATTCTCATCAGAAGCAGAATTTTCATCCTGGCAGAAGTTTCATCAGAATCCATGCAGTATTTTCTTCACAATACTCACAGGATTCTCGTAGGACTCTCATCAGAATCATCACAGAATCATCGTTGAATTTTCTTCAAAATTCTTGTAAAATCGTCTCATGTTTCTTATCAGAATATTCTCTGAATTCTCCTCGGAATCCTCTCTCGATTCTTATCAGAATCCTTCCAGGATTCTCAACATTCCTGTATTTTCAACATTGCTGAATTCTCATCTTTCTAGGATTCTCAAACTTCCTTAATTCTCATCCTTCCTGAATTCTAATCACTAATCCTTCCATCAAGCCTTTTTAGGATTCTCTTTCTCAAACCTGAATTTTTATATCAATTCTTCCAGGATTGTCATTGGGATTCTGCCAAGATACTAGTCATAATTGTTCCAAGATTATCATTAAAATAATTCCATGTTCCTCATCAGAATCCTTCCAGGATTCTCATCGGAACCTTACAGTATGGTCTCTAGACGCCTTCCAGGATACTCATCAGAAGCCTTCCAAGGAAGTTACAAGAAAATTCCAAGGCTCTCATCAGAAACCTCCTAAAATTGTAATCAGAATACTCCCAGAACTCTCATCATAATATGAGCAAAATTAATATTAGAATCCTCGTAGGATTCTCATCATCATACTCTCAATATTCTCATCAGAATCCTCAAAGCATCGTTGCAGGTTTTTTATCAGAATTTTCGCAGAATCCTCTCAAGCTTCTCATCAGAATCTTCTTTGAATTCTCATAAGAAACCTTTCCCGATTCTTATCAGAATACTAGTTCATATATTATTATCTTATACATCATCGTTCCAGAATTTTCATCAGAATCGTTCCAGGATTCTCATCATAATACACACAACACTTTCATCAGAATTCTCGTAGGATTCTCATCAGAATCTTTACAGAATCCTCGTAGATTTTTTATAAGTATCCTCACAGAATCCTCTCAATCTTCTCATCAGAATCCACCTGATTCTCATCCGTATACTAGTTCTAGGATTCTCATCAGAATCGTTCCAGGAATCTAATCAGAATCGTTTCAGGATGCATACCAAAATTGTTCCAGGATTTTCAACCTTCCAAGATTCTCAACCTTTCTGGATTCTAATGATTTCAGGATTTTCGGCATGATCTTTCCTATGTTCTCATCACTAATTCTCCCATCAAAACCCTCTTGGATTCACAACAGAAACCATGATTTTCATCACAATCCTTCCATGATACTCATCGAGATTCTAGCAAAATTCTCATAAGAATCGTTCCAAGATTCTTATTAAAACATTCCATGTTTCTAATCACAATCCTTCCAGGATGCTTCGGGAACCTTCCGGTATGGTTAATATAGGCCTTCCAGGATACATATCAGACACCTTCCAAAGATCAAATGAGAAACTTTTCAAAAACCCTCAGAATTCTCATCCGAATCTGGGCAGAATTTACACCACAATGCTCGCAAGATTCCCACCAGAATCCTTGTAGGATTTTCATCAGAACCCTCGCCAAATCCTCTCTGATAAGCAGAATCTTTCCTAAATTATCATCACAATCGTCTCCCGATTCTCATCAGAATACTACTTCTTGGATTCTCATCAGAATCGTTCAAGGATTCTCATCAAGAGCCTTCCAGTATGGTCGCTAGAAGCCTTTCAGGATACTTGTGAGATTTTACACAGAATCCTCGTAGGATTCTCATAACAATACTCACAGGATTCTCATTAGAATCCTCGTAGGATTATCATCATAATTATTGTAGGATTCACATCAGAAACCTCGTAGGATTTTCATGAGAATCCTCTAAAGCTTCTCATCAGAAACATCTCTGAATCAGAAACATCTAATGAAAAACATCTCTCTCAACAGAATTCTCTTCCGATTCTCTTCAGAATGCTAGTTCCACGATTCTCATCAGAAACGTTTCGTAATTCTTATCGGAATCGTTCCAGGATATTTATCTGAATTGTTCCAGGATCAAATATGCTTTTCAGCTACGCTGTCTTAATTTTTACAACGGCTTTTCTATTTGCCCAACGTTTCGACACGGGAAATGTGTCTCCCCCAGTGGGTGAATATTGTTGTCTTTTGTAGTTCTATGTAGGGTAGGTGTACCAGTTATGGACATAGTGGTTCCCTATTTCGCCATACGTGATTACTTTAATTCCTTCAAATTTTTGTGTGTTGTAGAAGTTAGATTTAAGATATATCTTGATGTTAAAACATTCAAAAAGATTTAAAATGCGAAAGTTGACAAAATTTCCCATTTGGCCAAATAGGGAACCACTATGGCCATAACTGGTACACTCTTCCTATTGTCTAACTTTAACTGTCAGGTCTGGATATTTAAGGCACATGACTTGAGAAAACGAAAACTATTATTTTGTGACCATAGCTTGAACTGGAAATTTTACTTTTCTTATGGATATCTCTCCATGTCATGATAATTGTCTGAATGATCTGTGGGGATTTGAATTCGAAACTTGAACCTTTCAGAGTTATTGGGTCACCAAATCGCTCGATAGCTTGGTTGGCAAAGCATTCGTCCGAAACTTGTAACTTTCAGAGTTATTGGGTCACCAAGTCGCTCGATAGCTTGGTTAACAAAGCATTCGTCCAGCTTACAAGAGTCGTAGGTTAGAATCCCACCTGAGAATGTGACTTTTTCATAAATTTTTAATCTTTTCCACGCGTTATGTAATAATTAATTTAACAAAGTTATTTTGGATAAATTTCTAAACCAGCAGATCAAACAAAAATAAATGAGTGTAAGTCGGATTTTTCCTTTACCATGGTGTAAAACATAAAACTGATAAATGAACACATAAAAAACTTACTTACAGCTGTGTTTGATGCTCGTGATAAAATTACTTTGAAAGTTTTTACCCTAGCAACCAGTTTGTCCACTCTATTCGTGATGGGATTAAAACAAACTTAACATCGTAAAGCATATAATAATTCTGAATGTAAAGGTGGAAAGTAAATAAGATAAAATGACGTTTCTCACCCCAATGAAAATAATATGCATGAGGTTTCAGTGCTACCGGGCTTGAACATTAGATATAGTAATCCTTTATAAGAGAGATTCGCAGAAGCTGACATTTCTGTCAAAGTGTGAGCCAATCGATCAGCGAGAGCTGTCAAAGTGTGAGCCAAACGAACATGCGTTATGTGTGTTTTGAACTTTTCTTGAGGATGTGTATGTGTAATGTAATCCACTTGAAATTATTTCGATAAAAGTAATTTTGCATGAAGCAAAAAAATTAAATACTTTTGTTTTTTTAATTTTTTGTCAATGCAATTTTTAGTTGTTGATTTTTTCGGCTGTTTATTAGTTTGGATAAGTAGTTCAAAGATCTATAACGAAACTACGTACACTTTTTAGCAATGAGGAAGTCATGTCCGTGTTGCAATATTATTCTCGACGCCGAGCAAAATCAGCACTGCTGGTCTGTTGCCAAATCATTCCATTTTACTTCCGCTTATCTCTCTATATAGGATCACTAATTAGATACCAATTATGAATGACTTTTGAAAAGGGTTTAATACATGGAAGTAAACGGAAAATGGACCGAATATAGGAGTGTGGATTTCCGGCTAACCAAATTTACAGAGGAGAAAGAGAAGGAATGTGATTGAAGAAAGCGGGAAAGAGATAGAAACGGCGACTTGGGATTTGTATTTGCGGGAACAGGATGATGATTTCATTCCGGTGACTAATTCCATAGCGAATGGTTCGTTCTGATATTTTCGCAATCAGTGTTTTATTCGAAGTGCGGAATGTCCGAAAACAAACAGACCTCGGACACTACACAGAATCAAAAATTGAGCTAAAATTTTCATTATGAGAATGTTTCAAAATATTCTATTGGCGAAATTTTAAAATTTTCCATTATTAAGCTGTTTTAGTTTTACTTAAACCACAAAAAAAAAACCTAGCTTTTTTGTGTTTTTCGGTCCATACAAAATATATGAAAAAAAAATCACAGGCACAATATTTTAAAAAAAATTGGTGGTTGGAATGCTATTAAAATAAGGGACTTTCACTACAAATATCATAGAAATCGATTGCGGAACCACAAAAATTTTATTTATTAGTTTTTCGAAAAACTGCTATTTTTAGGTATCGCTATGGGCAGTTCTAATAAGGAATAACGGTAAAAAATATGTAGGGTAAAAGCACCGGTTTTGGCCAGCCTAAGAGAAAGTGTCAATAAAAAGTAAATGGGAAGCCTATTTATACTACAAATATGTCAAATGCAAGATTTCAATCCATATTATGTGTGTAAAATATCAAAACTGAGCTAAAACCATTTTTTCGCCTTGAAAATCCCGTTGGTCAATATAGGCCAACGGAACCAGTTTCGGCCAGAGATTTAACTTCGGTTCCTAAATTGGCCAATTGCATTAATTTCTCATGAGAGTGGCCAAATGAGGAGTGCCCTGGCCAAATTAGGTGTATGGGAGTTAAAATTATAAGGAAAATGAATTGTTTTTCTTATGTTTTGAATCAATTTGGACGAGTAAATGAATGTAGCTCTATCATATGAATGTGATCTACTGAACACAAAAGGTTTCATGCTGATTGTCTATGTAAAACAGTCTATAATCCACTATGGCTACAACTGGCGTATGGCCAAAACCGGTGCTTCTACCCTAATTAGATTCTTCACGATCCATTAGTTCACATCCTAAAATCCCTTTGGAAATAGATTTTATCCTATGAAAATTTAGGATAGGAAAGTACGAATTTTTACATTATTAATTCCGCCAAGATAGATTTTTTAATAATGTTTCGTTCAGTATATTTGATTCAACATTTGCGCTGAATTCTACATTCTTAAAAAAAATACTCTAACATTTGCGTACGGTATGAATGAAAATACAAAATATCTTGCTCTGATATTTCAGGAATAACTCAATAGAAGAGTTTACTATGCAATGATGTACAGGAAAAATCTATCACAGCAAATCATGTTCTAGATTATTGACCACCTGATCGCCCAGAGTGGGTATAATTACACTTACCCCAATTTTGGAAAATTTTCAAATGCAAATTTATTGTGTTTTTTTCCGCAAACAAAGAAAATTTGTTCCAGTTTGTTAACTTTTTTCCCCTCACTAGATTTTAACTCTTGCTCCACCGGTGGGACAAAAGTACCGTTATGACAATCTTATTTGAAACTGTAATAACTAAAGTTCAGTAATTATTTTGATTCAAAATTGTAGCCAATATGTTGATGGTTTTTAGTGTGATATTTATTTCTTTTCAATTGTTATATTATTTCTGGAAATAATTATTATTCCACCAAGTTCGAACTTTTGCACCATAATTTGTCCATAAATTTCTTAAGAGTGCATAGTTGTGTGCCTTTATTTATACAGGGTCAATGAAGGCCTCGGCAACGTCCTTGCAGTCAGGTCACCAGCCTCAGGTGGTATTGGGAGAATACATATTAGAGTGTACCTTTGCTATATGGAGACCGTATTTACTTCAGCATCTCCACAAAGGGATGTTTGTTCATGCGGAGGATCGTTGAGTCACGAATTCCACTATGATAAGCGTTTAGACCATGATAAACAATTGTTTGTGAGATATAAACATGCTCATAAATACCGTGTACCGTAATCCGGGGTAACATTGATCAGCGGGGTAACATTGATCGGGATGACTCATCTTGTTAAACGTTCAAAAAAAAATTTATTGATGAAACATTTTCGAACCATGAATGGTGCTTCTCTTTCGTATATTCATAAGCTAATGATAATTAAGATTTTTGCCAAAATTGCGTTTAGTTCATGCGCAAATTTGTCAACTTTTTGAAACAATGATTTCTATCATTTTCACTGACACTATCGAAAATTCATGTCTCACATGAGTTCTGCAGACGATGTGATCAAGGAAAATGCGGGTGTTACTAAAAATGGCATCGCCGAAAACGATTCCGTTGTCAAATCTTTCATAAGTTTATTCAATTAGGCAACATTAACTAATTAATATTACGAATGTAGAATTTCATGAGGAAATTGCCTACTTTCAGGCGTATTCCGCGGTTCAAGGTGTTTTTAATTTCGAAATAACTCAAAAAGTAAATGACTTGTAAGAGTTTGGTCTTCATATTCGGCTTCAGGGGCCATGATTTTAGTAAGTAACGACATTTCCAATATTAGCGAACGTTGTTTACTTGGGTGATCAATGTTACCCCATATCAGCTGAAACAAAAAATCACTTAAAACATTTATTTAAACACAATCAAATCTTTCGAAAAACAAAATAAAGTACATAGCTAGGAGCGGTGGGTGCCAGTACTTGTTTTAAAAATATGAAACTTGTAACATTTGTATTGTGAAATGAAAAAATTAAGAAAAACTAAAAAAAATGATCAATGTTACCCCGGATTACGGTACCCCCGTTGGTTTGACCTCATTTAATCTGAACACTTTTTAATCTGTACCCCGCTAATTTGCACATCGTTCAGATTAAAAATGGTTCAAACGTCATTTAGCTCATGGAACGGAGTGAAGTGAGATTAAACACTGTGGAACGGAACGCAGAATCAAAACAAAACAGTGAAAGAGGTAACCAAAAACACGTTTCTAGGGTGACCAGATGTTCAAATTAAAAATGAACCCCGATGGTTTGCATGAGGTACCGTTAAAATTAACGGGGGTGCACGGTATAATATTTTTAAATGAAAAATTTCCAAGTGGCATAAAATCAATGTTGACGAACCATTTATAGATTGTAGAATCATCATATTTACGTTACATTCCCGCCGTTGAAACGACATAAATATATACTCCTACGTTAATTACATATTTGAAATTTAAGCATGAAACGAGCTCACCAATGGTTTACCTGCTTTGCTCTTGCCCACAGTTGATCAGCAGATGTTTTCTCGTCTCATTTTGTATGGAGAAAGTCATACATTTACAAATTTCTCATATATAAAAACATTTATCGAAAAAAATATTTGGTAGACGTGATAGTCATTATTTTTGCGTACAACCGGTACCAAATTTTTGTTTTGAAAATAGTTCCCAATTTTGAGAAATAGTTCGTTAGATGCATTTCACCATACAAATATTTTTCGCGTTACCTTTTAACGATTTTTCGTGCATAGACGCTAGCGCAAGTGCGTTACTATGTGATGAGTAGTGAATCAGGGCAAGCATGTAACCCATTGATTCTCCATCTTTGTCATTGCAGTCACTTTGCTCTCAAACTCATTATATTTTTTCAAAAAATGTTGGCGTCTTCTCGGCATTCTGTTAGTTATGTTTGAAAATGATATCAATTCCGGGATGCTTCGCGATATGGTCGATACTGACAAAATGTACACAATTCAAGAAAATATAGCGATACTGACATTCTCGAGTACGTTTTGGGCGAAACCTTATAGGATTTTTTAGTACGAAATAGCAAGAGTAATTGTAGGAGATATGTGTGGTATTCATGGGGGTTTTAAAACTAAGTTTATGAAATATAAATTACAGTGAAACGGTTTAAGTTTGAGTATATTTTCTCCAATTGGGAATCAAAATTGCGCATGAGAATTTCATTGATTGTTTTCTCATTGTTATTGATTTGTCAGATGGCTATCCATAACTACATATTTGTAACATTCGACAAAAGTAGGCATCGAGTAAATGGGATACCAAGATTGCATTTTATTGTAGTATGAAGGACACTTACTTGATACTTGTTGGGCTTCAATTCGCTACGAAGAATCTGCGCCGAATGGATGAGTCTTCTCCACTGGGCTCGGTCCTGGGCCAATCGCTTCCTGTCGCTCTGAACGTTAAGTGCCCTTAAGTCCTCCTCAACCGCAAAAAGCCATCGTGTGCGCGGCCTACCACGAAGTCGGCGGCCTCGTCCGGGTTATCTGTTGAATATTGTCTTTGCTTGTCGTTCTTCCGGCATACGGACAACGTGACCAGCCCAACGCAGCCTGCCGTGTTTTATGCGCTTGACAATATCCACCTCTTTATGCACTTGGTACAACTCGTGATTCATGCGACGCCGCCAGATGCCGTTTTCTAGTTTTCCGCCGAGTATTGTTCGCAGCACTTTACGTTCAATCACCCCAAAAGCTCTCCGGTCGACTTCCTTCAATGTCCATGATTCATGGCCTTATAGGACAACCGGAAGGATCAGTGTCTTGTATAACGCGAGTTTTGTTTTCGTTTGCAGGCTACGGGACTTCAGCTGGTTACGGAGCCCGTTGAAAGCCCGACTCGCAACTGCAATACATCTTTTCACCTCGCAGTTAACATCATTATCGAATGTCACTAGTGTTCCAAGATACACAAATTCTTCCACCACTTCAAACTTTTCACCACCAGCTATCATGTACTTCGTTTTTGTTGTGTTGATCGTGAGCCCGATCCTCGCTGTCTCCCTCTTGAAAGGCACAAACGCCTCTTCCACTACCCGACGGTCAATCCCGATGATGTCGATATCGTCCGCAAAGCCAAGGAGCATGTGAGAACGTGTGATAATGGTACCGCTTCTCTGCACACCGGCTCTGCTGATAGCACCTTCGAGCGCTATGTTAAACAGCAAGTTAGAAAGAGCGTCACCCTGTTTCAATCCATCTAAGACGAACGATGACGAAATTTCGTCCCCCACCCGCACACTTGATTTCGATCCATCAAGCGTTGCACGAATCAGTCTAACCAGCTTCGCCGGAAAGCCATGTTCGGACATAATTTGCCACAACTCGTTTCTCTTCACTGAATCGTACGCTGCTTTGAAATCTTTAAACAGATTATGAGTCTGCAAGTTGTACTCCCGGAATTTATCTAGGATTTGACGCAGGGTGAACATTTGATCCGTCGTTGATCGGCCCTCTCGAAAACCAGCTTGGTATTCGCCGACAAAGGACTCCTCATACGGACTCAATCTGTTGAACAGAACTCCAGACACGGTGAAAGAGTTCGTGCAGCTGCCCAACAGCCTTGTTGTTCTTCAGCCCATTGCTAGTTTTCTTTACCTCATCTAGCGTTGGAGGTTCCACAGCCTGTCCATCGTCATCGATTTGAATTCTGCTACCAGATCCATTTCCATTACCTCCGTTCAACAATGACTCGAAGTACTCTTTCCACCTGGCGGCCCCCATTGTTTTATCCGTCAGCAAGTTTCCTTCGCGGTCGTCGCTCATGGCGGGAGACGGCGCTGTTTTTCTGCGCACACCATTTACGGACTCGTAGACCGTCGCATGTTGTTCTGTTCCATAGCTTCTTGCGCCTGAGCAATTACTACCTCTTCATGCTCCTTTTTCTCTCTGCGATGGATCCGTTTTACGGCTGCCCTTGCTTCCTTGTACCGCTCTCTGCTCTGACGGGTACCAGACACCAGCATGGCTTCTATCCAAGTTCTTCTCGTTCGTCATTCTCTGGCACTCCTCGTCGAACCAACTGTTCCTTGGTCTTCGTTGAGCAGTACCTACCACTTCTCGCACAGTAGTGCTCACCGCTCCGTGGACTGACTCCCACAGATCGCTGAGGTTGACGCTTTCGTCGATTTCACTAATCCGCTCGTCGAGCTTTTGATGGTAGTCCGCTGCTACACCATCTGCTGACAGGCGTTGGATATTGAAATGCAATGTAATGTCGAGACATTCGTAAAACGCGTCCTTCACGTCATCGGATTTGTCGTTAGTCGGTGCATAGACGTTGATCAGGCTGTAGTTGAAGAGCTTGCCTCGAATCCTCAATACGCATATCCGCTCGTTGATCGGCCTCTACCTAATAACGCGCTTCATCTGTTTCCCGATCACTATGAAACCAACTCCGTGCTCAGCTTTATCGCCACCGCTGTGGTAGATGTTGTATTTGAATGCGGTGTTAGCGACGGGGTCTACCGCTCTGAATTCACGTTCTCTAGATCTTAGCTAACGCACTTCCTGAATAGCAGCCACGAACACGCCAACTTTTCGCAATTCACGAGCCAAAAGGCTCACTCGTCCAGGTTCATTTATGGTCCTGACGATCCAAGTACCGAGTTTCCAATCATAGTCCTTATTTCGTTGCCAGGACAGTTGCCGAAAATAACATTCCTTTCTTTTTTTTCTACATTTTTCGTGGTGGATAATGAATTCGGTATGCTACCTACATCACGTAGATGGGACTGCCATCTTAGGTGTAGCTGACGTGATACAGCGTTTCATACTCATCCGCTGGATGCCAAAACAGACGCTGTTTGAGCCGCACCTCCTGGTGTACAGACGCTCAGAACGCACCTCCTCACTCTAGCTGATGTGAGAAGGACAATAGTGCCCTGGCTGCACTACCAGCTAAGTACGCAACCCTTTGATGCAGCCCACAGACGCTCAGACGGTTTGACCAACATTGACTCCGCCCCCAGGTTAGTCAAATCGACTTATGTTGATACAACCGTTTGACCAACTGTCAAGGTTGGTTGCAGCAACACGATATTTCTTCGCATGTTTTTAGACTTGCTGAGAGTCTAGTGAATATGTGATTGTTATTTTTTCGAATGCTGTGGCTGTGAGGGAGAATCTTTTCGCGATTTTCTGACAATAATCGCAGTAAGGAAGAGAAGAACTTTGAACATTTAAGTACCGGAAGGAATAAATATATAAGAGGAATTCCAGTTATAATTCGTACGAAATATTCCGGCAAAACTGAGAAATCATGACGGGTCTGTTTCGGGAAATATTCTGAGCAGTAATTTATATGGGTATGGTCATGGGATTTTTTTTCAAACATTCTATCCAGAATCTTTTAGTCGTTGCCTCTAGTTATTCTGCTTTGAAGTTTTTCCAGGAATCCATAAGCTATACTAAGGATTCCACCAAAAGCTTTTCCTGGGATTCTACCACGAACTTTATCAATAATTCCTTTAGAAATTTATCCACAGATTCAACCAAGAATTCCTCCGGGGAACATTTTTCAGGCATACCATCAGGTGGAATTTTTCCAAGGCTGCCCCCTAGAATTCCTCCAGATTGTTATAACAATTTTTTCATAGATTTTTTCAGAAATTTCTCTAGAAGTAAGTTCCAAGGATTCCATCACGCGTTACCTAGGAATCACATCACGAATTCTTTCAGATACTTCTCAAGAGGTTTCTCAAAAAAAAATCATCACCAGAAACTCCCCCAAGGATTTCACCAGGACTTTTTAAGGGCTTGCTCCTAGGACTCCTCCTCCTCAAATTCCTCAAGGAGTTACATCAGAAAATCCACCAGAAATTTCTTCAGCGATTCTTTCTAGCAATTTTTCAACAGATTTTTCCAGGGATCTATACAAATACTTCCCAAGAGATTTCTCCAGTGGTTCATCCAAAGCTTTCTTCAAGAATTCCACCAAAAAATTCTCCAAAGGTTCATTTAAAATTTCCTCCAGCGAAACTTCAAGCATTTCTATAAAGATACTACCCACAATTTATCCAAGGATTCATCAAATTCCTCCATGGATTCCACCAACAATTCCTCCAAGAACTCCATCAGAAAGCCTTCAAAGATTTCAAGAAAAATACTGCAAAAAAAAATTCATCAAAACTTGATCAGTAGGCATTCCTAGAGATTCCACTTGTAATTTTTTGACAGGACCCCAGGTTATCCTTCGGTTTTCCTCTAGAGAATCTTTAAAAATTCTTTTATAAACTCCACCAGTGTTTCCTCCAAAGATTCTTCCTTGTATCTCTGAAGGGACCCTACGGGGCATTCGTCCTGGGATTTCTGCAGGAATTACTTCAATAATCTAATATAAATTTCTCCATGGATTTTTTTTTTCAGAGTTGAAAAAAAAAATCTTTTGGGTCTACTTTAGGGATTCATCCTGAGGTATTTAGAGAAATGTGTTTGAAACTCTGAATAAATATCCGTTAACTCGCTGGAGGAATTTATGATAATCCTGAAGCACAATCCTAGTAACACCTTTGAAGTATTTTATGGTTGAACTTCTGGCGAAACTCTGGTAGATTTTTCTGGTGGTAATTCTAGCGAAACTCTAGTGATATTCCCAGTGTTAACGCTAGAAGAATTTCTTGTGAAATTTCTTAAAAAAACGCGAAAAATTACAGGTGATATAATTAGGGAAAATATTGTTGAACTATCTGAAGGAATTACTAGTGGAATCTTTATAGGAAATCTTGGTCAAATCGTATAAGAAATTCGTTATTGGATAATTGGAGTTCATCTTGGTGGCATCCACGAAGGAACCTCCTAGAGGAATCCCTGAAGGAATACCTGTTTTAAATCCCAGGAGGAATTCCTGATACGAGTCACTGGTTGATATACTGGTAGATTCCCAAATGACAGGTAAAACTATTATAATAAATTTCTGGTTATATCGCTGGAGGGTTCCTGGAAATCTCCAAGAATCCCTGGAGTTATTCCACGAGAAATCCCTGGAGGAAATCCTGATAATCTTCAAGAATCGTTGGAGATTTTGCTGAATTCCTTGAGGATTGATTCCTTAAGGAATTTCGGGAGGTATCTTTTGACTAATTCCGGGAGGAATCCCTTAAGGAATTCCAGGAGGACTACCTTGAAGAGTTCTTGGATGAATCTCTTGAAGTATTCTCTAGAAGTTCGGGTAGTGTCTCCTAATAAATTCCGAAAAAAAATTCATAATAAATTAACCCAGAATAACCCTAGAGCACTGTTTCTCAACCTTGATAACGGCGAAAAAACGGCTCGCTGAGAGGTGTTCGTTTCAGCGAGCTTTTTACATGGTCGGGGGTCCGCGGACCTCCTGTTGAGAAACGTGGCCCTAGAGGGATTCCTAAAGGAACCTTTAGAAGAAATCCTGATGGAATCCCTGACAGAACTTCAGATGGAATCCCAGGAGGATTTATAATAAAGTCTTTGAAGTTTTTCTAAAGGAATCCATAAAGGAACTTCCGATGGAATCCCTGCAGAAATTCCCAATGAAATCTATTGAAGAACTCCTTCAGATGGAATCCTTGGAAAAACTTTTGATGAAATCCTTGGAGTAATTCCTGATAGAATCATTAGAGAAACTCTTGATAGAATTTATGTAGAAATTCCAGGTGGAATCTCTGAAGGAACTCCTAATGGAAATCCTAGAGGAACTCCTGATAAAGTCCTTAGAAGAACTCCTTATGGAATCCCTTGGGAACTCGTAATGAAATGCCAAAAACGACTTCTGTTGTTTTGCCCTGTAGGAATTCCTAATTGCATCCCTATTGGAACTCCTGATAAAATCCTTAGAAGAACTCCTGATGGAAATCCTTGGGAACTATTGAAAGACTCAGGGGAACTCCTGATGGAATTCCTATAGAAACTCTTGATAGAATCCCAGAAGGAATTCCAGGTGGAATATCTAAGAAAATGCTTATGAAAACTCTGAAGGAACTCTTCTTGAAATTCCCAGGAGAACTCCTGATGTACTTTTCAGAAGAGATCCTGATGTTATCCGTAGAAGAAACTTCTGATACAATCCCTCGAGGATCCAGGTGAAATCTCTGAAGAAACTTCTGATACAATCTCTAGAGGAACTCCTGAGGGAATCTCTAAGGGAACTCCTGTTAAAATTTCTGATGAATTTAATGATCATTCCTGAAGGAATTCCTGACGGAATCCGAAGGAACTCCTGATGGAACCCTTGTAGGAATTCTTAAAGATATTCTTGCAGGAACTCCAGATGAAATCATTGGAGGAACTCCTGATGAAATCCCTTAAAGAATTCCCTATGTAATCACTATAGGAACTCCTGATGAAATCCCTGGAGGAATTCCTGATAAAATTCCTGACGGAACTCCTGATAGAATGCCTAGAGCAATTCCTTATGATATCCCTAGAAAATCCTGATGGAATTCTTAGGTGACCTCCTGATATAAACTCTGGAAGAAGTCCTAATAGAATCTCGGAAGAAATGCTAACTGGAATCTCTGAAGGAACTCTTGGTGGAATTTCTAGAGGAACTCCTGATGAAATCCTCAAAAGAACTCTAATGGTAGCCCTAAAGATACTTCTAATAGAATCCCTATTAGAATTCCTGAGAGAATCCCAGGAGGAATCCTTGTAGAACTATAAAGATATTGTTGGAGGAACTCCTGATAGAGTCTCGATGAAATCTCTAAAACTGATAAAAACCTTGAAGGAACTGCTGAATGAAACCTTCCTGAAATTTATGATTGAATCTTTAGAAGTTCCTGATGGAATGTCTGGATGAAATCGTGTTTAATTCCTTAGAATAACTCCTGATTCTAGAGGCCTTCATTAGCCGAGGGATCAGAGTCCGCGGCTACAAAGCAAAACCTTGCTGAAGGTTTCTGGTTTAAATTTCCGGTCGATCCAGAATCTTTTCGTAATGGAAATTTCCTTGACTTCCCGGGGCATAGAGTATCATCGTACCTGCCACACGATATACGAATGCGAAAATGGCAACTTTGGCAAAGAAAGCTCTCAGTTAATAACTGTGGAAATGCCCATTGAACTCTAAGCTAAGGAGCAGGCTCTGTCCCAAAAAGGACGTAACGTCAAGAAGAAGAAGAACTCCTGATTCTCAGAGGAATCACTGATGGAATCCCTGTAGGAACTCCTGATAGAATCTCATGAGGAATTCCAGTTGAACTTTTGGAAGGAATTTATAAAAGAATTCTTACAGGAATTTCTTGTCAAATCACTGGACAAAATGTTGATTAAATTTCTGGAAGAACACCTGGTGGAATCATGAAGGAGTTTTGGAAGAATTCCTTAAGATAGAGGATTGCCTGGAGAAATTCCTGGTAAAATTCCTGATGGAATCCCTGTAGTACAAATGCAGGTACAATCCATGGATGGATTTTTCGGATCACAGGTGAGACTGCTGTTGGATTCTCTGAAGATATTTCTGGAGAAATTGGTTGAGGAATAATTAAAGAATCCATGGTGAATTTGCTAAAGAAAATGGTTAGAGATAGTTGGAAACGATAGTGACATGTATAGAAACAACTCAAGAGCGTGCATTTGATAGATCACTATGGCACCGACGCTGCGTAAATTCACGCATTTTGACTTTCCACCCATCTGCATCGGAAGTTCATGGAACGTCAAAGCTTCAATTTGACATGATGACGTCGGTGTTCGTGCAACATCCCTACAGACGGTACGATCGGTTCGTCGAACATTTGGCTCCGCCCACCGGTGGTTTGAGCAAAATCATACTCGTTTGATTTTAGCCGACCGATTCGTCAACCGTCAAGTTGGTTTCACAAACTGTCAAATTGGTTCGTCAAGCATCCTCACACACGGTCAAACATAGCACCAACATGAGCATCGACCTGGGGGGCGGAGTCAATGTTGGTCAAACCGTCTGAGCGTCTGTGGGGTGCATTAGCTGGCGGTCTTTGTCATCATTTGACCCGTGGAAGCGCGATGTAGGAACATGTGAGGACCAGAGCTGTGTTGGTCGCTCCTTCCTGATTGTCGACTCACCATTTTGCAGCCCATGGAGGACACCAAAATTTTTAAAAATCACTATGAACTCAAAAGTGCTTAATTGAGGCTGAAACTTTGTACAACTCACATTGCATAATGGATGAATATTCAGAAAATAATTCAGATCTACTACATCGCGAGGCTCATGTGCAGTCTCAATGTGACTTATAATTGCCAATGTGACAAAATGTTTTTTTTTCAAATTTTCTAGAACAATCTCACAGATTTCAGTAAGTTAATCGAAAGTATTTATCATTTGATGGCTCTCCCCGGTATTAACCCGAAATTGTCAAAAATGTCGAATGTGAAAAATATGCAGTTATGGGCAGATAGGCCCTTATCGCGAATTCCTCTCGAATTCTAGAAATTTGAAATTTTGACCACAAAACGGGTCTAGTTACTCCTCTGTGCGATGCGAAGAGTCGTGAGGTTTCGGACAATATCGCTGTTGTATGCGATGCTCTTTCTGCTACAGTCAGTGGATCCCATTTGCCAGCATGGAGCGAAATAAAACTTTGAACTTCGCGCTTTCGAGCACTCGGCGGTGGTGGTCAAGCAGACTCGAGTCGGGGATTTTGGTCCAATAAAAGAAAAGAAAGACCCACAAAGCAAAGCAGAAGAGTTGAAGGAGGGAAAAAGCAAAACTTTACACAACAAGTTAACGGGTTCGAGTTTTCATTTTTCATTTGTACATTTGTTCACGGAAAGACAGATGTGAGCACTAAAAAAGGGTAAGGAATAAGGGAGACAGCAAGAAGAAGTCGAAACACAGTTTTGCAGCGTTTAGTTTTGGCCATACGCAGTTTGGACAGGCGGAAGATAAAGTTTTGTTAAATTGTTGCATGTGCAACTAAATTGGGAAAACTTTCCCCCGCTGATGATGGGCTATTAATGGATGAAATTGTTTCTGCCAATAAATGTTATCAGATTGGGAAAATATTTATTATTTATTGAATCGAGAGGCGCAATGATTTTGCAGAATCGTAGAAATCAAGAATCTCGTTGTAAGTGCGTATCGTTTTCTCGTGTGGTTGTGCACAAATTATTTCTGCTAAGATTGTAGCCATAGTCTAAAAAAATCGGAATTCGAGGAATATTCTACACCAATTAGAATAATTCACAATCGAGTAATATCTTAGTTTTGAATGAGAAAAAAGCAACATTTCGTTGCAAAATCAGATCCATCAAGGAATTCTCAGCCGTACATCACCGTCTTGAACTGAGCTCTCGTGCGCTTAACTGCTCTTTATGGCTACTGCAATTAATTGCAGCTCATTTCTTTCGAGCATAAAAATCATCTTCTCCAGTTACCGCACCGAACAGAGGGGAAGCTTGTTTGAGAGAGAAAAAAATACACCCACAGCCAGAATAACGTGCTGCAAATTAGTCCAAATTAATCCCACTGCAGCAATTCTTGACTCGGTGGGTCGTAACTCGCGTCCAATTCCTCCTGTTGCACACATCCCCAAGCCAGAAGCACCTTCATGAAGGCATCGTCATCGTCGTAACATCAGCGGGGATGGGGGGAGAGTATCATATTTTTTCTACTTCGGACAGCTACCCACCATAAAACCCACCCGTCACGATATGGCGTTGCAGAGCGCACTATGGGCGATCCGGTGGACAAAAATCTAAAAAAATACTTGTTCTGATGAGTTTTTCTATCCATCAGTCCATAGTAAAAACTTCTATCAAGATATTTTTGGAATATCAGAGTAAGATCCATTGTAATTTTGTTGATGCACTATGCAAAGTTGGAATTTTTAAGGAAAATGAGGAATTCAAACCAAAATTCAGCTATTGGTTGAATTAAATATAGTCGAGTTAAACAAATGTTACAATTAAGGCAAATCAACTAATATACGACCAGATATGGTCATTTAAAAGTTAATCTGCCTCAGTTATAACCTCTGTTCTACTTGGGTACTGCATTGTCGTTCTATTTTATTCAAATTTTTTTATACTGTTTCGTAGCTTACTCAAAAAACCACCTATATAAAAAAAATATATAAAAATATAAATATATAAAAATAGCAAATATATAAAAAATATAAAATGAAATTGGAATTCATTCCTTAGTACAAGTCTACATTAAAGAAAGGAATTTTTATCGAAATTTTGTCTTTAGAATTGATTTTAAGCGATATATCGATGTTGTATCACAAAACTCATTTATCCCTCTAATACCCAACCCCGCCTTTAGACGGGGTACACTTTGGAATTATGTGTATTTTTTCGTGGCTCGGAAATCAAAATGATTTTATTTTTGGCTTATACCTTGACTCATAACACGCATATAAGAAAAGTTTTTTATGACTTTTGAAACTTTTTTGTATTTTTAGAAATTGTTTGAAAAATTGCAAACCTGCAAATGCCTGCGCTTCATTTAACGTGTTATATAAAAAAAGCGTACCATTTATCTTTTTCTACGATTAACCTATCACAAACGAAGAGTCTGGTGGTATTAAAATCATTTCAAACCTATTTTCCGTTAGTTACACGGAAAATAAAATACGCTACGAAAAAAATTAAAAATTTAATATTTTTAAAAATACCGTAACAATTTAAATCTTTATTATTGCCAAAAATCAACATCTAGAAAGGTTTCAAGATAAAATAAAAAAGCTAGGGATGTTCAAAAATAAAAATCATAAAAATCACAAAACAAAATTTAAAAATTTGCCAATAAAAATAAATAGATGCCCAAAACGTGTTTGATCGATTTTAGATAACAAAAAACAATACTTAAATCGAAGATAAAAATTTGGGTATTAGAGGGTTATATGACATAACACCACAAGCATATTTTTGACCGCCAGACAACATGAAACCTGCCCATAGTTGACCGGTAGCGTTCGCTTCTCATGGTGAGTATCGCCCTCGACGACGGCGGTTTCTTGATTGCAGCACATAACGATATTGCCGCTGGTATATGATATGAGCCAACAAACCAAGCGAAGTGTGAGCATTTCGACAAATTTCATGATTTGAACTAATGTATGAAAAATTATGAACCAAAAGCACGGTGTGCGGTTCATGTTTTCAGCTGATCGCAATGGGTTGAAGATGAAACGAAACCAACCCAAACCAGCAAATGCCCTAATAGACTCCTCTGCTCAACAGACGACTGACTGGTGCAACATGCTGAAATTGTGTTTAGTCAGACTATGACGGTACTGCCAATGGAATGGTTGGGCTCATCGTCATCCAATGGCAGTCTCTAGTACGAATATAGTATAGTTGTTGGTGGCGCGGTAGAGTGCGGTTGCCATTCATGAAAGTAGACCACTAACGGATGCAATTTTGTACGCGCCACAGCAGCATCCAATAACACCGAATGCTGCCGCCATCCAAGAGGCACAGAATTGAGCTATTTCACACGAAGATGAAGTCGTACCTTTTGTTGGTTTACTGCTTGAGGAAAGGAGAATGAAGATGGTAGAAGATGGGGTTGTTTATGATTGAAACTATTCGAGAGGTTTCTTATGATTCGTTGAGTATTTCTCAACAGATGAAATAAACAAAAACAAATTGAGAAAACACATGAAACAAAATAAGGACGCAAATAAGACAGAGAAGACAAAGAAAACAAAGAAGAAAGAAAAGACAGAGACGACAGTGACGACAACCACTTAAAAGTTATTACGATTATTTGTCAAGCTACTGTGAGAAAAAAGATACCCGTAGATAGAGCTGACAAAGAAGACAGAGAAGACAGAGAAAATAGAGAAGGCGGAGAAGACGGAGCAGACAGAGAAGACAGATAAGACAAAGAAAACAGAATAGATAGAGAAGATAGAGAAGACAAAGAAGACAGAGAAGATAGAGGAGGCAGAAAAGATAGACAAGGCAGAGAAAACAAAAAATACATAGAAGGCAGAGAAGACAAAAAAGACAGCGAAGGCAGAGAGGACAGAGAAGACAAAAAATACAGAGAAAACAGAGAAAACAGAGAAGACAGAGAAGACAAAAAAGACATACAAGGCAGAGAAGGCAAAGAAGACAGAGAAGGCAGAGTAAACATAGAAGACAGTGAAGGTAACGAGGACAGAGTAGACAGAGAAGACAGAGAAGACAGAAAAGATAGAAAAGACAGAGAAAACAGGATTGATTGAGAAGATAGAGAAGACAAAAAAGACAGAGAAGACAGAGAAGATAGAGAAGACAGAAAAGACAGAAAAGACAGACAAGGCAGAGAAGGCAAAAAAGATAGAGAAGGCAGAGAAGACATAGAAGACAGTAGAGGCAGAGAGAACAGAGAAGACAGAGAAGACAGAGAAGATAGAGAAGACAGAAAAAAACAGACAAGGCAGAGAAGGCAAAGAAGATAGAGAAGACAGAGAAGAAGACAGAAAAGACAGAGAAGACAGAGAAGGCAGAGAAGGCAGGAGAGATAGAGAATGCAGAGAACATAGAGAAGACAGAGAAGACAGAAAAGGCAGAGTGTAAGTTTAATTAATCTTCACAACTTGACCTTCATTTTAAAAACCCTTCTTATTCAGGAAACTTTGACTACTTCTTTTTTAGAAGTGAATCAACGCATGCAAGTTCTTATCAAAGTTGAATAAGGGGTTTGGGCCGAAAGGTCTCAGATTTTCATTGAACTTTTTCCACAGGCAGGGCTCATCAATAAATGAATAAAAAAATGAGAAAAATTCTTTGTCGCCTATTTTCCCGGAAAACTCAGTTGGAAATTTTTTTGTTTTCCCCTGACACTACTTACTTTGAAAAATCATAACTCAAGAAAGAAGCATCGTAGAAACAAAGTTTTTTTTTATGAAAATGAAAGCAAATTTTCTCAGGAATAAAAAAAAAAATGTTAACTGGAAAAAGTTTTCCACAAAATTTTCCACCTTTGACAAAATTCGTAAAGAAAAGCCGGGAAAACTATGTTCCAACTTGTGTAAGATTTTCAAAGAAATATTATATATAAAAGGAATCACTTGTAGAAACAAAAGAAAGAATGTGCCAGATGGATTTCGCGGAAAATTATTCGTGCGTGATACAAGATTCCATTCAAAGCCATTACTTCGTACGACCTCAAGTAACAATACATCCATTTGTAATTTATTACATGAAAATGATTTTAAAATTAAAGCAGAATGGCACTTTTTCCCAACCTCACATGGAAAAGGTCCTTGTGATGGTATCGGTGGCAACATTAAGCGAATGGCTAGAGATGTTAGTATTAGAAAGTCAGCAGAAATTAATAACGCCAAACAATTTTTCGACTGGGCTATGGGCTATGTAGCTGAAAATAACTATTCAGAGGCTGAAACATTTCTTCAGGAAAGATTTTCTAACCTTGTACCAATTCCTGGAACAAAAAATTATCATTCAATTATACCAAAAGACGAACGAAGCATTTTTGCTAGTGAATTCTCAGATGCACATGAAAACCAAGAAAATACAGCATGCTTTGTTCTTAATAATACAAAGAAACGAAAATCTTCTGGTGTTAGCAACCAAAGAAGATCTTCCCGGTTGAAAAATAGATAGTATTAAGATGAAAATGTATGTTATATACTGAATAATTGAATAAATAAAATTAAAAAAATAATAATAATAATCTTATTTGATCCATACAAAAGAAAGAATCCCTTTTCAGTGTAATGAAAAATTGAGGAAGAATCAGTTTTTTTTTCAGTTTTTCTTAGCGGTGTAATTTTTCATGAAAAATATCATCCATTCCGGCTTATACTTCATTAAACCCAATCCCATATCTTTTTCAGATGTTTTAGAAAATTTGCAATTGCTTTGATAAAAAATCTTTAAACTGACGCTTAAATTGAGCTGTTCGGTAATCCAATCCGCATGGTTATTAAATTAATTAACTCATTACGCGTGATAAAGATGTACAAATTATGGGTGAAATTATGAAAAAATCCACGTGCTCGGCTGGGATTTGAACCCAGGACTCTTGTATGCTAGACGAGCGCATTACCAACTAAGCTACCGAGCCTCAACTCAACTTTTACAATCAATTTGATATTCAAAAAATTACTCATCATCGCTTTGAATATTTCTTTAGAAGCATACATGCTTATTTGACAGGGTTTTACGTAAACTGAATTTTGAATGTAATGAAAAAAACTATTATTTCTTAAAAATGTTTACTTGATTTTTAAAGCCATTTAGTGTGGATAAAGTATTCTTAACACTTCAGTCGTCGCGCTTTTGTATTTTGTACAACAGTGCTGAAAAAACCTCGCTTATCGTACAGCTTCAGCGTGGTGGTTCGAACGGTGGTAAACCGCGCAACGACTGAAAGGTTAATTAAACATTTGAATTTGGTTCAAAATTTCTAAAATAATTAATCCAAAAGATACAGTATTTTGTTAATATTCCTCAATATATTCGTCCCTAGATTCCCTTTGAAGCTTTTTCAGTATTTTTTCAGAGATTTTACAAGAAATTTTCAAGAATTTCATCTAAAGTTTATTCCTGGTGCCTTTTTAGAGGTGTCCTCGATTAATTTCTAAAGTAAAGCACCCATGGATTTATCAAAAATATTATTCAAGCTCGATCATTAAGTGCTACAACAATTATTCCGATAGTTTCACTGATCATTACTATCTACAATTCTTCGGGGATTCCATCTGAGGTTTTTCTTTGAGCCTTGAACCTGACGGAACTTCTTTTATGCAAAAGTTTCTTCAAAATTAATTTAAGGAAAGATGTGAGCAAAAATTTTGGAACAAATTCTATCCAAATCTATTCCGTTGGTGAATTCCTGAAAGGATTCGATAAGGACCTCTTTGCATTATTTCTGGGATAATATCTGGAAGAATCTCTGAAGTATTCCAGAACAAAAATCTCTAGAAATAGGAATAGTAAAATTCATAAACACATGTTGCATGTTACGTGCATCTTGATCGATGCCTAATCCATGATATCAAGATCATAATAGAAGGTTTGAACACTCAGGATGTCCAGGAGGAGTGGTTTAGCTATTTCCCACCCGAATGTCAATTCCTCGAATGGTCTGGTACCCCGAAAGGATTTTGGCATTCATAATTGTCATTACTTTATACATTTCAAGATAGTGAACGAACAGGTGATGTGATATACACTCTTCTTTATTTGTCTGACGTTTTTTCGAGTTTTATCGTCCTCAGCATTTTTAGCAACATGTGTTTTCTCTAAAATGGCTAAATATCTCCTTCTTTTGATTGTTTATTGTTCTTCTAGTTCACCAACTGACTGTGAATCAATTGTCAACCAACATGCAGTAACAAAAGCATTGTCCTCTCCTATTATTGTTACAATAATAAGACTCTGCAATAACAGTTTATCATAACTTGAACAGAATGTTACTTATAATAGTCGCTTATCGCGTGATTTCTAGGCTTTGCATTGCAATTTTCGTGGAATTTCTCCGTGTTGGTAAACATTAGTATATTATTGAATAACAACCATAGAACAAAATTGATTGACTTATTAAACAAGAGTTAAAAATTTGCAAAAAATTTGCCCCCTATGTTTTTCATGACAATTTTTTTAGATTGTATCCCAATAGTAGAAGCATTAACCTAAGAATGCTAATGTCGCTGCTGTTCGTGTTACCAACATCTAGTTTGTCACGAACTGACAGCCTGAGTACCGGGCATCAAAGTGTCAAATTAATTATAAAAACATAAACAACGACAAGGCATTGAACGAACAATGAAAAACCATAATTAAAGGTAAGAATAATTAAAATCAGTTTTGTGACAACAGCGCTACTAGCGTTCTACTACTTATATTTCTATTATCCCAATACGCAAAAATTGGAACAAACAATTATTAGCGCACAACTTTTTTCGCAGCGATCATGGCTTACAATGTTCTAGAACTATGTATATATTTTGAAAATACAGAATTTTGCCGGACATACCAAGACAATATCTTTATTATTCCAATGGGTTCATTGTTATGCATTTTATTGTGAAAAGTTTACGTTTTTTACACTAAAATATCTCGAAAAGTTGCAAAAAAAATTGCATTAGAAACGCCAAAATCTCCCTTATGTTTTCCAGGTGGATTCTTCCGTGTCTTCGTCACCCATGAGTCAACTTATGTTGGTTATATTGTCTTATATTTGCTGCCATCGAAATATACGTTAAACAAGGGTGGTGGTAGGGGAACTGTGGGTAAAATGAACAGGTTTGTGTTTTACGGTAATTATGCTATATATCTATGCAAAACATTGCACCATCCTGAATCCTCAGATTAAGGAACTATTTCGACAACTCTAGCGCGATCTAGAGCTGTCACAAGCTGGAAAAGTAAACAAAAACAAAGTACGCCTCTCCGTTTTCTCATGTGATGTAAATTTTCACTCCTGGAATTTATTTTTTTATGAGGTTTTTATGACTAAAACCATCAAAAATCTATTTGACTGCGTAGCACATCATATCCTTAAAGTATTTATGATAAGTAGACGGAAATTGAAAGTATTTTTATGTTCTAATTTCGTAGAACAAATAATTTGAAGATGTTGATTCTTTGGGGGTAAAATGAACCACTCGAGATGGGGGTAATATGAACACCATTGCAGGGTGAATACTACTGGATTTTATTTCAAATGCCGAGAGTTTTCCGGAGAAAATACAAAGACATACATGGACAGCCATCCAAATGGTCGCGGCTAAACGTTTCATCGATTCCGGATTGTCCGTGTGATATGCATTGAACATGCACCAGATGCCGAGCATCATGCTGCAACCCGTTCAATTTCAAAGGTGTTCATTTTACCCCCACTACATGTTCATTTTACCCCCAGTATATGTTCATATTACCCCCATTGTATGTTCATTTTACCCCCAAGTATATGTTCATATTACCCCCGTTACCTGTTCATTTTACCCACATGTTTGGAACATTGACTCTGTGGAAAGAAATTTTCAAAATTATAATAATGTTGATAACATTCTAATTCCATCAAAATTTTTCAACTTGTTACATTGCATAAACATCCTTTTTCAATTCTAAGCAATTGAAAAAGAATCTGACAGCTTCATAAGCAAGAAAACATGAAAATTGCTTAGGGTGTTCATTTTACCCCCAGTTCCCCTACAGCATATGGACCTATGCACGGGTTCACTATTTGACGTTTTAGCGGTGCCGTGTTATTTACGTCACCATGGAAACTAGTGAATTCGGCACCGCTCAAACGTCAAACTAGTGAACTCGTGCATCGGTCCATAGTCGCTGTTTTTAATTGTAGTTATCAACCCTACGGCCTGTTTTGATTGCTCAGGAGCTACTCGACAAAGTGATATCTACAATCATTGGAGATCATGAAAAGTTATCTAAAAGGACAAATCTATCACATGATGTCAATAATGAAACACTTTCAAAAATTTTCAAAAAAGTTATCTACAGTCAACTCTCCCTTATTCGATATTGAAGGGACGATCGAGTTAGGGAGGTATCGAGTTACAAAACACAAAACCAATGCAACTGAGATCCAAGGGACCATCGAGTGAGCCATGAAAACCAACTTTTACTATGGTTCTTTAACTCGATATCGTGATACGGAATATAGAGTAAGGGAGAGTTAACTGTATTGTCTATAAGTATTTTGTTGCGATTTGGAATCATCCCCAGCGTTTAGTTGTATCGGATGTGTTGCAAGTGCGCACATTCATGGGGTGAATCCAATGAAGTTAAGCTGAATCTGAGACAAGGCTCCACAATATGTACTGCCTTTAATACAGTGAATCACAAGTAGTTCCATCTGCATTTTTGTTAAAATTGGGTTGATATCAGTTTTCAACATATCTTGCCTTAATCTTTCAGCTGCACTAATAAAACCACAACATCTTTTCGGTAAAATCAAGGAAAACCACTATGAAGAAAAGTCAGCCAAGTTTGAAACAAATTGATTGATTTCTAATCATAATTTCGTGTTTTCAGTACACACCTTTGCTTGAAATGAATATGCTGGTTTGGATGTTTCAGGTACGGGTTCTATTTTGATTCAACAAAGATTCAGTTTGTCCCAAATCAAGTTTTGTGTTTTCTTTAATCTAAGTTTATTTTGATTTCACCAATAATTATGTTCTCCAAATTTCTTCAAAGAATAAAGAAATTTTAACAAAAATAAAAATGGATTATTTTAACGTGGACGCTGTATAGAATTGATGTAGGATTTTGTTACAACCAAAGTTGGCTCAATACTTAAAATCATTCCGGCTGATGATTACTATATGAGTGAGATAGATTGCTGTAAACTAAAAATTATAATGTACATTGAAAGTAATACTCCGTTTTTTGTTTGCCTAATCATATAAGTAACAGGGTGCAGAGCCACTTGGGCATGATTCACTTTGGCATGGGAGGTTTTCTCGGCCGAATTGTCTGAAACTTTACAATAAGAAATGCTAATAAGAGTTCCAGCATTTTTGGAATATTTGAAACAGCGACGATTTCATTGCTTACAGATAAAAATAATAAACAGAAAATGTTCAAATCCAACAAGGGATTTGTTTGTGGCAAACTTAAGATTGTCAAAATTAAACTTTTATCAATGTGAATTGCAATTTTAAACTATTTTTTTAGTTCAAAATTAACTGTAATCTTGGTTGTTATTATAAATGTAAAATAAAATATTGAGTAGTCGAGAAAAAAAACAAGTATTAGTTTGTTTCAATCTTGAGTTTGAAAATGAGCATGAGTATGAGTATGATTGACCGCCCGCAGTTGCTACTCCGTTATTGCAAGAACAGCTGTACTTACACAGGGAACCAACAGATGCTACTCAGGGTCAGTAGCATCCTCAATGTGTAAGTACTGGTGCTCTCATTATTATAACAAACAATATCGACGCCGGCTGCGTCCGAATGCAGGTCAATCTGGAAATGGGAGGGAAATGTTGACGTGTTACTTGCTTTATGGAAGCCGAGTCCTCTGCACTTCCACAAGAAAACACTGGGAGTTTGGATATGGGAAAGGATTCGTTTTGGTAAACGATAAAGATATAATTTTAGATGAATACGTGAACACGGATGATCGATACCGATAGTGCGGACACGATCCGAATTCCGTCGCTCGCCCTCAAAGGAGCATGCAACAGATTCAACGGATCAAACACTACTGACGCGTCGACGGGGGTTGGTGGTCTGATGGCTTCCGCTTCTGCTTCATAAGCATAAGGTCATGGGTTCAATCCCAGGCCCGTCCCTTTCCTCGTACTTTGTAGTTATATATCTCTCACTTGCTTCCGTCTTCCATTCTAAATCTATCACAATGCAATGCTTTGCTGAAGAGAGCAAGTCAATTTGACGGATTGGAGAAGAGATATTCATGAGTTTGTTTGCTATTACATATTAGATTTCATAAAGGATTATAGCCCTGCAAACATCAACAAAAATCCCAAACAAAATTAGCTCAAAAGGGATTTGTTGCTTTAGAAACATCCTTCATTATGGTTTGAAGAATGAGTTTTCACTATGGGATGATAAGTTTGTACGTGCATTTCAATACTAGCGTGTTTAAAACATTTCTCAAACTTTCTTCATAGCAATTTCCATATAAACCTACATTGTCTTTGGGCCACCTTTAAATCACCACATAGAAAGCTGAAAATTTTACAGAACACTATTTTAAAGGTGAGGATGGTAAGGAAATATGGGAGATTTGATGTTCAAACGTAAAGTTTGTTGCAATTGAGTGTGTTGGGGGTGGAAAGAAGCCCGACACAGCTCCGACTAGCTGAATGAATTTCCCAAAACTGAACAAATACCAATGAAGTTGTGTTATCTGATCATATTTTCTTACACTTGCTTACAGGGAGCGGCCGTAATATCTATAGCACATTTGGTGCTCGCTAACTCCTATCATTCTTTCCCTATCTATTTCTATGCTTAGCGTCTACTCACATACATGCACATCTCTTCTTCGCGGTGCGGGGCCCCGGCTTACTCGCAGCCTACGCCTTGGCGCTGTCCTGCTGTGCTGCTCTTCATGCTGACCCAAATCTTCGAACCTCCGGTTGGCTTAGGTTGCTCGCACTCGAACAAGAACTGTCCGCCTTCGCGAACCCGGGGTGCGGCCGATGCCACCGTTGTTCCGCTTGCCGCACCCGATCGCTTGGAAGTGGGCCCGTACACTGAGCCAGTCACGTACCGTCTTGGACGACCCTTGTTCGCAATCCTGTCGAATACGATCTCCCGGATGAGGTGAATCCTGATTAGGGAAGAAGAACCAAAAGAAAGAGCCCTAAGGGCAACGCCAATTAGCCACTGCCATCGCCAAAGCCTCGTCTTCCAACTCACCCGGTAATGGGGCTCTTTTCGTACGTGTGATGCGGAATCCTGTGGGATTTTGGTTCCGAAATGTACCTCCAACCGTGAAATCCGTAGGGGCTTTCTTCTCCCTGTCTAGCGGTCGTACGTGGTTGTAAACCTGCGGTAACATGGCAAATTAGGCTACAGTTAGGCTCCCATCGATGGATTATTACCTTCGTGAGTCGGTGTTGGTTCCCCAATCCGGTTTCCAAACGGAATCGTTCATCCACACGTAGAATCGTGTTTATCCTCTCTCAAAAGTGCACGTGCGTGGACCTGTGGTACGATGGTGAGGTTAGGTTATGGTTGTATCGGACTGCAATGCGCTGTTACCTTCTTAGACCTGCCGCAACTATCCTGTCCAGGGAAAAGCGCTCCTTCCGGACCTGTCCTTGTCCTCCAGGTGGAATCGTATCGGGTTGCGTATCGGAGTTGCTTCGGCGGCCAGTGAACTTTCCCCGCAATCTGGATCGTCAACGTGTAGGTTAGGAATCGGGCACTCAAAGTAGATAAATGCACTTCTTACCTTGAAGAATGCCTATCTATCCGCCGAGCAGTTGGAAATCGCACGAAAGCCGTTTTTTCCTGAACCGATCGGACTAATTCCCGTAGGAATTTTCGCCCTCACCAGCTACCGCAATGTTGCACTCCAGTGGGACTCAGGCCAAATTCGGCATCCACGCAGTGTCACTTCTGTTCACTTTATGAGCAATCCTGTGGCTGATGTGCCGTTTCTCTTTTCTTCCGTTCGTTTGCAAGTGACAACAGTTGCCAGTATGAAGTTTTGACGTCAGTGCGGTGTAGCTGTTGCTTAACGCCTTTTCGTTTCGTCGCAGTTGATAGGGATGTGCATATTGTATGTTCTTTCGATATTATTTTTATTTCTTCACTTACATTTAATTGAGCTATGTGCATGAGTAGAACTTTATCATTATGGCCAAACAAATCTAAACGTAACAAGTTAAGCTCTATTTTATACCCATGTACAATTAATAATATCGTACACAATAATTAGCTCCAAAGTGTTGCTCAAAGTTCAAGTTTACATTGTTGACAAAAGCTTTTCTGAATAACATCAAATACTTAGTTCTATATGGATGCATAATATTATATAAAATTTGTTACGCCTAATGACTTTTGTTAATTTTATAAGCTTCGTCTAGGGGATGTACAGAAAATGGAACAGTAATAAAACACAAATAATTCTTTAAATTCATCATCAAACCTTTCAGGAAAATGAACAGCACATCAGGGACGACTCAAATCGAACAACTCGTTCTCATAAAATGTGCGATTGCACGAACACCAGTCATTTTATATGCAGATAAATTATTTGTTTTGTATTATATTGCACTTTATATTATTTTGTTATATTGATTTATATTATAGGTTCTCAGTGATTTTATTTTTATTTGTATGCTAATACAAATTTAATTTTGAATCTTTGTCAGCTGAAATTTTGTTTTGATGTATCCGTAAACTTTATTAACAAATCGATGAGTTTTTATTTGTATTCAAATTATTTGTTTTACCATACCATACCATTACCATTTACCAGTCTTTCCTCGATCAGCCCAATATCATCAGTAGGACAAATATTCAAAAGAAAAATAGGTGTTGGACGATATAATAATGCATGCATTAAAATTCTGTTTCATTGCGTTATATTTTATTGTTACTACCATTTTATTTTCATACTTTATTACCATATTATTATAAATTATAATTTTCTCAACTATATAAAATTTCACTATTACCGAATATAACATGTTTTGGGAGGGGAGGGAGCATCAGGGCATCATTGAAGTTACAACTGGACAATGAAGTGGAGTGCCAATCGGAGTCAGGAGGAAAAGTGTTAGTCGTTCGCGTCTAGTACTTTTCTCTCCAACAGTTGTAAAAGATTTGACGCGCCCTTCTTCAAACAAACCTTTCCGTGGAAAGCTCGACAAGTATTGCAAATTCTAATACTCAATCTGTTGGATCATATGGCTGGAAGGAGATTCTCTATTTCCCGCGGGTTTCGCGTAAGTGTTTCTGCTTACGGGTCCGCCACCCCCCTTTTGGCCCTTCATACAGCGGTATGTTGAATGCAGATTGGTAATAAAATTTGACCTTACTGTTGAGTGGAGCCGCATGCAGAGCAAGACTCAAGCAAGGATTGGTGGCTACCTACATACATACATACATACACATCAAATACTTAGTTCTATTCTTCAATCTCTGTGTTACACCTACATATTCTTATAAATTTTCATTTTATTTCGTTACAGCACTTCCAACGAAGCCACCTCAATCGTTGGATGAACCCGAGAAGCGCTTAAATTTAACCACGCGTGGAAATTCCCGGCACTGCCTAATCGCTGAAGAGCTTTGACCAAGAGCAGAGAAAAAAACATCGGCGACGTAAGAAATACTACACCTCGGCACATTTCGCGCGCGCGGGCTCCTATTTTAACGATCACTCGATTCGCAACTTCCAAGCAGCTGATTATTCCGTAACAAATGTCGATGCGAAATGGGAGATATGCTTCCCGCTTGGTTGCCGCCCGACACTCGACTATAATACTCATTCACTGGTTATACTAAGAGCTTACAAAGATATAACTAAGGTGGAAGTCTTGAAAGGCAGCCGCCAGCCGTAAAGTACGGAAATATAAATCACACTCGAGGGGGTTTCCAGAGAGTAACGTTTCACATATCGACATTGATGTGCGTCTCTGTTGGAATTGGAAATTCAGACGAAGAGTTTGAGCGAAAACAGTCCAATGTGCGATATCTGCAGAAACGAAGAAAACTAGGAAAGGAAAAGTGAAAGACTGCTCTTCGGTCGGCTGACTCCGGGTCTCTTCTTCGAATTTGGCTCGGCTAGACTGTGCGGAAAGTGGAGTTGCCCGGGATGGCCCCAGTTGCAATAGCCCCAACTCCAACTCCGAAAGCAGTGCCCGTGTGTGAAGATATACGCAATTTACGCTCCAAGTGATGAGAAAGTGTTGATTTATAATAATTTTCAGTTGATTTTTTGTGTGAAGAGATTCGAGGAAGTAAAACGGTGAAGAAGTAGCTTGGGAAGTAGAGCTGTAGCTGAGTGGTGTCAATAAAAGTCGTAGAAATCCCCCGAAACGTCCCCCGCGTGTGCCGTAGAAGCGATTTATGCGGGTATCAGTGGAAAGTGGGGGCTGCGTTAATTAAGATTTATTGTTCCTTAAAAGTTGAACAATTCGGTTGAAGAAGAAGTGATAAAGTTAACGGGGTCACTTAAGAAGTGAACCGAAGTTGAGGTCCGTGAAGGGTCAGCGTAGAAGTGAAGTGCCCATAAAACAGCTTCAAAGTGTCGCTCAAAGGGGCAGCAGCAAAGATGCCGCCGGTTAATATGCCGGAGAATGGTGGATCCGGACCGCCGAGTCGGACGCCGTCCATTATGGACAGTCCCACATTGGCCCGGGTTGAAAGGGCTCGACTACGGCAGGAAGCCGGAAGCAGCCAGCGGGAGGACAGTTTGGAGCGGGCGTTGCTGGATCCTAAGGTGAGATTCGTCACTTTTGTTAACCTTCCTTAACTATTGGGATATTTTTTGGCTAATCTACAATACAGCTACCTACAAACCTACTGGTAGCTATGAAAACTAACTTTTACTATGGTTCTTAAACTCGATATTCAAGATGGATCATGACATTTCAGTGTGGTTCTTGGGATTTCAGTGTGGAACCATTGATTCCAGAGCGGTTCTTGGGATTGTAATGTGGATCGTAGGGTGACAGTGTGGATCTTGGTATTACAGTGGGGATCCTTGGATTCTAGTATGGGTATTGGGATTCCATTGTGGATCCTAGAATTCCAGTATGGATTTTGAGATCTCCGTGTTGATTCTGGGATTCCAGTGTGGATCTTGGGATTACCAATGTGAAACCTGAGATTTCTGCCTGAACTTTGGTATTTCAGAATTAATCCATTGGTAACAGTGTAAATCTTGGAATGGATAACCTGCTTTTGCTTTTTTCCACAGTTGATCAGCAGAAGTTTTCTTATTTCATTTTGTATGGAGAAACGCATAACTTCAAATTTCTCGTAAATGAAAGCATTAATCGAAACAATATGTGGTAGGCGTGATAGTCATTATCATCACGTACAACCAGTATCAAGTATTCAATCGAAAAAAGTTCCCAATTTTGAGAAATAATTCGTCAGATGCATTTCGCCATACAAATATTTTTCGCGTTACCTTTTAGCGATTTTTCGTGCAAAGTCACTAGCGTATGTGCGTTACTATGTGGCGAGTAGCGAATCAGGCCATGTATGTAACCCATTGAAGTGCGCATCTGAGGATTTCAGGGTAGAGCCTGAATTTCCAGTGTAGATTGTAATGATATTGTAATGCGAAATTCAGATGATTCTCGTGTGGATCCTGGTATTCTACTGTGGATTATGAGATTCCAATGTGAATCCTCATGTTCCAGTGTAAATCTTGGTATTCCAGTGTGGATTCTGGGATGTCAATGTAGGCCCTGGGATTTCAGTGTGAATGCTGTGTTTCTAGTGTAGATATTTGAATTCAAGTGTGGATATTGATATTCGAGTGTGGACCCTAGGATTTCAGTATTGATCTTGGGAATCCAGTGTGGAGTCTGGGATTCCAGTGTTAATCGTGGTGTAACAGTATGGACCTTGGTATCCTATGACTGTAGTGTTGATCGTAAAATTACAGTGTGGTTCCTCGGATTTCAGTGTGGGTTCTAGGATTTCAGCATGGATTCTGGTATTCCAGTGTGGATTCTGGAATTCCTGTGTAAATTATGGGATTCCAGTGTGCATTTTCGTATTCCAGTATGAATCCTGGTATTCTAGTACGGATCTTGGGATTCCAGTATTGATCCTGGGATTCCAGTGTAGAACCTGGGATTTTATCATGAATCCTGATAGTTTAGTGTGGATCCTGGGACTCCAGTGTGGATCATCGGATTTCAGTATTGGATTTCTAATTGTATCCCGAGGTTCCTTTGTCGATTTCGATATTTTATTGTGGATCCTGGGTTTCCAGTGAGAACATTGGGATTCAAGTCCTGGGTTTACAGTATGGTTTTCGTTTTTTCAGTGTGGATCCTAGGATTTCAGTTGGAATACTTGAATTCCAATGTGGATCCTGGAATTCTTGTGCGAATTTTGGGATCTCAGCATGGATCTTTAAGTTCCAGTATGGATCTTAGGATTCCAGTATGAATCCTGGGAATCCAGTATGAAGTTTGCGATTCCATTAATGCTGCGAATCCAGTGTGGATCCTGGGATTTCTATGTGGATAATGGTGTTTCAGTATGGGTCCTATGGTTTTAGTATGGACCCTAGAATTCCATTGTGGATCCTAGGCTTCTAATCTATTATTGGATAATGGGATTCCAGAGTGGTTTGTTGTATTTTACTGTGGATCGTAGTATCTCAGTGTGGATCTTCTAAATCCAGTGTGGAACCTGAGACTCCAGTGAGGATCTTGAGATTTCCGTGGACAGGGTATCTATTGTGCATCCTTAGACTCCAGTGTGGATCTTGTAACTCGAGTTTGAGATATTGACATATTGAGATTCCAGAATTATTCCTGGGACCCCTTTATGGAAACTTTGAAATAAACTTATTCCTATCAATCTACTAAGAATTTTTCAAAGGATTACTACAAGAGATCTCACAGGAATTCCACTATTAGTTCAGCAAGAGTTTTTTTTTGTATGTTTTATCCGAAAAGAGAGATTGCTACAAACAAGTTTCAAGGCTGGTTGCATAAATTTTAGCTGTAATTGTCTAAGGAATGTTTTCAATGAATTCAAAGCATTCATCCATAGAATTCTATAGAGCAGGGGTTTTCAGCCTTTTTGCTTCGCGGCGCACTTTTTTTTTGTAAAATTGGTGCTCCTGTTCTTCATCATCACTCCGTTTCTGTATGTAATCTGTATTTCTCACCTGCCTAAATATACCCTATTATTCTAACGAAAATCATGAAGAGTGGCTTATGTTGGTCAATTTATCAATAATTTCGATATTATTGTTCTTAAATTTTAAATGAAATGGATTGAAATCCAAGGTGTGTAAGTGACAAAACTGTAACTTTCTCATTGCTAAACAACCCAGTAAGGCATCTAAATGACACTATATTATTCGTCAAACATTTAAAATATTCATGGCTCGAAAACTGCAGAATTACATTTGTTAGCAAATTTTCCGTCTTATGTAGCGAAATATTTTCTTTGAGTCTTAATTCAAAAAGTTGAGATATTTCAAATCATTGATGCAAATTATCAAGACTGTCGCGTAGTACCTGTCAAAGCTTTGCGGAGCACTAAGTGCTCCGTTAAGTACGATATGAAAACCGCTGTATAGGGATCTATTCATGGATTTTTCGATAGAAAACATTCTTCTATTTCTCCCATGAATTCTTCAAAAGATTTCTTATTGCGTTTTTTTCATGATTTCCTCATACATCCAAGTTTCCTTCGTCGATTCCTCCTAGGACTCTTCAAGAAGTTCTCGCACGGATTCCTCAATGTGCAACTCCAGAATTTGTCTGAAGAATTCTTGCAGGAATTTCATTCGGAATTCTCCATAGATTCCTCAAGAATTCCTCTAGTACTTTTTCAATGAACTTCTGTACACATAGGAGAAGGTATCGATCGTGATTGTTTTTATATTATTTTCATATGGCTGTAGTGGTCATGCGTCTCAAAGGTAATGAGATTTAATAGAAGATTTTTTGCAAATGATGGGAAATGAATTTCTCTAAAACTTGCTCTTAGAATCCCAGCAAGATATCCTTCAAGAACACCTCCAGCTCCTCCATGAAGTTTTGAGATTCCTTAGAGGAATTCCTGAATAAATCTCTTTATCAATTCCAGAAGAAATTTAAGAATAAAATAAATGAAGAAATATTGGGAGAAATACTTGCCCAAATGGCTGGCATATATCTGCTGAAATTGCGTAAAGAATTTTTAGAAATGATCTCAGGATTAATATTTGAAAGAACTTCTGACAGAGCTTTTCAATCCATGAACAAACCCCTGAAGGAATTTCTGGAGCTATTACTGAACACATGCCTACAGGCATTCTTGAATTCATTTCAGAGGTTTTTTTTCTAAAATAATTCTTGGAGGAAATCCCTAGAGAGTTCCTGGTAAAATTTCTGGGGGGAGATTTTTCGGTAAATTTCAATTTCAATTTCAGTAAAAATTCAGTAAAAAGACTTTTAGAAAGAAGCCCATAAGGAATAGCATAGCATAGCATAGCATAGTGATTGATCGGAACTGGTAAGAATTGCACTACGATCCAAATGAATAAGGGATGGGAGTTTCCGCTTACTCTCGAAGTGCAATTTTAGCAGATCTTATATTATTGATCAATAACGGCGCAAGCCAAGTCCTTACAGTCAGTTGGGATGGGGAAGGAATGTTAGGGTGTAATGATTGTTGCTTCTAGAGACCGAGAATACCTCTGCATCTCCACTATCACCACGGGAAGGGTTTTTATTAGTGAGGGAGGAAAAGATCTGGGAGTCACCACTGGTCGATGATGCGATTTATGGACATGGGGGAAATATACGACTTATATTTAAAGCTAGTTTTGTATTTTTGTCTCGAGAAGTTTTTGGTAGAAGCTTTAAAAAATACGTCAACATTGTCGAACAATTCAAAAAATGTTTTTATTAATGACGAAAACTGAAAATTACATGTATATATTTTAAATTATATGGAACAGGAATAATGTCGACACTTGTAGTGACGAACTATACATAGTTTGTTTGAAAATTACATATGAGTATTACTGTGCATTTTGTCTCGATATGGTAGAAGTTTTAAAAAATACGTCAACATTCACAATGTCGAACAATTCAAAAGATAATTTTTAATAATGTCAAAAAGAGAAAAATATATGTATATTGAAATTGTATAAGAAAAAAGCATAATGCCGACACTTATAGTGACGAACCATACAAAGTTTGTTTTAATATTACATAAAAGTTACGCTTTCAAGAAAATATGTGTTATCACAAGCATGAAACGAACTCACCAGTTGGTAATCCATCCTCGACTGAACACACAACTGACACTGACAGCAAAACTTCTTGGCGTCCCGACAACAAACCGTCTTGCTTGTGGCTTCCCAAATACCTACCCAGCAAGACGCTCCAAAACAGAAAAAAAAATTCTTCAGAGACGAAAACACGCGCGAAACCGTGAGCCAAATCTATCGGACGACGCAAAACCGAACTGTCCTGCTTGGGTTTCACGAAGCACTCCTTTTAGAAAGAAGCCCATAAGGAATCTCGAAAAAGTATTACAGTGAGTATTTATGGATGAACCCCCAGAGAACTTCCAAGAACACCATCATAAGTTTTGGGAGATTTTTGGTTGGAGTTCCAAGTGTAGGAGGAATATATTGAAGAATTACTGCTAAAACCAGAGGGATGGCATCATAGTTTTTCACTATGGTATTTGACAGGCCTTGTTTTGCCTTCTTATCGGGAGCATAAATTTATACTCCAGTTGAAATTCTCACGCACACTCATGTATTTATTGAATGTGTACCTTCCGTATGAGTGGAAATGGTACAAAATGCGCCAAACAAGACAAAAACTGCGCAAAGCTGGTATGTGAGAATGTGCATTGAAAGTCTTCGTTTTACTTATCAGTGGTTTAATCCGCATTCGCAATGGCATTTAGCCATCTATCCCGCGCATCGATATTGGTTGGAAACTTGTGATGCGAAATGTTATCATCGTGATAATTGTTCTTCTGATTATGAGAATCGACACCGAAAGAAGGAAACAACACTTCATTGTGGTTTTTATGATAATATATATGAAACTTACTTTTATTTTAAACCGCGGGCTATGCTATGGAAATAATAACGAACAATATGCGTAGAATTTGTGCGCCTAGGTTCATTTTCCCACGTTCACATCAGCTGCATTGCTTATAGCGTAATAGTATTGGTGAGCGCTGCTTGCGTTCGATAAGAGGCAACAAAATATAGCCATCATATCGGCCCCCTGGCTAAAGCCCCCGATGAATCTCAGGAAGAAATCCTGAATAAAGGCAGAATGCATTTCATAAAAAATCGGAGGGAGAATAAATGGAAGAATTCCTGGAGAATTTCCTGGAGAAATTACTGGGAGGGCCTAGAAGATTACCTGGAGAAATTTCTGGGAGAATCCATGGAGAAAGCATAATATTGGAGGATTTTTTGTAGGACACTCTATACAAATTAATATTGAAATATACCTGGAGGAATCTCTGCTACAATTTCCGGAGCAAGCCCTGGGAAAATTCTACGAGATACATCCGAGGAATCCCTAGAAAAATCCTTGGAGCGATATCTGTAACAAATAATTGAGCAAACTTTGGACTTACTCTTGAAAAATCATGAAAGGATGCAACAAGGGTTGTCATGTATATCACGGCTTAAACCAGCCGACGGTGTTTTGAAAAAAAAAAAACACAAAAGTCAATTTGGATAAACTGAGATGAAAAATAATGGAATTTTTCTGGTGGGCTTCGATCTCACGACTCCCAATACGCTAGACTGGGCGCGTTAACCAACTACTCCACACATCGGATAACGATTCTGCAGCGTCGTCGGCCAATCAGAAACCAAAATCATCGTGCAGAAAGAATGGAAAATTCAATAGTGATTGTATTATATCAATAGATTCCTCAATCTCGGGTTGAATGTCAGAAGATATCTATGGTGTTATTTCTAGTAGAATTCCTGGACAAAAGCCAGGAGCAGGCCTGGTACCAGGTCTCTTTTTTAATGCAGAGACTTGCAAAAGGTCTCTATTTCTGACGGAAGGTCTCTAATGTCTCTATTTTAACCAAAATGTTCTCTAAAGTCTCTTAGTCAATAAACCGTGCTGCAATTTATATTTGTTCTAGAGAAATTTTTAGAGATTGTTACGCGACATGACTTTACATTCTTTTAAGGTTTTTTCTCAGATCCCCAGAGGAGGATTTGAAGTTCTTCTAGTGATTCCATCATCAAATCTTCCAGATATTCTTAGAGTGGCGTTACACGAGATACTTAGAGGAACTTTTTCATAATTGCTCCAGGAAACCCTCCAACGCTTCCACCAACTATAATTTCCACAATAAAGTTTTCAAAGACACTTTCTCAGGGTTTTCCCTCCAGATATGTTTGATCGTTTTTCCACTGATGTACCTATTTGTTACGACAGGAAATTTTCCAAAGACTCCTACAAAAGATCTTCCGAGATAAGGCAAAAGAATCACCCCACCGATTTTTACGAATTCGTTAAGGGGTTTTCCCAGGAAGATATACAATAATTCCTACGTTAATTTCTCAAATTATGTTTCCAGAATTTACATAAGGATTCTTTCAAGAATTCATCTACATTTCTCCAAAGTTTCCTCGAGGCGTTATTCAAGGAAACATGTTTAATATTCTTCCTGGAATTCCTCAATAAATTTGACGTGGTATCCCTCATGAAATTCCTCCAAGGAATCAAGGAATTCCTCCAACATTTTATGGAAAAAATACTCCTGTAGTTCTTCAGAACAATTTCTAATGTATTTTCTCGAGTAAAATTTCAAGGGCTTCTTCGTAAGTTCACATCAGCCAATACTACAGTAATTATTCTAGGGAACTCTCTCAAATTGTTCCAAGGTTTTTCTCCGATCATTTCTCAGAAATTCATGCAGGATGTTTTGCATATTTTTGATTGATTATTTTTAAGTTTTCTAAGCAATTAATTTTTGAAATCATTCTAGACATCCTCGAAACTCAGGGAGTTTATGCAAGGAATCTAGTACAAGTTCACCAAGCGTACCTTAAAACTTAATGAATTCCATTAAATGTTACTTCATGATTTATTTCTGAAATAGGTACCTCCCGGATTTGAAAAATAAAATTCTCCAATAACTGATGTAAAAAAATTCTTAACATTTTTTGGAGACATGCATAAGAAACTTTTTGAAGCAGTCTTCCCATGAACCGAACCGATGTACAACTTCGGTTTGAACTTTGCAACTTGTGTTGAACCGCAAACGCGCTTTGTCTTTGTACCTGTGTGTCAAACTGAACCCGGTACATGTGTACTTCGGTTCAAACTTTGGTTCAAACTTGGGTTCAGATAATGGCACAAAGCAGACAGGGAACGGTTGAAATCCACGCGGATAAATTTCTACGATCATATATGGAACTTCTTGGTTCAAATCACAAGACCCTTGAGGCTTGGATGAATGTTTCATTTTAGCAGATCAACTAAGATCAACAGTTTAAATAACATTTAGCGGTAACTTTATGAGAAAAAAAAAACAAGGATTTTACTATATCAAACAACAAGACACGATATGTAGAAATTAATAAGCGTGGATATCAACAATTTTCTGTTTCCCCGTTTGTGTCATCGTTCTGAACCTCGGAAGCAACCAAAATTTGAACCGCAGTTGCAATCGAGGTACAAATGGACCGGTTTTCGAACCGGCGTTTGCACCGATGTTCACTTTACACATGTTTGGGTTTAGGTTCAGTTTCGAGCGTTTCGGTTTAAACACTAAAACAGAGTACAAGGAGTTTTTTTTTTCTTTATTAACGAGATTTTTAGCCCTGGGCTAGTTCATCTCGGAACCAACGGCTTTACTTCCCTTCCGAAGGAACTATAACTTTTTATGTCATAAGTGACTATTTCGGGGATGGGATTCGATCCCAGGTCCTCGGCGTGAGACAAGGAGAGTACGAAACCGCCTGAACCAACGTGTTCGGTTGTGGAAGACTGCTTTGAAGACTTCCTTGAGGAATTTCTCAAAGCTTTCTGAAACAATTCCTGAAGAAAGTGATGTATAAATCATGCAAAACCAGGTAATTGAAGTCATTAAGCTTACACTTAACTTGAATCATGGATAAAGATTTAAATATTGCTACTTGAAAAACCTAGAATAAATAGAAATAAGTGATCTTTTCATGTTAGTTTTTTTCGGACGCAAACAAATTTTTGCTCCATATTCCAGAAATTTTGATTCAAATCCTAAAAAAAGGCCAACCAGCCAATAAAGAGACATTTAGTTGTGCATTCCAAAATTTAATGGATATCTATGAAAATTGCTAAACATGCCTCTAATGTAAATCATGTTGAACAAATTTTGAAAATTTCATGTGAAACGTTTCCCACATGAAGTACTGTCTGGAATTTGAAGCTGTCCGGAATTTAAATTAGAAAGATAATTCCTGAAGTTGTTCTTAGAGAAATTTTGGTTGAAATGTTGAAAAAATCTTGAACAACAGTCTTGTAGCAAATCCAAGAAAATCTTTGGAGAAAGTACTAGTTGAATTCTTAAAAGTTTCCGTAACGGCAATCCTGGTGGAAGTCTTGAGAAAACGTTAGTAGAATCATTGAATTAATCCCTGGAATTCTTAGGATTTTCTTGAAATATTTCTGAAAGAATTTTTTTTTTGAATTTTCTGGTGGAAGGTAACTTTTGTTTTTTTTTCTAAGTTTCTGGGTTGAATTGTTTTATTCTTACACGAAAATATTAGAGGGATTCCTTTAGAAGTCATTAAAAATCGTTATTTTAACTCCTGGAGATTTTTTGGAGTATTATATGTAGCTAGCTTTTGGAAAATACCTAAAAATTCCTGGAAAAAATAATGGAAAATTTCTACACTAGTACGAGCATCAATATTTGTTGTAATGTCATGAGGAAGTCTAAATGGACATCTTAAAAAAATGTTAGAGTTTCTATTTTTTTTTTTTGGTTCCTGGTTAGTATTTTTTTTTTGGTCGCTGTTTATAGGTAAGAGGTATCCAAAGTTCCTATTTTCAATACTCTCAATCGCTACCAGCCCTGCAGAAGCAATTGCTGGAGGAATCATTGGTATCTATATCTAAAGAAACCCTTGGAGGAATTTCTGGAGAAATCACTGGTTAGATTCATGTGGGAATCTCAGTTGGAATAACTGGTGGATTTTGGGAAGAATGTCATGTGTAAAATCAGGAGAAATCTCTGCTGGTATACTCAAAGAAATCTTTGTTGAAATTTCTGGAGGAAACTAGTAGGACTCATTGGTGAAATTGCAAAATAATTTTCTGGTAAAATGGTTAGATTAATCACCGCTAGAATTTTTGTAGAAATCCCTGATGAAAATACTGTTGAAACCACTGGTTGAATTCCTGTTAGAATCTCTGAAAGATTAGAGAAATCCTCGATTAAATTGCTAATGAATTTCGTAGTAGAATTTCTAGACGAAGTTCCTGGTTGAAAACCTACTGGAATTTTGGAAAGAATTGCTGGTGGAATTCCTGATAGGGTTTCTGGATCAATCTCTGAAGAGATTCTAGGATGAATCCCTGCAAGTCCTCCTAAAACTCTATCGGAATCGATTTCAAGAATCCAGTAGCGATCAGAAGATATTGTAAAAGTTTCATTTTTAGGGGTGTGCTGACGTAAGAACTTCATCTACGATCACATAAAACGCGACTTAGACACTTAGGTAGATGGGAAACATCGAGCCCTAAACCGTCAGCCTAAAAAGTTTATGTTTTTATATCATTTTTATTTGTAAGAACAATAAGTGTTGTGTTCCGTCTCACGTCGCGTTTCATGTGATCGTATTGTTGAAGTCTTCTCACTCCTGGAGTCTGAGATAAAAAATATGAATTCAAGTCCGTCGAATTGTATATATGTGTTTTTTTTTATCAAACTATCCTGATTGGTCAGAAACGCAATTGGTTTCGGTTATCCGGATATAAATATTTTCATGTTTATTCCACGGCTCTTGCAGACCACACAAGCGTATGTAAATCAAATAATGGTGTGTGAGAGCATTTCAATCCCACTGGTCATTTTTGCCCCTGATGCATAGTGTTCAAATGTATCTCAAATTATTAGGAACGCTAATCCAATTAATCATGTCAATGCAAACTTATCGGGGAATTTCATTCACAAACAGAGAGCTGATTCAGTTGATTTTGGTTCTGGGAAGACATTAATCACACGTTCTGATAAGCAATGACAGTTTCACTCGACGCGCAGTTGTTGCTTGCCAATCTCTGATAAGACACGCCAAAAGTCGTGGCGGACAGAAAGATTTATACTGGAGAAAGACGAGTTCATTGCTGCAGTCAGTGACTGTAAGAGGAACGATTATCCCGGCCAACTTCAATCAATGGTTCGGTATGGTATCATATGAAAAGCATTCAGATGCACAACATTGCCGAGCTGCACAATCACGTAGCGTAAAATGCTTTCATATGAATCGTATGCGGCGGGTATGACGTGTGTGTCAGCTGATGAGAGTTTATGGGCTCTTGGCACACTCTTGGAAGATAAGCACCATATATGAATCGCCTGAGCTGCTGTCTTGTAGAAAGGTGCAAAATGGAGAAAACGAAATGTGTTAAACGTCATTTTTGTTCTGCTCTAAATTACACTTCAGTGTCATTCATACATAGGACGTGTCTTATGCACCACACGTCTTCCTTCATCACGGTCGCTGTTCAAGTGGGAAGATGGCTTACATTTCTATTCATTTGGGTACTGTCAGCGATGCATAAGCTGTGTGATATACGAGTTCCACTCTCACATGGTGCTATTTCTTGTTCATTGGAAGAAGAAGTTGCTCCTAATCGCAAGGTGTCAGCTACATCAAAACAATTCTTTACCGTTGACTTTTCGGAGAGGAGCTTTATTATTTTATCTGCATTGCTATTCATCATCACATGTTGTAGAAAGCAGTGATTGTTTATCGCTAAGATATACCCCATTCTTATAATCGCCGAATAATTTTGCAAGATTCTTACAGTATGTCGGTGCAGAAAAATTGTCCGATTTTTCGTTCACATTTCAAAGAGCTCAACTGCAACACCATTCTTACCAGCGGCTTTATTGTTCTTGAATTGTTGAATAACATCTTCAATTTTTCCTGAAGCAGTGATCTGCTAAACCAATGTGGACACTTTCTTCACTGACTTCAACGTCATGAGTGCTGATCAAAAGGTGGAAGAAGCACTTCGTCGAACACTTGGATGGTGGCGATATCACAGAAAGCTCGCTGTCATTCAAGTGTTCTTTGAAATGATTCTTGCGCCTTTCGATCACTACAATTTCGTCAGTCAAAATGATTAAAACGGATGCAACATCTCTAGAGTATACACCGCTGCAACATTCTTCAGCATTAGGACATAGATATGAATTCTTGGAAGATTTTTTTAAGAAATTCGTGAAAGAATCGCTCAATCAACTCCTGAAGTTGTCTTAAAAGTAACATCTGCAGAAAACTTGAGAAAAATACCTGAGTTAGTTACAGATACCACGCCTGGAGAAAATCATTACAAAGAGTAATGTGAGTTTATCGTTAGATTTATTAGGATCCCCAATCCCCATCCAATGTTCCACTAAGAAAAATGACAGTTATAGGTTGCTAGAATCCAACCATGTTTTTTACTAGAACTTTGAATAAGCATGTTTCTCTCCATCCACAAAATTATCAAGTATAAAAATGCTACTCGTTTCATGTGCATTTCCAGAAAATGTTGAGTATTGTTTTTAGTCCAACAGAAATATCATGTGTTACGCATCATCCGAGTAAAAGCTGGATGAAAATATCTATATAGGAACTGCACGCAATACACATTCACCTTAACAAGGCATGACATCAGGGCACTGTATTAACATCATCCCATCCAACGGTATCTTCCTCATCTAGTCAACGTACAGCAACACAGTCAATGAATCACCCACTTCACAGACTTAACTCATCATCATTCTGTTCGAGCCTCCATCTCTTCATCCATCTTTTTCATTAACACTAATTTCACTTGCAAATATCGGTACAACACCCACACCCTGCCATCACCGTCAAACCCTTGGGTCCACCCCCTTCCCTTCAATCGATTCGGGTGCACACTCATCCCCTTTCGGGAGGTGAATCGCGGAATCACATTAACCGGTTGGCTGACTGGCGGCTGACGACGCACTCGAGAGCCGCACAGACTATTAAAATGGAAAACACCATATTCGTCACCAGTTAGCTACTCTCTCTGTGCGCAGTAAACTGCCGATGCTGAAGCCGAAGTAACTACCAATGTAGATACATGAACTTTAGAATGGCCCATAATGATCAAACTTAGCTCAAAAAAGGTGTGTTTGTGTTTGCATATATCACTCATGTAAAACAGACGCATGAAACGAGCTCACCATTTAATAATCCATCGTTGATATGGCAGTTGCCAATCACTCTTAATTTCGTCACCAACACTCTTGATACACAGTGAAGTTTGGATGTATCTACATACCAATTTATGGGATGTAACTTAAACCATGCTGAAGGTGTCTGGGTTCGATTCCAGGTCCAAGATCTTTTCAGAATGAAGCCTTGAGCATAGAGTATCATCGTACCTGCCAAACGATAATCGAATGCGAAAGTGGCAACTAAGGCAAAGAAAGCTCTCAGTTAATAAATGTGGAAGTGCTCATTGAACACTAAGCTGAGAAGCAGGCTCTGTCCCAGTGAGGACGTAATGCCAAGAAGAAGAAGTATTTGAGATTTTTCTAGTTTGACAATTATGGCCCATCCTAATGTAGATACATGAACTGACGACGACTATGGCCAGGACCGGAGTTATTAGTCATCTCCCTGACTGAGCCCGCGTGGCGTTACTTTAATTCACCCTTCTACGAGACAAGGCGGTGTAGAGGAGGCCCCAATCCGATCCCGGCCGTCGCCGTCACCAACCACCGCCACCAACGACGACGACGACGACGACGAAGGCTTTCATTAGCATCGAGCTAAACGTTGATGATGCGGTAGTAATTCAATTAAAATACTGTCAAGAGTGTCAACCAACTAAAATATGGAAATTGTTCCACTTGGTAGTTTGTGGTTTCTGGTTCGCTACTTGCTGCTGCTGCTGCTAATGCCATTGTCATTGTTCTGTGCGAGGGGGATGATGTTATTCTTGCCGGAATCATCGAAACCAGCAAAGGGGTTGAAATGTTTGAGTAAGAAAACCTTGACAGTGCTGATGCTGACCCCAATACTTGTATGGAAATGGCACTGAGAGGAGGACATTCCGATGTAATGAAAGTAATGAATCCCTGATTGTGCATTGAGATGCGTGCATTACACAACTTGTCCATCATGTTTCATCGAAGGATTTGGCATTGACGAAGCCAGTATTATCAACAGAAAGAAGAGATCTCAAAAGTCCATTTCACTCAAGAACGATCTGTATAATGATCTAGTAACCTAATGTTCTATATCGGCGATATAGTGCTCATATAGGCTCATGTCTCATGAATCAGCTATTAAGTATTTCTACATTAGCACTACATACCTGATTTTGAGAAATACAAAACTCTTCGTGCTCTTTGGTTATCTGGATATTCCATCACCACCCACAGTTATCAATTTTGAATTTCTGTTAGTAGAATATTTTGTGCAAAATATTTTGTGTGTAATATTTACTCAGAATTGCAAACAAATTAAAAATTCTAACATTTTTCAGAAAACATTCAGATTCTTATTCGAATTAACAGGTTAAAAGTTATTCAGACTTGAACTATTTTTACTCTACACCAAGCTTTTTATCCATTTGTGTTTCTTTAATTGTGAAGTTTACGTTAAAAATGTGGAATACAATGCTGAAATTGACAAACATTTACTTTGTTTGAAAAAAGTCATAATTGTTACAAACAATCAGTTCCTGGCATATATTATGGATACTTGTTAGAGCTGCTGATACGCAGAATCGTCAGCTCAGATTCCAAAGATGAATTAATACTGAATCTAAGCAAACGAGCCAGTGTTATGCCATAACGTTTAAATTTTATCATTTTATCAACGTTGTAATACCAACTATACAGCAATATTGCGATTGAATGTTATGTTTGACGATTCAAATGATAGAAGACAATTTTGTCGAATTCGTTTTTGAACCTAGGTTGGAACTGGCGCAACCCGTTCTGAATCACAGTTTCAACCCTAACCCGATTCAGGTACGACCGAACTACAATTTGCTTGACGTTGGTTTGTTTTTGTGTTGATCACCGACCCAGTTCCTAAAAACGAAAACGACATTAGTATTACTTGTCAAAAATGTGTTAACTTCAATGTGTATGTTTTGAGTGTGTTGTGCACTGTCGAACGCCAAAGTGATCCATAACTGTGTGTGATCCGTATAGCTAATACCTACACAGTTACGGAACACACACAGTTAAGGATCGACTTAGGCAGAATGAATCGGAGCCGTTCAAAGGAATCGAATCACCCATTTGAGCAATTGATCCGTGGCTCTTTTTTGACAAGAAACGGTTTATTCGATCAGCAGTCATACAAGGATTAGATAAAAAGTGACCCGTGAAAAGACCGCACTAATTCTTGTCTGTTTTGTCATTCGCCCATATCTCGGCTATATGATGTCTTGATTTGCGCGTCATGCCACACATGCAAGCACAGTTCCCTGCTGCTCCGTGCTTTTATCGCTCTCAGCATAGACAGATAAATTTGCCCCGCCCACTTGCTTCACAAGCAAACGAAAGGTAAATAGAGAAAGTAGCCACCTGAACGGCAAAGTGCATTGATTTGGTATTTCGTTTGGTTCAGGTAGGGGGAATTGTTCGTGTCCGGTCGAGTCGTGAGTTTCTGTAGAAGAATGTTCGAAGAACGAGGAAGCAAAAGATCGTACAACACATTTCAAAATTTCAATTTCAAAATGATACAATTGTGCATAAATACGTTACTTAAGACTTCAAATGACCTAACTCTGATGATTGTAGTTTATTTTGGAATGGATCGTTCTGCTCCGACCAATGGAGTGCATGTTGCCCCAACCGGGAGCTTAACAGAAAATGTTGTAGAAAATAAAAATCGTTGTGTTGCCAAATCATCTCATCAACAAATAACCCAGTCCCTAGTCATCTGTTTTAAGGTTAAAATTTGTAAAAATTCTCAAAGCATCAAGAGAAATGATCGGGAATGTTAAATCAGAATCATACTTTTCAAATTTATTGTTCTATCCTTCTCTTAAGGGTTCCAAAACGTATCTAATCCTCAGAGTGTCAACAATTTTCAACGTTCCTTTAATGTGCATAGTGTTTTTCACTTAAATCTTGTTTATTTCAGAGAAATTGACAAGATGCGTTTTGCCTCGACAGCGGGGTAATAGGAACCCCTACATGTCCATAGCATCCTTTTTGCATGAAACGTTAACATATGAAGGACATGCAGTGACCAGCAAAAAAAAGATCATTTTGCCGTTCTTTATACAAAATAGCCTTGGAAACTTGGATCTTGACTCCTTGAGCAACGATTGATCTGAAATTTCTACCGCCACTAGGAAACAAGTTGATTTGTGCAGTATAAATTTTACACCATTGTGATCACACACTTTGAAGTTATCGCAAATGTCCCATATTGAAAGAAATGTCATTTTTTTTTAGAATGAATTTTACAGAAATTTTGTGTTGTACATACTTGTTTCTCTTGTTCAATCTAACATTTTTGCCAAAGGTTATATTGCTCTAAATTCTTTCGTTTCAAAATAAGAACAAAATGTAAAACTTTAAAGTGGGTTATCAAAATGCTGTGAATTTTTTACCGCACAAGTTATTTTCTAGTTGCGGTAAAAATTTCAGCCCAATCGGAGCTCTAGAAGCCAAGATCCAAGTCACCAAACTTGGTCATTTTGTATGGAAAACGGAAAATTGATCTTTTTTGCCGGTCACTGTATACCTTAAATTTTTCACAGTGAACAAAGTGAAATCCTGAACGCAAGAACGGGTTCATTTAGCGGCATGGAAAAATTAGTTGCGCTGCATTATATAAGGACCTCATACAGTTCCTCCATGATGGATTCCGTAAGCATTTTGTCCAGAAATAGCTCAAAATTTTCTTCATGCATCTCTCAAAAAGGTTTTGCGAAGTATTCTTTCAAACATTCCGACAGAAATCCACCCAAGAAAATGACTCAAGATCCTTGTAGGGATTCTTCCAGTTTTAGTAATTCCTCTAGGTGTATTGCACTCCTCAAGGACATTTTTCCAGAATGAATTCTATCAAATGAATTGCTTCAACAACAAAAGGTATGGGTTCATTCGTTTTTTATTCAGATTTAACCAAAGATCCTTTTATAAACTACAGTAAGGAATCCTCCAACAAATTTTCAAGGTTAGTTCCCACCTTTTTTTTTTTTTTGAGTTTAACTAATCAACAGACTCAAAAGAATTCCTTCCAATAAGAGATTGTTAAAGCAATACTTCTAGTACTTTCAAATGATCAAATCAAGGTTTATTTCAAGTTTTTTTTAAGCTTCATCTACATTTTTCTCGGAATATGTATTGTTCGGACCCTTACTAACGACTTCCGAGACACCTACACAAAACTCACAATTGGGTTACAGGAGTTGGTTGCACCAATCTTGTGGTTCGATTAAAAGGTGATTCCTTCGCGAGTTCTACAAAACTACGTCTTAGACGAGAAATACGCACGAAAATGTTGAGCGAAACGACGACCGTTCATATGGATGGTTTTATTTATACTAAAGTGTATACAAAAAAATACATGGCATGGAGTTATAGAGATAGGTGACCGACCACATTTTACGTGTGTGCAGTGCACCTGATAGTGTACCCCTGTGTGGGTCAGAGAGCAAAGTTTCTCCTGAGCATTTTATGCTATTCTACTTAGGGACGCTCAAGAAGGACAAAATTAAAGAGACTACTCCTAACATGCCGGCCAGCTAAATTCTAATAGGAATTTACGAATTCATTTCTTACACAATGCAAAACTTACGTCTAAGACATCTAATTCAAACCCAATACTTCGTTGAGGCCCTGGGGATCACATCGATGTCGTCTCTCAGGCCTCCTTCGGTGGACTCGTTACAACCTTCTCAAAAGGAAGTAAGCAAACTCGAGATGCTTGTCGCTTGTAGACCGCACCATTTGGCGTGCGTACCTTCACTACCCTTATCACGCCGTCGAGACCAGGGAAGACTTCGGTTATACGGGCAAGAGGCCACTGAATTGTTGCGTCACCATCCTCCTTAAGGACCACCATTTTAGTAACGTTGCTTGAGGAAATCTTTGGTTTTGGTTGTGAAGTTGCGAGATGTATTCCTGTCTCCACCTCTTCCAATGCTGTTGTACTACTTGTTGTAGCCCTTGATAGTGTTGAAGCCGATTCGGAGGGACATCCGTGTAGTCCGGATCCGGAATTGCCATTAGCGAAGAGCCAACTAGAAAGTGCCCTGGTGTAAGCACATCTAATTCGTCTGGGTCCTCCGACAGTGGGGTAAGTGGCCGCGAATTCATCGTAGCCTCGATTTGGATAAGGATGGTCGTCATGTCCTCGAACGATAGCCTTCGCTGGCCCAACACTCGGATGAGCGACGTTTTGGCGGACTTTACCGCTGCCTCCCATAAGCCGCCAAAATTGGGAGCTCTAGGCGGAATGAATTTCCACACAATCCCTCGCTGGGACGTTTCGTTGACGATTTGTGAGTTCACAGCCGGGTCGTGTAACAAATCATACAGTTCCCGAAGATGGTTGCTGGCGCCCTTGAAATTCAGACCATTGTCCGAATGGATTTCGGAAGGCAGACCTCGTCGGGACACAAAGCGTCGTAACGCTCCGAGAAATGCTGAAGTAGTTAAGTCTCCCACTAGTTCCAGATGAACCGCTTTCGTGCCGAAACACACGAAAACGGCGATGTAGGCCTTCTGCGCTGCTGCTCGGCGATGTACGGGTTTAAGGTAGACCGGACCACAGTAGTCTACCCCAGTGACGGTGAACGCACGAGCGGGAGTTGTACGAGGTTTTGGGAGTTGACCAGGGGGTTGGGATACAGGGACAGGGTTGCTTCGGAAACAACGAATGCAGTTCCGGAAAGTATAAGTTGCCAGTGCCCTTCCACGTAATGGCCAGAATTCTTGCCGAATTTGGGCGAGAGTCATTCTGGGCCCGGAATGAATTGACAATTCATGGAATGCGACTGCCATTTGACGTGAAAATGTGTGATTGCTTGGGAGGATCATGGGGTGCCGCACTGCATACGATTCTCCGGCTAGTCTTAGCCGGCCACCAACACGAAGTATTCCCTGCTGATCCAAAAACGGGTGTAGAAGTTTCAACGAAGAATGGGCCGGAATCGGTCGATGGTTAGCCAATGCCTTTATTTCTGCTGCGAACGGTTCTTGTTGAACGCAACGTACTAAGGCGAATTTTGCTTCTTGTAGATCCGCCACAGTGAGAACCGAGGATGTGGGGGGCGATTGACGATGTTGACATTTCTTGATAAATTTAAGCACGTAAGCCGTAATCCGAAGAAGTTTCCAGTAGTTTGAGTAGTGGTCCAACAATGGATGTGTTGACTGGGAATCAGCTGCAACCAATACGTTCTTCCTTTTCTCCAGAAGCTCTTCTGGTGGCCTTTCGTACTCCAGATGATGTTCGGTATTCCAATGTTGATCGAGCAGTGACAACCAATGCGGCCCGTGAAACCAATGTTGCTGATTGATGAGATCCTTGGGCATAACGCCTCGGGACACCAAATCGGCTGGGTTATCAATCCCCTTTACATGATTCCAGCGATGTCCCTTTGTGAGCTCTTGAATGTGTGACACTCGATTGGCGACGAAAGTAGGCCAGACATACGGCGGTAACTTTATCCATGACAGCACCACTGTTGAATCTGACCAAAACCAGGTTTCAGTCCCTTACATCTTTAGCGCCTTCACAGTCACACGGTGAAGTTTAGCAGCTACATGTGCACCGCAAAGTTCGAGCCTTGCAAGAGTCGACTTCTTCAAACTGGCTGGACGGGATTTGGCCGCTAACAGTTCCACCTTTATCTGCCCAAGCTGGTCGATCGAACGAGCATAGATGCACGCTCCATACGCTGCTTCCGACGCATCCGAGAAAACGTGAAACTGGATGAGCATAGGATGATTGATAAAAGCATAACGTTCTACCTTGATCTGGGATAGGGCTGGCAACTGCTGGTAAAACTCGGTCCATCTACTGGACAAATCCTGGGACAACGGGTCATCCCATCCTTGCACCGCTATCCACAAGAGCTGCATCCGTATCTTAGCCCAAGAAATAACTGGAGCCGTAATTCCGCTTGGATCCCATAACTGCGCGATAATGGAGTACCGTAAAACGGGGTAACTTTGATAGTGTTTTCGAAGAAAACTTGAATATTTTTGCATGCTGTTTCAAAGATTTACAATTTATATTTTTAAAACAAGTACTGGCATCCTAGCTATCGATTACAGTCGATAAATTGGCAAAAGATTCATTTTGAATGGATATATAATTTTTCATATAATCGAAAGTTGGTTTTCTGTTTTGGGGTAACTTTGATAATGGAGTATGATTCGAACAAAATTGAATGAATAACGAACATTTGTAGGGCATTGCATACCTCTAGGCGTTTAACGTTATATGGAAATTTCTGACTTAGATTACAAAAATGGTCCCAGTTTGTGAATATGCTTTTCGTTAAGACATTTGAGACCATATTCAAGTTCTATGATAACCAGGCTATCAAAGTTAAGTGGCCAACTATTCAAAACTACATCAAATAGTGATCGTAGAACAGATTGTTTGTAAGCGTTTTGAAAATGCTAAAATTGTGTAAATTTTTTAAATTCGTATAAAAAGCCTAAAATGTTCCTGATTCAAATGAAAACCGCTCTTACATGAAGTGTCATACTAACATTCTTTAGTTTTGCATTCGTTTTGCTTAACTGATTAACAGAAATTATGATATTTCATTTAGTATGCGGTGGGTTACGCACTATCAAAGTTACCCGCATTATCAAAGTTACCCCGTTTTACGGTACACTTTACGCCTTGTCCACTGTCCGTCAAAGACAATGCTGGTTACGTCGATTCCCAAACAGTCTGGTCCTGGTTGCCAGTGAATTCCTAGAGTTTTCACTTGTTCTTGGTCAAAGTTCAAAGTGGACCCGGTACCTAACTCATGGGCCGGCAGGCCTTCCAACGCACCCTTTGCGTTGGACATCCATTTGCGCAACCGAAAACCTCCTTTAGGCATTAGCTGCTCCAAATCCTGCATTGCTTCGTTGTAACGCCGACGCAAATCACTGTCTTTCCCCAGTCGCCTTTCGAGCTGGAGAAGTCTTCGCATTGCCATATCTTTTGATTTACCAATCATCTGCTCGAAACCCATTTGCTTCGGCAGACGCACTACGTATCTTCCCGTCGTGTCTCGAGAAAAAGTTGACTTAAAATGCTCCTCGCAGTCCTGTTCTTCCTGGGTACGCCGAGGGACATCTTGCAACTCTTCAATGCTCCAAAATCGTTCTATTTTCTCCTCCAAAGTTGTATCAATTGTTACGTGACAGCATGGCACCGGATTGAGGGTGCCCAAATCCACTTTCCCGGCCGCTATCCATCCAAAGACGGTGTTAACAAAGAGAGGGAGTCCTTCATTCAGTCGCTGTATCTGAACACGGCCACTGTTGAGTAGCAAGAATTCGTAGAAGTACTCTAAGCCCAGTAGAAGGTCGATTGGAGCCCGCTTGTTGAAACCCGGATCTGCAAGAACCATATCTGGCGGGAGGTCCCAGGCCTCAATCGGTATCGTCGTCGATGGTTGATCCTCCGTTACCTTCTTCAAAACTAAGAAATCCATTGGAATGGTGTAGTCCGCGACCCTCGAGGATATTGTTGCTGACACAGAACTGGTAATCTGAATCCGCGCATTGCCGACACCAGAAATAGGGACACTGGTTTCCCTCCTAGGCAACTTCAACAGTTGACAAAACCTTTCCGAAATTAGATTCGCCTGTGATCCGCTATCTAGCAGAGCTCTGGCAGTGTGCAATCGTCCAAAATTATCTTTCACCTCTACAAGAACCGTTGATAAGAACACGTGAACCTCGCGAGACTCTGTTGCAATATTGGCTGCATATATTGTGGCTACCGAACTCTGAAGTGCTTGCTGAGGCGTCTCCTTGGATGAAACTGCAGTCACGGACACACCAGAAACGCCCGTTTGCGTGGAGACCTGAGTATCATTCGCTGAATCAGAACCGGATGCTGACAACCCAGGGTGAAGTAGACTGTGGTGCTTCTTGTTACACGTCCGGCACCGGAATGTAGACTTGCAATCTCGACAGTAATGATCACGGCGAAGGCAGTTACTGCACAGCTTCTTCGAATTCACGATCTGGAACCGCTTATCCAGAGCTAACTTCGCGAAACTTGGGCAACTGGTAATGTAATGAGGACCACCGCAGGATACGCACTTTGCCGAAAAATTATCCGATGCTGCATTAACTGCTAGTTTCGGAACAGGTTTCTTGAAAGATGTGAAGGGAGTAGAAAAGGCAGAACGCGGACTTTCAGAACGCTGATCGACCGCTACCGCATCCAGTACCCTGGTTTGACCCTCGAGGAACTCCATGACGTGCAGGAACGCAGGATCTTGTTTCTTCAAAGCGAATTCTTCCCAGTCTTTCTGCGTTGAGTCGTCCAGCTTCGACACCAACAGCTGTGTCAGCATCGCCCCCCAGCCAGTAGTTACTTCCCCCAATTGATCCAGAATTTTCGTATGCCGGTCAAAGCAATCGATGACGTCATGGATTCCATTTGCTGTCATCTTCTTCAACTTTGGATACTGCAGAAGAGCATTCACATGACGTTTCTTCTGCAGATACACGTTTGAATACCGTTTGGTTATTGCAGACCAAGCAGCTGCGTAGATTGCTTCACACAAAGGGAAGGCATCTACAACCTTGAGCGCTTCACCCTTTAGAGACGCTCGCAAGTAATGGAATCGCTGTATAGCGCTCAGATCCGGATTGCTATGGATCAATGGTTTGAACGTGTCGAAAAACGGCAACCAATTGTCATATTCCCCATTAAATTCCGGCAAATTTATCTTAGGCAGTTGGATGCCAGCACCTGCCCCCCCAGGAATGTTGAAGGAGGTGGAGGGGGATTGTGGAATCGTGGATGGCAACTTTGATTTCAACCCTGCCCTTACCTGAAAGTACAACTCCTCGAACTCGGCCCTTGTCTTCTTGTGGTCATCAGCTTGCTCTTCGTGTTCTTCCATTTCCTCAATCTGCGCCTGGACCTCTTCAAACTCGTCCCATTTTTCATCTAGTTTGTCTATGCGTGCTTGGACCTGAAGCGAATGAACGGCCGGATCGTAGCTCTTCAGGAAGCGTGAGGTGCGTTTTAAGAAATCGACGATGTTGTCTCGCACCTTTAGCTTCGGCTTCAGCTTTTTCGTCATCGCATAGCAGTTGACGTCGGCAGGAAAAAACTGTAAAAGTTGCGAAGCACAGCACCACACAGAAGACAATAAAGAATTGGAAAGAGGCTCACCTGAGAGCCTAATCAATTAGGCATTGCATATTAATTTGCCAACTGTAATAACAGCAATCCTTCGCTCGCTTATTGGCAACCTCCGTTCGTCGCGTAGCAGATGACGTCAGCAGGAAAAACTGTAAAAATTTTCGAAGCACAGCACCACACAGAAGACGAAGAAAAGATTGGAAAGAGGCTCACCTGAGAGCCTAATCAATTAGGCATTATATTATTAGTCTGCCAACTGGAACAATATCAATCCTTCGCTCGCTCTTTGGCAAAAGCCGATCATCGATGGTCACCGGTCAAAAACCGTCTCCAGCAAACTATCTTCTCGCAAAACCAGTTCAGTCGTTCACAACAACATCAAATCGGTCGGTGTTCGTCAAATCGTTCTTAATCCAGCAAACCCTCGGACGTTACGCATTCCAAAAAGGTTAAAAACTTCAGTTACAATCTGCTCATCGACGAAAGGTGCATCAGCCAAGTACTCACCGAGTGAGAGTGGCAGTACCGGCCTCGTATCCCAACCGTATATGAAATACGCGCCCCCGGTAACGACTCCTTGTTGGACTATCAACGGAAACCACCGTTTAGGTTCCGTCCAAGCGTTCACTTCGCCGGTGAATTAATCCTCTTTACGCACAGATTTCGTCATGTCCATCCAGTAAACCAAAGCATTCAAAATAACTGCAACCAACTATCTATACTGTGCGCGCTCGTTTCCATTAGATCCTACAGAACAATTGTTCACTTTGGCGCTTCTACGGGTGCTTATGGGGTTGATGACCGGCTCTTCAGGTCATTGGACCAATAAATACAACACGCGCGTAGAAATGGTGTCCACAACGTATTTTCCAGGCAAATCCTGGTCACGGCACCATATGTTCGGACCCTTACTAACGACTTCCGAGACACCTACACAAAACTCACAATTGGGTTACAGGAGTTGGTTGCACCAATCTTGTGGTTCGATTAAAAGGTGATTCCTTCGCGAGTTCTACAAAACTACGTCTTAGACGAGAAATACGCACGAAAATGTTGAGCGAAACGACGACCGTTCATATGGATGGTTTTATTTATACTAAAGTGTATACAAAAAAATACATGGCATGGAGTTATAGAGATAGGTGACCGACCACATTTTACGTGTGTGCAGTGCACCTGATAGTGTACCCCTTTGTGGGTCAGAGAGCAAAGTTTCTCCTGAGCATTTTATGCTATTCTACTTAGGGACGCTCAAGAAGGACAAAATTAAAGAGACTACTCCTAACATGTATCTTCAATAAGTTGAAAAGCCATTCGTTACTCGTAATTTTTGTAGAGATCTAGAATGCATCATTAGTGACAAAATTCAATATTTCACTAAAGGCCCTATTGAAAATGTTATCTCAAAATTTTGTGTTTTTAAAACAACATAAAATATGCGTCACAATAATAGAAATATTAGTAGTAGAACGCTAATGGCGCTGTTCTCACAAAACTGAATTAGTTTATTATCACCTTTAACTGTATGTTTTCATTGTTTGTTCGATGCCATGTTGTAGTGGATGATTGTTAAATTTATTTGACACTTTGAGGACCGGTACTCAAGCTGTCAGTGCGTGGCAAACTAGATGTTGGTAACACGAACAGTGGCGACATTAGCGTTCTACTACTAATATTTCTATTGTCACAATACTCATATGGCAAACATAGTATTAGTCGTTAGTCTCTATGTAAACTGCCCATAGTGCAGTATATTTTGGAATCCTTAAAGTGTTCAGAAATTTCCTTTGGATATCGTTGAGTGTTGTTAGAGGTATTCATGGGTTGAATTCTTCGAGAAATTGCAGAATTGATTCCGTTAGAAATCTTTGCAATATTTTTTGGACTAACCCGTATAGGCCTGAGTGAAAGCGAAAATACTAAAACCCTCACCGCTCAGTGAATTCTAAACGGTTTCAAATGATTTTTTGTCAGTATACTGGCCCACATTTCTAGTTTCTATAAGTGGACAGAGGAACTCGGGAATATTCCTGTGGCCGTTGTTATTCCGGTGGGTTACAGGGTCAAGTCGGGTAAAAACGGCTATTTTTTGGTACATGCCAAGTTATCTTTATTTATTTGCAATGACATCCTTTTTAATTTGCATAAATCATTATGACCTGATCTTCAACATAATAAATAAAGAGACCCACCGGAATAACTCCGGTCACAGGAACATTTCCGAGATTCTCTGACCACTTTCCGTAACTAAATATGTGTATGAGTGTGCTGTCAAAAAATGATTGAAATCCGTTATGTATTCGCTGAGCGGTGAGAGTTTAAGTTGTTTTTCTTTCATTCAGGCCTATACGGGTTAAGATTGTTTGTAACTTCTGTCAAAAATCAAAATGCAACTCTTGCAACAATTTCTTAAACGGTTTACACTAAGAGCTCATTTCACGGATTCCTTTCTATTTTTCCATAATCTAAACAGCTGAATAGTTTGAATTATTGAAGAACCCTTATTCCGTGGAAACTTTGAAGATTCAAATGAAATTTTAACGAAAACTGTAAAAAATTACAGTTTGTTATTATTACGGAACAATTCAGCTTTTAAGATTTTACCGGAATCTATTGAATAATTTATGTGTGTACTCCTGGTAGAATTCCTGAATCACCAGAAGAATCCTTGCAAATGTCAAAACTTTAGAGAGAATTTCGAAGAAATTTAAAAAAAGTCTCTGAGTGAGTTTACACATGTTCTGCTGGGCAGTGCTCCGTTTAAGCCCAAAAAGAAAATTCGTTTTTTTCATGTCGTAGTCGGTTTTTTTTCGATTCGTTTTTCTCGCGTCGACACATCGAGGTTTGAATATATTTATTGGGATCAAATATGAAGCTGCCGGTAGAAGGTTTAATTAAAAACAAAATCTCAAAGTGTGCACTCAGAATTTGAATGCTTCAAAAAACCTCCACAAAAATAGAAAATCATGCAGAAATTTTTAATATAATCCTATATAATTAAATAGACATGATGTTAGTCAAAAATTATCTTGAATATTTAGTCATTCAAGAGAAATTTCTTAGTATTTCTTCGTCTTTTTGATTCTGCAAAATATCATGAATTAATGCTTGGTGTTCGCATATCAAATCAAGTGCGAAGAGAGTATTGTGGCGCCATCTGTTCTTCAGTGTAGGAAATCTGACAGCATGGATAAAACTATGGCTGCTGAACATGGCTCCCTTCGGAATTATGCGTTTCGCTCTTCCAGGAACTACATCAAGATGGAGAACCCTGGACTATAAAAGGCGTTTGGGGATCGGTTCTCCCTCTCTTACTCTACGGCATCGGTGATCATCATCACCGTCATCAACGAAGCAGAAGAACAACAAACGACCAACTTACCACCCACTGAAGGTGGATTGCTATAATTTGAATATAACGTACCGTCAAACGGGGTAACTTGCAACAGGGGTAAAACTTGCAACACTTCGATATGTAACCGAATTGTCGTTTCGTTCAGCATTGAGTTAAATTTGTATAATTTATTCCGCCATTTATTGACCTCAGGTATACAACAGAAGATTTTGGCGATGGTTTGGGCATTGTTTCTTTTTTGCTTGGTTTGCTGGAGGTGAAAATCATATTAAACGTTGGATTGCATGAAATGTATGCTGAAAAACGTTCCTCGTACCACACAAACGGTAGAAGTGTGTCATTCGGGGCATTTGCTATCAGTTACAGTACTTAGTAGTGTACTTATTGACACTATAAAAGTTTTGATAATTTGATGCTTGAAAACTATAAAAATTCCAAAACGTTTTTGACTACCCTTGTGGGGTAACTTGCAACAGCTATTTTTAACTCAATTGTTTGATATTTCTTGCCGTCTATCATCGAAAACACATGGAAAAGTAAAATTGAACATAAATTTGTTCAGTAACATTAAAATGTTTGTACCGCAATAAATTCAATACACGTTTGGTACTAAATATTGGAAAATTTACATGAATCGCATTATTATTAGATTTAGATTTATTTTCTTCATGAAAATAATGAAAAATTTTAAAAATCTGTATAAAAGCTAACGTGCAGATCTGCCATTGGGTACTTTTTGCATGAAGTATGATAAAAGTTGTGTCAGAACACCAACAGAGACCATTTTAAAACATACATTTCAAAATGTGATACGTCGCTTCTATTTGAATTTGTATGAAAAATGAGTTATGTTAAGCATAACCTAAAGTACAATTGTATTTGTAGAAAAGTTGCATTAAAACGTTTTAATGGCTCTCCAATAACTGTCAAGACTTATGATGTGCTAGAATTTTCCCGTGTGGACACCCTATGCAATACCAATGAAGTTTTCAATCGAATTGGTTTAATACTCATAATTCAATCAACAATAATTAGTTTTCTAAGAGTACAGTAGCTGTTTCTGATTATTGTCATACTTTTACTGCAGAAAATTGTTAAATGATTATAATAACACAATGTAGGTTAATTTTTCAATAGTGTAGTTCAGGTAGCACTTTGTGTTGCATGTTACCCCACATCAGGGATAGCATGAAAAATGTATATTTTTCGTCTCTCCTGATCCCAGAAAACCAAATACTGATAAAATTAATATCGCGTGGTATTCTTCACGTGGCGATTAGGGTACCGGAGGGTTTTTATCTCATCTGAATCCTCAAATTTTTCATCCATATAGCTTTGAAGTTGAAAATTGTTGCAAGTTACCCCGTTTGACGGTAGTGATAAGTTAGACATTTTATAAAGTTTTGAATTAGTAGTAAAAGTGGTAGAATAAAAGTAATTAGACTTACCTGCGTTGTAGTGTGTCCTTACGTGCCTGGAAGGAATGTGAAAATACAAGAAGTTATACTTACCTGTGGCGCGAACATTGTCCCCGTTGTGTAGTGTGGTGAATTAAATTGAGCACAGATTCGCTGTTTCTAACCGAGTTATCAACACTTGGAAAAGTTCTGAAGGAATTCCTACCTAGGGTAATGCTGGTGATATTTGTAGTAAAGTTCTTAGAATTCTATGAGAATTGCAGAAAGAAAAATAGAAAAAAAATGTTTGAAAGAACCTCTAAAGCAATTCTTTGTAGAAATCCCAGCGGTATAGAAAGACAAATTTTGAGTCTCAGGTTACATATCATCATTTGTGATATTTTTTAGCAAAAACGGGATGTAAACTATTGACTGATACGGGAATAACTGATGGCAGAACCACAAGAGAACTACCAACAGCAAATTCTAAAGGAATGTATCAAGATATTATTAAAGTAATTCAAGGACGAATTTAACAAGGAATAAAAGGGTAACATTGATCAGTTTTTTATATTAAAAAAATAACTTGAACATGCTAATGTTGCAAGTTTTATACATTTCTAAATAAATTCTGGCGCCAATAGCTCGTGACAATATACTGTATTTTGTTTATTGAATGTTTTAAATATGATTAAATAAATTTTCAAATAGCTGAATTGGGTAACATCGATCACCTATTTAAGCAATATTCGGCTTAATTTTGTTCTACCAATAAGGATGATAGTATTTCTAACACAGAACACCTAGATATAAGAGAAAATGTAAAGTTTAAAATCATACTTTTAAAAAATTGAAAAAAAAAACTGAGACTTGAGAGGAATTCATTGTTGAACTTCTGAGTGAATATTTTGAAGCATTTCCAAAATATATATGTACTGTTGAGGATTCGAAGAAACTCTTTGAAGAATGTCAGGAAAAATATCTAGAGTAATATGGAGTAGAATCCCAGGAGGAATATCTGGGGATATGTATCTGTAGAAATTCCTTGAAACAATCTTTGAATAATTATTTGGAGGGGGGACTTTGGTCACGCTCGTGGAATATGGTCATCCACATAATCACAATGTCAGACAAAGATATGTAATAGATTCAACATTTTCAATCTAACTTTAAGCTGATGAGAACCACCTGATTGGGAGCAACAGTCACGCCGTGATAGTGCAAACCAGTACAAACGAACAGTTGGCTCAACTCATTAGGCAATAACCAAACGGGCGTATGTTGAGTTGAGAATGATGATGATGCACACACACGTCAGATACCGCAAACTAAGCGGGCCTCAAACTATCGCCGTGGTTCTATTTTTACGCCATTACTGCCAATCGGCTGAGCACGCTAAGTGGCATTATAATTCCGCTTTCCTGTTTGTTTGTTGCTGGAATCGTTCTATGAATACGCAAAACACACGCCGATTTAAACACACACGCACACATTGCTCCACACGGTCTGTGGAACAGTAAAACAGAAGCGGCATTCTAATTATCTCGGAATTAGCATAGATTACTTGCATCGGCCTCCTGACTACGAAGTGGAATCTACTGCTGGCGCTATCCGGCGTCCGCTCCAGTTACAACCTGTCTATTTTGCGATTACTTTTCCAAATCGACGTAAGTAACGTTTTTACGGTTTTGGGGCAACTAATCGAGAAGAATAAAAAACTTTCTTCTAAAACTGTATGGTATCAGTATAAGATCGACGTCAGTAGTGTTTTGTTTTAATTCGCGTTTACATTGCATTGTCTCTTCATATAACAAAGCGGTGTAAGTAGTGGCTAGGGTTCGAAAGTTAAAAATCTGAAAGCGTTTTGTATATCCGGAAATAAAACGATTTAAAAATTAAAATCGACTTGACTCAAATAAGAATGTTGTCTGTGTTATACTATGACTAGTCGATAATCTAAGTTTGTTCACTTTTCAGAGATACGCTCTTTTGAGTACTTTTTCGAGATTTGATAAAATTAATTTACCGGGAGCCGGGAGCCGTAAACGTCACCGACCGGCACTTGCTAATGCTGCGTGCTAGCTAGACTACGAGAACAGATTGCGCTTCAAGAAATGAAACGCTCGCCAGGTTTGGTATCTGACTACCCATTTTTTCTACCCAAGAAGACCCTGACAGACGACGCCAACCAAATCCCATTAGCACCTCCACGTAGTGCACTTCATTAGCTTTAATTACGCCTACGCCTAATTTGCTTAGCCGCAGTGGGGAAAGGGCTGGCTTATGGTGCAGAATCTTTGAATATTCACAGCATTGCAAGGAAAGAGTGAGATGCATTGCGTAGCTGTTTCCCAACCACTAATATGTTGATGTACTACTGAATGACGAGATGCGAAAAATAAGTGACATTTGATGAGGTTTTTTCTTAAGACGGTGTCTAAGAAGGGTTACCACCACTAGCTTTCGTTAACGGGTCCAACGAGAAAAAGAAGGCACGGGTTCAAACAAAGATATAAAAGGTTCCTATCAACATGAAAAGTAGCACTGAAAAATACTGTTTTTGTAGTACTGAAAGGCACTGTTTTATTGCTTTCTGTAGTATCAAAACTTCCATCAGGAGAAATAATGTGTGAAAGAAGTTTTCCATAAATTCGAAGACAAACCCATCAATTGGTATGAACTTGTATACTCATCCCAACAGACAAAAGCAATGAAAATGATTAATTAGGCAGTCGTTAATATTGTCCGCTCATTGAATCTAATTTATTTATAATCCTCTTCCCGGTCATTACACGTCTCCCGCGTGGGTGGTTTCGGTTTCGGTTTTGGCGTGCTTTGTGTAAGCGATATGGCGCCAAAGAGGCCGGCCCTCAAGATGTTGCGGAAACATACAAGAACAAGACATTCAATCGTATTACACGACCCCATCCCTTCCCTGATGGCCAACTGCGGAACTCGACCCGGTTGAGATTTATCCATAAAAGCCAAAATTTACGACCCCGGGAAAATTACCATCCCTGGTTGCCATAAAAGATGAAAGTAAGATCCGTACGGCACTTGCCACTAAAACCCTCTTCGATGGGGGGAGGGAGAGGTGGGTGGCTCCCAGGAAGGATCCGGAAGAACTTCAGAGAACACGACGAAGACTACGACAATGATGATGATGAGGACGATGGTGATGTTATCGGTGAATGAGGGACGACAATGATGAAGCGATAAAAGTCGAGTCATGAACAATGAACGCCAGCCAGCAAGAAACATCAAGAAAGCAGATTGTTGCGGAGGAGTTTTGGGAGTCAGCTTTCATGGGAGGGCGCGTGGTGATCATAAAATTTGCCGCTTGATGAGTTCTGTGTGATGTTTTCGTGGGTATGTTTGATGACAATATTCCATGCCGAAATGACGAGCTAACAAATTGTATCGGATTTGTTGCTAATAGAAAATGAATGATTCAATGAGCAATTTCAGATAGATGCTGCTTTATATAGGGTAAGGATGGGTACGATGGGTTACCTAAGGAAAAGTTGCTCATAACATTCCTTATACAAATTGATTTGACCTTCTTACTTCCGTGATTCTTTCACACACTAATAAGCTATGATAAAAGCAAAATGGAAAATTTTAAAGTTTGACGAGCAATTCCCAGAACGTATATGCTTATACTATATTATTAAAACTCATGTGCAACTAATATGCAATACTCACTTTGTAAACTATATTCCCCTAACCTTCATATACAGAGTAGTGTGCGGTTTTTTATTCCGTTGTGTCCGCTTTGCGTTGTGTGAATGCGAAATGCTACTCGTGTTCAGTCGAGGATGGATTGTTAACGGTGAGCTCGTTTCATTCTTATGATAATACATTTTTCTAGTGACAAAGTAACATTTGTTATATTTATGTAGGTTTCAAATAAACTATGAATGGTTCGTTACTACAGGTGTCGACATAAACCCTCATCGTGCGAGGAGGATTTCAACCTATGTGCCGTCATCAGTGCTGGGAATGGTAATAGTAGTAGGCTTGACTTTTCGCGAAAATCACGTGGCTCTCTCAGTACAGTTGTTCAAAAATGTGAATCTCATCAAGTAGCCTCTGTTGGGTGCACGAATTTTCTAAATCATGAGTGTCATTGAAGGCTTTAAATGCGGGAAATGCAGCGGGAAATAGAACATTTTTCTACAGTAATTTCGGGTTGCCCTTAGCAACGGGTGTTTTGCAATTTTCAAGGCATTTGCCTACAGCAGCGATGGGCGTGAGTTTCACTGACTTCGCTGACTGTGATTGGCTTTGTTTGGCTACTGTAGAGTGAGTTTCAGATTTTTTCCCAACCCTGGCCGTCATAGTTCAGCGGATCACATGTATGTCCGTGTTCCTCAAATCTAGCAACAAATGTGTACTGAAGAGTTAATTGTGTAATATTACCTAATGTGTATACCATATCCTTGCTATAATCTCTTAATTCATCTCGTAGTGTCATACAATATCTGATTTGTTATGTAAAATTCACAATACGGCATTTTTAGAATGTTTCAGAAGACGCTGCTACAGTGCCGTTGGGATACAATAACTGCATAATGCTCATCTTGTACATCCCTTGCCAAGACATCAGTTTCAAATACCCTATCTCCAAAAGCGAAGAACGCTAAGGGTTTAAATCATACTACCTTCCTCTGATTAGGTTTATCCATTTATACTTTCGAGCTGGTAAGAGCTCCTAGAGAGAGGCTGAACATCGATATAGTTAAGAAGCAAGCCCCTAAGGCACCCATACCTGAAGCCTTCTGAGCTGCTGTTCCGAGGAGCAGACAACCCCGAAGAGCGTCTGGTTTGAGACATACGAAAATATTGAACCAACGTATGGCTTTGATAATCAGCTATTAAAAGACAAGACAATTTACACCGTCTTCAGCCAAAGGCTGCACAGACTGAACAATCACGAACATTAGGCAACGGACAACACGGAACACCAAGTAGCCCAGTGATGAATTTTTCGTTTGACAAAAAGTTTTCACCGACTGGAGCGGGAATCAAACCCACATCTCGTGGCACAATACGCCTAGACGACTGACGCCGCTAACCGCACGGCCACGAAGCCCATCAGCTAATAACATCCCGAAAGTGCAAACATCCAGTGAATAAATATTCTTCCAAGATGGCAGTATAACTGCTGGGAATTCGATCATAATCGGGAATGCCAAACAATCAATTTTAACTAATAAGCTACTAGAGAGACATCTTAGGCAGTTGAGCATTCTAAATTTTAAAAGATATCTATGAAAAGTGCTTATTGAAATTAGCCTTGAAAGTGGGAACTTTTGAACGACAAATATTGAAACGTTTTGTGTGAAATGTTTCCCATATAAAGTAGAGTGTCCGGAATAAGATGCTGCCCGGAGTTCAAATCAAAACGGTAGTAACCATGAAATTTAGTTTCTAGTATAGTTCCATGAGTCGATATCGAGTTCTGAAACATCGACTCATGGAGGTCTCACTGTACCGTGTTGATTCGAAGGGTCAGCATGCGTCGAATCCCGGACACCGGCCTTAAATCACCCAATTAATTTGTTTTTTTCGACAACTTCTATGCATGGAGAATGTAGAAGACACCTTGATTATGGATTTTATGTGAAAAAAAAAACAGAATGTGTTTCGAAAACACCGTGAAAAAGACCAGTGTTCGGCTTGTGTAGCGTCCGACAATACGATGCAGCACGGTATTAATTTTTATACCGGCAGCATCGTTTTCCTACAACAAAATATATATTTAAATAGCGAATAATTTTATTTACATTTCTGCATCCTAAAAAAACAAGCTCTTAAAAAACTCATTTAGGGAAAGTGTACCAGTTATGGCCATAGTGGTTCCCTATTTGGCCATATGTGAAAATTCGATAGGTTTCACATTTCCAATATTTTTGAACGTTTCAATATCAAGATACATTCTTTTTCTTACTCATAAGACACTCAAAACTTTTCAAAATGTGAAAAGATTCAAGTTATCACGTATGGCGAAATAGAGAACAAATATGGCCATAACTGGTACACCTACCCTATTTTTGAAATTAGTGTAGATATTTATCGTTAGTCATCTGGTCTGGGAGATATAAAGAATTTCTCTTATAAAATTCCCATGACTGCCATTTTGATTTTATTCAATACTTCAAAATCTATATAAATAAAAATGGAATGGTGTTTGTATGTCACCAAATGGCTTGAGAACGGTACAACCAATTTTTACAATTCTTTCACTGTTGCATTCGTTCAGGGTTCCGACGTGTTTGTACGTAGAAAAAGTTAGGGAAAGTCTTCGGAATAGTTGTAAAAAAGGAAGATATCTAATGTGGCATTTTGTACGGGACATTACATGCCATTTAACAACAGCCTACTGGATGGCAGAACGAAGTTTGCCGGGCCACTAGTATTAAATAAAATATGAGCTATGTAATTTCAGGTGTTCAGAAAATATGTGTACGAATCGCTTGATTTTTTTTCCGGTAAATTTGATGATTTTTAAAGATTTCGAGATCTTTACACGGCCAGAGTGGCACCTGAAACAGAATTGCTAATTATCTACTCAAAAACGATTGGGGATTATTTTGCTTTATTTTTTCACAGCAGATTGTCATCAGTGTAAGGGAAAACAAAATAACCGATCATGAATTTCTGTAACCTGAAATATTATTGTAAATTATTGCTACCCTTTAATCGCAAAGAAATTTCGGAATATTTTAAGAACCAGATGACTGATGATCGAAATCGATGTAGGTTCTAAAAATATTTCTGAGTGATTTCTGAGAGCTTGCGAAAAAAATGGTGAAAAAGAAAAACAAAGACACTCTGATTGAAATATTTTTGTTCTTGTACAAACAAAATGCTATCATTAAAGTTAACTACTCCTTTAAATTATCTAAAGAATAATACCAGAAATTTTCCAACAGTTATTTCGTTAGTTTCTCTAGGAATTTTTACTGAGATTTTTCAAAACATTCCACTCCATGATTACCATCAAGAATTCCTCCCAGAAAATGTTGAAGTATTTGTCCAGAAATTGCTTCCAAAAACTCCACAAAATGTTTCTCTAAAAATTTCTCCATTTTTAAAAAAATCTTTTCATGGATTTTTTGCAATTTTCTAAGCGAGAATTTCTGTAGATGTTGTTCAGTTTTTGTATTAAATATTTTCGTTTTGTAAGGATTGCACAAAAAAACTGAACTTTTCCCTAGGTTTTCCGAATTCTTGCAGAGATTACTCCATAAATTACTCCAGAAAATTTTGCTTGAATTTTTCTACCAGGCCCTTTAGAAAACACCATACCATACGTTAATTCGATGTTCCATGACTCGATATGGACACATGGACCCTTGCAAGAAGCAAAATTTCATTATTACAATGATGATCCCCTCAAACAGCTTTCCAAAGCATTTCTGTTCCATGACTCGATATTTCCATGAATCGATGGTCCCTTCAAATATTTGCTCATGGAGGTTTGGCTGTAGTTATTATTTCTAGTTTTTTTAAGGCATTGCTTTTAATAATTCTGCAATGATTCTTCCCAAAACCTAAAACACTTGAAACTTCGCCACAATTTCCTTTGAGATTAATGCAGAAGTTTCTGGCAGGATTTATCCAAATACCGGTACAATAACTCCTCAAGAGAATACCCCCTTCGTTCTTCTAGGGATATTTTTTTTTTCAGATTTTTTTCTACCCCTACCTTTTATGGATTCATCCTGGGATTTTTTTCAGGAATTTCATTTAAACATTCTTGAGAGTTTCTTCCGTTAATTTTCTCCAAGAATATCTACGGAAAATTTCTCCAAATATTTATGCTAGATTTTTTCCTGGTGTACCGACAGTGACAATGGGCCAAATCATAATTTGAAATATCGCAGCAAATATTGTGAATTTTGATATGAAATTTATTTAAAGTACTCTAACAGCTATAATAAAAAAAATACATCTTGGGAGCTGGTAGTTTGGTTTCGAAGCGAGCCTTTTCATTTTTAGGGTTTAAAATTTATCTCACTTTTAGATGGATCAATCCTATTTTAAAATCTAACTTTTATATTCATCATTTGAATTGTTATGGGAAAGCTTGAGAAATTGATCAGAAGACGATCCCCTTTATTTCTCCCTATTGTGAAATAAATACTTGTTTGTTCAGCCCAATTTCACTCCCTCGGAGGGGAATAATTTTCATATGTTTCCTGTTCATAGAAAAAAAAGGTGAATTTTAAATACTTTTTATTTTGCAAATGGACTACCAATGAGCCTACCAATCATATAATTATGAGAACATGCTATGTCAAATTTTAGAAAAATCAGTCAAGGTATACGCATTTAATATGATTTATATGTGCAAAGCAATCCTTTTGAAATTCCGCAAAGAATTTCTTCAGAAAGTTCTAAACGGATTCACCTCGGAAGTACTCCAGAGATTCAAAAGGATTTTTTTTTCAAGAAAACCTTCATGAAAGTACTGCATCCATCAGGATTTTATTATATGATTTTTTGAAGTGATCTCTCCAAGGAATTCGTTAAGAAATTCACCAGGGAATCCTCGAGTTTCGCTAGAAATTATTTCAGGGTATTTTCTAAATACAGTCAACTCTCCAAAACTATTGAAGGGACCATAGAGTTAGGGTATAATCCGATACATAAAACACCAAACCAATGCAAATGCGTTTCAAGGGATCATCAAGGTAGTCATGAAAAATAACGTGTACTATGGTTATTGAGAAACGGAACTCGTGCATAGAGTAAGGGAGCATGTTCCAGAACTATGAAATGAACTTTTACTATTGATTATTCCATTAATAATATTTTTGATACTTCTGAGAATTTCTACGAGAGTGTATGGAAAAATTATTTAAAAAAAGTTTCAAAATTTAGTAACTTCGCAACCGTTCGATTTATTTTGATGATTTTTTTTAGGAAGAATCATAAATAAGTTAATCTTTTGATTCAAGCATTGAATAATTTGAATTCGGTTGAATGAGAAATGCATAAAAAAACTCGTCGAAAACTTTGAAACATCTATGTAATATTGATTAACTTAACAGAACATGGTTACCAGATATCGGTTTCGCTGGAACCCTAAAGGGACATTTTCAAAATATGCGCTCATACCTTTCGAAGGCTGAAAATTCATGATTTCCTACCCAGGAGTGAATAAATGCCATGTCATAAATAATAGAGTGCTATTTTTTTTCGAATATTCAGTGACAAAGTTCCGATAGGGCTTCAAACGGCCACTATTGGGCCCTCTTGTGCAGTTGTAGTATGACGGCTTGAATAACATGATTATTTACATAGAATTGAATATAATTCTTTTTCTGCTTGCTAAATAGAGCCTTCTCTGGTTCGCATCAATGATCTTAGAGCTTTCTTTCCAAACTCACCATAAACTGAAACTGTTGATACATACTACCATGCAGATCAATTTTATACTAATTTCATAAACTTATTGATACAGTTTCCTAAATCCAAAACCATCACCGAATTTGAAATGTTTTAAGCATGAATCAAATATAAAACTCATTTGTGATTTTTCCTGAAAACTTCGTCAAAATCGATCGAACGATTGTGAAGATTCAGAAAATTGAAAATCGATGTAGGCACCCAGTACTCTGAGGGCAAATGATTTTTTTTTTTTAAATTACAATCAATTATTTGTCGAAAGACTCAATAACAATTGTTTTTGGAATTCAGAAATTTCTTCTGGGATCTTTTCGCCTTCCATATGTGTCAGAAAAATATAGCATTTGCCACTTCATACAAAATAATCAGAATTGATCAAAAGGCTCAAAATGCTTACGAATTATTGTATAATATTGTTTGAAAAGATGGCTGAAAGGACCTCTTGAAGTATTTTATCTCAGTGTACGCTGATTTCCCCGAGAGAGGTTTTTTGATGAATTTTGAAACATATGCCTTCTGCAATTTCTTTTCTCCATTTCTCAAAGGATTGTTCCTGGAATATTTCAATACGTTTTCCCAGTGATTACACCAGAAAATTTTCAATAAATAGCTTTTTGCGTTCTTCGTGGGATTCTTCTACAATATTCTCCTATAATTGCATGAAGAATTCCTCTAAAGGATTCACCCCTAGATATAATGTTAGTAATACTTCCAGTAATATTCCAAAGAGTTTTCATTATTTCTCAATGATTTCCTACACATGTTATTATTGAAATTTTTCCAAGTTTCTTCGTATCAAAAATCAAAGATAGTTTTCAAATATACTTAAGAAGTTTCTTCAATTAAATCGGATTATTTTTCTACACAAGGAATTAGCACCGTGCAAAAAAGTTTTTAGGTCCGAAATTTCAAACACAGGATTAATAAGTAACACTTAACCTGGACGAATAAGGTAAAAATAAAGCAATAAATACTTTTTTCGTATGGCCGTGCAATAAGATAATCCAGTGAATTTCTCCCTACAGATTTTTTTTAGATTCATTCTGCAGATATTTCTGGAAGGAATATTACAGGAATTCCATTAAGAATTATTACCATTACTTTTCCTGTCCCTTCCATGAAATCTTCAAAACTGATTTCAACAAGGAAATTTACTTTGAATTTCATCTTCTGGATTTGCCGCAAAAATTCCTGCTGAAATTTTTATCGAGGAATTCCCGAGAGATTGATTTGTTTAGCGCTTTAAGATACAATTAGACTGATTCATATATTTTCATGGCTTCACATGTTGCATTTTTCCACATCATCCGATTGCATACAAATCGTTATCAAAGAACCATTCATAGCATTCCATCGCATAATCTGTTAAACTAATCTAATTAGCAAACAACTCGCAAATTTCCAAACGTCTAGCCCCATCCACCGGTAAGTTGGAAGCCCCGATTGTGTGTCCTCCGTTCTCGTGGTGTAATGAATTGTAACTACCGAAGCGCGCTCGCGCGGTTGGTCGAATGCCTCTGCAATCTGCGTGCAATTGGGCAATGTGTAGTAATAAGTACCGCCCGAGACGACAAGGTGATATTGCCTTTATCGGTGTGTACTTAGCGTAACCCTGACCGAGCAGTCGGCACTCACGAAGACGATGGCTATGCTGCTGACCCGACTAACAGATCATAGCAATATTATATCATAAATTTATCTTATTGAGATATTATTTCTCCTGTTAAAAAAATAATATATTTGGCATTTTTTTTCCAATGATTCATAACAAGATAATACCAAAATGTGTTATGATTCATTTTAAACGAATCGGAACAGAATGTAAGCGTTGTTCAGCATTTTAACAGAATTATGCAATAGGTGGTTGAGATAACAGCACATGATATAATTGTGTTTTTTTTTGTATGAAGAATACTTACCAAGAACTAGTAAGTTCGACGTTTAATTACGTCGCTAACTGTGTCGTCAGCTTTTTCAGCTCTTGTTACAAAAAATGACCATGACTGAATAACATATCAGCCCAGTCAACATTTTGGTTGATATAACTTTTGTAATCCATCATTCTATATGAATCAACTCAATCGTATAGAATGCATGTAAAGGCTATATACATACCAAAGTGGAGACTTTCTGCGATCAGATATACGACGCCACCAAATTTGGATAAAAATAAAAAAAAAAATTCCAGCTAGCATCGAACGCGGGTCCTCTGGATTAGGAACCGGACAATTTACCACTGTACTACCAAGGGTTACATAAAACAATCGTGATTATCTGTCAATATGAATGCATGTTTAATGTATAGCAACCATGACACTTGCTTTTTTGTTATTTAAGGCCCATCGTCAGCAGATGTGCACTCTTAAAAATAATGAAAACTACTGCGGACGTAATTCACATTATGACTGAATGACACATGATGTAAGTGATGAAATGACTTAAACATGTGTTCTGAAAGATGTATTGAACGAAAAATGTAATTTACATGATGAAGGACATGAAAACGATGCCACTATGATTGACATTTCCCGAATCAGACACCATCGTATTTAAAATGTGACATAAATTCACGTCATTTGGCTCGCTTCTTTTATGCGCATCCATAAGACGTAAAACCACATGATTTTTTCGGAGTGTGTGTACCAAGTTTGGGTGGTAATTTTTGCTAAGTTATTGCGATTTCATATTATGCTTTCTGGATTGATATATGATCTGTCAGTTTATATAACTTAACGGGATTCTATGTTGCACAATTTACAACATGTTTCGCTGTCAACACAGACTGTCGTTTATGAATCGAATTGGGGAATTATATACAACTTGTGTTGACATTGATAACGTTTGATTTGGCATCTTGTGCGATTCAGATTTTTGACGCACGAATATGTGATTTTGGATGCACATTCTTATACGATACGTGGTTAACTGGGATGTTACAGTTCTGATACTTTCAGCTAGTCGGGAAGGCAGTTGTGTGACCTTCTACATACTTACATTCAACCGAAAGCCCCGTCCTCTAGGTGATAAAAGAAAACGCGGCGATTATTGGAAAGAACACGCATACCTACCGCGTGCCTGTGAATAGAAAAGATACCTTAAGGCAATGGTGATTTATCGAGTGGCTAGAGTTACGATGACATCATTATTGCACCCGTACTGTTTGCGGAACGGCGTGATATCGAATTCATTGAATAAAATGCTTGGAATAAGTTAATGTTTCACGACCGTAATCGATGTCCAGTAAGCTATATGATTTGTAAAATTACAGCGTAGCTTAGCTCTTGAGATGGACCTATTCTGGAGCAAAGATCTTTTCAAGCAATATTTATCCGACTATTTAGGTATACTTTTAGTCCTCGTTCACCATATAGGGCAGCCATAGCCGTTCCAAGAAGTTTATGGCTTTCAAGATCGTCTATAATTTAAAAATTTACAATGTATAAGTTGAATGATAAAATTGCTTCTCATCTTGTTTTAGCCTATTCTAGTAAACAATGGCAAAAAAATAATTTTAACGATATGTGCTGATGGTTCCAGCGAAAATTACTTATGAGTAGAAATGAAAACTACGATCACATATTTGTAAGAACAATAAGTGTTGTGTTCCGTCTCGCGTTGCGTCTTATGTGATCGTAGTGGAAGTTCTTACGTTAGAACACCCCCAAAAATGGAATGTAGAAATGGAAATTCTATAATCCCCACTTGGGATATCGAGCAACCGGAATATTGTTCACAAACATTACATAAGGCCGTTAAATATCAATTGATCTCAATTAACTTCTCAAGCCATAGCTCTTGGATTCAGCCATAATATTATCGTTCACAACCTTCACCAGATGATTTCGATAGGCGCCAGATCGATCCTGTCCCATTCATATTTTAATTACAGGAGTTCCATTAATTGCACGGCTCGTTAAAGCGGCTATATTAACCCGTCGACGACGTAACATTACGACCACTTCCCACGTCAATCTCACTTTCGCTCCCGGTGGTAACAGGTGGCAACTTGACTGGCCAGCCCGGGATTAAGTACTGATGATGATGAAGTTGATGGGACGACAGACGAGCAGATTTTCCTCTCAATTTTTTGCTTGCTTTGCCGCGAAATTAAATAACCCGTTCCACATTGCCCGCTGAGTAATTGTCCTTCCTCCATTGCGCAGCAACTGAGAGTGAAAGTCAACCTAGGCACTTCTGGCCGTTTGATAAACAAGTTCCGCTTGGTCATGCCAAATAGACCTGTGCACCGCCGTCGATGCATTTTGCATCAGCCCAAAAACTTTGAAAATATTTTTGCAAAAATGCACATTTCCATGGGAATTCCATTTCTTAACTTGTTAAGACTTACTTACCTTACCAGTCAGGCTAAGGCCTGGGTGGCCTTTGCTGTACGTAGGAGACGTCTCCATTCGACTCGGTCCATGGCTGCCCGTCGCCAGCCACGCATTCTGCGAAGGGTCCGCAGATCGTCCTCAACTTGATCGACCCATCTTGCTCGCTGCGCACCACGTCGTCTTGTGCCGGTCGGATTGTTTTCGAGAACCATTTTCATCGGTTTGGTATCCGACATTCTGGTGACATGCCCGGCCCACCGCAGCCTCCCAGTTTTTGCGAGGTGGACAATGGTTGGTTCTCCCAGCAGCTGGTGCAATTCATGGTTCATCCGCCTTCTCCACGTTCCGTCTTCCATCTGCACTCCGCCGTAGATAATCCGCAACACCTTCCGTTCGAAAACACCAAGGGCGCGTTGATCCTCTGCACGTAGGGTCCATGTTTCGTGCCCATAGAAGAGTACCTAATCAGCGTCTTATAGATGGTCAACTTCGTGCGATGGCGAACTTTGCTCGATCGGAGCGTTCTGCGGAGTCCAAAGTAGGCACGATTTCCAGCAACGATGCGTCTCTGGATTTCTCTGCTGGTGTCGTTGTCGGCGGTCACCAGTGAGCCCAAGTACACGCTATCATGTACTTCGTCTTTGACACATTGATGTTCAGTCCGATTCGCCTAGCTTCAGCCCTTAGTCGGATGTACGTGTCCGCCATCGTCTCAAAGTTGCGTGCAACAATATCAATGTCGTCGGCGAAACCAAGTAACTGAACGAACTTTCTGAAAATCGTATCACTCGTGTCTATCCCCGCTCTTCTTATCACACCCTCTAAGGCAATGTTGAACAGTAAACACGAAAGACCATCACCTTGCCGTAACCCTCTGCGAGATTCGAAGGGACTCGAGAGTGTCCCTGATACTCGGACTACGCACGTCACTCGCTCCATCGTCGCCTTGATCAATCTTATCAGTTTGTCCGGGAAACCGTATTCGTGCATAATCTGCCATAGCTGTTCTCGATCGATTGTATCATAGGCCGATTTAAAATCGATGAATAAATGATGTGTGGGTACATTGTATTCGCGGCATTTCTGCAACACCTGGCGGATGGCGAATATCTGGTCCGTTGTTGCTCGTACGCCCATGAATCCTGCCTGATATTGTCCAACGAATTCTCTAACAATTGGTGATAGACGGTGGCATAGAATTTGGGAGAGTACCTTGTAGGCGGCGCTCAAAATTGTGATCGCACGATAATTGGCGCAATCCAACTTGTCGCCCTTTTTGTAGATAGGACACCCGACACCTTCCATCCACTCCTCCGGCAATACTTCCTCCTCCCAAATCTTGGAAATAACCCAGTGCAGCGCTCTTGCCAGTGCATCACCACCGTATTTTAGCAACTCGCTCGGAAGTTGGTCCACTCCAGCGGCTTTGTTGTTTTTCAACCGTCTAATCTCCGTTTTTACCTCTTGAAGATCTGGAGGCGGAAGTCTTTCTGATCAAAGATTTCTGTCACAGTCTCTGCACATGTCGGCTTGTGGCACAAAGCCTTTGCGCGAACGGTTAAGCTTCTCGTAGAACTTCCGTGTGTCTTTAGCGCGGAACAGCTCTTCCATCGCTTCGCGATTTCGTTCTTCTTGATGGCGCTTTTTTCTTCGGAAGATCGAGTTTTGTCTGGTCCGCGCCTGTTCATACCGTGCCTCGTTCGCTCTGGTGCGGTGTTGCAGCATTCTCGCCCATGCTGCATTCTTCTCATTCTTCAACTGCTCTCATCCGCCGTCGTACCAGTCGTTTCTCTGATTCGGGGCCGCTGGACCTAAGTGCTGCTGTTGCGGTGCTACACACTTAAATCAGAATGCCGATCTCAGCTGTGCAAATCTCGGTTAAAGTTCGTTAGCTGACATCTCAGCAAAAGTGACGTTTGATAACAGCGGCACCCATAGGTACAGCTATAAGCAAACTTGATTTTCTGCTGACATATCAGCTAAAACTCAATTGCTGACCGCTCGGCTGTGCGGATCTCGGCAAAAGAATTAAAATTAGCCGAGCTCAACTGAGTGTGTACCTATGGCGGATCTTATGTGCCTCCAGCCATCTTCAAGAGTGGCGGCGCCAAGCTGCTCTTCCGTTGGTAGGGCCACTTCCAACTGCTGCGCGTATTCTTGGGCTACTTCTGAGTCCCGTAGCCGCTCGATGTTAAGCCGCGGCGTTTGGCTTCGACGCGAGTTGTTCACCGTCGAAAGTTTTGAGCGCATACATACAGCAACTAGGTAGTGATCCGAATCTATATTCACACTGCGGTATGTGCGAACATTGGTAATGTCAGAGAAGAATTTTCCGTCGATTAGAACCTGGTCGATTTGGTTCTCGGTTAGGTTATCGGGTGATCTCCAGGTGGTCTTATGGATATCTTTGCGGGGAAGAAGGTGCTTCGGACTACCATACCACGAGAGGCAGCAAAATTGACGCATCGTTGGCCGTTGTCGTTAGATACGGCATGCAGACTGTTCCACCCGATCACCGGTCTGTACCTACATCACCTCTCGTCCTACCTTTGCGTTCATGTCGCCAACAACGAGTTTCACGTCACGCGGAGAGCATCCGTCATAAATCTGCTCCAGCTGCGCGTAAAACATCTCCTTCTCATCGTCGGGTCTCCCTTCGTGTGGGCAGTGTACGTTGATGATGCTGTAGTTGAAGAAACGGCCTTTTATCCTCATCTTGCACATCCTTGCGTTGATCGGCTGCCACCCGATAACGCGTTGTCGCATCTTGCCCAACACTATGAAGCCAGTTCCTAGCTCTTCCTAGCATTTCTTACTCAGCCGCTGGATACCAGAACAGACGCTGTTTGAGCCGCACCTCCTGGTGAACAGACGCTCGAGACGTACCTTCTCAATCTAGCTGATGTCAGAAGGACAACAGTGCCCAGGCTGCACTACCAGCTAAGTTCGCAACCCTTAGCTGGCGGTCTTTGTCATCGTTTGACCCGTGGAAGCGTGAGGTAGGAACTTGTGAGGACCAGAGCTGTGTTGAACGCTCCTTTCTAGTTGTTGACTCACCGTTTTGCAGCCCAACTTGTAAAGAGATGTCTCTAATAAATTTCTCTGCGCAGTAGCGCAACCAGGATTTGGTTTTGGTAGAAAAAAACAATTTCTGGACAAAGGTATTCAAAGGACTAAACAACATTTTCAAATTTCAGTTTCTCTCGTTTGCTCCAGACATACCTTTTTGTATGAACTTACACCACTATATAAAGGATTCTGTTGTAACTGGTGCAATTTTTCAAAACATCCCAAAATACGACTGAGGTGGATGAAAGAAGCTTCCTTCCCACAGGATATTTTATTCTTTTCAAAAAATGGAATAGATTCAATATGAATAGTTAAAAAAGTTCAAATTCAAATGTACTGATAACGATTTAAATATTTATTCATTGTGGTTTGTTCGGAAGTTCATCCATAACTGTTTCTTCACTTATGATTATGTTTTATGTGCTTTCAGTGATTACATTAGAGTGATAGCGTTCAATCTCTCTTCGCCTATTTTGTTCTTTTAATACGTTTTCAAGTTTTTCAACAAAAAGTAAGATTTTTCAGCGGCTTAAGTTGCAGTAGGAAACGTTGCGATTATTATTAGCAGTTGGTCGAAGGAAAATCAACATTGCAGATTTTGAAAAATTCCCAGATTGTTAACGAATATTTCGACATTTATTTTTCATGAGGGCTTGTCTGCATTCATCGATTTCTCTTTATCATTGCCATTTTTGCATTACTACAGAAAACTGTTTCACTTTTCGTAACATGTTTTCGTGCATTAGTAGTTTATGAATTCTCGCTTCAGAAACAAGAAATATTAAAGATTTATTTTAATTTGACAAAGTTTTTAGTGAAACAGAGGATTTGTGATTTCTCAGCGTCGATTTGTAATTATTCAGCATATAAACCAAACTACCATCCCTTTTAAGCTTTTATCGGATTAGGATTGTATTCATAGGAATTGAAAACAAAAGAAATTGTTTTCCAACACGTGCCCTAAAGGTCGTAAAATTCGGCTCAATGCTGCGCCAACTAAAGATTGTTGAAGCTTTGGATGTTCAGCGGCTGAAAATCCCAATATCTACTTGTATGTCTGAAAAACGTCTTGTCTCTAGCAAGCTTGTGGTTTATTTATCAGTATAAATGAGAAAATTTTGTGTTAAAGTAACCTTTCTAAAACTCTGCTGAAGATGACTCCTTAAAGTTCTCCACACTTTTGCAATGCCTACAAAGATTTCTTTATAAACACCTCCAACTATGCAATACAATTTGCGCTCAAATAAAAACAAAACTGGGTCAGAGAACACTGGGAGAAATGTAGAAAATACGCCCAAAAGTGGAATCGTAAACGAGGGCATGGTTTCATATAGTGACGTTGTTAAAAATAATGTAGATTCTGTGCTTGAATCATCTTTAAGTGCCGTAGCAAGTCAAAAAGGTGAATGGAGGGCTGTTAGTAGGAAGGTTTATCGAAGTGCGGGTAAAACGCCCATGACGGATATGGGTAAAACTGGTGAAATACTTAGGAGTTATAGTTGACGAAAAACTTAATTTCAACGAACATATTGGCTACATAATACGTAAAGCAGCATCAAAGTTTGGGATGTTATGTAAAATCAACAAATATCTGACATTCGATAACAAAATAATGCTATATACAACTTTAATCGCCCCACATTTCGAATACTGCGCTTCGATACTGTTTCTGGCTTCAAAACGACAAATGAGAAGGATGTAAACTGTGCAGAACCGGACAATGAGATTAATATTAGGATGTGACCGAAAGACTTCAAGTCGACTTATGAGAGAAGTTCTACAATGGATGTCAGTATCAGAGAGAACAACCTTCCGAACACTCACACTTGTTTTTAAGATAAGAAATGGATTGACACCGAAATATTTGACAGAGAACGTGCAAAACGGATCAGACGTGCATCGATATGCGACACGAAGAGCAAATGACTTTCGACTACCAAATTTGACAATGACGGGAACACAAAATCATTATTTTTCAAAGGATTTAGACTTTTCAATTCACTTCCAGATGAAGTGAAGTATGAGACTAATGAGAATCGATTCAAGCGGAAATGTAAACCATTAATAAAAAATCTGATGGAAACTTAAGAAAACAAGACGATGGACATACGCGGGAGTCAGGCGAATAAAAAAAAGGATAGAAGACGATGACACGAATAAAATATCAAATTGACAAGAAGATGACACTACGAATAAAATATCAAATTGATAAACCAAGGGTCTGTCTCAATTGCTTTGTAAAATAAGTCTGAACTTAAATTTGACAGTTCGGGAATTAGTTCCCCTCCAATTAATCTACAAACCGTCAAATTAAATTTTTGTCTGGTCCATTTTGCAATTATTGCCGATTCAAATTCAACCCCAAGTGCAAGCAGGTTAACACAAAATAGTGTCGCACCACCACCAAATCGAACAGCGAACAACTCACTTGTGACGCGCCTCAACTTGTCGCGCTTCAAAATAATTTTTCAGGGGTGGTGCTGCATTCTTAGGTATTTTATTATGTATCTGGTAGAAATCAAGACCAACATTTATTTATAATTATTGTTTTCTCGGGCCTCGTGCGTCGCAGTTGATATGTGAATAGTGCGCTGTGTTCATGAAAATCGTAAGAATGCAGCGCCACACTAAAAAACTGATTTCAAAATGCGGCGAGCTGAGGCGCGTCGCGAGTCTCACTGGCGCGATCCGGTTTGGTGGCGGTGCGACAATATGAATACAGCGCACTTATCATCTATGTCCTTTTTTTCTACTTGATTCATAATATCATCAACAAAGTTAATTGAAGATGAGTTTCTAATTCTTGCATTTACTTAAACTTATTTTCTGCTTTACAAGTTTATGGCTGCTGTTTCTCTACTGATGGATAATAATCATTACTGATTTAAATGATGCGTAATGGACAAATATGTTATGAATGTCTCGTCAGAATAAAAGAAAATCTGCACGTATCCATAATAGTTTTTCATAATCCCATTAGTGTGAAACCAGAAGAGAGACCGCGAAATGAAGTTCTCTACGTTTTATGATGAATTAGTGCATAGTCAGTGTGAGCGCAAAATTCTTGAGTGGGCAAATATTATTAATACTCTAAAGAAAAAAAAAAATCAATTTTTTACAAATGTTCTAAACCAGTTTTCTTATCCAAAATTGAAGCAAGGTTCGTGAAAATTTATCACTGCACGACACTTGCTGGAATGCCGCAAAATGTTTTCTACAAAGAATTTTTCAATTTGAGCGACAATACTGTTGTTTTGTTTTAATTCTCTAGAGCGTCATACATAAGATTTCAAGTTCAGTCGACTCTCCACATCTCGATGTTCTACATCTCGATATCTCTCCCTATGTCGATGATTGCTTCAGTCCCTTCGTTCTGCATATATTTTCACTCTCCATATCTCGATATCCTCCTAATCTCGATATCTCCCTATCTCGATGTGATTTTCGTTCCCGATTTTATCTCCACATGTCGATATGCCCATTATCAAAGGTAACTAGACTGGATTTTAGAGAGTCAAATCAATTTGCGAATTGTGTGAAATTTCACCTCAATCGGTTAAACTATAATTCAGTATGGGATTTACTACAGCAAAACTCACTTTTGCAAAGAAATATTGCCAAAGAATGCTCATTAACTTCTATAATAAATTTGAACGCAGGCCACGATATGTAATTTCATGATGAAGAACATTAAAAAGTTATGCAAAGAAAACCGATCAGCTAAGGCTGATTTGCTACTGGAAAGGAATCGCTCAAGAAAATTCTCGCTGATCCCTTGCAAAAATTTTCTACAGCGAATCCCGTTTGAACTGACATTTCTTTCAAACTGCGGGAATTTCCCATGCAGCAAGATAGATCAAGAAATTATTTGTCAGTAGCAAACCAGACTTAAGGTGAAACATCTCAGAATCCAAAGATGGCTGCAACAATGGCCGATTTGCGCCCCTACTCACATTTTAAAGGCACTAAACTGGAGAAATAGTTTGCAAACGTTTCTGATCTTTTTATTTTAAGTTTTCAGCTTGTGCCCAAAGCTAAAATAATATGCTGTTGTTGGATGCTCTCTTCGCGAGATTTAGGCCTTTGAAGTTTTAATGAAATCATAGAAGTTGATTCCAAACTGTTTCACCTTAAAGCTAGGTATGCTGTTCTGCTCAAGAAAAGTAAAAATTTCTGCGGAAGAAACGGTCAAGAAATTTTCTACAGTGAGCTCCATTTGAATTGACATTTCTTTTCAACTGCGTACTGCGATCAAAGTAAAATGCTGTCTTCACCATTTCTTGCAAGAAATTTCCCACGCATCGAGATCCTCTACAAAAAATCCCTTAAGCAAAGTGCATACTTACCATGAGAGTATATTTTCTGATGGGGCTAATATCCTCCTAGGCCCCTGTATGTGTATACACAAATACACTTAAATGATCAAGGTAGATATTATTGAATCACAATTTTTTATCCAAAAGAATGTTGAAAAACGAAAATGGATGTTAAAACGTTGAAACTGTTTTGTAAAATTTATCCGGATTGGCACCAAAAATTCCTCGAAGAGCGCCGTCAAAACATTCAAATTTTACGACAGAAATGTCTGAGAAACATTTACCTGAAACATTACAGAAAGAGCCAAAAATCTCTACCTTCTATACCTTACAATTCCCATATTAAAAAAAAGTTGATGTCTTTTTAAATAACAAAAATCTATGAAACATTATCGCTAAGAATATTGTCTTGCTGTTTGAGTTTGATTAGCTAACGCAGCTCATACTTCCTTTAACATAGTGACTTAAATGACCCTTTACGTGGAAAAGTGAATTTTGCCGCAAATAGTTACTTTTTAGTTACCAGGTAAAAAGTGACTCGCTAACAGCCCTGTAACTATTCGTTTCATCCAACCTAGAAATGTTTTGTGCGACCATCCGGATTGAACAACTTATCCCACCAAGGAAGCTTTATAGCTCGGTTAAAAAGCTAGATACGGAATCTCTCCGACGTTGGATTTTTCTCGGAATCTATGCTAGATACCTAACTTCGGAAGTGGTGCATTCGATTCGCATCCGGATGCACTATAGTGCGCCCTACTTGCAAAGCAGGGTTTCTTGCATGGATACTGAACAAAATCCGGCGAATTGCATCTTCTAACTTACAAAAGGTTCCTTGGGGCAACTGGAAGATCAGACCGACCACATCGGTAATCGAAGTGGGAACAAAAACGTAAACGGTATCCATAATAACAAACACGAACTAGCGAAATAATTCGCGATCTGTCAAAAATAAGTCTCCTCTGAAGCAGGCTTATTTTTGACAGATCGAAATCAGATGGGAACTAATTTCCGAACTGTCAAATTTAAGTTCGGACTAATTTTGACAACGCAATTGAGACAGACCCCAAGTCTTGTAAGCCTCCCCTTTACAGCGTATGGGGTGGAGGAAGAGTTCGAAAGTTGAAACTCCTATGGAAAAAAATAATAAAAAAAAACTTCTAGATGAATTTCTTCAAATAATAAATGAGGTGTTCCTCCAAGAGTTCCTCTACAAATCTCTCCAGAAATTTCTCTATGAATGCTACCAAGAACTCCTCCAGAAATGATTTCAGGTATTTACCTTGAATTTTGTCAAAGATTCATCTACAGAATTTTGTAGAAATTTCTCCAGGAAATAAATTCATCAGCATTTTATATAACTATAACTCCAGGTACTTCCATGATTTTCGAAGGATACTTTCATAAACTGCGTCTAAGGATTTTCACAGACATTTTATATTCACTCCATCGCCGATTCAAAGTATTTCGGCTCACAGGTCCAATACCAAAGATGTACTCGCACAAAGATGAGATTTGAAAACTGGAACCTCGACTTGAAATGCGCAATGAGGCATCTTCCGTGATTACACCTGCTGCTTTTGCTCCACCTCGCGATTCATCGCATACCGGTTTCGTTGCAAAGAGTTCGCTTCTTACAAACTGGACTACACTGGAGACGAAGTTCAAAGAAAGAAAAATCCAATCAAGCAAAACTCGTACTTCAACTCGCTCGGTGAATCCATAAACATGGCCCAGATTGAGCCGCGCAACAAACACTTTACCAATAGCCGGATTGATCTTCTTTCTTCGGATTCGAAAAGCGGGGGTGTGAATTTGTTTCGGTTCGAACGGATCCGTATTCCCGGTGAGTTGTCGTAGACGAGGTCATACGTATGCATGACAAACGGGTACCGAGATGGATGGAAACGAAAATGAAACCAAGCTAAGCGCTCTGCATGCAGAGTATCTAGGTCTGGGAACGGAATAAGGATGCAACAATGTTCCAAGGGTTTTTTCTTATTCCTTCGAGTACGAGAATTGGAGATGGGGACGGTTCCGATAAGGATGCGGTGCTTCCTTTATTCGTGTTCTATTCATGAGAGTCGATGGTGCATCGCAAAGCAGCAGCAGCAACGAGATGCACCTACAAATGGGAGTTGATATGGGAATTTGTGTGCAGCTGTCTTGGTGCAGAATGTTGGTTTTCCTTCATTGAATCTTTAAACCATGATGAAGAAATCGGACAAGTGGATGGGTTTTTTGCCTTTATGGGTCAAATAATAGTAATAAATATTTCTTTATTAGTAATGTTAGATTAGAATTAGAAATGAATGTAATGTTTGGTTTGAAATATTACATTCATTTCTTATGTCTCGGCAGCACTATCATCCTTATATGGTAAACTGGCAATTATAAATATTCACTTTATTAACCCTCGATATTTCTTTTAATTTCAATTCAACATTTCTTCTCTTATTTTACTTTCAGGTAAACGAAAACACAATTGACATGTTATATGTATGGATCATCAATAAGTTATGGTATGCTTCTAGAATTTAAAACCATCTTTCACTTGCTTCTATCTTCCACTATTAATCTGTCACAGTTGATATATTTGTTTATAGCATTTCATAGAACCAGAGACGTTTCCCTACGTTTCCAGTCTTTTATCGTTGTAGCACGCCTCTCTTTACACCTGATACATAGGCAGTCTGCTAACCAAACAGCAAACCTCTCTGCCACCTCTACACGAATGTACTGGCGTAGATGCAGGGGTATATCCGGTCTACTGTGGGTGCCAGTTCTAAATTCAACACCAATTCCTCCACCCTTCCCTTCATTGATCTGCATTCTGACGTGGCAGGCGTCATTGTTACCTAATAATAGCAGATCACCAGCACTTATACGCAGCGGGTATCTATTAGTCTCAAGCAGTCATTTGATTGATTCCTTGTGTAAGTGCAGCTGATCTGGCGATACTGGAGTAGCAACCACGGGCGGCCAATCAAGCTCAAACTCAATCATTGAACAGATAGGCAATTTGCTATCAGTCCACGTTAGGTCTTCTTTCTTGCAATGATAATATAATGCATATATCGCATGATATTATGACTATTATTTGCATATAATTCGAATACCAATTTCTATGAATTTTCCAACAATTGTTGATTAGATTATGAAGAAATATAACAAAAAAATCACTTGCCCAAAAAATTATTGTTGTTCAAAGCAGTACCAAAAAATCTTTTAAATGTTCTATAACTAGCTCTATCAGCCAGATAGGTCCTGCCAGGAAGCCAAACGTTTTTTAGACTGTTTAAAAGTCACGCAATCTCCCAACCACTGGTAAATGCGAATTCGCCACCTTCGTGCACAGTAAGTTCAACTATCCAACCCCGTCCACTCTGACATTCCTCCACAATATTCAGCTCCCCGCTTCATATTTAGTTTCGACTTTGCTCGAGAATCAAAGACTACCGAAAAAAAAAACATAAACAGAACACAGGGCCTCTTCGGTTCGAAACGTGCAAAGAGAGCCCAGGCAAAATAAAAAATAAATACAGATTCCAAAGCCGGAAAGAGTCCCGTGTCTTAATGCGGCGAAAGCGATTTATGTCTAGACGATGTGGAATATAAATGAGCTTTGTTATTACTCTTCTATGTTCGCTTCGTCCGATGGTGTCTTCTCCTTTTTTTCACTTTTAAAGGCTACGCTGTTCGCAGAGTTTCGCAAAGCCTTCGTGTCTTCCTTTTCGAATCGAAACTTCCTTGGCAAAAATGTTTCGCGGAAGGACGAACCATTGCCTCGCTGTGTAGTGTAATCACAGACAAACAGATATAACAGAAAAAGTATCAAAAAGTATCGCAAATGCTAAACATACTGTATTTGGACTTCCGGAAACAAGGTGGCGATAGCGCTCAAACGTAAAACTCGAACAAACGTGATACGAACGCCATGACTGAGTAGTTGATTATCTTCCAAAAGTTAGAGCACTATTTTGCTGTACGATGAAATTAATTCGAGTGTTAGGTCAGTTGTATGTGGTGTGGTGCCCTAGAAGTCCTCTGCTCGGCAAAATTATGCCTTCAGATTTGTATGTTAATGATGGGCTATTTCGCCATTAAAATATTCCTGTTGGAATGTAGTCGGTTTCGACGACCTAGAGGGGGAAATCGTCGAACGCATATGTGTTGTGTTTAGGCTTTTCAAACTGTATGAAGTCGGTAGCAGTTGTGGGAATTTGAGCCTGAAGGGCTTTTTCAAGAAGTCGTTGTAGGGGTTTTCTGTTTAAATGATAATAAAAACATATTGGAAAATATTTAAATGAGTGAGTGTTTAAAGGATTTGAAATTTGAGGAAAATTTGTTTAAAAGTTCTACAAACACGTTCTTTATAGCCTCATGATAATGTCCACGGCTATAAACGCAAGCCTTGCTGAAGGTGTCTGTATACGATTTCCAGAAGGTTTAGGTTCTTTTTGTAGTGTAAATTTTCTTGACTTTTCTTATTATAACCCATTCTCACTTCCCAGACAACCAGAATGAGCTAGGGCTTGATCTTGATTGGCCGCCCGTGGTTGCTATTCCATATCGCTAGATCAGCTACACTTACACAAGGAATCAACCAGATTCCTGCTTGGGACTAACAGCCACCCTAAGTGTATAAGTGCTGGTGATCTTCTATTTTTTTTGGCAACAATGGCGCCTGCCACGTCAGAATACAGATCAATTTGGGAAACGGGGAGGAATTGATGTTGCATTTAGAGATGGCCCACAGTAAACGGGATATACCCTCCAGTTCATGCAGGAAGGTAAAGGTAAGTTAATTTTTATGGCAGAGAGGCTTGCTTTTGTAAGCTGATTGCCTAAGTATCAGGCGTAAGGAAAGGCGTGCTAAAATGATGGAAGAAGGAAAGCGTAGGGAAACGTTTGTGTTGTCCGTCTCTAGTTCTAGTAAATGCTATGAATAAATAGATCAGCTGTCATAGATTAAGAGTGGAAGATAGAAGCAAGTGAAAGTACAAACTACCAAGTACGAGGAAAGGGACAGGCCTGGGATTGAACCCAAGTCCTTCTGTTTATGAAGCAGAAGTGGTAGCCATTATGCTACCAACTCCGTCATTTACTTAAAATATGATTAATTGTATGCTCAAAAAACGGCAACTTGTCTCAGAACTAAGACATAACCAGACAAACAGACGTAACATTCGTCAACCGAAATTAGCGAACAAGCCCCTTGGTATGTAAGCACTTAATTGCATTGACATTCACTAGTATTCACAATGATGCAGACGTTCAGGGATTCAAAATGTGTGTAAAAATGTATGTCTCAGGCAAACGTGAAATTTAAATCCACCATAGGGCTTCGAACGATACTGATTGAAGGCAGGTTGATCATTGAAAAGCGAAGAAATATGTGGCTTGTATGAATTTGTTCTTCCTCTGTTTTGGTTTTTATCTGTCCATTTAAAAACAAAGTACTCTTGCTAGTTTGGAAGATGTTTAACAAATTAATGTATGGATAGAGCTTTTGCTTTGTTGATTGGAACTTACGCCCCAGCATGGGCCAAAAAAGTTTTACTATCTATGAACAAAAAAATCTAATACTATTAAACAAATATTTGCAATATATTGTTATTAACCTTTACGTAACCGATCCCCGAAATCAACATTTGAATAAGTTGACCGTTCCGGAACAGCGAGGCCGGTTCCACCAGGGCCCCTGTGGGGACATTTCCGTTTTTTATCCACAACATACCATGCGATGGCTAATCTTCAAGAATTCGAGAGAACTTGTCATTAAATGAAGAAAAATCGAAATATGTGGTCACTCCAGAGCTCTTGGCACGGGTTTCGCGAGGGCCTCTTTGGGGACATTTCCGTTTTATGACCAAAACATACCGTGCAACATCTCAATCTTCGTCAATCCGGAACAACATTCCAATAAATGAAGAATAAACTAAATACAGTGTTCCCATGAACAGAACCGATGTTAACCTTTTGTTTGAACCTTGCAAGTTGTGTTGAACCGCAAACGCACTTTGTCTCTGTACCAATGTATCACGCCAACCGGTGCATGTGTTCTTCGGTTCAAACTTTGGTTCAAACTTAGGTTCAAATAATGACACAAAGCAGACAGACAGAGAACCTTGGTGGATATATTGCTGACAACTACGAATAAAGCTCGCCTAGCAGTCATCTCCCACGCGGGCCGGCCCAAACAGCACAGGTCAAAAACGTGGGCCAAGCCAAGCAGTAAACGCTGATGCTTTTCAACACTCAAGTAACGGGATGTCTAGCAGCGTTGTGAGCCACACTAGCACACTCATAAAACATGAACGGTAGGCGTACCTCGTTGCTTATACCTTCCCTACAGAGAACGGTTGAAATTCACGCGGATAATTTTCTACGATCTTATATGGAACCTCTTTATACAAATTGCAAGTCCCTTGAGGCTTGAATAAATGTTGTATTTAGGCATATCAACTAAGATCAATATTTTAGGTAACAATTGGTGGTAACTTAATAAATAAAATCAAGGATTTTACTATATCATACAACAAGAGATGATAAGTAGAAATTGATAAGCAAGGATTTCAACTCTTTTCGGTCTGTCCGTTTTGTGCCATCGCCAAAGTTTGAACCGCGATTCCAATCGAGGTACAAATGGGTTGGTTTTCGAACCGGCGTACAAACCAATGTTCACCTTATATATGTTTGGGTTTAGGTTCAGTTTCGAGCGTTTCGGTTTGCACACGAGAAAAGAGTACAAGGAGTACAATAAATAAAGAATGCACTTGCTACTCACAGATCTGGCCACTCCACAGCACAAGAATCAGATTCCACCAAAAACTCTTTTGAAACTTTACCGTTATAACCACAAAACATGATGTGCCACGGGTTAAGCATAATGAATTCTAAAAAGTATTCCAAAAAAGGTTTTTACGATTTTGGAGATTTGGATTCTTGTCATGCAGATCTTCATGAGTACGCCAATAACCTTGCCAGGAATGCACTAAGTAACTAGACCATCAGAAATCCAACAATAATCCTTAAAAGGTTTTGGCTAGAATATTACCAAAAATTTGCTGTGAACTTCGAAGAATTTATCAATATCATCAAAAGTTTCTCTATTAATGACTCAGGGTTTCTCAATAAATTTGTTGGAAAACTTAAAAAGAATATACTATGGAACTCCCCATGCATACACCATAAAAAATTCGGCCAAACGTCTTTTCCGTCAATCATACTGCTCATTTACGAATGGAGGAATACCACGCGCAAAAAACTAAAATAAAAATCTTTCAGTTTGCCACGAATTTCATCAGTAATTAAACAATAATCTAGCCAAGAATTTGTCAAACACCAAGATTAGGTTCTACAATGAAAATATCCTTAATGAGACCCTCGTTGAACCTGTGTTAAGTGCTCTGGAGATGCCACAGCAAATAATGCCTAGCTCATGTTTCGTTTATTGATACGTTCTTTCGAATGCTTATAGACTTAGACGTCGCACGGTATGTTTTGATCGTTAAATGAAAAAGTCTCCATGTAGGCTCTGACGAAGCCTGTGCTAGATAAGAAAAGGGCTCTGGAGTGATCGAATCAGTTGAAACGGCCTTGAGAATAAATTGGAAATTTCACCAGAGAAACTTTGGTGGAAGTTGTATAAGTACTAAGTGGCAAGTTCTGAAGCATGACAATTGATACTGACTTATATTTATAGGCCTTGTTCTTTCGATTTCCCGAAAATTGAGTCGTCGCACAGTGTGCCTTGGACTTGAAATTAAAATGTCCCCAAACATACCCTGCCGGAACCTGTTCCAGGTGCTCTGGAGTGATCATATTTGTTGAAACCGAAATTATCCTTCGTTTATTGACATGTTATATCGAATGCACAAAGATTGAGACGTCGGACGGCGTCTTTTGGGCATAACATGGAAATGTCCCCAATGAGGCCCTCGTGGAACCCGTTCCAGGAGCTCTGAGGTGACCACATCTGTTCGTACCAAGTTTTTTTTTTCACCTTTCACTGACATGCCTGCCGAATTCCTGAAGATTCAGACGTCGCATGGTATGTTTTGGATAAAAAAACGGAAATGTCCCCACAGGGGCCCCTGCGGAATCGATTGCGCTGTTCCGGAACGGTCCTCTTATTCAAATTTTGTTAAATGATGACAATCGATCATTATCTATCTTTCAACATTAAAATATCGTTGTATCATCTGCAATAATTAAAAAAAATAATCCCAATTCCAAAAATTGGCACCATTGTGACCCCAGTACAACACGGAATATCTCCGGCATGATCCTGAATTCAGCATTGTCCATTAACCCTTCCATTACCAACCCCTAAACGAGTGTTGAAAAAAACATTGTGACATTTTTATTTTTTGATATTTTTAAACCAAATTTTGACACAACAAGCGGATATCCTTCTAGTTCGAGGGCTTGGACAGAATTTTAGGATTGGCCACCTGGTTCCGGAGTTATTCCGGAATCAAAATGGGTGTTTCGAAATGGCCACTTTCGAAAAAGTGAATTTGCAATATGAAATCAGCTGATTTTTCACAACTATTAGCTCTATAACGATGAGCACGGATGTCAAGGCCATCATGATCATTGCATGCCACGGATCACAATTTCCGGTTGTTCCGGGGAACCGGTTCCGGGGCCGTTTTTGGAAGCGAGTAAATACTATCAAACGACACATCAAACTTCATGATTTTTCTAATGATTGCATTCTATGACTGAGCTGCACAGTTCAGAATCCATTTGGCCACTTTGGAACCGCTATCTGGTTTTCTGGGAAATCGTTTGCGGGATCAAAAGATGAATTTATAGTGTCTCTCTCTCTCTCTATGTCTTTTGCATACATTTTCACCCTCCATATCTCCTCCTCCATATCCTCCTTATCTGGATATCTACCTATCTCGATGTGAGTTTCATTCCAGATATTCTCTCCATATATCGATATACCCATTATCAGAGGTTACTAGACTAGGTTTCAGTGAACCAAAACAATTTTCAAATACAAAATGACGTCTGTTTTTTTTTATTTTCCTGGTAACAGAGTGATTTTCAATCTGGTGTTCATTTACACCAGGCCTGCACAACCTTTTTGAACCGCGGGCCATAACTCAGAAACAATATTCTGCGGCGGGCCAAACTTTTTTTAATACAGAAATTTCAAAAATGTTGGTGGGATGAAGTTAAATTTTCATTTTTTTTGCGGAAATGTCAAAAAGTATTTGCTACTATGATAATCTAGATAATTCTGTGAGAATTGTGCCTATGATTACGCCTTACGCGCAGGATTCTTTTAGAAATTCTTCAGTTTGAGTTTCAGTTTGAAAACCTTGACCAGAGTTTGATAAGATTGGAGCCCTGGATTAAAAGATAATTTAGTAAACAATTTTGTGAGAATTTTCCTTAATATTCCACAGAACCACACAACCATACAATTTTAATCCTCATAAGATTTAGTATTTTTTCATATACAATTTTTTGCACAATTTAAGGAATTAAGCAAATTTGTATGGATAAAAAAACATGTGTGTATCTACAAGTATTAAGTAAGAAATTTAAGAAACTAAAGATTGAATAATCAGCCTTGATTGTTTAAATATCTAGTTCTAGAGTTTCTAGAGCAGTGAAGGGGCCAGATATAAGAAAAATCTTCAAGCTCTTCGCGGGCCGCACAAAATTGAGCGGCGGGCCGTACGTTGGGCAGGCCTGATTTACACAAATGTTCTTTGTCTCGATCTGTCCCTATCTCGATGGTCCCTTCGATATCGAGATGTGGAGAGTCGACTGTATCACAGTTTTACAAAGGTGTCTTTTTGAGTTTCTGCAAAAAAATCTGTAGACAAGTTTTATTAGATTGCAAGATGTCATATTTGAAAAAATACGTAATGAATTTGAGATTATTTTTTGTTATTCCTGAAGACTCCTGAAGCTATTCCTTGATGAGTTTTTGAACTAATTTGTGTTGCAATTTCTAGAGTTGGTATCCAGGAATTTTCAAAAAGTATTCTTTCGTATTTTTCCAGTATTTCTCCTGTTATTTTAGTTATTTTTAAGTGATTTAAGTGATCCTGGATACAATTTCAACGGAAAGATCTTCAAAAAAATGTTTTTTCTTAGAAAAAACTTCTAGTGAACTTCAGATAATGTTGCAAAAATTTTCAACAAATCTTCTAGAATACGACTAGTGAATAAAATTAATAAATCAATTTTTTGAAGAGCATTTGAAATAATCACACACACGTTCTTGGTACTATGCTACTTATAACTATTACAATCAACGTTTGTTCATTGCACTATAGAGGGATTCCACGGAGGCATGCAAGTCGATTCTGATCGACCATTTCAAAAATATCTGAAACTTTGCACAGTTTTTCAGTTCCATCTAAATCGTCATTTTCCGATATCAAATCTTCAAGTTGAGTCACGACTAACTTTTCAAAAGGGTTTATGTGAAAATGGTTCAAAAATATTCAAAAAGCTGCACAGCAAAAACGGTTCGTTCGATTGTTAGACAACTAAAGAAACAAAGTTAGACAACTAAATAAAGATTCCAAAAAAAATACACAGTAAAAAAAAAATTTTTTTTGCATTAAAAAACATCATTTTTGTCACAAAAACTCAAATATCTCAAAACCCTATTGGAATACTAACGTAATTTTTTGAGGGAAAACGGTCCATTATATTAGCTATCTACCATAAAAATTTGGTGATGCTAAGCCAATGAACGAAAAAGTTATGACATTTCAAATATTTCACAAATTTGACACTTAGTGAAATTTTTTTTTTCATTGTTAATTTTTTTTAGGATCGCAGTTTGTTGCTGAATTTTTTGTTAAGGGTACCACATGAGGTTAACAAGTTGTTTTCATGATATTTTATTTAATTATTCATAACTATTATAGCATCTATTAGAAAGTTAGACGCGATCCAGTGTTGTGATCTAAAGTCTTGATAGTGTCATATTTTTTATTGTACGTAACTGAAGAAAAATTCTCTCAATAGTGTTGAAACCTTTTGATAAAAGAAACCTATAAGAAATCTAATATTGAAGACAAAAGCTACAAAAAAAGTTTTCTATACAGGTATACGACTAGTTTACCTGCAAAAAGTTTACCTCGTAGAGAACAAGGCGGGTCTATACCCAGGTGATCTAGTATACGTAAAGCAGGTCGGTTTTCTCGGCGCTGGTTTTCTCCACAAAGTTAAAATCTGATTACACCTGGGTATAGACCCGCCTTGGTAGAGAATAGACTTTGTTAATCATATTTGGGAGAAAGCGAGTAACTTCAACAACATCAAAAACATGATAGGTACATACCATGAACATACTCACGAAAAAGCTAAAAATATACTACCACTATGGTTATAAAAGATTTAATTGTAAAATTTTTCTTCAGTCAAGCAAACGACACCAAACTAGTCAGTAAAAACTTAAAAGTGATTTTGTTTATTAAAATCTAACGAGCAACATGAGTAGTCGCTTTCTCAACTGTTGCAGGCCGTTTGCAGAAAAAAAGTGTTCGAAAGAGCTACGAAATCTCACCGAAAGCACCATAGATAAACTGAAAGCGGCTGGTTATGCTCCAATGTCTACATTGAATACAAATTTACGCATTTGTACGTCCTGCCGTTTAAACGTTGACAAACGGGCAATCTGTACATCATCGGTGGATCAGGTTGCAGGAAGTTCGAAAACAACAACGACTGAGGAATTACTAGATGCACCGACAACAACTGAGGAGTTACCAGAAGTACCAAGTGCAGATAGTCTTGCCACGGTACCATCAGCGACATCTGTTTCAACAAATCAATCAGAAGATGAGTGCATCCAGAAGGCCAACATCGAACGCTTCAACGAAGGGATAGCTGGAATAAAAGTGACTCCGATTAAATGGACGAAGATGGGTTACGTCAATTATCCCGAGAAAAAATACCGTGAAATCAACGAAGCTGTACGAAGAAACCTCTTCAAATTAGGACCTGAGGATGTGGAAAATACAGACTACGATGAGGTAATTATGAATATGAAGGAAAGGTTCTCGAATCTAGCCACGACAAGGAAAGAAAAATTATTGATTTTGTCGATGCTGCCAAGCTCGTGGTCTATTCAAGACGCCATTGATGAGTTCAAAACCAATAGAAATACAGCAAAAGAGGCAAAGCAATGCAAAAATAACTGTCTTGCAACCAAAAATGCTAGGTCGAGTACTTCATTAACAGATGAGACAAAAGAAAAAATAATTCAATATTTTGAAGACGATGAAGTAAGTAGAGCTATGCCTGGCCAAAAAGATTATGTATCTGTAAAAAAAGATGGAAAGCGTCAAGCAATCCAAAAACGATTAATGATGACTACTTTGAAAGAAGCGTATACACGCTTCAAGGAAATTAACGAAAATATTAAGGTAGGTTTTTCCTCATTTGCTAGCCTTCGTCCAAGGCAATGCAAGCTTCTATCCAATTCAGGAACACATAATGTTTGTGTGTGCACAACACACGAAAATATTAACCTAATCTTACATAGTTTGAAAAGAATCAATTTATCAAAGGATATTAAAATGTTAACTGGTAGTCTTTTGTGTGAAAATACAACATCAAATTGCTATCTACGATCTTGTTCGGATTGTCCAGATTCTTCATCATTGGAGAATACTTTATTCGCTGAGTTTGAAGAAAATTATATTGATCAGTTATCATTTGAGCAATGAGTGACCACGGATAGGTGTGACCTAGAAACTATTGTAAAACCTGTAGATGAGTTTGTGTCATTTTTTTGCTTGAAATTAGAAAGTTTAATTCCTCACGACTTTATTAAAACAGAGCAATCCCGCTTTTTAAAAAATACGAAAAATACATTACAAGATGGTGAATTTTTAGTCATTTGTGATTTTTCTGAAAACTATAGCTTTGTATTGCAAGATGAAGTGCAGTCCCATCACTGGAACGTACAACAAGCTACAATTCATCCATTCGTTATTTATTTCAATGGAAGTACGCAAATTGAACATTTTAGTTTTATTGTAATTTCCGAAGATTTAAGACACGACTCAGTATCTGTAAATTTGTTCATTGCCAAAATGATTAACTTTTTACGCGTTGATAAGGATAAAGAAATCAGAAAGATATATTTCATGTCTGATGGAGCAGCATCGCAGTACAAAAACCGTAAGAATTTTTCGAGCCTATGTCAATTTAAATCAAAGTACGGAATTGATGCAGAATGGCATTTCTTTGCTACGTCACATGGCAAAGGTCCTTGTGATGCTATTGGAGGAACCATAAAGCGCATGGCCACAAGAGCAAGTTTAGCCAAAGAACGTGAGCATCCAATTAAAACTGCAAAAGAACTATTTGATTGGGCGAATCGCAGAAAAGAAGAAGATTTAACAAAATTATCATTTTGTTTTACTACTACTGAAGAGTACGAATTAACGGCATCAGAGCTCAGCGAGCAATATAATAACGCGAAAACGATCCAAGGAACCCAAAAATTTCACTGTTTCATTCCATTGTCAGAAAATAAAATTAAAGCAAAACTATACTCGAACTGTACTGATAATGATGCAAAAGTGTTCGATATTGTAAAAAATTGAATAACAATAAATAAATAAATAAGTATTAATAAAATGTTTTCATGATCTCATAACGCATACCCAAATCCAAAACTTTTAAAGTTTATATATAACATTTAGAAACTCATCGATCATACTCTAAAAAAAAAAATATCCTGGTAAAAAAAAAAATTATTTTCGTGTAATCTGTTAATTCATTTTAATTTATACATATATACATATACATATAATATTTATACATATACATAATATTTATACATATAATAAACATAATACTAATGAATACATGAAAACGACTTGTTTAATTCACGCAAGGCCCTTAACAATAAAATCAGCAACAAACTGCGGTTCCCGTAATAATTTACACCGAAAAAAAATTTTTTTTTTTTCTACTAAATGTAAAAATTGTGACATGTTTGAAATGTCATAACTTTTTTGTTTATTGGTTTACCATCACCAAATTTTTATGGTAGATAGCTAATATAATGGACCGTTTTCCCTCAAAAAATTACGTTGGTATTCCGATAGGGTTTTGAGATATTTGAGTTTTTGTGTCAAAAATTATGTTTTTTAATGCAGAAAAAATTTTTTTTTACTGTGTGTATTTTTTTTTTGGAATCTTTATTTAGTTGTCTAACTTTGTTTCTTTAGTTGTCTAACAATCGAACGAACCGTTTTTGCTGTGCAGCTTTTTGAATATTTTTGAACCATTTTCACATACACCCTTTTGAAAAGTTAGTCGTGACTCAACTTGAAGATTTGATATCGGAAAATGACGATTTAGATGGAACTGGAAAACTGTGCAAAGTTTCAGCTCAATAGAAAAAAATGAATTAAAAAATTTACCAAATTTTGGTGCTGTTGCTTGGAATCACTCTATAGCTGTAGTCCACCTAGTGAATGACTTTCACTAATCGGGCTGAGTTTTGGTTTGTTATTTGAAAATCTATAACAAAAGAAATTCAGGGCAACCAACATTGACAAAGTTGATTTTTATTTATTGGGCTATAGTCCAATCAAATCGCAGTGCAACCAACGAAATTCGACTTATTACTTATCTATTCAGCGCTTTTTTGACCTTCACAGTTAAACAATTTATCGTATATATCGGCGTTTGAAAATTCTTCCATAGTTATGTTCCGTAAGTGTTCCGACGTGTTTGTGTATATAAAAAGCACATGATATTGAACGGGAAAGTCGGTGAAAGAATGACGGTGAACAGAACTGTTGTTTTGTACGGGACGTTTCATGAACCGGATTCTCTAAAACCCGGAAATTGGTTCCAAAGTGGCCAAATAGGTCCCAGGCGTTGCAGCTCACCCATAGAATGTAATGACCACGAAGTTTGATGTGTTACTTGACAATGTTTATTGATTTTTAATAATTGACCCCGGAACCGAATCCTTGGAATCCCGGATACCGGTTCAAAAGTGGCCCAATGGGTTCTGAACTGTGCAGCTCAGTCATAGAATGCAATCATTTGAGAAATTTGAAGTTTGATGTGTCGCATGATAGTATTTACTCGCTTCCAAATATGGCCCCAGAACCGGTTTCCCGGAACATCCGGAAATTGCGATACGTGGCATGCAGTGACCATGATGGCCTTGTAGACATCCGTGCTCATCGTTATAGAGATCTCTCATTAAAATCCATAGTTTTGTATAACACGTAATCGTTTTTGGAAACAAAAAATCGTCAAAATATATCCTGTTTAAGGACTGTTCATTTTATAAAGTGGACACTTTGTTTATGCTATATCTTTTTTATTTATTGATAAAATCGTAATCGGTTTTCTGTGTATCGTTGACCTATTATTCTAAAATGCTATGAAAATATAAAATCTTTGAAAATGCTTTTGGTTCAAGAGCTAAATAGTTTTTCCAAAAACTCTTAAAAAAAGCTGTCCGTCAAAGTTTAACATTATTTTACGCAAAACAAAAATCCTTATTTTTATGAACAAATTGTTTGTTTGTATCCTTTACTATTCTACTAAAGGTAAAGCTTTCAAAATATCAATTATATTCCACCATTCTAAGACATTAGGTAACTTTAGTGATTGACCCATTTATGGCCAAATTTGCTGATACACCATCCTTTCACTCTCAGCAAAAGAGAAAAGTAAAAAGCGTGTTCAAAACTAGATTGGATTACTTAAGTTTGGATTACTAAAGTATAAACGAAAGCTAAATCGTGAGAATAAACTACAGTCTTAAGTATAAATTTTACTGTTTATGGTAGTTTTACTAAAAAGTATCATACTTTTAAAATCATGTACGCATATTTATCGATCTACAGCAAATTGTAAACAGTTTTCTCCGAATTTTTCAATTGGTAATCTCAGAATAACATATTATGAAAATAATATGTGGAAAATAAAATCGATTTTATTACAGCAGTGTTGCCAATTTTGATGATTGTCAATGTACTTTGATAGGTCTGCTAAGAATAAAACAATTGTGTATCTATTGTGCTTTGAATGTGACGTGGGGACTTACTAAGTAACTCTATGAAGGCGTAAGTTATTTTTCATATGAATACTATATTAGGACTTCCGTCAGGACGTACTTTTACACAAAAAATTCTACTCATATCAATTCCCATCAAATTTAAAAAAAAAATTCTTTAAAAATATACGGGAAAATTGATTTTATTATATATGTAAAATTGTTGCTCCAAAAATAACTTGATTTTTTCCATCAGGCTTCTGATTGATGATGCTTTCGAAGAACAAGCCTTTTTTTTTAAATAGAAAATATAAATTATCGAATTTTCCAGCCAATTTCTTACAATGATTGATTTTGATAACCTCAAAAAATCGACTGATCTAATCGTTGTTCCATATTCGTGTGAAATTTAATTATTTTGGAGAATTTTTATTATCACAACATTGTACAATACTAGTCGAACGATGTGCAAAAAACCGATTGAAATTTCATTGATTAATAAGAAAGATACATCATGCACAAGGTGTCCACTTTATAAAATAAACAGTCCTTATCAACAACTATTTTAATACGAAAAACAACAATTCAACATCGAAATATAACTCATTTGTTAGAATGTCATTGGTTAGAATGATATGATAAGTAAATTGTGCGATAGTTTTTGTATGAACATCAATGTTTTTATTTTTTTTTAATAATACTACCCAGAAATTACGAAAATCCCGTGAAGCAGGGAATCCCGAGAAAAGAAAATCATTTTCCGGGAAACGGGAATAAGATTCCCTGGGAAATGTTCCCTGGCTTAGAAAATCTTATTTTGCAAAGAAACTTCAATTGAAAATTTCAATTTTTACTTATGAAATCAACAAACTACTGTTTGTTTTGAATTGAGTTAGACATTTTCAACAAAAACTTGTGCCCACCTTACTCTATGCGAGATTGAACTTTATCGATTCATGTCAAAAAATAATAATAAGTAATGTGAGAGAAGACCATCGAGGTGTGATGGAAGTATAAAACAAAGCTTGGAATAGTAGTTTCTTTCAAATCCAAACACTCGGAAGTCTTTTCGTTATCTTGTTATGATATTTTGACTTAAGAAGCACTCTTATTTTTTGTTTTATTTCATACTTTCCCTCACTCTTCCATTCCCTTTTTTCATATTACGCAGCAGAAAAATCACGCACGATCACTTTCATGTAAACAATATACTTCCTTATCAAGCTGTTACTGACCTCATAGCATCTTACACAGTCGATATGACTTTTATAGTTGGCACAAGTGATGCCATGCGTTTCCTCTCTCGCCATCAGTAAACAACAATACAAAAATCTTCCGCCAACCAGAAATCTCGCCCAATAGCGGTAGCACAAAAGCGCGTTCATCCCCAATCCAACTCGGAACGTTATTAAAATTTTACAACCGCCGAATTCATCGACGACAACACCTCGATTGTGGCGGTTTCCGCAAATGGACCGAATACAATAATTTGGACGACAATATGCATCCCACTCGGGGTCATAAAATTAAATCGAAAGGCAACACCCGGCGATGGACGCCTCGTAGTTTATGCAAATTAGTGATTGTCTACTGTTCCCGTTCGTAAGAGTAAAACATAATTATAACAAGTGTTATTTATTTCAGATTTTTTTGTTGCAGAATGTGTAATACAAAGCGCTGATAAACCGTTAAAATTGCAAACATCATAACTTGTTTTTTTATTATGATGAAATGTTTGCAGAACACGAATCTGAATAAAACAAACGTTGCTATAAATATCAACAGTTGATACAATTGTGTTTTAATTTTGTTATACCTTCCTGATTGGGTTTTCTCCCCTAACAGAGTGCTCAGTCCTCGAAATGTTCGACCACCGAAATGCTCGGTGTTCTATTTGTACCCACACTGTTTGTGACCATCAGCGGATTCCACGTGGGTGTCAAGAACAAGTTGTTCGACACATCTTCAGTCCCCATTTGCGTGAAGAAGTTGACCCACTCAAGCCATTCTCGATTCGGATCGACCCTGACGAATTCGAGCTCGAACTCGCAGCTGCTGATGTGCTTGAGAGAGGATTGTGTTGTTTTAAAGCCGAGTGCCACTTCACGCACTAGAAACAATCGCGTAATGAGACGTGGATTGTTTCCCACGGTTTTGGGAAAAGAAGAAAACACATAAACAGGTCCTCCAATCAGCTGATCAGACGAGACCCTGAAACCCACTGCGGTCGCATTTCAATTGAGCAACTTTTGATTGAGATATTTGGAGGCAAAAAATAACATCGTTGATGGCCTAAAATAGACGAAACCAAAAAAAAAAGTATCCAACATGTACACTAAGGTGGCCCTGGAAAAAAATCAACTTGTAAAACTTTTAAGCTTCACCTAGTCATTTTTTTTATTTAGACCCCAAAACGCTGCTGAAAAAATTTGAGCGGAATTTGTGAATTATAAAAGGGCTACACGAGTTTGAAGTTTGAATGAACAAAATCGGCCAAATACAGTCAGTAACAAAAAATTGTAATCAAATGCTGATTTTCAATACAAAATACCCAAGATTGGGGCTTCATATCTCATCTTATGGTAGCTCGAATTGGCTGAAAATTGAATGACGAACTCCAAATAACTTGAAGTTTTGCCTGTAATGGATTCATTATATTGCAGTCATTTTCCAAAGAGTTTCAGACGAAAGTAAGTAACCAAAAAAATTTTTAAATTAATTTGCAAATGATAAGTGGCGTCGTTTTTTGCAAAGTTGTGTAACTTCTGACAGTGAAGTGCTTCGAAAATCCAAGAAAAACGGTTCGTTTTCGGGACGCCGAGCATTTTTTTTTCTTTTTCGTTTTCACGCGTTTTGCTCGAGTCCGGTTCACGTTGTGCAAGTGTCAGAATGGATTACTAACTGGTGAGCTCGTTTCATGCAACTTTTCATCGCGAAACAAAAATGAAAAACTAGTTCTAAGTAAGAGTCGTATTTTTCCTCCTTATCCATGGATTGCATCACCGACCAAAAGTGACCCCAGTTTGTTTTCTTTCCTCACAAACAAACACCCTTCCCGTGGTGGTTGTGGAGAAGCAGAGGTATTGTTTGTCTCTAGAAGCAACAACCATTACACACTAACATTCCTTTTCCCATCCCAACTGACTGTGAGGGCTTGGCCGGCGCCGTTATTGATCAATATGAGATCTGCTAAAATGTGCGCTTCGAGAGTAAACGGAAAGTCTCATACCTTATTAATTAAGATCGAAGTGCAATTCTCACCGGTTTCGATCAATCACGGAATAGCAATCATTGGCATGTACAGTCTTTGCTATGCTATTTTTTGTTATGCTACAGTGCCACCAATGATCACTAGAATCACTAGAAACTAGAAACGTTTTTCCAATGTAATTTGTCGTAATTAATACAAATTTAAAGCTTGTTAGAGCCCCTCAGCTTTAACGGATTCTATCTAAATCTTTACAGTAGCTTCTGGGTACCTAGTCTAAATAAACAATTCTCGAAGGTTCAATCATTATGCATCACCCTATTGCTTACATGCACCAGCAGGGGGCTCCACGCAGGCAGTGGTCGGCAATTGCGTACTAGAGGCAATCAATCACGTCCCGAGGCGGTGCGTGTTCGAAAGTTCACTGTGAAACTTTGATTTCAACAATGTGCCTAACCATCTTCTGAAGGTTCTGAAAATGGGACTGGAGAGATGAATGAAAATCACAACTTCGTCGAACCAACCGACGACGACAACAACGACTCAAACGATAGGCGTGACTGCGTTGGTGATGGTGCTGGAAATAGAAGGAAACGTGCAAATTGACGCCAAAATTGTACATTTGAGAAACACGTGCGAAAGTTACTATGCTATTGGGTCGGGCGAAGCATACATTTGCAGGCCGTTGCTCGGAGGGTTCCATCAATCATGTTCTGGCCTGAGTGGCAAAGTTTCGTGAACGCACGTTACTTTAGATTGCTGTTGAAACTTGTTTCGTTCGAACGATTTGCTTACAACTTTAAATGAACTGGGTAGGAATTTGGCTACCGAAAGGTCTAAAAGATTTGTTTTTCCTATGCATGAGTAGTAGCTTGGGGCCTTCCTTATCTGAGTGGTTAGAGTCCGCGGCTATAAAGCAAAATCAAACTGAAGGTATCTGGGTTCGATTCCCGGTCGGTCCATGATCTTTTTGTAATGGCAATTTTCTTGACTTTCCTGGGCATAGAGTATCATCGTACCTGCCACACGATATACAAATGCGAAAATGGCAACATTGGCAAAGAAAGCTCTCAGTTAAAAACTGTGGAAGTGCTCATAAGAACAAGCTGAGAAGCAGGCTCTGTCCCAGTGAGGATGCCGTAATGCCAAGAAGAATAAGAAGTAGTAGTTCCCTCCGTATAAGGCTAATACTCTTTGCCCCTTGAAGTTCTGTGGAATTCTGAAAAATATATACAGTGTTATGAATTTTAGTTCCTTCTTTTCTGAATATCTCCAGATTTTTTAAAGAAATAAAAAAAAAACAAATAGACAATTTACACCGTCTTCAGCCAAGCTGCACAGGCTGAACGATCACTAACATTAGGCAATGAACAACACGAAACACCCAGTAGTCCAGTGATGAATTTTTCGTTTGACGAAAAGTTTCCACCGACTGGAGCGAGAATCGAAACCACGCTTCATGGCACAATACGTCTGCGACTGACGATGATATATAGTAAAAAACAAACGCAATAAAAATTACGCTCATCTGAGAATTATGAAATTGGTATTTTCCGAATAGTTCACAAAAATGTTGAATCGTAAGTTTATGTAAATTTTTCCCAGTATACAGGAATTTATAATTGTATTTCTACGAACTCACTGAAAATAAATTGATGGATTCATACGATTCTCTTCTCGGATAGTTTATCAACGTACCTCTACAAAAATTTGTAAGGATTGTTACGCTATGCCTGACCCCTTACTGATTTCTTCAGATGTTTTCGAATAAATAGTGCAATAATTGTATTGGAATCGGTATTCATTGCCCCTCAATAGCAATTCAGTAATACGATTGCACTATTTCTATACAGGTAATTTCACAAAAGCTTTAAATACTGGTCGCTGTGACACATCCGAACAGAAATAGAAACAAAAATTCTTTGTGGACACTAGTAGTTCCCAACCTCTATGAAGCTGTGACCCCCTTTGAAAAATAAACAAACTTTCCGCGGGTGCCTAATAGTGATGGTCGCTAAACAAAAACTTTTCGTACACAGAAAGAAAAATCCATGTAAATTTCAGAGTAAAATGTCACATCCTGTAAAATACAATAACATTATGTAAGTTTCCGCTATACATCGTGTAATCTAGCATGGAATCTAACCCATTACGTGATAATTCGCATAAATTTACATGATGTTGATGTAATTTTACACGATGCGTCATGTAAAATTGCGAGCAATCTTGCATTCCCTCTATGTGCATGATTTAACGCTGAAATTTACATGGATTTTTCTTTCTGTGTATGTTATGAAGATGTCCTCTACAGACACATCCAAAAGTTTTGTCTGTAATTCACCACAGATAATGCAAGAATTCTTCAAAGATCATTTGTAGTTCACTGAAAATCTTACCAGCAGTCTATCAAACATCTTGTCAAAGGTTCCTTAAGAAATGTCTAAAGAATCGTACCAAAATACTGACTGTTTAGAAGATTTCAACAAATACTGCTGCCAGAAAGTTTTCAAAAATATTTACAAGGTTTTCACCAGTATTCGCGAAGCTTTAATATGTAAATTCAACCTCTGCAAGCTGCTTTGAATTTCCTCTAAAACATTCCCAATGAGCTTTTTAATAACCATATAACAGCCGTCGGAAAAAATTCGTTAAAATTTTCCCCACTAACTCTTTAAACATCTTGTCAGATATCGGTCTAGAATTTTCATATTATGATTTTTAAGAATCGTTACTTCAAATATCTGTTGGAAATCTGATTAAAAATACTGCTGTTAGATTCAAGAAGATTTCGCCAATGGTGTGAGTGGAAACAGTGAAGAACCTCATTTTTTCAAATCCTGTGAATAGTTTGCTAAGGAACTGACTTCTAGAAAACTTTTCGAGGATCTTACCAGGAGATTGGCGAAATCTGCCAAAGATAAGGCCAAGCAAAAAATGCTAGGACGGTAAAATACAAATATGCTGAAGTATATGACGGTGTATATTGTCTTGTTTTTAAGAAGTCTCATGTTGACCAATATACATTACGATTAATTTAGCACTGATACTCAAATGTGGCCACAATATTTAAATATACACATTGAGTCAACAGTTGCCCTATTTACGACAAGACATGAAGAACAAACTGTCGCATGATATGTTTTGGTGTAAAAATCGAAATGTCCCCAATGATAGGTTCCTTAGGGAACTATAAGAGGTCCCCAAAGTGGCCATTCTAGTTAAATATCCATTTTCTGTCTAAAGTTGACCTATTCATGACTAGACATGAAGAATGAGCCGTTGCACGATGAGTATTGGAGCTCAATTCCAATTGTCCCCAATCATAGGTTCCCTAGGGGACACCCGGTGGTCCCAAAAGTGGCTAATTCAATTAAATTCCCATTTTGAGTCTACAGTTACTTTATTTACGACAAGGCATGAAGAAAGAGCCGTCGCATGATATGTTTTGGTGTAAAAACAGAAATGTCCCCAATGACAGGTTCCTCCGGGAAATTCCGGTGGTTCCAAAAGTGGCCACTGTAGTCAATTATCCATTTAAGGTCTACAATAGCCCTATTTAGCACGAGACATGAAAAATGAACCGTCCCACGATATGTATTGGAGTTTAATTTCAATTGTCCCTAATTACAGGTTCCCTCGGGGACATCCGGTGGTCCCGGAAGTAGTCACTCTAATCAACTATCCATTTTGAGTCTACAGCCCAGACAACCAGAAATCGCATGAAAGTTCACGTAGCAACTCGTTTATTCATACTAATTACATCAAACCCGCAAAACACCGTGGATAAACTCGTCAGATTGATGACCTTCCTCGCATAAAACACTTCTTTTCTGAGTTCACTTGTACATTTTGTTTCGTCTCGTACACAAGTACAAACAAAATCGGATCACTCCGTAGCAGCTGTCAAATCAACATTTGTTATCATAAGTTAAGTCGGATAAGATTTTTTTTCAGGCTTGTTGGAACAATATGTTATTATTTATTTAATATTAATCATCTTTCATTCAACGATTCCAGGTCAAATCATCGAATTATTACATGATTTCTTACATTTTTTCAATACTTTACATTATTGTGTTTAAAGGTGCACGAATTACTTATTTAAAATTGGTTTGTTATACTAATTCATTGGCATAATTTCCAGAAGCATCATGGAGTCATCGGAGATACTAAAATAATCACTGCTATTAATATTTCAGCATGTCGTTCTATTCCGGAAATTGTAATTCGTCCTTATTTTGTAGACTACCTAATGAGGTTCAATTCATCACATTTAAAGAATGGAAATTCTGAAACATCTATATTCATATCACATAGGGAGGCGGATCCTAATCTTGGCACTTTTGATTCACTTTGGCAGTGGGTTTTTTTTTTCAAAGCTACTGAGCTCATGTTTGGCCACAATGTGCATCGTTTTGAAGTGCTTCTTATTGCAAAGTTTCATACAATTCGGCTGTGAAAAACTCCACATGCCAAAGTGAATCATGGAAGTGCCCAAGTAGCTCTGCACCATACAACTATAAATTCCATTTTATATATTTTATTATAATTATTTCATTTATTATATGCTGGGTTTTGAGAGGGTGAATTAGGGCATCAGAGAAGTCACAGATGGACAATGTAATAGGGTGTCAGCCGGAGTCTAGGGGAATGTGCCATAACATCCTTGCACTACATGCTGCTACTTAAAAATGACTTTAATGTAATTGTCCTTGTTTACTACAGTAGTCTACAGCGTTGTTTGTCCTCCCTAAACATATGGAAGCTGGAATTTTGATTTTGATGTATTTGAAAACTTTATTAACAAATCGCTGATTTTTTAGTTTTATTCAAATAATTTGTTTATTTTTATCACTCTTCTCTCGACCAGCATAATATCATCAGTAGAACAAATATTTAAAATAAAAATATATGTCAGCCGATATAATACTGCATGCATTCAGATACTATTTCACTGCGTCATATTTTATTGTGATTACCATTTTATTTTCATATTTTATTATCATATTATTATATATATTATAATCTGTTCTACTATATAACATATCACTATAATTGAATTTATCATGTTTTGGGGAGGGAGGGAGCATCAGGGCATCATTGAATTTACAACTGGACAATGAAGTGGAGTGCCAATCGGAGTCAGGAGGAAAAGTGTTAGTCGTTCGCGTCAAGTACTTTTCTCTCCAACAGTTGTAAAAGATTTGACGCGCCCTTCTTCTAACAAACCTTTCCGTGGAAAGCTCGACAAGTATTGCAAATTCTAATACTCAATCTGTTGGATCATATGGCTGGAAGGAGATTCTCTATTTCCCGCGGGTTTCGCGTAAGTGTTTCTACTTACGGGTCCACCACCCCCCTTTTGGCCCTTTATACAGCGATATGTTGAATGCAGATTGGTAATAAAATTTGACCTTAATGTTGAGTGGAGCCGCATGCAGAGCAAGACTCAAGCAAGGATTGGTGGCTACCTACATACATACATACATATAAGTTAAGTCGGATAAGATTACAGGTTAGTTCGGTAGAAAATTTATACACTCGCATTGTATGTTATTATTCATCACATAATGTATGCACGCATATCGCCTCCACTTTTGTACGTAGAAGGCCTTTTCGCGACATCTTATAAGTGAAATGTTGCACATACAAAGCCTCCAGGTGATTTCGTTATACGTGCATTTTGGTTGTCTGGGAGTTGCCCTATTTACGACAAGATATGAAGAATGAGCTGTCGCATGATATGCTTTGGTGTCAAAATCGAAATGTCCCCTATGCAAGGTTCCCCCGGGGCACTTGGCGGCGCCATGAGTGGCCAAATCTGTACAAGACTCATTTTCAACTTTTAATAGGGTATTTTATGATAAGCTAGGGGGAAAACAATATTGCGCGACATATTTTGAGTGAATACATTGTTTGATCACCTACCACTAGATTTAAAAAAAAAATGCGAAAAGTTCAAGTATATTTTAAAAATGACCTGGGGCAGACACGAACATTCTGAAAACGCCATTATTTTTGTTTATTTTTATACTTTCCAGCCCGGGGTGTCCGGTCTCTGTGCATTCAGATCGACTTTTTTTGTCGAACAGTGTATTTGAAGCTGACTACGTTCTTTCGGTCATCGGGGAAGAAAGGAAGAGTATACCCCATTAGGCATAAGGACATTGCCTTATACCTTTCGTTAGGTATAGAATATATTAGGGATAATGTATGTTTGGCATTAAATAACTTGCGTGTCTGCCATTTGAAAATCATCGACATTTGTTCTGGCCCATTTAGAAATTCCATAACGCTAATTGAAGGTGGGTGGGTGCCTTTTAAGATGTAACAGATAATAAAAAATGTGTAAAATTCATACAAATAGCGTTACGAGGGAAAAGGTTTATTGGTTTGCCATAAATGACTTTTTTCGGCGTTATGAAACTTGAACATGAAACTTTAATCGCAAGATACGGAAGAATATTGTTATCAAGGTCATTGTTATCATTCTAAAATCCAGCTTATTTTTGTAAGTATCTATTTATAATTGCGATATACAATCAAAGTGTTTTTTGTTTCAGGAGATAATTTATTTGAGTGAGCAAGTGTTTTTTTTTTGTTATCTTACTTGCTTTAGTTCTAAAAATGGAAAATCTTTCATATATTCCAGTGCAAGAGTTTGGGTTCACCCCCTCAAAAACATACAAAAGTGTTCTGTCCATATCTCTACATTACACGTCCAATTGAAACTTTCTAAGCCGCATTTGAAAGGCAATTACTTCGTATGTATTTTTTCAAAAACATTTTTAAAATTTTGTATACTCAATTTTTACTTAAAGATGTGACATTTATCAAAAAACACACTGAAAAAATATCGCTGATTTCCTCAGCATTGGACCGAACAAAATTTTTAAAACAAGCTGTCATTAGAATCGTCATCTTATATTCTTTAAAGTGCACTTACAAATTTGTTGCGGAAAAATCTAAAAACTACTCAAAATCAAAGAAACAGTCATCCAAGTTATCGTGCAAAAAGTTGGGTTCACCTGAGCCACACGCAAATCATTTTTGTCAATGTCTCTGCCATTTTTCAACCGATTTTAAAAATTCATAGCTTTTTCAAACGCAAAGAATGCGGTGTACATGATTGGTTTGAAATTTCATAGAATTTTCGTTTTTCAAGTAAGTTTAAAATAACCCAAACTTTTACTGAGAGGTGAACCTAAACTTTTGCACGATGACTTGAATGACTGTTTCATTGATTTTGACTTTACCTCCAGTCATTATACTTACACGGTTAAGTATAAAGAATAGCTTAAGATTCAAAGAAGGGAAAATAAATGATTAAAATATTCTCAAAAATAATGATTACGGTCATATCGAATTAGTATGAATCGAAAAACAGCTTATTCATTAAAGAAGAAAAAAAAATCTGATGCAAACATTAGCTGCACTTACTCCAATAGTTGTCGACCTTTGCACCTTCTATTAGAAATAGTTTTAAATATGAAAAAGGGATAATCTATGATGATTGCTTACAACACTGCCCAGGAAGGAATATTATTTGGACCAACATTTCTACCAGAGACCTACAATTCGTCTACATATTCACTGTTGTCATGGAAAGGATATTGGAAAAGTGGGATAAGGAGTAGAAAGTTACCTTAAATGGTGTTGTGATCCATGATAACTGGATTCGCAATATTACTCGATCACTTTGCTGTTCGTCGAACAAGTATCATCTTACTTCATCACCCGCCCATCCCTTCTCGGTAGCAAGCGACGCAATCAAAGGAACTAACACTTATCAAATTCTGCTCAAACCTTATTGAGCATAAGCATTGATGACCGTACAATTCGTAGTTGCTACTCCGCGATTGACCAGAATAATCGAAGTTGCACAAGGAACCAAGAGATGTAGCCTGGGAATAGCTTTCCATCTTCAATGTACACTTTCGAGAACTCCAAACATTAAAAAGTCAATATCGGCGCTGGCCACGTCTTTATGGTCATCGGGGAAGGGAAGGAATAATAGTGTGACATCCATTGTTACTAGAGACCGAGATCACATCTGCATCTCCCTGGTTGTCACGGGAAGGAGTTTGTTAGTGGGGAGGGATCATAGCTGCATGATCAGGATTCACCTTGGTAAGTGATGCGATGCATGCAACCTCAGTTCAAAAAATCTTCTATCAGTACTCTAAAGACAACGTCAACATACGGCAAGTCGACGCTTTTAGCGTCGAACTATTCAAAGATTATTTTTTTAAATATTAAAGGGTAAAGAGAAAGATATGGGGTTTTGATTGTTAATGTACAAAAGTCTATGTCGACACTTACAGTGACGAACTGTGCATATTTTGTGATATCAATTCACTTAAGTACATTCTCACCTTTGTCATGATAAAATACGTTTCGTAATATGTTGTTCATTTAAAATAAAAGCATGAAACGAGCTCACCTAATTGCTCCTCATCCATCCTTGGTTGAACAGCTGTGACTACTTCAATCAGCATTCTCATTTCACAAAATCAAAATATCACCCCTACGCACAGTGCGTTGCTCCATAGACAAAAATCAAATTTCAAGTTATTTTATCCAGTGATAATAAGTATCCACAAGTGCTATTGAAACAAGCATTTATAAGCTAAACGAAGCATTAAATCAACTACAACAAGCATCGTAAGTGACAGTTGTCGGAATAGCAGAAATAATAAATTTTGTCGCATGTTTTCAGCATTCCTTTCAACTAGCATGGAGAGTTTTGAAAACAATCTACTCAATCGAAAACTAAAAGAGAACATGGTTCAATGTTGGTAAAGTAAATTTGATGTGATAAGAACATCAATTTTAACTTTGAATATGCGAAATCGGCACGTTGAGTTGGCTATGAAATCAAACTTGTGAAATACTAACATGTAACTTTGATTATCGATTCAAACAAAGTTCCGCCGAGTTCCACCCTAAATCACGCACAGACATGTTTCTTAGAGTGTCCTCTGAGAGGTCTGATAAATAAAGCTGCAGCTCCCTGCAACTCTTCGACATTTTTGATTATTTTTAGGTATACTCCTTAACCAGCATAAGTTTGAAAATGTTGTTTATGATAAAATTCCGAAAATCTTGTAACGCTTTGTGGTCTCGGTTCAACCAGACATTACACCAGAGCAAGTTTATGCTTAACATAATTTATTTCAAGTGTAATCCCAAGATTTTAGTTCAATTTTATATTAAAAACTGAAAAAATAGAAAATATGCAATTTTTTTTTTTTTTGCTTGAAGGCGTATAGGTCATTTTTGCAGCTACGAGTGAGAAAAGACATATTTGTAAATAACCTCTTACATCATTATGAGGAATGAAAGAACAAATTGCAAAGTTTTTCTTGGAAAATAATGAAATTGGCGCTTGAGACAGTTTTGCGATTATGTGTATAGTATATGTCATTTATGCAAATTGTAGCTCATTTGACCAGAAACAACTTTCCCTTCCATGCCAAGGTGATCAGATGGGTTGATTTTCCAGTTTTGATTTTTGTCCTGCATCTCCATACATTCAACGCACTGTGGGACGATGCGAAAACTAGAACTCAGAACACGTGCAAACTAAAACGAAAAAAAAACTACGACGACGCACACACAGATTTTTCCAGTGAAGATAAACGGGCTTTAAAAATGCACTACCCAGCAGAAAGCGCTATAGACCCCTTTTTCACAAACTGCGAAAGCCGAATCTAATAATTTGCGGAGGAGATACAAACGTGACAGATCAATTTTAAACACATCCGTTCGCGCACGCTGCCTACTGCGATCCCATCCAAATTCTGCTCAAACCTTATTATGCCAAAAGCTCATACTGAAGCTTGGCAGAAACTCCTCTGCGATGCAAAAATGAGGTGATATTGACGTTTTTATTTATTTATTTTAACAAAAAATTTTGATGAGGGAAAAATTCCTTTGAAATCTTTCGAAATCTTTCTCAAAGAGGCACAAAACCTCCTCATTTTTTCATGTAATGTTACAAAAAAAAACAAAAATGGACTTAAAAGTAAAGGCTTATACGGCAAAATTATGACCATAGCAGAGCCACAAACTGCAACAAGAATCCATTGTTAAGTGAAGCATGGGCTGATTTCTAAAACAGAATGAGGGAGGGGGTCTTCCAAAAAAGAATCCATCTATTGACGTTTTCATGAGTAGTAAAAATAGTACTCATAATTTTCAACACAGGTTCTCAAAAGATTCGGTGAGAGCTTGAGCTTGATTGGCCGCCCGTGGATGCTACTCCAGTATAGCCAGATCAGCTGCACTTACACAAGGAACCAACCGAATGACTGTTTGGGACTAACAGACACCTTCAGTGTATAAGTGCTGGTGATCTTCTATTTTTAGTCTATAATGGCGCCTGCCACGTCAGAATGCAGACCAATGTGGGGAAGGGGAAGGAAATGATGTTGCACTTATACTAGCCCACTGTAGATCGTGGAGTCCGACTGCATCTACGCCAGTTCATGCGGAGTGTATGGATTGGGGGAAAAGGCATGGCTGCCTATGTATCAGGCGTAAGGAAAGGCATGCGCGTGGAAGAATAGAAGCGTTAAGGAAACGGTTTCTTGTCCGTCTCTGGTTCTAGCGTTTGCTATGAACGAATAGTTTGAGTGTGATAGATTTAGAATGGAAGATAGAAGCAAGTGAGACTCTCACTGTGAGAGATATACAACTACAAAGTACCAGGAAAGGGACGGGCCTGGGATTGAACCCATGACTTTCTGCTTTTGAAGCAGTCATCAGACCACCAACCCCGTTATTCTCAAACAAATGGAGGGAGAGTGCAAAAAGAAGCGAGGATTTTTTTCTGGTACTCTTTCTCTCTTGTTACTATGCTCTCCTTTATTCACGCTTTAAAAGCACTCTTGAGTGTCCCGCCGAACAAAACAGCCCTCGCGGAGTTATGATGGCACTCTTTTTTGATGGAATATTGCTCTATTGTGTTTTGCGCTGAATCTTCCTCGTCTATTTTGCGTTGCCTCTCTGCTTAGTATTTCCTCGCTTCCTCGCAAAGCGCAAAGGCAGCAGCTCTAGAGTATGTCACCGAGCTCTGATGATGTTGCGGAATATTATCAAGCCTGTTGAAGGGTTACAAGAAGACATTTTTAGTTTAAGGTGCCGGTGCCATTAGTGGACTACCTAAGCTATATAAAATCATAACATAATAACGAAAATCCTTAACAGAGATCTTTTGGTGCCAACAGAAAGATTGAAATTTGGCGAATCGACTAAACTAGAGGCGATCTATCAACCAAGAACAGCGCATGTAGTCTTTAACGAAAAATTTACATTTTATTCCATAGTCCAATCTACTGGTACATTACAACTATTGGTACCGGTACCCTATATATGGAGAGATTGCTGTTTGTGCATTTTGATCGTTTTGAAGAAAGTACGGCAGAATCCAATTCTAAAAAAAATTCTGTCATTATTCCTTAGAATATTCTATAGAAAGGTAGACAAGAGTTCTCTGTAGCATTCCTTATAGGTTTGGTATCGAGGTATCTGAAGAAGAATTGCTTTTTCATAGATATATACAGCCATTCCATGAAAACCCGATCTAGTGGGTCTCCGAATTCCGTGCAAATTTGCTATTTTGTTCCTTATCCGAAATAAGGATACACGTATTTTTGGATTTTTTGATTAGGGTGACCATTTCCGAAATAAGGTGACCAGAAAAATCGCGATTTTGCAAAATATTTATTTTAAAAAAAATTATTACTTTTGAACCGTTCGACAGATTTTTAATCTTTTTGGACGAAATGAAGGCTAAAGATTTTGAATTTTCAGGAAAATATGAAATTTCACAAAAATTGTGTTTTTTACATGAAAAAACTCAATAGTTTCCGTTTTTTTGTGTTTTGAAGGCCTCGGGACCAAAGGGGCTGTTGCTGCTCTCATTTTTTTCTTAAAAGTTCAGAAAATTTTACGTAAACTGTCAAATTTTCAGCGATGTATGTTTTCTTAGTTTTTGAGATATATTTTTTTGAAAATAAAAAATCAGTCATTTTTCATCGGCACGCACTGTAGATCTCAGCGCATTAGATTTGTGATGTTTAAAAAAAACCATAACTTTTGAACAGCTCAACCGATTTCTAATCTTTTTTTATGGAATGAAAGCTTAAGCTCTCAACTTTTCAGAATAAATAGAAAAAAATGAAAACCTTGAAAATAAAATTTTTCACAATAAAATATATGAAAATTTTAGAAATTTTTATATTTTTTCACGTTTAAACATATTTTTATCAGATTTTTAAATTTTGTCTGAATAGTTGAAATTTTAAGCTTTCATTCCATACAAAAAGATTGGAAATTGGTTAAGCTGTTCAAAAGTTATAATTTTTTATAAACATTACAAATCTAATGCACTGAGACCTACAGTGTGTGCCGATAAAAAATGACTGATTTTTTATTTTCAAAAAAATATATCTCAAAAACTAAAAAACATCGCTGAAAATTTGACAGTACAGGTCGGACTCGATTATCCGGAGTATCGATTTTTTTCCCTCCGGATAATCGAATCCTCCGGATAATCGAATCACTAAGAAAAAAAAATTAAATCTTCGATAAAAGAACTTAAACATTTTCTTTTTTTGTTGTTTTATTTATATGATGCGGTAGTGTAGCCAGAAATTATTTCTAGGAACAGTAGGGGTCTTTACAAGAAAAAAAATTTTTTTTGACCAGCATACACAAAAAAACACTTTTTCAAACCCCCCTTTTCTTAGATACGTTCAAAACAGCAAAACCATTCATATTGTATATTGCAATACCCAATTATCTCAGATTTATGCATAAAAAATGAAAAACAAGAACATCAAAAAACAAATTCCGGATAATCGAGTTTAAAATTCCGGATAATCGAATCCCGGATAATCGAGTTCCCGGATAATCGAGTCTCCGGATAATCGAGTTCCCGGATAATCGAGTCTCCGGATAATCGAGTCCGACCTGTATACGTAAAATTTTCTGAACTTTCAAGAAAAAATGAGAACAGCGATAGCCCCTTTGGTCCCGAGGCCTTCAAAACACGAAAAAACGGAAACTATTGAGTTTTTTCATGTAAAAAACACAATTTTTGTGAAATTTTATATTTTTCCTGAAAATTCAAAATCTTTAGCCTTCATTTCGTCCAAAAAGATTGAAAATCGGTCGAACGGTTCAAAAGTAATAATTGTTTTAAAAATAAAAATTTTGCAAAATCGCGATTTTTCTGGTCACCTTATTTCGGAAATGGTCACCCTAATCAAAAAATCCAAAAATACGTGTATCCTTATTTCGGATAAGGAACAAAATAGCAAATTTGCACGAAATTCGGAGACCCACTAGATCGGTTTTTCATGGAATGGCTGTATAATGAAATACTTTTTCATACTCCCAATTTTACTTTTCAATTGGAGTTGAATAGTTTTAATAAAAGTGATATTCGATATCTAAGCCCTAGTCACCTTTTTTAGTACAATGCTTTTCCAATAGAAAGTGGTCCTCCTTTACAATAGTTTATTCTATCAGGAATGAATACAATGCAATTCCTCGTTTTTAATAAAAATAATCAACGTAAGCGTAATAATCAAAACCCTTTCATTAACAATAATGCCGTTGAAACTATTGTATAATTTGCGTAACAGAAGCTCAATGTAAGTTGTGCTATAGGGATACATTTTGCATGAAGTAAGAGTGATCATATCATCCAATTCTCTTCAAATACTTCTACTAACTTATTACATTGAAATTAACTAACAAATCAGAACACTCATCAACTCTTTGTCACCTCGTCCAAGATTGAACCAACTTCTGCAACTCTATCTCCATTTCTACCATAGTGTTACTCCCATAATGATTGCCTAAAACACCGACTTTGCCGTGCAACTGTGACAAACAACGGCCGAAGTTTAATTAAAAATGTGTCTCTCCGTGTTGATGATACTCCCCAAAAAGTTATTTGCCCATCTTTCAGCAGCTTCTGTAGTATGGGGATCGCTTGGATTGCTTTACGCTCCCAGAGCTTGTTAGGGAGCAAAGTATGGAAACGCTATTTCTCAGTCAGACTGGTTGTCATGAAGGCATCATGATTAACTAGGTAGATTTATACATGGGACTCATCACTGTCGTTCAGCAGCACATGGCGCCCGCAAAAAAATAAACTGCCTTCTGTAATTAAATTCATGTTTATTTTGGATTTCTCCATATTTTAGTTTCCTTTGTCTTCCCGGTAGTGGATGCCTTCACGGGTCTTCTGGAAGTTGGCAGTTGTTTTGTTACTTTTACCGAGGAAGAGATTTGGAATCAAGCTGGTGGCTAACATAGTGCAACATTTTCGTGGTCATTAAATATTAGCATTTCAGAGTTTTACAGAGTTTTTGTAAAAAAAAAACTTCGAAAAAAAATGAAGTACCGCCACTACATGTTTACAGAAGTGTTTACAGAGCAGTTCTTATATTATTAATCAATAACGGCACCGGCCATGCCCTTACTGTCAGTTGGGATGGAGAAAGAATGTTAGTGGTAATGATTGTAGCTTCTACGTACCGAGAATACCTCTGCATCTCCATAATCACCTCTGGAAGGGTATTGATAAGTGAGGGAGCAGATAAATCTAGAGGTCACCTTCGGTTGGTGATGCGTTCTATGGATAAATAGGAATAATATTACTCTAACCTAACACTAGTTTTAAATTTTTGTCTCGCGGTTAAAAGATTTGATAAAGGTTAATTAAGAAAAGGATTGATTGATGAAGGTAAATTAAGAAAAGGAGCTACATAATTCCTCACTTTTGGTGGATACGTCCAAGAATTCTGTATAGTAATTACAATTCGCTCTCCATCCTGGAGGAACATTATCCAGCCAAACTCGAGTTGACGGTTTCCCTTTCCCAGTGGTGCTCATTATAGCCCTAGTCAGTGCGTCTGTTGACTTATGACTTCTGCGAGCGTTGTTGTTTTATTTTATCCCTTTTTTGCCCTCCCCATTCCTCAACTCCCGGATGCTGAAGGTCAATGCTATTTATTTATGATTACGAAAAAGTTGGACCTTGCGAGGAGAAGACTGACTGTCGCTGGGTGCTCGTGCAAAAGAATCCGTTAGAGAAATCTAGCAAAAGTTTTTTCTTTCGTTCTTCTGAGAGTTGCCTTATTGAAATGTGACAAGACAAAGTCCAGGGAAGAGATGCTGCACCGTTGAGTTCCCACCGAAGACGAAGTGGCCAACAGTCTGCAATGGATCATTATGCATTCTAATGCTGTTCACATTCAAAGTAAGTACCACAAAGTCAGTCCGAGAATTGAATGAGCAGTTAGCCAAGGAGTCCCCGTGTCTTTGGTCTCAATGGGTTACTGTCATCTATTAGCCTGCCATGGTCATCATCAGCCATCGTCACAAAGCTATCGCACGGTGTAATACTCATAACTGCTAGAACGGGACTTGAGGAATAGAAAGAAGTGCGATTTGCATAAAAATGCTCGATTCTTCACAGAGCCGTTTATGATTCAGTGTCACTCTCTTTGTGACACTCTGGGCAGTGTGTGTGTGTTGCAACAATCGCATCGGTGATGAATAGCAATGACGGTGATTATGGAATGAACTTTTCTTCTTCGTTCGAGATGCTCTTCTACAGGGAGAGAAGGGCTGCAATTTTTGCATACTGCTGACAGTGGCAAATGGCAAACAGATGTGAGAAGTGGACCTAGTGCAGTTCATTGCACTGTACCGTATAGATGGGAGGTGATGCAGTTATGCACGCCTAAATGCAAATGATAGATGCATAGTTCTTTAAGAATCTAGATCATGAATGCAGAGCGACGATAGATGTAAGATCACTAGGTTAGAGAGGAAACAACCAGTTTGGACAAATGTGTATTTTGCGTTACATTTTTTTTCCAATAGTTCTAGTAATTCAAGATTCAAATCGGTACTTCTCATGCTAAGAACCTCTATTCTATGAAATACGATACCATAAAGTTTGTATGTGCGAATTGCAGAGCAATCGTAAGTCCAACTTGTGAATTTGTCCTTCATGCAATCGAATTGTGCAGTCACTTACCAGGCAATTAAACAAAAACGCTTATTGTACCCAATTCTGCAGGAAGAATATTCAACAAATATCATTCTTCAACAAAGGATATTTGATTGAAAATCATACCCATCGCCTTAACCTGCTAGCGCTGGTGTGAGTAACCGTTTGAATTTTGTCATTTGCCAATATTGCTGCGGGTACACATAATTTTAAATTCGTTTTTTCACCAACGGAAAATCATCCAAATGTACCTAATGATGATAACTAGGGCTTCTACAACACAAATTGAAGTGAAGTTTACCAATTGAATTGATTTGGATTTCGTTTCCCTAACGAATCCAAATATTTTTTGATTTTCCGACAGCCATTGACATACATCTTCTCTTTGGCATTAACGTCCTTACTGGGACAGAGCGTGCATCTCAGCTTAGTGTTCATATGAGCACTTCCACAGTTATTAACTGAGAGCTTTCTTTGCCAAATTTGCCATTTCGCATTCGTATGTCGTGTGGCAGGTTCGATTATATTCTATGCCCAGGGAAGAAAAGGAAATATCCATTACGAAAAGATCATGGACCGACCATCATTGAACCCAGACACCTTCACAACAGCTGCGGACTCTAGAGATGAGCAAAAAGAATCGGAGCCGTTCAAATGATCCGGATCTCTTAAAAGAACGAGTGATCCGAGGCTCTTTTTTGACGAGAGTCGATTCATTTGATCAGCATAGATCTAAGCTAATCTAATCTAATCTAATCTAAGTAGTGCGCATTGTACCTTTGTGCTGTGCGTACACGAATTCTCTCTGCTCTTGGAAGTTTTCTTAAAAACTACCTAAAGCAATAAAACAGTACTTTTCAGTGCTACAAAAACAGTACTTTTCAGTGCTAAAATTAAAAACGGTACTTTTCAGTGCTACTTAAACAGTACTTTTCAGTACTATTTTTTCTACTTTTGATCCCTTTACGATCCTTGTTTGGACCGGTGCCTTAGATTTTTCATTGGACCCGTTGGCGAAAGCTGGCGGTGGTAATCCTTCTTGGACACCGTCTTGGGAAAAAAAAACCTCTCGAAGGTCACGTCTTCTTTCGTTTATTCATTGAACATGGTATCAACAATAAACAAAAGGAAGGGTGAATCTCTGAATTCACTACTTTCTTCCAAAAAACTGTCACTACACGTGGCAAGAATGGAAGAAAGGACGTTTCTCCGGAATGCGCACTTTCTTCCAAGGGTGAAATGAATAATTGTATCGAAATGAGCAATCAGTTCGATGCTCTAGACAAATTTTTCGAACACCAAATCGAAGCAGCCTCTAGCCCAGGCTCTTTGATTCAAGTGAGGAAGCAAAGAGCGCCGCCTATCGTGGTCAGTTGTTCCGAATTTGAGGGATTTAGGCAGGAGATCTTGAACTCCATAAGGGGAATCAAGGTTTCATTCCAAATCACAAAGAAAAGAGACTGTCGCGTTTTGCCGGAAACTCTTAAAGATCGCGAACTTCTTCTCAAACATCTCGAAGAGAAGAAGCTCATTTTTTTACTTATGACGACAAAACGGAAAGTTTGTTCAAAGTCATCTTGAAAGGTCTCTCAAGTGACTATAAGTCACCTGAAGAGATCAAAAATGGAATAAATGATTTACTTGGATTTTCCCTAGTCCAAGTAATGATTATGAAAAAGAGAACCCAATCTGGCATTGTTCGGAAAGGGCTTTCTCAAGAATATTATTTAGTTCACTTTAACAAGAAAGAACTAAATAAAATTAAACCTTTAGACAAAGCAAAACTTTTGTTCGATTTCCGTGTGACATGGGAACATTTACAGAAACCTTGAGGAAATTACCAGAACCCCACTCAGTGCCGTCGGTGCCAAAAGTGGGGTCATGGTAAAAACAATTGTCGCATGGATGCTAAATGCATGATTTGCGGAGGTTCTTCTCACGCCAAGGACGTCTGTCCAGTGAAGGAAGATACCTCCAAGTTTATATGCTCGAATTGCGGGGCTAATCATAAGTCCAATTTTTGGAATTGCCCTTCACGTAAGAGAGTCATTGAGGCTCGTGCCAGGCATATGAAAGATAATATCCGTTACGATGACGGTCGTTTCCGGAATTTCCCTGGTAGAGTATCGAGCAATACTCATTTTTCAGTTAACGATCGCTTGATTAGGAATCATACCCATCAGGAAGATCAAAATCATCTACCGAAAAGCTAAACATTACATATAATTTGCAATTGGATTAGATGGACAAATTGATGTGAAGATTTGCGAAAAAGTTACACGTCTTCTCAGTGAGAATCGAACTCACGACTCCCCGATCTCTAGTTGGGGCGCGTTACCACTACGCCATGAGAGGACTCATGAACGCAGAAGTTAACCTGAATTCGATTTCAGCTCAATAATCACGTGGTCCTTTTTCGCAAAGTGCACCTCTTTCGGAAGAATTAGATGCCCATCCAAACACAACGCTTTCTATATATATCCAATCCAATGCCTAGCCCGAGAGCGCATTGTTTTTTAGGTATAGGAATAGCACACTACACTAGCCAGCAACTGCGCTGGCTGAGGTGTCTATTGTGTGGGCTTTCAATGGGTCGTGACGTTCTCAAACGACCGGTTACGGAACATAAGTTCGTTGCTCGATAAATACATGTTTTTTATTATGAATTGTGGTTTACGGCTAACCACTCGGCCGTAAACCACGATTCATAATTAAAAACATGTATTTATCGAGCAACGGAGTCATGTTCCGTAACCGGTCGTTTGAGAACGTCGCGACCCATTGGAAGCCCACACAATAGACACCTCAGCCAGCGCAGTTGCTGGCTAGTGTAGTGTGCTATTCCTATACCTAAAAAACAATGCGCTCTCGGGCTAGGCATTGGATATATATAGAAAGCGTTGTGTTTGGATGGGCATCTAATTCCTCCGAAAGAGGTGCACTTTGCGAAAAAGGACCACGTGATTATTGAGCTGAAATCGAATTCAGGTTAACTTCTGCGTTCATGAGTCCTCTCATGGCGTAGTGGTAACGCGCCCCAACTAGAAATGGGGGAGTCGTGAGTTCGATTCTCACTGAGAAGACGTGTAACTTTTTCGCAAATCTTCACATCAATTTGTCCATCTAATCCAATTGCAAATTATATGTAATGTTTAGCTTTTCGGTAGTTGTTAAACTTCCACTCGGCTGGTTAGCCGTAAACCACGATTCATAATTAAAAACATGTATCAAAATCATGCTTATTCACAAACTAATTTTAATCCGTCGGGTAGCCGTACGAATCTTTCAATTTCAAATGTTATTATTATTAAAATTCATTGGCTTTTTTCGGTGAATACAATATCTATACTCAGAGTGAAAGGGAGTAACGAAAGTAATGAAATGACAAGATGGATAGAATCGCAAGCGAGCGACGAGAGAAATGAATAGAAGTTGAAAATTTGTTTTAACAGAGGGCCATAGGGTGCAGAACCACTTGGGCACTTCCATGATTCACTTTGGCATGGGGGGTTTTTCTTGACCGATTTGTCTGAAAGTTTGCAATAAGGAGCGCTTCAATACGACGCATATTGTGGCCAAAAATGAGCTCTGTGTCTTTCGAAAAACCCCACTGCCGAAGTGAATCAAAAGTGCCAAGAATAGGATCCGACTCCCTATGTGTGAACAACACAATCGAAACGACAAATCGTTGCCTAACGCCTGGTCTTGAACGGCTAGATGTTGTAGTATTGGTCACTACTAACACTAGACAGGCAAAAATTTGTCGCCTCGACCTGTTAACTATATTGTTCGGCGTTGTTGTTCACACATATGGCCCTCTGTTAAAACAAATTTTCAACTTCTATTCATTTCTCTCGTCGCTCGCTTGCGATTCTATCCATCTTGTCATTTCATTGCTTTCGTTACTCCCTTTCACTCTGAGTATAGATATTGTATTCACCGAAAAAAGCCAATGAATTTTAATAATAATAAAGTCATGCAGTGATTAAACCTTATAAATGCAATTTCAAATGTATCTACTCACGGAAAATCCTTTGCCGATATCGTAGCAGGTAATTTGAACTCCTCCCCTGTTCGTACTATGAGTACCCATTCTACTTGTTTCAAATCAAATGAAAAAAAACCCTACCGGTAACTCCTACTCCGCTTCTTCGTCTAGCGAAAATTCTAATGGAAAATCATCAGATAATGTACCCACTTCAAGTGATATGTCTGCCTCTGATTTTAATTTTCTAACTGAACAATTGAATCTAATGATTGATGCAGTGTTCAAAGCCACCACTATGACTGAAGCAGTCCAGGTAGGTGTAAAATTGACCAATCAAATTGTTATTGGATTACGTTTTTCTAATGGATCCAAATAATAATTTAAATATTTTAAATTGGAATGCTCGTTCTCTGAATAGTAAAGAGGACGAGCTGTTTAATTTTCTTACAGCAAATCATGTGGATCTAAACTCAAAAGAGATCCTTATTTTTTTAATTTATCTTAATGATCGACTTGATGGGGTATGTGGGGGAGTTGCAATCATCATTCATGGGCGTATAAAACATCGACTGTTTTCAGCATTTGAAACTAAAGTTTTTGAAACTTCAGGTGTTTCAGTTGAAACACAACTTGGTAAATATACTTTCATAGCTGCCTATTAGCCTATTGAATGCTCTGGACAGCAAGTTAATTTGCTCCAAACTGACTTGCGAGAATTGATTCGCAATAAGTCAAAATGTTGCCATTGGTGACTTTAATGCCAAACATCGGTCATGGAATAATTCTCAAAGTAATTCCAACGGCAGAATTTTATTTGATGAGTGCTCTTCAGGATATTTATCAATTCAATACCCTGATAGCCCTACATGTTTTTCCTCTTCTAGAAATCCATCTACGATTGACTTGGTCTTAACCGACTCTAGTCATCTTTGTAGCCAATTAGTTACTCATGCTGATTTTGATTCTGATCATGTCCCTGTTACATTTCAAATATCCCATGAAGCGATTCTCAATCCTATCAGCTCCACTTTCAATTATTTACGAGCCGACTGAAATATATATGAAACATTTATTGACTCTAATCTTGATGTTAACATTTCATTACAAACAAAACTTGATTTTGACAATGCTCTTGAAACTTTAACAAATTCCATTGTTGAAGCCTGGAGCATTGCAATTCCAAAATGTGAAGTAAAATTTGAATCCGTGATTATATACGATGATCTTAAACTCTTGATCCGTCTTAAAAACGTGAGGAGAAGGCAATTTCAACGCGATCCTGCTATGGCAGGATTTGCAGAAAGATATCAAGAAACGTTTTGCTCAATTAAGAAACAAAAATTTTGAAAATAAAATTTCTCAATTGGCTCTAAGCCCTTTTGCAAATTATCTAAAATCTTGAAAAAAAAAAAAACTCAGAAGCCAATACCGGCATTGAAAGAGGAATACAAATTATTACTAACTAATTGCGAAAAAGCTCAAAAACTTGCTATGCAGTTTGAAAGCGCGCACAATTTAATTTAGGACTTACTAGACCAATTGAAAATCTTGATTGAGTTACTCAGGACTTCGAAAATATTCTCAACCAAATGAACGTTTTCAAAAATGACTCGGAGAATGATTTGGAAGAAGTGAGAACTAATTTTAAAAAATTCAAAAATATGAAAACTCCTGGTGATGATGGAATTTTCTACATCCTCATCAAGAAACTTCCAGAAAGTAGCTTATCATTTTTAGTTGATATATTTAACAAATGTTTTCAATTAGCATATTTTCCTGACAAATGGAAAAATGCTAAGGTTGTTCCAATTTTAAAACCAGACAAAAATCCTGCAGAAGCTTCTAGATATCGTCCAATCAGTTTGCTTTCCTCCATCAGTAAACTTTTTGAAAAGGTCATTTTGAACAGAATGATGGTCCACATCAACGAAAATTCAATTTTTGCCATTGAACAGTTCGGATTCCGCCATGGGCATTCGACCACTTATCAACTTTTACATGTAACAAATTTGATCCGTTCCAACAAATCTGAAGGTTAATCTACTGGTCTTGCTCTTCTAGATACAGAAAAAGCATTCGACAGTGTTTGGCATTATGTTTTGATCGTAAAGTTAAAAAACTTTATTTTTCCAACATACATTGTTAGAATAATTTAAAGTTATCTGTCAAATCGTACACTTCAGGTTATTATCAGAACTCCAGGTCTGAAAGACTTCCTGTAAGAGCTGGTGTTCTTCAAGGCAGCATTTTGGGACCAATATTATACAATATTTTCACATCTGACTTACCTGAGTTACGTCAGGGATGTTAAAAATCCTTGTTTGCGGATCACACAGGCCTCTCTGCCAAAGGACGAAGTCTGCGTGTCATCTGTAGTCGATTGCAAAAAAGTTTGGACATTTTTTCTTCATACTTGCAAAAATAGAAGATTTCTCCTAATGCTTCAAAAACTCAACTAATAATATTCCCACATAAACCAAAAGCTCTTTATTTGAAACCTTCAAGTAGACATGTTGTCACGATGAGAGGGGTTCCAATAAATTGGTCAGATGAAGTTAAGTTTTTAGGGCTCATGCTAGATAAGAATTTAACTTTCAAATTATCACATTGAGGGCATTCAAGCCAAATGTAATAAATATGTAAAATATCTCTATCCCCTTATCAATAGAAAATCAAAACTTTGCCTTAAGAACAAACTTTTGATATTCAAACAAATTTTCAGGCCAGCCATGTTGTATGCTGTACCAATATGGACTAGTTGTTGTAATACCAGGAAGAAAGCTCTGCAGAGAATTCAAAAAAATGAAAATGATTCTGGAGCTTCCTCCCTGGTATAGTACCAATAGAATATCCAATGTTGAAACATTGGAACAAATGTCAAATAAAATAATTAATAATTTCAGGCAAAAATCGTTACAATCTTCTATTGCCACGATTAATGCGTTATATGTTTAGGTTAAGTTAGGTTAAGTATATTCAAAGCGTTTTTTCTCTTATAAGCAGGTGAAATCAACTCACCTGTAAAAAATCTGAACTGCTACGGAAAATGAAATGTTATATGTTGTTAACAAAATGTTAATAAAATCTTAAATTTGTTTTACCAAATTAGGATGATAGTGTTAAAGACACGGACACCGTCTTCAGCCATTTAGCTGCACAGACTGTAACTTAACACTAGACAACGGACAAGCATGCTCCAGTGGCACAGCCGAGAAATATTCCTGACGAAAAGTTTCGACGGCTGAAGCGGGAATCGAACCCACACCCCTTGACACAAAGCGATTACTGCCTGGCGACACTAACCACTCGGCCACGAAGCCCACAATAATGTGTTATCTAATAACACAGAACACCTAGATATAAGAAATAAATGTTATGTTTGAAATGATACTAATGAATAAATTAAAAAAAAAGTATTCTTGCTTTCTCTCAAGCCTGTACGGGTTATTATTTATGGCTCAAATTTTGAAGTTTTTTTCAAAATGTGATTTGAATTCAAGAGATCGTGAATTTTTAATTTTGAGGACTTTTCAAAAATAAGCAGTACCGTATTAAACAGCTTTCATTTATTCATTGATCTTGCTACCGAGAGGATGTGAGAAATTGCACACTTTTATGTTATCTTCATCAAGTTCTCTGTTTTTGATGCAAATCACAAAAACATGAGTAAAATATAGGCAAGTGGCTGAAGAAATTGCGTAACTGCAGCTTAGTCCGTGTACAACAGTGTGTACAGAGTTCTGTGATGCAGGAACGAACAAAATACAAAACCGAAATAATTGTATGCAAATCGACACCCATTTTCCATGCATTATCAGTTTTTTTTTTTCTTCCATAAAACTCTACTGGCTGTTGTAGCCAATAGCGAGCAGGAAAAAGAAAAAAAAAACTCTTAGCATCATTCTGTATGCACCACTATGCTAGTCAGGCGTGTTCCGTACTGTGTAGATACTATGGATGTATGGCATGGTTAATAGTCACTACGTATCGACAGAAGTTGGCAGCGGTATGTAGCTGCCGGTCATCATCGTCGGAACTTGCAGGCAAAGCAACCATCCAAGCAACCGACCGACCAGCAACACTCAATAATATAAAATGGAATATTGATTGCTGTTTAACGGGCATCATCTATTCCACAACCACCCCAATGGTGGGTATTTTTCGAAACAGGAAAAAAGTGGTAAATTACGTCCGGAAATCGTTGTCTGGCGCTGGACCACCCTGGAAACGATTTTCAACGGGGTAGAGTTCAAGTATGTTTAACTTTAAAAACGCTTTTGGAAAAGTATCTTTGTACGACAAGAAGCTAAAACATTAAAGAACATATTATATAGATAGTGTTCATCAATTATCTTGAAGAAGATACGATAAAGATCTCATTGTGCAAGTTGTAATGCGATAAAATGGAAATGAGTCTTACTTCTGAACAACTCAACCGATACAATACTCCATGATTTCTTGTTATCACATTACGCTACAGACCTTCTCCTGTCAAGCGGCTCACCCTGTCATGGTCGATAACGCCCAATGGTCAGCAGTAAGATATTCCACTGACTGCTCTCGAATTATGCCATATCAACTGGTCGCGTGCTTCGCGGCCGGCATGTAGTAATGGTCATCGCGCAGAAACGTTTTAACTTCACAGAAAACCCCGAAAGCACAATGGTCACTTACTGACTTAATTTGGAATTAAGAGCTAACGAGCTAAAATTTTTGGCCAGATTGTGTAATTATGCACGCTTCGCTGGCTGGAGCAGGCCGGCTTATGAACGGTGATGTAATATCATGGTTATAGGATGCATCGTTGTCCGCTCGTAAAATCGTGGTTTTAAACTGATATTGTGTTAAGTTTTTGGAATGACTGGTGCTTCTCAATTATTGCACAAACTGAGTGCAGTATAGAGGACGTGGAAGAACTTGGAGTGTTCCACGAGTCATGTTTCGCATTAAAGTCACCAATGACAAAAAATTAGACTTATTGCGAGTCAATGTTCACAAATCATTTAGAAGCAAATATTTTTGCTGCCCAGTGCATAGAAAATGCATAATGGCAGCTATGAAAGTATATCTGCCAAGTTGTGTTTCAACAGGAACACAAGTTTCATTTCAATGACGAAAAAAATAATGATACGCCTAGAAATGATAATTGCAAATTCCCCCACATGTCCATCCAGTCAATCATTACGATAAACAAACAAGTTTGGATACTCTTTTCAGTTTGGATCAAGGTTTCAAATAAGTTTCAAACATACCTACAATTGTTGGAGATTCTGCCTGGGGAATTCCGTCTACGAAAAACGTGTCCGCCCATCAGTGAAGTGCAATTTCAAATGGTAGACTCATGGTTGTCCCCGCAATTTATTCCATTTTTGATTTCTTCAGGCGACTTATAGTCACTTGAGAGACCATTCAAGACGACTTTGAACAAACGTTCAGTTTTGTCGTCATAACTAAAACATTTACGCTCTTCTCTTCAAGATGTTTGAGAAGAAGTTCGCGATTTTTAGGAGTTTCCGGCAAAATTTTGCAGTGCAGTGAATAATCAATGAGAATATTTCAGGTAAGACCATTCGAGACACGCATAATAAGAACATTTTACCTCTTAAGAGCGAATAAAAACCAAAACTCATCATTTACTTCATTTCTGCGAATCACTCTACTAAGCTTTGCATTAATGTTTCACTATGAGAAACATTACCACCACATTGTGAACCCATAAACCCCCATATTTAATGTGACCCTCGTTGTCTTTTTATGCCGCCTCATTTTCCCATCGCAACTCCGCCGGACCAGAAAACGTTTGCGCCCAGTTTTCGAGTTCGAGGCCGACTGCATGCGCTCATCTTTTAATACCCTTTTACCTCAGCTTCCGTTCCGTGTTCCGGCCTAAAATGGGCTTTTAACCGTCTCTCGTCTTCTTCCCCCTGTTCCCCCTCTTGGAACACAACATACCCATTGTGAAATTGGCTCCGGTTATTGTTTCCATAAAACAAGCAAGCGAATCATAATTTTTCCGCATTTTCTCCCCCTCCCCCGCACTCGAGGCGTGCATTTCCCAGTGTTAAGAGTGGATTTCTCCCGCTGAACGGAACCCACCTTCATGGAAGAAAGCATAAACGGATAAACCCCGCCGTAAGGCACAAATGAATGTCTTTATGTGTCATATGTGTGGTAGCGCATGCTGGTAAAACATAACTCAGCATAACTAGTAAACCTGTGCCTCCACACAGTTCCAAGTAATGCAATGAATTGTCGTTTTCTGTGCATCTATTACTACTGGCTGCGGCAGCGGAGAAGACTTTCGCGCAAAGTGCACGTTTAGCCACTCAGATGTATGTATGCATGTGGGAGGGTATGCGATATTTAAGAAGATGCCGTCCATGATGCTTCGAAACGAAATCCCGCGGAATTCACCAAGAGCATATATTAATTTTTCATTTTCCTTTTGCTTCGTGAAATGGAAAATATTTTGCGGCAATTCACACAACAAAACGTAATTTGCAACATTTTGTATCGGAACATAAATTTTCGAAATTTATCAATTTATTTTCAAGGAACGAGATTTCTAAGGAGCATTTCCAGCTCAAAATGCAAATAAAAGGGCATTTTTAGAATGACTTTTTTCGATGCAAACGAAGCTTTTCGCATGCATCAGTACATGGAGCTACAAAACGACCTAAATTTCATATCATTTTCTCAAACTCTTCCGTAGAATAACCCAAATTTGGGTAAACTGACATATGCTGCTCATATGTTTATATTATCCACTTTTGACATTTTCAGCAAGTAACACCGTGGAAAGTTATCAAATAATGATCACTTTTAATCATCTTATTATTATTATTGTCTTTATTAACGAGAATTTGACCCGTAACGCGGGTAGATCACCTTTACGAGGTGCGTTACGGGGTAAGATCTACCATATTGTACTCTTGTTGTATCTGTTCTTGTGAATACTTATAAGTTACGGTCGGAAGAGTATAAGAGAATAACAAGCCACTAAGACCCACCTATTTGTCCTAGATGATGAGGAGGTCGAAGTGGAAAAATGGCTCAATCAGCAACTGAGGTTGGTTTCAACTCATGAGACAATTTCTTTCCGAGTTCAAGAGTTTATCATTCGATATCTAGGAGGGAAACGATTCCGAATCGGTGGAGTAGCAGAACTCTTAAATTCTAAAATAAGCTTTCTGTTTCAAGGAATCTAAATGTCTCATGCGATGAAACCTGTTCACAGTTTCAAAAAACGACTTTGAACCTTATAAGTAGAAGCATACGCTAGAGTACCGATGCATGGTCAAAATCAGTATCATTCAACCAGCTTAGTGGCAGAACCTGATTAAGGGGCGCGCTTTTGAGAGTTTAATGGTGACAAACTGTTTTCTCCAAAAGGTATAAATAGCGGTATCTTTTTCTAAAGAGGCTCTATGCAAAATGGTAAAGAATGATATTTGTATAAAAAACGACTACTTCATTATTTCTCAATAGTAATGGAGTAGAACGACATGCACTAAACAAAGGGCACGGGTATACCACAAAAGATCAAAAAACTGGTCGCAGTGGTTCATCCCGAACAGAAACAGAAAGAACGAGAATTTCAGTCCGTAGATTAACCTGTCCACTTCAATCAACTTAGTGAAATCGGTGAGATTGTTCTGGAAACTTCGAAAAAAAAAATCCAAATATTGTTATCACATTTCAAATTGTAACACATAACAGTCACATTGTGATTATACAAGGGCCCCATAATGTAGTTGCAATGATATTACTTTCAGATTTATTTTGTAACTACTCACCCAATATCATAGCGCATCATAGTTGTACAACATTTCAGCTTTTAATAAGTATTGTTGAGCTCTAGGTAATTTTAAGAAATTTTAGTTTGGGTAACAAAAAAAAAACACTTGTACTCCATTTTCCCAATGCCTATTCTTATAGAATCTTACAGATATGCGATTATGGGCAGTATAGTTCTCAGTCTTCAGAGTATTTAGAATTTTTGGTGTAGCAGTCAGATATGACATTTCTCATTGATTGCTGTTATTCCTAGACTATGTTCTGAAGACGTCCTATTAAGGAAACCAAAATTTACAACTCAAAAACGATAAATTGTATAAAAATGGTGTCTTCAGGTTTAGTAAATTAAAAAGACTTTTTAAAAAAAAACTGCGAGGATAAAAACAAAATCAATCCACGTTAGGTTATATATAAAGCCCAAAATATAGTTTTTTTTTAAATAATTTATTAGAAATCTGGTCCTAAAGTTTGACCAAGTTCGCATAGTCGACGAAAACGGTCTTCCACAAACTTGTTTGTATTAGTTAGGCCCTTTGTTTGGTGTTATTGAAAATTAGGATGGTCCACGTTTTCACAGAAATACTTTCTGTGAATTATACTTTCTTCAACAAATTTGTAGACCATTCAATTTCAAGTAACCTTTCCCAAAAAAGTTTTTTTGTATCTCTCAAATTGAATGATTCAGAGCCTTTTTCCTACGGTGGCATAGGGTGGTCCAAACAGAACTGGTTTTCTGGCTCTAGCGTTTTCAAGTCAAATGTCTCATCAAAGTAGTCTATGGAACACTTTTAGAGTTTTGAAAATGCGTAATTTGGTGAGTGAAGAAACTCGCTATCTCCTTCCGTTTGGTAGTTATTGTTGTTTTCTCACTAAAACATGCCTACTTTGATTGTGAATACCTCTGATTGGGGCAAACATTAAAATATCTACTCAACTAGGGTTGTCATGTCTATTACGGCTTAACCAGCCGACGGTGTTTTTGAAAATACCTGAAAGTCGTAGACACAAAAGTCAATTTGGACAAATTGAGATGTAAGATTGTGAAAAATAATGGAATCGTTCTGGTGGTCTTCGATCTCACGACTCCCAATACGCTAGACTGGACGCGTTAACCAACTACGCCACAGAACGGGTAACGATTCTGCAGCGCAATCGGCCAACCTGAAACCAAAGTCCGTCACGACCCCATTTTCTCCTTCACAACCCTACACCTCCTTCGGCTCTCTGAGATGCCCAATTCGACTCTCCTAAGCGTGCCTACGAACAACAGTGAAAGATTTTATTTTTATGCGTCGCACTGTTGCCTTGTTTGTGCCACACTACTCATAAGCCAGGTTTAGGGACAAAATGTCGAAAGACAAAACCTCGAAACCCAAAACGTCGAATGCCAAAACGTCGAATCCCAAAACGTCGAAAGGGACAAAACGTCGAAAGCAGTTATTTTTCTAACGTTGGTTTCTTATAAATAGCGTTGCTAAGGAAAAAATGGTTGCGATGCGGACGGCATTGGAAACAGCCAAATTAGCATTTTTCATCACAGTAAGCCAGGAAATAATTTTCAGAAATATGTCTCTCTTACATCCATTTTCAACGAGGAAAGAAGCAAATTATGAAGCAAATTGAAATAGATACCTACATGCAGAAAACCAGATATCCCTAGGGGGAACCTATGTGGATTGAGTAGTACCTTTAGCAACGCATCCTGCAGATCCCTGCGTTGAAATATCGTGATCCATATCTTTTCCAATAACTCTCAACTTATTTCAACTCTTCCTTATCCAGGCAATGAAACTTCCTTCAACTCTAGTTCTTTCCTTTCGCCTTCACCGTTCACATTCAATAATGTGCACAGGTCTGGAAAGTCTGATAACCATTCCGGCTGAAAATCGATCAAATTGCTTGCTTGCTGGTGGTGACCAATAGATCAAATTTTCAACGCGGAGCGCTGTTGGGTTCTCAAGACTTGTTCTATTGAAGATTTTAGTTGTGACTTTGTTCCATAATCATCTTAAATCATTGAATTTAATTTCAATAACACGAAGTCAAAAGTAAATGTTTTATTTGTGCGATTGTTACAATAGTGTTTGTAGTTCATGTTGTATAACTTGTAAATTAACGTACGTATAATAATTTCAATGACTTAATTTCAATTGATGACACATGGTTGTTGACCATTAAAAACTTACTCATTCTTTTATCGAATAAGTATTATTGAATTGATTGGTTAGATTTCTTGTCATAAACAGATATTCAGAATCGCATATATAGAAATCAAAATCTCTAGAAAATTTCAAACATGTACCGTCAAGCCACCATTCACCGTGCATTTAAAAAAAATCTGCACTTCAAAAAAATATATAATTTTTCCAAATCATTTGAAGCAAGCAAGAATACCACTATGAAGCATGCAATTATACCATAATTCAGGGAAAAATCTAAAATCAGTGATGCATAACAAAAAAGCACTCAGAAATTATGTTTACAAATGTCATGTTAAGGTCGCCTAGTACCGTTCTATGTCACCATTCACCGTGCACGCTGCTGCACCATTTACCGTGAGTATAGCTTTCGTCATGATTTAATTTTGTATCTTGAAGAAACGTTGTTGGTGGAGCAAATATGTTGCTAGTAGTGTGTGCACTCATTTTTAAGGGTATTCAAATCTTATTTTATAATGAAGGCCATATAAAGTTGAAAAAATGGCTAAATCAATATTTTTTCATCAAAATCGTTATATGAGGTTTGACTGTATTGTCCAAACCATATAATATTTTCTCAAAAACTAAATATGAAGTAGTTAAATCATGACATAACAATGAATCCAACATTACCCAACAATTTGAAGTCTTTTATACTAAAGCACGGTAATAGGAACTATATATATGGAAAAGGATCCATTCACCGTGCATTTGTGTTTCGACTGAAACACAATAACAAAATCTTATTTGCATAAAATCTCATGGTTTCATACGATGAAATACATCCTACTAGAAGTATCTACAGCGAAAACTTGTTGAAATTATGAAAAAAATTATACTCTAACGTTAAAATGAAAAATGTGAATTTTTGGCGTTTCTACTAAGAGTGTCAAAATATTCCATTATTAACCAGAATTCACTTGATTTTGACTACCTAAACTAGGTTTTTCAAAATGGTTTGTGACAAGAACTACTTCATATCATCAATTTTATCTTATATTGCTGACAAAAGAATAATTTGTGAAAATTGTATGAATATTCTGTAGAAATTTGTATATGTGCACGGTGAATGGAGGCCGCACGGTGACTGGAGACTTAACGGTATTGATTTTCTGGAAAAGAATTAATATATTTTTATCATATATACAATAGTACTAATTAGTAAGCACAATACAAGTATCAATTGGAAGATAAATTAAAACTTAATTGAGTACGATACCATTTAATTTCAACTAGAATTAATTGATAGTTTTATTTCAAGACACGCCCTTTGCATACCCCTAAAATTAGCACTTTGATGAGAAATTTAAATAATTATGTTGTTACATAAAGATTAAAAATATCTTTTTTCCGACGAGTTCAGCTAATTTTCAATTTGAATTTTTTCTATCCCTTCCAAGATCAACTAAAACTACGGTATAATGGTAATTACATTGGAAAATGTATATATATTTTTGCAATTTCTCATCGTAATAGGCTGTTTTTCATCACGCCAATCTGTCATGAAACGGCCTACTTTCCTGCACTGAAGTATGCAGTGCGGGAATAGTCATTACGCAACTGAAATCAGTGCTGTAATGCTTCATTACGCAACGCTTTCTCATTACACAACTGTTTTGAGTTGCGTAATGAATCATAACACAACACTTTTTCAGAAAATGTAAAATCAGGGTGAATGCATTCCTATACAATTTATGATACCCTCAAGTGGTCTTCTACGAAATTGCAAAAAATGTTGTACGTAACTCGTTGCAGAACTCGATTTTTACAGCACTCGTCGTAATTGTCCTACTCGGCAAGCCTCGTAGGATAAATTTACGACTCGTGCTGTAAAAATCGTCTTTCTGCAACTTGTTCCGTAAACTACTATTTTCACTGCCTTAATTGTTTAACACACTGTTCAGCATTTGCAACTAACGTTGCATTTTTATTATTTTTCTTCATATTTCCTCATAAGTTGACATTTTGTCAGACTTTCGCATTTATTTTCTTTTCGGCTTTTTCTTCCCACGACGTTTTATCCTTTCGACGTTTTGTCCTTTCGACGTTTTGGCATTCGACATTTTGGCATTCGACATTTTGGCATTCGACATTTTGTCTTTCGACGTTTTGTCACCCAACCAACGTTGGCTTATGGGCTCAATGAGATGGTTAGTATGGGTCCGGCTTTCGACGTGGTCGTATCTCGTCATATCGACCCCTTTTGTGATAGAGAGATCGCCGCTCAAATTTACTCAACTAGGTAACAATGGCGTACATGCAAATATCGAATAATATCGCGAATCCGGTGAGGCGTGATTATATCATGGATCGCATCACCAAACATTGGTGACTCCCAGATCTCTACCTTATCCCACTAACCCAATATCCTTTCCTTGACAACCGTGGAAATGCAGAGGTGATCACAGTCTCTAGTTTACAATGGTAGTTAGAGATGGGCGAACCGTTCGCGAACGGTTCAAAAGAACTAGTTCTTTGCGGTGAACGAATGAGTCATAGTTCTTTTTTTGAGAACGGTAGTTCAGCAAGAACGATTTACTGAACGCGAACTGCGAATGAACGAATGTAACGAACGTGAAGAAGATAATCGTTCGGTATGCATTCCATCGTTCTCGCTGATCGAACGGCAATGAGAAACGAAGCGAATGAAGAACAATAAACTCCTCTCTTGGCATTCCTCTCTAACGACCACAAGATGCTGGTTACGATTCGGTTCGACAAATGACCAACTATTGAAATGTGCTTGTGTGAGTTATGATTCCTCGTCACTTCATTTCAATCTTTTCATTTATTCAACGTTCGTCTGGATTAGCGGGATAAGATGGTTAAGTACGGACAGACCAGGCTTGGCGCGCAAAGGAAAGCGCAATGAAAGAAAGACTTATATTTTCATTTTATATTGCGATTGTTTGGAAAGTTTTCCGGTCTGCGGTAGCTGTCAAACTTCTACAGATACTCTGGAAAAGCATTCTATCAATTACTCAATCAGTGCAATCATAGTATGCCTGCTGAGAAAAATAACTTGAAAAACAAGTCATGATTGTGGAAACATCATTGAAGTTGATTGAAGATATTTCAGTGAAAATCAGTAAGGTCAGCTGCGGTAGTTTTCGGTGGAACCGTAAATTGGAAAATGTTCTCTATAATAGCAACACTAGTTTCAAAATAATGCATTTTGTTCAATTTTATCTAACACAAATTTTCCAATCAATAAAAGAATCATGGTTTAGATGATTTTTTTTTACTTTTGACGTAATACATTATTTTCAAGGCGAAAATCAAAAAGATTTCGCAAAAGAACGAAAGAACGGTTCAAAAGAACTAGTTCGCTTTCAAGAACGGAACGAACGAGAACTGTTCATTGAAAAAAAAACTGATTTGCCCATCTCTAATGGTAGTCAAACTAACATTCCTTCCCTTCCCCGATGACCGTAAGGACGTGGCCGGCGCCGTTATTGACTTTTAAATTTTGAGCTCTCGATTTGTGCACATTGATGAATGGTAAGCTAATCCCAAGCCCCATTAATTAAATCTCTGTGCAACTTCGATTGTTCTGGTCAATCACGGAGTAGTAACTACGAATTGTACGGTCATCTATGCTCATGCTCATGCTTGTTTTCTGTAATTGCTTCAAAATGTTCCTGTAGGAATTCCTATAAAAGACTGACTACGGTTCCTACCTGCGTTTTCAAATAAGTTTGTACAAGGGTTCTTTTGAGAGTCCCAAAAAGGTGCTTTTTAAGGAAATTCTTCAAAATGTTTGAAATTTATCTAGATATTCTCTAGAGGCTAGATTATTCTAGTTAGAGTTGTCAAATTTCCCGGGAAACGGGAAATAAACTTGCCATTTCCCGGAAAATCCCGGGATCCCGGGAAATTTTCAAAAACGTGAAAATTGAGCAAATTTGATGATTTTTTTTAATTATTCATATATTTGTTATATATTTTTATACCAGTAAACTTGTATGTATTTATTGATGTTTCTCAAAAAAATCTATCGATTTCGTTGTGTACGCTAGGTTTCAGAACAACACAAATTATGATATTGAGTCCATGTGGAGATTATTCTTGACGCATCGTATGAAGTTTAAATAATATGTACAGGACGGACTCGATTATCCGGAGATTGTTCTTTGATATTCTTGTTTTTGAGATTTTATGCATAAATTTAATTTGGTATTGCAATACGCAATAAATGCAATGGTTATGCAGCTTTTGATGTAGGTAAAAAAGGGAGTTTGAAAAAGAGGTTTTTCGTATGCCGGTCAAAATAATTTCTTCCTAAGACCCCTAATGTTCCTAAAAATAACTTCTGGCTACGCCAGCAGTTTATACAAACAAAACAACGAAAAAAATAATATTTTAGTTATTTTAATGCAGATTTTATTTTTTCTTTTAATGATTCGATTATTAGGAAGATTCGATAATCCGGAGTGAAAAAAAAATGATACAACGGATAATCGAGTCCGACCTGTACCACCATTAAATTGAACCTTCCAAACACTAGAACAAAAACCAACTAGAGTCTAACGATGGAAAATGTGACAATTCATGGATGATCCCTCGAAAAATCCTGTATTTTGTATAGCATATAATCTATTTTGGAAAAAAAACATATCGTCAAAGAGCTATCAATTTTATCAACAGCTATTTGATTACAAAAAAAAAAAACAACAACAAATCAATATCCAAGTATAGCTAGTGATCTAGCAAGATAATTGCATTGGTAAGACTGATATGAAAAGTTAATTATACGATAGTTTAGGTTTGAAAATGGATGGTCAATCCTTTTTCAATAGAACTACCCGAGAAATACAGAAATCCCGCGAAATACGGGAATCCCGGGAAACAGGAAATCATTTCCCAAGGTGTTTTTTTTTTGCAAAAAGCTCGGAGTTGACCATTTTGTATGGGAAATTGGTGCATTTTATTTATATTTTATAAACTATACATTCTAAATTAGAAATTTCCAGGGGTTGTGCAATTGAACAGCTTTCGTGTGGCAGTTCATTCTCGGAATGGATATTCTGGATATTCCTATGTAACTTCTATAACCTCCTCGGAAATTATTTCAGAGATTTTTTCAGCTCTTTTCCTACGGATTCATTCAGTGATGTAGCATTTAATTTTCCAATATATTTTTCTGTCCATATAAGTCTGTTTCTTGGCCTGGCAGACATTATTTTTTGCTTTACAACATCCCCATCATTTTGACATTAAGCATATCTAGCAGTTATCTAGTTGATTTCTTTTACGAGCAACAGCTCGTAAAATCTACCAATACTGAAGTAGAAACCATGGGCAGCTATCCAAACTTAAAATCAAATACAATGTTTCTATGATAGCACATAGTAGTTGAAAGCTTTGATTTTTCTAGAGAAATTTTGTGAAAATTATTTGTCAGAACAGATATATTAATTAGGTATTCATTTAAAATTGCTACAAGTAAATGTATTCAACTTCAAATAGGATTTCGTATCAAGTTTTATGGAACATTTTTCAAATTTCGCTTCTTTTCATCAAAAACAGTACTGGGAACTTCATAGCGCATACCTTTGATGCGGTGCAGCGCACCGTTTTCGCCGCATAAGTGCAACTGCATCTCTTCGATGATGACGACCGTTTTGTTGCCCGTTCTTTCCCATTATGCATTGTTTATGCAATTGAAGGCAACAACTGTTTTTGCGTTTATTTTTATTATTAGAGCTCACATCGCGTGGGGGAAGGTGGTTCAAAATGCTCCATTTAGTATTTCAAGCGTGTGCTAGGATGAGGGCATAGCTAACATGATCGATTCCTATTTTGACCTCAACTGTAATGCCATCTCTAGTATCATGTAGACTCGATTTACTCATCATCTATCATAGACGTACAAAGTATCTAACGTGTTTTCAATCATATTAATTAAATTTCTGAATCATTGATTTAACTCATTGAACTAGCTTACGCCCCATTCCCCCGTTGAAACACGGCAATCCGCGGTGGAATGGACTGTTGGAAGATGTTGACTCAGTTAGCAGTCATGTTGTGTGTTTTCTCTCTTTCTCATCAGCAGCCAATGGTGGCAGAGCCGCTTCATCATAATAGGTTAATAATTGCTGCAGAAATCGTTTCTTGATGGGGCTTTTTGAATGGAGGTTGTTTTTGCCTGTTCAATTCCTATGGCATTATTGTGGTGACCGAAAGCGGTTCAAAGTGTAGCATTGCGGTGTTAGATGAGTGCTAAGTGTTATCTTTTTTTGTTGAGATTTTGTTCCACTTGAGTGATTGATTATTATAATACAATGTTTGGTTGTGTTGCCTTTGGTGATTACTAATTTGTTTTCTTTTTCTTTTTTTGTTGCAGGTAAATTAACTACGATCATCAAGAGTACTTCAAATTCTACTAGTTCAGGTATCATACAAATCATTGTGGCCTTGAAATGCAACATGTTGAATGCTAATAAGAGAAAACACTTATGCAACTGCTAAAAATCAAAATGTATGTATGTATGTATGTATGTATGTAGGTAGCCACCATCCTAGCTTGAGTCTTGCTCTGCATGCGGTTCCACTTAACAGTACAGTCAATTTTCATTATCAAACTGAATTCAACATACTATTGTATGAAGGGCCAAAATGGGGTGTGGCGGATCCGTAAGCAGAGACACTTACGCGAAACCCGCGGGAAATAGAGAATCTCCTTCCAATAATATGAGCCAACGGAGAGTATAATGAAATTTGGAATACCTGTCAAGTTATCCACGGGATGGTTTGTTATAAGAAGGGCGCGTCAAATCCATTACAACTGTTGGGATAGAAGAACCCATCTACAAGGATGTTACGGTTACTTCAACCCTTGACTCCGGCTGGCACTCCACTCCATTGTCCAGCTGTAACTTCAATGATGCCCTGATGCACCCTCCCAATATCACCCATGTTATATGATTGAATTAAATGATTGTTATATAATAAAATTAATACAATAATTGAAAAAAATAAAAAATATAGGAAATCATGCTATAACTCGATGGTTTGACCTAGAATCTATGAAATAAGGATGAATAATATTAAATACATAATAACAGATTGTTCCAACAAGTCTGTAAAAAAAATACGACGACCATGTATGTATGTATGTATGTATGTATGTATGTTTGTAGATAGCCACCATTCTATCTTGATTCTTGCTCTGCATGCGGTTCCACTGGATAGCGGTGTCAATTTTTATTATTGAATTGAATTGTATGAAGGGCCAAAAGCCCAAAAATATAATAGTATCTATAAATGAGAAATTTTGCAACAACTTGAAGGTTTGTCCTAGAACCCCTAAAGAAGAGTTATTTACATACTTGACGTAACAATAGAATATTAAACGGTCATGAGTTTCTCTTGATGATATATCCTGAAAATTAAATTAATTAGAAATGTATGAATTTTAAGTGCAGCTTACTTCCGGCGGTCAGCATCTGGAATACAATTGTTGAAATAATGGTTAAAATTATAAGCAAACTTAATCAAATGATGAGACTTTAAACTTTAACTTTTAAATTAATAATGCATTTCACCGATTGTCTGAAAAAGAGGATTGTTATATTGGGTGTATACTATATGAATAAAAATGGAATTGAGAAATTTAGGAAATTTAATTCTAAACGAAGAAAATGAAAAACTACAACATGTTCTGATGTGCGGTGTAAAAAGACGGCTTATGTACTGGTAATATTCTAGATTAATGTATTATACTCATGGTAGTGTGTATCACCGCAATGGACTGATTTGCGAGGTAGTTATGTGGCAACTGCTATCTAGAAAAACATGAATGTTAATCTGTATTTCCTTATAGATAGACAAAGCCTATTTTTGGACAGGTAAGAAAATAAACTCAAGAAAAAGGATGATTGTAGATAATTCCATTGAAAACGAGATAATGTTTGCCGCTACTGGTAATTAAAATAAATGTATAAATATGACAAAATTAAACGAGACAATTGGTGCTAGTGTGCTTAACGAACTCTAGAAGACAATGTAGTTAATAACAAAAACAAAACATCGGATGATAAGTTCGATATTCAAGTATTATATATTAAACTGTAGTATGATCTATTTGTTATGTCTCGATATTTACAGGACCATCGAGAGAGCACAAATTTAGTGCAATAGCGATTAAAAGGACTTCCTAAGTAGCCACGGTTACAAGATTTTACTATGAATATATCGAGACACAAGCTAAAAAGATACGGAGATTTTACTGTATGACATAATGTAGAATGAAATAATATAAAATAACACAATGTAATATAATATAATGTAAAACGATATGATATAATAAACCATAATATGAAATTGTAATCAATCCATATTGTCCTTCTATCATTTCATGCAGTTAAAATTTACCGGTACATTCAGCAATAAAATATATGATATCATCAATAAACTATTTTGCAATATTTTGGAACGTAGGTATCGTGAAAAACCATTGGATTATGGCTCGTTGCCAAAGCGAACCGTGCTAAAATGAACGTTCTTACTCCATCTCTCCTTCTACTAATAAAATCGCCAACACCCTTGAAATGCGTCACATGTAAACAAACCAATACAACAAACAATCAACAAGCTTGAGTACTCTGCAACATACTAATCTGCAAACCTTAATACATAAAAATGTTGCATCTTCGCGTTCCGCTACTCAGCTAAACACAACTCGGTACAAAACTCATACTGGTACACCTACGCTACTTGTCTCTCTCTCTGTGTCTCACACTCAAACCAGAAGTCCAATCCAAGGTACAATTCTTCCCAACACCACTACCATAACAAACCAATGAATCCATGCACTGGTTCGCCATTTGACGTTTTAGCGGTGTCATGTTATTTCTGTGACCATGGAAACCAATGAATTCGGCATCGCTCAAATGTCAAACTAGTGAACCAGTGCATCGGTCCGTGGACCAATGCACGAGTCCACCAATTTGACGCCCGAGCGGTGCCGAACTCACCCGTCACCATGGTCACGTAAATAACACGTCACGCTCATACTCGGTCCATACGTGATAGCATTGGGCTCTGCACTGTTTTGATTTTGTATGGGATTTTGACGTTTACTGGCCTTGTTGTTTACAAATTTCATGGAGGGGTGAAAGAGATAGCATGATTATTGTGCAAAGCCCCATACAGACGGTGGCGCATTCATTCGGATTGCTATCACGCAGAAATTTATGTTTTGCCAAATTACTACGTATGGACCCATGCACGGGTTCACTATTTGACGTTTTGGCGGTGCCGTGTTATTTATGTGACCATGGCAACAAGTGAATTCGGCACCGCTCCAGCGTCAAATTAGTGAACTCGTGCATTGGTCCATAGGAATAACGGATAAACGTCGGAAACAACATACGATGCATTTAAATCGGAACAAACTCACCGGATTGCGATTTCCCATCTTTTCATCATGTGGAGCGCCCGCTTTCTTCACTCTCCCACCACCACACGTATATATCACACGCCACGCTTTCTTCTTTGGCATGCACCACTAACACACATTTGAAATATTTTCGGATGCATCTCGGCTCTCGCTTTTTTTTTCTTTTTTTTTTCAATCACGCTTTTAAAACAAAGGAGAAGCAAGCATTCCTATCAAACAATCATTGGGAAGCCACTTGAAAATCACTCTTCACTTCACATGAACGATGAAAATTAAACCTAATAGAAGCTAAATCACTTGGGAGAACTAATCGAACAAGCACAACACTTCATTTTATGACCCTGCAACAATCTTGCAAAACAGAAAAAAAAATCTACCGATAATCACTCGCGGAGAAAATAACATACACGTCTGCACACGACGGCTTATCAAATCGAACTGAATGCAACTGCTAAAAATCAAAATGATGTCGAAATCCAAGATGGGCGCCAAATTTTTCCACTCAAAATGATACTTCTATTTTTCAGTCAACTCCAAGAAAGAACAAACAACTTAAAACTTGTTATTTTGTTGAATTGAATTAATCCCTGCGTGTCTTCTGTAATAGATTACAAAAAAGTTTGGTAAGTTTTTCTACATACTTGCAAAACTGGAAGATTTTTTCTAATGTTTCCAAAATTCAACTAATAATATTCCCACATAAACCAAGAGAACCTTATTTGAAACTTTCAAGTAGACATATAGTCACGATGAGAGGGGTTCCAAAGAATTGATCAGATGAAGTTAAATATCTAGGGCTCATGCTAGATAAAAAATTATCTTTCGATAATCATATTGAGAGAGCATTAAACCAAATGTAACAAATATATGAAATGTCTTTATCCTCTCATTAACAGAAAATCTCAAATTTTGTCTCAAGAACAAGCTTTTGGTCTTCAAAAAAATTTTCAGGCCAGCCATGTTGTGTGCTGTGCCAATATGGACAAGCTCTTGTATATTAGGAAGAAAGCTCTGTAGAAGATTCATAATAAAATTTTGAAAATGATCCTGAAGCTCCCTCCCTGGTGTAGTACTAATGAGTTATATAGAATATCCAATGTTAAACATTGGAACAAATGTCGAATAGAATTATTAAAAATTTAAGACAAAATTGCTGCAATCTTCTAATGCCACGATATATATTTACGTAAAGTTAAGTTAATTGGAAGCATTTTTTTTATCTCTTAAGTAGGTGAATTCAATTCAAATGTAAAAAATTTTAGCTGATACAGCAAATGAAATATACCTAATATGTTGTTATGCATTGATCTTGGGTTACAAGCTTGTATCATAGCTGTAAACACATCCATGCAATCAAGCAATCAAAAACAGCTATGATCTATCGGGCTATCACATCAAATCACTCCTTATCTATAGATTTTTGTCTTGCACTCCCCAGTCATACTCCAATCGAAAGAAGATCTCTACGATAAGCTCCATAGATTCAACTGTTATACATCTTCTTCTTTTTCCAACATTCACAAACTCAATTCCAAACTACCAACTCGCTGTCGATAGGTTGATGATGCCTCTCCTCCTAATGGTAAAATGATGCTGCTGGATTTGCCAAACTGAATCCACGCAGCCAATAGCTCTCCTCAGACCGGGTTCATGACCGGGGTATACGAGCAGCAGCTGCCAACCGGCAAGAATTCGTCGAGCACGCCGGCAAACTATATTGACCAAACTGGGAATGTTTCTCACCTCACCGATCAACCGAAAGTTTTCTGTGTACCCCCATATGCGATAAGTGTGAAAACATAGGCGAGGTGTGAAGTGGCTGTGGTGCGTATTTGTGAAACACACACACGAGGCTTCCATTCGGTTCTCGACACCTGCCTTTGGGGAGAATTCCTATACTGAACAGCACAATCGGAAAGTTCTATAAGTAGACTTAGAAACGTTTGTTGGTGTACATTCTTGCATCCGTGACTACTGTTTGGCGGACATGCCATTTGGTTGTGGGTGCAAGTTGGCCAACAGCAGAAGTTTGTGCCAGACGTCCATCATGGAATGTAGCGTGGCTGGTTGAGTTGAACGTCATCATCCAGACGGTTGGGCTCTATGACTGGCAAACTCAATTATAATAAAGTGCTTATGATTTATGTGCTGGACTGGGTTTGCTGCGCTTGGTTTGCAGAATCTAGAGTCGGGTTCTGATGTGTGTTTGGGGGAAGGTTCACATATATTCGTTGCTGTAATGAATTATTAATGTACTCTCTCAGTCAAATGTTTCACACGAAGGAGGTAGGTACCAATCAAGTTCCACATTTTTCACGCAACTTGCCAACACGCAATGGTCGACCGGGATACAGTTGAGTGATTTTGAGTGTTTATTGAATTTGATAGTTGTTTGAGCTCTTGTACATACAGAGTGGATTTTTCATGATATCATGAATTCTTGGAATTGTCTAGTTTAAGGTTTCAAATAAAGAGCTTTTGGTTTATGTGGAAATATTATTAGTTGAGTTTTGGAAGCATTAGGAGAAATCTTCCATTTTTGCAAATATAAAGAAAAAATATCCAAACTTTTTTGCAATCGACTACAGATGACACGCAGCCTTCGTCTTTTAGCGGAGAGGCCTGTGTCATCCGCAAACAAGGATTTTTGACATACCTGAGGTTATTCAGGTAAGTCATATGTGTAAATATTGTAGAATATTGGTCCCAAAATGCTGCCTTGAGGAACACCGGCTCTTACAGGAAGTCTTTCAGACCTGGAGTTCTGATAATTAACCTGAAGTGTACGATTTGACAGATAACTTTGAATTATTCTAACAATGTTAGTTGGAAAATTATAGTTTTTTTAATTTTACAATCAAACATTCATGTCAAACACTGTCGAATGCTTTTTCTATGTCTGGAAGAGCAAGACCAGTAGAATAGCCTTCAGATTTGTTGGAACGGATCAAATTTGTTACACGTAAAAGTTGATGAGTAGTCGAATGTCCATGGCGGAATCTGAACTGTTCATTGGCAAAAATTAAATTTTCGTTGATGTGGACCATCATTCTGTTCAAAATTACCTTTTCAAAAAGTTTACTGATGGAGGAAAGCAAACTGATTAGACGATAGCTAGAAGCTTGTGCATGGTTTTTTGTTTGGTTTTGAAATTGGTACAACCTTACCATTTTTCCATTTGTCAGGAAAATATGCTAATTGAAAACATTTGTTAAATATATCAACTAAAAATGATAAGCTACTTTCTGGAAGTTTCCTCATAAGGATGTAAAAAATTCCATCATAGCCAGAGGGCTTTCATATTTTTGAATTTTTTTTACAATAGTTCTCACTTCTTATAAATCAGTCTCCCAGGCATTTCCGAAAACGTTCTCTTGATTAAGAATGTTTTCGAAGTCCTGAGTAACTTGATTTTCTATTGGACTAGAAAGTCCCAAATTCAAATTGTGCGCGCATTCAATCAGCATAGCAAGTTTTTGAGCTTTTTCGCAATTAGTTTGTAATAATTTGTTTTCCTCTTTCAATGCCAGTATTGACTTCTGAGGTTTTTTCAAGATTTTAGATAATTTCCAAAAGGGCTTAGAGCCAGGGTCCAATTGAGAAATCTTATTTTCGAAATTTTTGTTTCTTAAATCTGCAAAACATTTCTTGATATCTTTCTGCAAATCCAGCCATATAATCTTCATAGCAGGATCGCGAGTGCGTTGAAATTGCCTTCTCCTCACGTTTTTAAGACGGATCAAGATTTTAAGATCGTCGTCTATAATCACGGATTCATATTTTACTTCATATTTTGGAATTGCAATGCTCCTGGCTTCAACAATAGAATTTGTTAAAGTTTCAAGAGCATTGTCAATATCAAGTTTTGTTTGTAAAGAAATGTTAACATCAAGATTAGAGTCAATAAATGTTTCATATATATTCCAGTCGGCTCGAAAATAATTGAAAGTTGAGCTGATAGAATTGATAATCGCTTCATGTTATATTTGAAATGTAACAGGGACATGGTCAGAATCAAAATCAGCATGAGTAATCAGTTGGCTACAAAGATGACTAGAATCGGTTAAGACCAAATCAATCGTAGATGGATTTCTAGAAGAGGTAAACAAGTAAGGCTATTAGGGTATTGAATTGAGAAATATCCTGAAGAGCACTCATCAAATAAAATTCTGCCGTTGGAATTACTTTGAGAATTATTCCATGACCGATGTTTGGCATTAAAGTCATCAATGACAAAATTTTTGACTTATTGCGAATCAATTTTCGTAAGTCAGTTTGGAGCAAATTAAATTGCTGTCGAGTGCTTTGAGAACGTTAATTAAAGTTTTTTTTAACAAGCTGTTTTCCATCAGAATCACCCAAAGTTTCAAAAATTTGGCTTTCAAATGACGAACACAGTTGATGTTTTATACGCCTATGAATGATTATTGCAACTCCCTCCTCATGCCATCAAGTCGATCATTACGATAAACAAAAAAATTATGATCTTTTTTAAATTTGGACCTAGATTTTAAATGTTACAGTAATAACTGCTATATGCACGTTATTAGCTCTTCTTCTTCTTTTTGGCATTAACGTCCCCACTGGGACAGAGCCTGCTACTCAGATTAGTGTTCTTATGAGCACTTCCACAGTTATTAACTGAGAGCTTTCTTTGCCAAAGTTGCCATGTTCGCATTCGTATATCGCATGGCAGGTACGATGATACTCTATGCCCAGGGAAGTCAAGGAAATTTCCATTGCGAAAAGATCCTGGACCGACCGGGATTCGAACCCAGACACTTTCAGCATTGCTTTGCTTTGTAGCCGCGAACTCTAACCACTAGGCTAAGGAAGGCCCCTCCTTGGGTAGATATATTCGAAATTAAAAGATTCGAACGGCTTCCCGACGGATTAAAATAAGTTTGTGAATGAGCATGATTACAATCTGCCTGATGGGTATAGTTCTTAATCAATCGATCGTTAATTGAAAAATGAGTATTGTTCAATACTCTACCAAGGAAATTCCGGAAACGTCCGGAACGGACAGTACCGTGCATCTGTTTGGCATGAGCTTCGACGACTCGACTACGCAAAGGGCATGCCCAAAAATTTGACTTATGATTACCCCCGCAATTGGCGCATATGAACTTATCGGTATCTTCCTTCACTGGACAGACGTCATTCGCGTGAGAATAAAATATATAGAACCTGTTTAAAATAATACAAATCTACCAACAACAAATATTGCGATTTCACAACAAATATTGAAACCGCAATATTTTTTTGTTTTTCGATAGAAAAGCTGTTGTTAGACGAATTACGCTCTTGATCCTCGATAAGCCACAATCTGATCTACGCCAAAAGGATCGTTCTTATCTTCTGGGCTCGGTTCTGAGCCAATCGCTTCCAGTCGCCCCACATTGGTCTAGTTATAAAAATATCATGGCAGAAATTACGCATTCCCAATATTTTATTATTTTTAGCCATTAAAAGTGCTTTGGACCATTATGAATGGTTGAATACTCTATTCTGGGCATAGTTTTTTTTTTGGTTTTCATAGTGCAAAATTCTAACAAAAATGCTGTTTGTCATACATATTTTGGCATGCAACTTTATCAAAAACTATCGTTTAGCAAAACATAGGAATAAATAATCTTCCTCAATCGATTCCTTAGAGCGCGTTTGAGCAAGATATATCCGCTGAGAGTGACGGAAATCGATTTGTACGTTATAAAAATCATTTCTGTAATTATTTGAACTACCTACAACAACAAGTATTTATGTTATAAGGATAATGGCATTTGAATATAAAGTTGAATCTGACAGGGTATCTACTACCTGGAAAACCTTGAATTATCAAGGAATTAAACCTGGAATAACTGGAATGCTCAGGAATTTTCGATCACAATCAGGATAATTATTTTGAGACAGTAATTAGTGATAAAATATGTTCACGACAAAGAATTTTTGCGTCAAAACCCAGAGTAACCATTATTTGCTAGAAAACTCTCTTCAATCTAATAAAAATCAGCTACGCCGCCATTTCACCTGCTTAGTGAGCATCCTTTCGAGTATGAAATTTCATTTACTTACCAGAAAATGGTTGATGTTTTCAATATCTCTATATTAATTTTATTTTGTTTTACGGCTATAGCGGTCATGCGACTCAAAGCTAAAGGGAGTCTATAGAAGCAAATGATGGAAACGAATAGGTGCATAGGCGTCGCAAGGGAGCGACAAGATTGAATATTTTTAATTAGGTGGTGAAAATTATATTAATTCAGCGAAAGATCAACATATCTTGGGCTGGCAGCAGGTTTCATTTTAGAAACCATTTTTATGCAGGTCTTTAAAAAGTCTCAAAGGGCCCAGATAGCCGTAGCGGTAAACGCGCAGCCATTCAGCAAGATCAAGCTGAGGGTCGTGGGTTCGAATTCCATCAGTCGAGGAACTTTCCGGGTTGGAAACTTTCTCGTTTCCCAGGGCATAGAGTATCATCGTACCTTCCACACGATATACAAATGCAAAAATGGTCAATTGGCGCTCTCAGTTAATAACTGTGGAAATGCTCATAAGAACACTATGCTGAGAAGCAGGCTTTGTCCCAGTTGGGACGTAACGCCAGAAAGAAGAAGAAGAAGAAGTAGAAGAAGAAGAAAAAGAAGAAGAAAAAGTCTCAATTTTTGAAAAAAGGTCTATGAAGCCTGTAATTTAACTGAAATGGTCTCTAAAGTCTGTTTTTTCCTATTCTTTCTTGCAGATAATTATGATACAAAACGTTTTCTCACTTTTTTCGAGAACAGCTTCTGAAATTACCCTAGTGGTTTCTTCAAAGGTTTTATTAAATTATACAGGGTACAGGGGTAATACAGGGTTGTCTTCAAGAAATTCATCTACAATTTCCTTCAATAATTGTTTAAAGGATGCTTACATTAATTTCTCCAGAATTTGCTTCAGGAAATCTTAGAGCAACTCAACGTTACTACATGCAATTTTTTTCAAAGACTATTCGAGACTTCCTCCAGATTTTTTTTTCCTTCCATAACCGGATTCTTCGCTAAGAGACTCTAAGAGATCTTCTAAAATTACCACAAAATTTCTTTTAAGAAAACACGCAAAGGTTGATTTAAGAGTTTTTGGTAAAATTCGTTGAAGGATTTTTTTTTCCTAGTTACCCTACAAAAATTTCTTCGTAATTATTATTTACGATTATTCCATAGAATTGTTCGAAAAAATTTCTCGAAAGAATAGCCTTAAGGGTGAATTATTAAAAACATTTCTAATAATTCCTTAAATTCGATTTTTTTCAGCATATCATTTAAGGATTACTGGAGTTCTTCCAAACATTTTTCAATGAATTTCTCAAAAAAATCCCCATCGAATATTGAACAGTTAACGCTACAGCATTTTTTTTTCCAAGAAATCATCCGATCATTCCTACACTATTTTTTCGGGATTTCGTCCAGGAGTTTCTTCGTTAAATCCTGCGAGATTTTATTCAGAAATTCAAATGATGTGTTTTTCAATTATCTTAGCAATAATTTTGAAAACTTGTTAAAAGTTCTTCAAAAGTAAGCCTTTCTAGAAATCCTTATTCATCAAGGATGACTTCAGATCATACACAAGTTTAATCAAAAGTTATCCTAAAATGTACTTTATGAAGACGTAACGGTTTTTTTTAATTATAATTTCTTAGTTTTCAGGAAAGTTTTATTCACATTTCCTTGAAGAAATGATGGAAAACTCCTGAAAGAATACTTGAAAAGAATTTTGAATACTTACTCAAGAAATCTCTTACAATTATTGGGGAAATTCCCAAAAAATCTTAGAAGCAATATTTATAGAATCTCCTGAAGGTATCCTTAGAATAATTCATTATTGTTAAAATCTTCAAGAAATTCTGAAGGAAAACCTTGTAGAAAATCCTGTGAAATCCTTGGAGACATCTGGAGACGTTTCTGGATTAATATTCAAACATGTTTTGAACTGAAGTCTTGAAGGATGTCCTTGAAAAACCGATTCGAGGATCACTGAATGAAATCCAGTAGGAATAAGAGATTTATTGTAAAGTATCCGAATTGATATATAAAGGAACTCCTGATGGACGCCCTGAGCTATTTTTGTGGCATTTTTTTTTTCGAATAAGATCAGGTTTCATTTTGGAACAACCAAAACAAATTTGTTGAAGAAATTCCTTAGTAAAATTCTAAAGAAACAATCACAAAATGAACACCTGAAGAAAAATAAAAATCTCTCGAGTACAAATATCTGTCAATCCATCTATTATGAAGAAACAATTTGTAATGTCACAAGAAATTAAAAAAAAAAAGGTTAAGAAATATTCTCAGTAAATTATCTGGTTTGATCACACTCTTTTCTCCTGGTTTCTGTTAGGTTTCGTTTCGTTTTTTGATTACAGTTTGATCTCTTTTCGGTCTCTTTTCGGTTCTTACTTAGTCTCTATGTTCAGGAAAGCGGTTTCCAAATTTTAATATTTTCAAGACACTCAGTCGCTACCAGCCCTGCTCTATGCACAATTTTTATTTATTTATTTACTTGTTCATATCAATGTAGCATAAGGAAAATTCCTTTTAAAGCGCTTCAATTAGCTATTATTTGGAGGAATACATTTAACTTAATATTATATTTCTGATACTCCGTAGTTATTAATTTTGTTGATTCCCCCTGCTGAACCATTTGACGCATTCTTGCTGGAAGCTTTTGAAAGTATTTAAGTTTTGGTTTCATTTGGTAATTGATTCCAGAACACTATGTACTAATATAATCTGCAATTTAAACAACGTTACTATTATGATTTAAAATTTCGTAACAATTATGATCAATTTAACGTTTTCAAATGAAATGCAACAATTTATAGTTTATCTAATCTAATTAAATTGGTTTTCAATCTGAATACATTCCAATTAATCTCTATGAATCCGTACTACATATTTTAGGTTTTGCGTTAAAACTTACTTCTGATTTCTCGGTAATAATTTGAACTGTTAAGCAAAAAGGTGGAACAAAACGTCGTAACTCCCGGTGACAGTTGACGTAGCTGTCAACGGATCGTTTGAGTGAAAAGGACGTAGTCGGGACTCACTTATTCGAGTGCGAAAACTGCCATGTGGTTTCGCCAACATTAATTGTGAAAAAAGTGTCCTGTCGTATGATTTTCAAAGCAGGACCGTGAGTTGTCGAAATTGCCTTCTCCTCTCGTTTTTAAGATGGCTCAAGAGGTTAAGATCATCGTCTATAATCACGGACTCGAATTTAACTTCACATTTTGGTATTACAATGCCTCTTGCATTGTCGACGGCCCCTAGTCTATGATCTTAATGCTACAAAACAAGTTACATATATCTACGAAAATTGAATTGTCCGAAAATGTTTGTAGGACAGGGTACATTTTTCGCCCGCTCTGTGGTTTGATCATTTAAAGTTAGTTCATGACTTGCACCAAATTAACCCAAAAGCCCCGAAAGCCGTTTCGAAGCCATGCTCTAAACTCTTCAACCGTTTACCCCATGCCCCCGTGTTAGCTCGCACGACATGTCGCAAATTACAGCATTTTATGCTATAGTTGCGCCATTCGTGACCAAAAAATGCTCTCTCTCTATCCAATCAACGGCTTCCATACCTTTTCCGTTCTATTCTACGGACAAAACCCCGGAGTCTCGTCGCCATCCCGGAAAATGCTGGTAATAGCAAAGGGCAAGGTTATTTCTGTCGCGCTAAATTTACTTTCCTATCCCTGAAGCCGAAACTGCAAAATGCGACTGGGGTCTGTGGATAAGGGAGGACAGTGGTCGATTTTGAAGGGGTAAAGCGACGAGGGCGGATGCAGAACCCTGGCAAACAGGATGTGTCACTTGATTCAGTTTACGCTGCAAGTCGAGGAGGATGGCGTATAGAGATGTCTTGCCACATCCGTCCGAGGAAGATGCGACGCGACGTGGTTTGCCTTCTGGCAGAAAAGATGATGGTTTCGTTTCGTACCCGACCACCAGCAGAATCCGGAGAAGGAAAAAAAGCACAGACACTCGAAGAGCAGTTGAAACACGATTCGAGCGTCGCACTCACAAAAGGACATCAGCACGTTTTCCCACTTACGTCAGTGTGTGTGTGACGAAAGCTGGTTAAAATTTGATAAGGAAACTCCGGGGGAAAAAAGGCGGCGAATCCCGTCCGGTTAGCAAGGATTGAACAGTGGGCAAAAATTGATCGCAAGCAGCAAGGAATAAAAACATAAAGATATGACAAAGTTTCGATTTCCTGTTAATTTGTGAATACATACATTATATGTTTTTGTCACATTTGGGTTGAATGCCTCCAATTTGATTTTTGAAAGTTGAAATAAAATTCTTTGCTGCTTTCGGTCAGTTACGGCCCACTGTGGATTGGGTAGAGAAGTTGTTTGCTGGGACTGCGTTGATGATTCCGATTCCGGTTGCAGCCTTATTCCTGAAGGAAGTGTCGTACTGTGAAATAGGATTGAAACTTAATTTCGGACCGACTGTGTGGAGTAATTTGATGTTTCCCGGCTGTTTGTCCTTTGGAAGGGGACCCAGAAAAAAACCCCAACTTCCGTATTTATGTGTGGACCGGTTAGAGTCGGGTCAAGTGGCTTGAAATAGAGTTATAGAAATAAGGAAAACTAACCATCAGACCTTCGTTAAACAATCAAAATTCGATTCTGGTTCACCTTTATGTTGGAAAAGTCTGAAACGGTTGGCATTCAAAGTCAACCATTCATGTTTATTCAATTTATGGCCACTGCTTCCTGAACACATCACGTCGTCTTGTTTGTAACTCCGAACAATAGCCCATCTGTAGGCGGGAAGCTGCCTGAAAGAACCACACTCTCAGAAGAAAAGCGACTACAAACGGGCTGACGGTTTGTTTATGGTTAAACATATCAGTATGTGAGCACAAACATTTCGATGCATCCGACGACCATATGCTGGCAGGCACTCAATTTTATGCTCGCTTTGACGTGAAGCATATTCCAGCCGAACGTAAGAGACTCGAACTGAACGGATCAGCCTGAACCCACCAGCACCATCGATTCGGGAATTAATTTCGTTCGCACTCCGGTCGTTCTGGTTTCCTCTCATTCTGCACAGACAGCCGCCGAGAATTCAATATTGCGTCACTGGACCCCTAGCATCCAGCAAAACGTTCGCCCCATTGATCTCGCAGCCAGTCTCGCACCCGCATACGAAATTTCGCGTCACGTTGAAGCTGTTTCTTTTTTTTGCGAAAAAAAAATGTTAAAGAAACACGTGCGAAAGGCTGAAATAGATTCATCACACGATGATTATTGGCCTCCAGTATTTCATAACTGTTCGTGCGATGCGTTCCGTATTTTGCTGCTCGGCAGGATTCGCTTTCGTCGCTTAATGCCATTATCAGCCTCATCGTCGCGACGCCGGTGGACTCGCAAGCATCCGGTTCTGGTACTGCTGATCAAACTCGAGCTTGCTGTTGTTGAAAGCTGTAAAGAAGGCGCTTAAAGCTTCATTAAAATTAACATAGGCGATAAAACAGTGCAACATCTTCGAAGTTATCGAATTTAAACTTAATTTTGTCTTCAGATACTGAAAGGACAAACTAGTATGGGCAAAACCCTTCTTGAGGTTTGATAGATAAGTTAAAATTTTTGAGTTACGCTCTTTTGAACTTTTCAGCAAGATTTTCCCTTAATATGACTATATCTGACAAACTACTGGGAATTACTCAACTTTCGGACGAAATGTTTTTAATAAAAAAGGACACGATTTGTGCACATGTCGAAGCAGCACTTGGATTGTTAGTAGTTTTTGAATACAAAAATTCCGAAAAAAACGCAGTTCTTTTACAATTATTAGTCATAATTAAGAAAACCATTTATATTTTCGCATGATTATCTTTCACAAAAAATATACTTCTAATCAATACAAGCAACTTTGCCTAACATGTTGATAATCCACAAATGGTCCTTCTTCTTGTATTTGTCGTGTTAACACCTAAGTGTTCGTGATGTTGTAATTTGTATAGGGGGAAGTCCTCTATGGCCGGACAGCCTCTATGCCCGGACAGTGTGAATTTTCCAAAAACGAATAATGATATTAGGATTTTAGTATGCCAGGATTATACCAAAACACATTTGTGCAGTGTATACAAACTATGACGTTTTCATGTCCAAACGTAAACAAACAGTAGCTGTTAAAAGTTTCACTCTGATAGAATCTACCAAAAAAAAATGTGAAACGATAAAATGTCATACAAGTGTAGCCACTAATGTTTCTTATAATTTAAACTGAATTGTCTCCGTACGTTGACTTCAGTAAGTTTTGCATCAATTACAATGCAAATTTATTAGAAAATGTCGAATTTCAAAGAAAAGCAACCTTTTTTGTAAACCATTGCGAGTCCTCTATGGCCAGACACCTCTTATCCTCTATGACCGGACAGTGAAAATGTTAACCTAACAACTGGGATCTAATTCATGATTAGTTTTTTTCATAAATGTAGGGTACAAAAAACAAACAGCAACAAAAATAAAGCATAATCAACAAAACTTTTGGTCCTTGGAGGCCTTATAACGTGCCGTAAATATGATGCTTTTAAGGCAAATGAACGCACTAGAAGCAGCCACAAGATATGATGTACAGTCATCTCTTCATAACTCGATAATGAAGGGACATCAAGTTAGGGAGATATCGTGTTACAGGATAAATTCTCCATGGACGTAGCCATGAACACCAAATTTTGCTATGGTTCTCTAACTGGATATTGGGATACGAAAATCGAGTAAAGGAGAGTTGACTGTACCTAAGAGCACACTTCAACCTTCGAGCTGACAAAGAAATTGTGAAGAACTATAAACGCGTTGAATTCCCGAAGACATTTTCATCTGAATACGAGCAACCGCTAATGCAACATAGACGGCGACATATGGCGAATCGATCTATGGCGCTGATCAAGAAGAAGTTTATGGAACTGACCTATGATCTCGCTAATATGCCTCATACGCTGTACATCATGCAAAGATTGAACCCACAAGGCATGTGCTGACATACGAAGCACCCCTTGGCCTTTCTGTGGGTTTAAGGTGTAAACTTCGATGGTGAAAATCATAGTGTCCGAGCATAGAGGACATAGTGTCCGGCCATAGAGGACACATTTCAGTGCACACCATTTTTGGTAGCGGAATTTGGGGCAAGTGTGCAACCTTAAGCAAATTGTTCTCTAACTTTGCCTAAAGCTTATAAAATCCACCAATTTAGCCTCATGATGTTAGTTTCACATCTTTTCATAACAACTGTGCCATTTGAAAAGAAAATAATATCAAAAAGTATTCGTTTTGGAGCTTCTTAAATATCATCCGAAATAACCTATTTTTCGACACTATGGAGCAAGTGTGCCACCCATATGGGGCAAGACGGCCATCGAATGGACATCGCATGTAATTCTATTTGTAATGAAATTTTCTTTATTTTCTATTAATGTTACTTATACAGCAGACACTAACCGATAATTAAAAAAATAATTTTAAGTTTACAATAATGAGGGGATGCTTTATAACAAGGTTCAAAACATGCGTAACTACGTATTACTCGATTCGAAAAACTAAAATGGTTATTTTTGTCTCCTTTGAATACAATATATGTATCACTCTTATATTACGGCAAATATGTATAATATTAAACTAGATCAGCACTAAATAACGGTAAAATATTGATGAAGATATGTAAAACGGTACTGAATAAGCCAAAAAACATGTTATTATTGAATATTTTGAGAAAAAAACATTTTAGGGGGCAAAAATGTCAGTAATTCCCCTACTATACTTCAGAAACTACTACTGGTGCCTCATTTTGGTTTAAAATTATGATATTATTGATGATGTTTACATTTTTATAAATTTCCAATAAGTATACATTTTAACCAAACTGGATTTCGTATGTAAAACTAAATATTTTTTTCGTTCAAATGCCACAATAACTTACACATTTGAATAGTTTCACGATAATAGTACGTTAGAAAAATCTGGTTATAATTTATGTTTACCCATGCTTTTTTGAAACAACGAAATCTTATAAAAATCCACTCAAATTTGGTTGTCTTGTCACAAGTCTATGTAAATACGTGAAAAATAGAGCAATTTTCATCATATTTGGATCATTGTATTGTGAACTATAAGGGAACATATTGTTAAGCTCAAAGAGACAATATGTATTGTAGTTTTTATAAAAAGCAGGGGTGGCACACTTGCCCCTATGGCACACTTGCCCCAAAGTCCGCTACATATTGTAATCCACCATGAAAATTAATTGTAAAGGTTAATTTTTGTTCTCGAGTTTTTACTAAAAATAATGTAAATTTTTTATACTGTACAAAAATTAACGGTAAAACTAATGTAGATTTTGAAACATTACCAAAAAACAAATAGTGTCCGGGCATAGAGGACTTCCCTCTATATTGTACATAAATGGATGGAGAATTCTCACTCTTCGCAATGTTGATAGACTCACACTCAAATCTCTATCAATACGCTCTCCCGTGAGAGCCAACTAATCAGAGATCTGCTTTACAAATCTCACGCTTAAGGTGAAACATCTCGGAATTCTAAGATGGCCGGCACAATGGCTGTCTTGTGCTCCTACTCACGTTTTCAAAGGCACAAAACTAGAGAAATAGCAGGCAAACGTTTCTGATCTTCTTATTTTAAGCTTTCTTACAAGCGCACAAAGCCAAAATAAAAAGTTAACTGTTGTCAGATGCTTTCTTCGCGAGATTTGTGCCTTTAAAATGTCAGTGCAATCTTATAAGTTGATTCCAAACTGTTTCACCTTAAGATTCTGATGCAAAACTACTCAATCAACTCAAACCGTAAACAAATTTGTTAATCATTTAATGTTTCAGTCGCAAAACCCGTCAAAAACTCATGAAATCCGAATGTTGTTGTTTACGTTAGAAAGAATTACAATAATTTCATCAGACTAACAAGAAATTGACTCTTCGTACACAACATCAGCGCTGTACTTGAGGGTCTTGCGACAAAATTAAGATTATCAAATTTTGCATCCAATATCTGCATTTCAATACATTATATCAGCTTTAAAAAGATTTGGCAACATTTATTTATTGATTTACGTTAAAATTGACAACTAAGTGAAGACTTATTTTTCATATGATCCGTAACGCTAAACTTCATCCCTTACCTCTTGTAAAGCATGTTTGTGATCGGCGTGGTTCAAAAAGCTAGCTAAAAGAATACTTTTTATATAAACATATCGAGTTGATTCAATTTACTCGTGCGCTTATAAAACCAGACACCTGCCTTAATTCACCCAAAAATTATTATTTCTTCAAGTTTTACAAATTCAAAATGTAGAAAACGTCATAATTATAATTCCCAAACGAAAAACCAAATTAAGTCCAAACATAATGTTAAAAAGACGAGTATCCAGTTTTAGAAGTGTCCGGCAATTCGAAGCAGCACGGTATATTTCCTAATACGGAAAAAGCAACTTTTTTTGTTTGGAAAAACTTGGTATACAACACGTCGTATAGGTAAAAATTGCAGCCAAATTTGATTTCATGAATAAAGTGAAACATTTCGGAATCCAACTTCAGGACTGCATTAAAACTTTGAAGCCACAAATCTCTTGGAGCGGCTTGCTTTAAGAGATTTATGCCTTAAAAGTTCAAACAACTATTCAATTATTATTTAAGCTTTGTGCACTAGCAAAACGCTTAAAATAGGAAGGTCAAGATCGTTTCACTATTATTTCTTCAGTTTCAAACGTGAGTTGGGTAACAAGTCGACCATCTATGGATTCCGAGATTTTTCAACTTATGTAATAGATGTGCAGATCGATAACTTTTGAGTTGACAAATTTTCTTAACATTTACATAATCAAGACGGACATTTCTTTTTAACAAACAAACTTTCATGCAATATTGCATATAATGAGATCCAAATGATGAAAAGACACAATTCAGTATTTCAATATCAGGTCAGAAAGAGCATGGATGTTATAAGGCTTCAATAAAAATTTAGGATAACCTCCCTGCATATGGAATATACTGAAGTCATAAACGTACCATTAGGACGATTCAAAATTTTAAAATATTTGAAAATCCAATCTCTCATAGCTTTCTTACCATAGAAATAGTGTTTTGTAAATTTTTCAGATTTTCGGTAGGAATTTAAAGGTTCCGGGCCAAAGGCAATATTTGTTTATATACCTTTCGGGATGGACCATATTTGAGTGATTATTTCAAAATTCACCTTGTAAACTCATCATGTCGTAGAACAAATCATTCTTTATTTTGGCTATTCTATCAATCCATGAACTTTTAACGGTCAAATTCAGACCAGCACAAGTTGGTCAATGTTCAAAAAAAATATTTTATTTTGAAAAATTGTTCCAGTCATGCCTTTTAAGAAAATGTTGGATCCTTTTTTTTATTTCGTCATTAGGGTGCACTTTCATGGGATAGAGTGATTTAAAATTCAGAATTAAAATTGTTTTTTTAATGAACATTAAAATTAGAAAAACAATACATTTTAATTTATATGATATTTTATTTACGAGAGATTAATATACTTCATATTCTCTCTAGGATTGACGATGACGTTTATCGCGATAATTCAAAAACTAGTCTACATCATACAAAAATGGATAAACATACATGTGTGAATAACTTAAAAACTGTCTCAATCAAATCGTTTTGCTATGTTTGCTTATATCCGCAAAAATAATATTGGATTTTTTCTTCTCAAAAATAATATATAAAATAAGATTCAAAATTTAAAACTTATAATAAACCTTCAAATTGTTTAGTGGAAGACCTATAAATAAATGAAAACCGTATTTAGTACTACAGTGCCTTACCGATTTTGGCAACAAGGCATGATTTTTATGTTGCCAAAATGGGGATGTTGCCAAATTCGGGAATTTTGATATGTTTATGTTTTTTATCATTCTAATCTCTAAAAGTATCAGCAAATGGATGACAACTACTACGAATGATGTGAAACACGTCTGGGAGCCTTCTTCAGTTCAGATTTTGACTCAAAAGCAGAGACATCATGTACTGATGACATGCACCATTTGAAAAGCACACTTGTTGTACACAGTATACGCGTGGTATTACTTTCAGTGGCCATTTGCGACTGTTCTTCTTCTTCTTGGCAATAACGTCCCCACTGGGACAGAGCCTGCTACTCAGCTTAGTGTTCTTATGAGCACTTCCACAGTTATTAACTGAGAGCTTTCTTTGCCTAAGTTTGCCATTTTCGCATTCGTATATCGTGTGGCAGGTACGATGATACTCTTTGCCCAGGGAAGTCAAGGAAATTTCATTACGAAAAGATCCTGGACCGAGCGGGAATCGAACCCAGACACCTTCAGCATGGCTTTGCTTTGTAGCCGCGGACTCTAACCACTCGGCTAAGGAAGGCCCCAATGCGACTGTTCTAGAGAGCAAATAGGCAGCTTTAAAACCAGACCATATCGAAAGTAGCTGATTTCGAATACAGGTTCGGTTGATGATCCTTTCAGGTGGGTTAATTTTTGGGAATTCCTGCATAGAGTGCAATTGTGATTACCACACATCTTAAAAGTGAACAAGGTTCTAAGTTGGGAACAGTGGCAGTTCTTATAAATTGCTACGCTAAAATAAATGCTAATCAGATGTTATGTCAGAAATGAAACTACGATGCTATTTATCCAGACCGGCGCCGCCAAGCACTCAGAAATAGAGTTAATAACGAGATCTCACCAAGCATTACATTCGTTTGCTGAGATTCAGAAATTATTTTGCTGATAGTTGCAATTTTAAATCATTAGAAAATTGAAAGGATTTTTTTGAAAATAAAAATCATGACAAGTAAGAAATGTGTGTCGGAATTGTTGAAACAACGTGAGGAGTAATATTCGAATTGAAAATGGTTGAAAGTTTTGCAGTTGAAATTTCAATTTTCGTTCACTTTATTGCGTTTCTCATTTCACGTGAATACCGTCAGATTTTTTATACGAATTCTTCAAGAAATTGCTTGCAATATCAATACAATTTTCGATTTTATTTCTGCATTATTTTGTGTAACTTCCGAAAGAAAAAACTGATAGCAGAAAAAATGTAGTTAAAAATGTGTGAAATCAGTGGAAAAAAATTGTAGTTGCATTGTTTCTTTTTTCTTCCTGTAGAATAATGTGTGAGCTTTAAACATTATTTTTGATTACAGTAAACATTTTTTGGTGAAATTTTCAATTGTGAAGGTGCTTAGAATAGGCAACAAAATATTCTTTTATACCACTCTCCAACTGTCGCAAGGTTGTGGTCAGAAAAAATTTGGCTGCTGAAGAAGCAACAATACCCGGGTAGAGGAGAATTGCAAAAGAATAACAAAACTTACCATTAAAATAGAATGTTTGAATAGCAAAATGTGTTCTTTGTTTGTTTGAAATAAGAGATAAAATAACAAAAATAATAACTAAGTTTATATGGCATAAAATCTAAATAATATCATATTTTGCCATTGTAATAGCAAAAATATAGGCAATCGTAAATAACAAAATATGTTATAATGTAGATATTGATAACAAAATAATTACTAAATATGCTATTCACGAGTAGATCAAAATAATGGTAATTTTAGTTCTTTGACTTTATTATCTATATTTAGCATGATTGAAAAATAAACTTTTTGCTTTCCTGCAAAAACATTTGCTTTTTAAATGTTCAATGAATATCATACGAATAGTAAAATGAGCTATTATGGCAAAATACGATGTTGGTTTGTTCTCATGAATTTTTTAAATAAAGTTTTCAAATGTCAAAATAATAACATATTTTACTGTGATGGCGATGTTTGTTATTCTTTAGATGTTTAATGTTTTTTGCTCAAATAACAAATTTTACCATGATAGTATATTTTGTTATTGATTAGTTATTACATGACTTTCAAGCATAACATACTAATGACAAATTTTGATATGATTGTATGTTTTGCTATTGATAAGATATTTAATGTCATATATTAATAACATAATAATGGTTAAACTAGATATGATTGCAAAATTTGTTCTTATTTTACCATTATTTTGTTATTCACCTCTACCCGGGTATGGACCTGATTGCAAGAAATAATTTCCAAATGCTAGAAATAATTTCTTAAGCAAGAGACTACACAAATTTAAAAATGTCCAAAGAATTTTAAACATGGGCTCTTTATTTTACTCGCTCTTAGAATTCCTTCATAAACGTTTTTCAATGACTACGTCAAAACCCATTCTCAACATTTTCCCAAACTGTCATCTAGAGTTATGAACAAAGGTGCTCAATGTTTTCCTCAACAAGTGTTACTGAAATGCCTACATAAATATCATATAGAAATTACACCAATTATTAAATAAAATCTAATCAATGATCACGAGATAATTTGAAGCCGCACACAATCCAATTGATATGTTAAAAAAATGAAATCACAATAACAACAAAACATTTGTGATCAATACAGTAAAACAGATCGTCCTTACATGTGATGCTTTTATTACACTTGCTTTTATTTTCGATTACCATCCTATTCCGCCAACTTACGATGCCTATTAAACAATTCAGCAATAGTTGATATGCCTGATTTATAAGACTTCTCATATACGTTAAACAATAACTTTGAAATATACGATACTCATAAGAACTTTCCAGATTACCTTTCTTAGCTCGCAATGTTCACTACCAGTTTCATTTTCACTCATTGTCACTTTGTTTGAACTCAAAATGTTAGGTTTCAGTGTCTTATAATCAATTGAAAATACTTTTCAATGTGTTGCCAACAAAGGGTGTTGCTAAAATCGGGGGTAGACAAAATCGGGTGTTGCCAAAATCGGGAAGGCACTGTATACCATTTAATTCTACTAGAGTTTGTATCCTATGACAGATACGCATAATTCTATAAGGCCGTTATCAGAGTCGGGTACACCCGATTTTGTTTTTGCACGGGAGATGCGTACCGTGCAGAAATAGTTTGCAGTTCTAAATATAAAAAAATGTGTGGCAATTTTTTTTGCACGGCCGTGTAAAAACAAATCTGTGCAAAAACAGAATCGGGTGTACTAGACTCGATTAAGTTATTTTTTTAGAGACACCCTCCAACCTCTTTCACTCACTTTACCTGTGTTTAACACATACACTATCACTTTTGAAATCACATAGACCTCCTTCCGTGCGAGAAAGCAGCAAGGGCAGTCACGGCGCTGTCTAGGATCATGCCGAATAACTCGGCGATTTGCAGCAGTAAGCGGAGGCTATTGTCTAGCGTGGCTACGTCGATCCTGAGGTACGCTAGCCCGGCGTGGGGAACCGCAATGAAGACGAAGAGGAACCGAGTCAAGCTTAGTAGCACGTATAGGCTGATGGCCATGCGGGTAGCGAGTGCCTACCGAACCATATCTTCGGAGGCAGTATGCGTGATTGCCGGAATGGTCCCTATCGGCTACGTTTTGGAAGAGGATAAGGAGTGCTACGAAGCTAGTAGTACTAGAGGAGCCCGGAAGATTGCCCGAGCCGACACGATGGTGAAATGGCAACGCGAGTGGGATACCGCTGAGAAGGGAAGGTGGACTTATCGCCTTATTCCAAATCTAGCGAAATGGGTGAGCAGATCCCATGGAGAAGTCAACTTCCACTTGACGCAGTTCTTGTCAGGTCACGGCTGCTTCAAGAAATATCTGCACAGGTTCGGCCACGCAGAGTCGCCGCTCTGCGCTGAGTGCCCAGTCGTAGAGGAGTCGCCGGAACACGTCATTTTCGAGTGTCCACGTTTTGCTGCGGAACGAAGCGAGATGACAGCGGTCTGCGGTGCTGACGTAACCGTAGACAACGTAGTGGATAGAATGTGTAGCGATGAGGTGATGTGGAACGCGGTGAACATGGCGGTGACGAAAATAATGTCATTGCTTCAGCGGAAGTGGAGGGAGGAACAAGCCAGTGTACCGGAAGTCAGTCTCCAACCGGAATCGCCGAACCGAGCTCGGCACCCAACCGGTAGGTAAGCTTGATCCACCGTTGGGGACAAGACCGAGTAGATCGTGGAAAAGCACCGGAAATTGTAGGCTTCGTGGCCGTGCGGTTAGCGGCGTCAGTCGTTTAGGCATATTGTGCCATGAAGTGTGGGTTCGATTCCCACTCCAGTCGGTGGAAACTTTTCGTCAAACGAAAAATTCATCATTGGGCTACTGAGTGTTTCGTGTTGTCCGTTGCCTAATGTTTGTGATTGTTCAGTCTGTGCAGCTTTGAGCTGAAGACGGTGTAAATTGTCGTGTCAAATTGGTCGTCAGGGCACCTGTGAACCGGAAGTCATCCGCCAACCGGAATCGCAGGACCGACCTTGGCACCTATCCGGGCAGCATCGGTACCGGAAGAACTTCCACCTCCGGGGAAGTCTTCGTCGGGGTAGGGTAGATTCACCGCCGGGGACTATCCGAATAGTGCGCGAGAACCTGGAGTGCTAAATGGCATGCGTCCAGCACCGAGAGAACTTCCTTCGTCAGGGAGTTTCTGGCACCCATGGTATCGTGAGCCGAATGGCTGAATATGGCATGTTTAGATCACAAACTAGGAATACTAACAAATTATTAATGGGAGCCGAAGGGCTCAGCATGGCATGGATTAGGAACTAATAAATTAATGATGGAGCCGAAGGGCTTAATGAAGGGTGCGCGTAGCATGTGTCGCCTCTTCTTCGAAGTAATACCGCAAGGTGGTGCCGGAGAAGAATTCTTTACGGTGACGGTGTACCTAGGAGACTGTTTTTTAGTGGGTAGGCGCCCCATTGCGAATCCCACACAGTGCCAAACCATACACTGTGGCATGAGCATGAACAAATACAGGCCAGTCTTGAGAAGATTTTTTTTAACTCCTAGAGATGCATGAAAAAAAAAAAAAAAAAAGACCTCCTTCAAATGATACTCAAACGATGTTTATGTAAAGGTTGGTAACATGGAACTGATTAATTTTCAATAACTGGAATCATTCATTTTATTCCAAGAATTTAAATGGAAACGTAAAAAAATTCAGTCTGCGTAAGCAATTTCCCTAAGAATTCAGGTAAATTTTCATCATATGAGCCCGACATATTGGAGCAAGTAAAATAAGGTAAATTCAACTTCAGAATGACGCAATCCCATCACATTGAACCTAATGCCATCAAAATGAACTTAATTTAATTCGGATTACAATAAGTTACAGTCAGCTTGGACGTTAATTAAGAGGAAAACAACCATCATCGTTTTACAAATTTTCAAAACCAGTTTTTTTTTGCTCACATGCTATCTGGACTGCGATGATAGATTTTTATGAGGATATCTTTAAATTTGAACGAAAAAACTGGTTTTTCGTTTTTGATGATTGCTGATGATTGAATGATGGATTCTTGAGCCTTAACAAGAATGACGCATTCTTAAGTGCAAATAATTACCATCAAATTTCTTCTTCTTCTTTCTGACGTAACAGAAGCCGGCTTCTTAATTTCTCATGAGCACTTTCACAGTTATTAACTGACAGTTTTTTTTGTCAATCAACCAATTTTGCATGTGTTTATCGTGTGACAGGTACGATCAAACCCTACGCTCAGAGAAGTCGAGAAAACTTCCTTAACGAGAAGATCCTTGACTAGCGGGACTCGAACCTACGACACTCAGCTTGGCCTTGCTGAATAACTGCGCGTTTACCGTTAAGGTTATCTGGCCCTCAATATCAAATTTACTTTTTTTACCTCGAGTATTTTGCTTAAAATGGAATTTACGTCATTGTAATATTTGTTTTAGTAGTGAGTAGGACTGAAAGATTTTTGATGGACAGCCTACATATTACAGAAAATTTTAAAATCCGTTTAAGAAGGATTGTTAAAATCAGGTCATCAACCAACTAACTGTTCCTAATCAACCACATGCTGTCGCAAATCGCCTGTCTCAGAGAGTTTTGTTTTGGACCATTTCTTAATAAGAGCCACATTGCCCACCGATGAATCCTTGTAATCCTTCCGTAGTATATTCCAAGCATCTTTTGCAGCCACTGTAACCTAGCCTCTGAAAACCCATTTTCGCAAACTACATGCTTTTTGCTCGCTCATCACAAACTGCTCCATAAAACTGTTAAAAATGTACTACGCACGCACTACCTTTTAATTTCTTGCAACCCTGGATTAACAACCTGTTAAACAGATGCGTGATAACACAGGAAATCAAACCAGCTTGTTCGGTGATTTAAAACGTTATAGAGCTCTGCACTATTTTGATTTTATATAGAGTTTTGACGTTTTTTGGCCGTTTTGTTTACTAAACTCATGGAAGATTGAAAGAAAGAGAGAATGATTTTTGTGCAGAGTCGCATGAATGTATTTTTCTCTCCTCCTCTTAACAACTGTCAACTAACTAAACAAATGCCTACTTGTCTTGCGCATGATGATATACTCTTAACAACCCTGAACTTTGACGCGATGATTTCAATTAGTGTTCAATTTATTGAAAACAATCATGTCATAAGTGCCCATTTATAAGTGTTGAATTAAGGTTCTAAAGCTTAGCAATTCTCGCTGAAACCAGGCCGCCATCGGCACCCATCGTTAGAATTTCAATTTTATGTCACTGATCGCTAGTTTTCGATAAAACTTAAAAGTGGTCCTTTCGGTTTTCTCAAATTGGTGGACCCCTCGTACGCCAGCTAGCTAAACAGTTTGCGAAAAAGCCCAGTTTTTGATAAATATTGGGTATTTCTTCACTTGTTATGTCTCATGTATCCCTTGAAACACATAGCAAACTTAGTGGCATTGTATAGAGAAAGGATATAGCTTTCATTTGAAGTTAAAAAAAAAAAAATTGGCAGCCATTTTGAATTTGACCGCCATCTTGAATTTTGTTAGAAAAATCGTTTTTTCACCATTAGCGCACCGCCAGTTTTGAATTCTGAGATCACCATCAGAAAGATGAGAAAAAATTGCGTAAGATAGGCTTTAAAAACTAGGTGAGCAATGGTATTTACCTTATGAAATGAACAATTTTCTAAATCATGTTCTACGATTTTGACGTACACGTTATTTTTTGTACATCAAAGAAACAAGTACTGAAGCTTTGGTGTTTTATTCAAGCACAGTGAAGAATAAGAGTATTATTTTGAGTGAAAAAATCTGGCGGCCATCTTGGATTTTGTTGCCATCTTGATTTTAAGTAGTAGAATGAATTTTTAACCTTGAGAGCACTCAACATGTCGAATTTACAGGCTACCAAGAAAAATAAGGTTACGTATATTCTTCTTCACATTATTCTTCATTTTCCTGACGTTACGTCCCTACCGGAACCGAGCCTGCTACTCAGCTTTATTAGTTATAAGTACAGGTTACAGGTTATTGGTCTTTTATAATGCGATTTTGATAACAGAATATCTTTGAATTCAGTAATAATGAATAAATAAATTCAATAAATGAAAACATTACAAAACATTTATTGAAATAAACAAACATTTTTTTAACCATATGTATTTTTGTTCATTGAATGAAACTTATAGATTGCGCGTTGGGACATTATTAGGTCTTGTGGCAATATCTGTAGTTTTAACGTAAAACATTGCCAAAAATACATTGACTTAGAATAGAAATCTTAAGTTTTTGAGCAAAAAAAAAAATCGTAAATTTTCTGAGCCATAAAGTATCGGTTTTACTACCGCCCAACAAACATGTGAAAAATAGCGAAATTGAAAGATGAGAAGCAGGCTTTGTTCTAGCGTGGACGTAATGCCGAAACTCAGGAGTATCATTTGGAGTTTGAAAAATCTGGCGGCCATCTGGTTATTAGCAGATGAATGTTTTTTCACCATCTCAGCACTCATCATGATGAAGGCCACCGTTAAAAATTAAACAATCAGATTATTTTTTTCTTGTCTTATCTCAGCTGTTCAACTGATTGCTCATTTCTTTTAAATAGACCAAATAAATGAAAGAATTAATGCTACTCCTCAACTCGAAGATATACATAAGAATCATTCAGGTAGCAAATAAGCGTTAACAAATCCTATTTGATAATTTGTTTTTGAAGCTAGTTAAGCTGAGGTGCTGGCTCTGTTTCAGTAGGGACGTAACGTAAGGAAAATAAAGAACAAGAAGAAGAGTGAGTGTAACGATAGTATCAAAATCCAACATATTGAGTGCAAACAAGGTGAAAACTTATTCTACTACTTAAAACCAAGATGGCGTCAAAATCCAAGATGGCCGCCAATTTTTTTCACTCAAAATAATACTCCTATTCTTCACCTGACTCGAATAATACACCAACGATTGAATACTTGTTGCTTTGTTGAACAAACAATGATGTTTGCATGTTTGCACTCGACATATACGTCAAAATCGTAGAACATGCTTTAAAAATCGTTCATTTAATAAGGTAAATACCATTGTTCACCTAGTTTTTGCAGCCTATCTTACGCAATTTTTTCTCAGCTTTATGATGATGACCTCTGAATTCAAAACTAGCGGTGCGCTAATGGTGGAAAAACGATTTTTCTAACAAAATTCAAGATGGCGGCAATATTTAAAATGGCCGCCAATTTTTTTTAACTTCAAATGAAAGCTATATCCTTTCTTTATACGATGCCACTAAGTTTGTTATGTGTTCCAAGGGAGATATGAGACATATCACGTGAAGAAATACCCAATATTTATCAAAAACTGGGCTTTTTCGCAAACTGTTTAGCTAGCTGGCGTACGAAGGGTCCACCAATTTGAGAAAACCGAAAGGACCACCCTTAAGTTTTATCGAAAACTACCGATCAGTGACATAAAATTCATATTCTAACGATGGATGCCGATGGCGGCCTGGTTTCAGCGAGAATTGCTCAGCTATACTAAATGACAAATAAGTTCGGTCGAATGCCGAGGAAGTCATCAGTGTTTTTAGTATGAATTTTGGAAATATCCTAACTTGATCAGTGATGTGTGATCCTTAGAGTGCGGTGCCCGATCCAGTGAGGGTGGGTGAGAAAAAAAAGTTAATAATGAGCATAGTAAGGCAACCACGGTGCGACGATGGAGAAAAAAAACAACAATATAACCTGATGAGATCGTATATAACATATTTATCTTATATAACCTGTCTTCTATCATCAATTGAACCCACTAAATACGCGAACTTAGGAAGTGTGAAATTATTTCAGCTACTATTTGATATCTGGGTGTTTTCATGCGGGGTTTGCTGGTAATGAAAATGACATCAGTATGTGTGTGTATTTACTGCCATTCTTGAAATGGGTCGTTGGACTTTCAGTAGAGCTATCACCTTCCATCTCCTGGGCTAAAGTTATCTGCACCTATATAGATATTGAAGGGTTTCAATAAATATGTGCAAATAAATTTCTTCCATAAAAGCACTGCCGGTCAGAGGGAGTTGGATTGAAAACACACACACAATTTTGGAAATCCCAAGCAAAAATTCAAGTAAAAATTTAGTTAACAACATTCAAAGGATTGTTTTTTTATCTTTATTAATGTCATTTTTACTCTGGGTTATAGTTCATCTTGGGCAGTGATGAATTTTGGACTGAATGCGAACCAAAAGTGAACGTATCCCGAACCAAACTTGCACGAGAACGCAGTAGTCAATGAGTTCACGAGCAAGAGCCTGCCGTTGCACAAGAACGACCCGTTCAGGCTGTGAACCGTTTCACCAGTTCGTTTAACTTTTAGTTAAAATTTGACAGCTCGATAGTTATTTCCCCTCCGGTTATAAATAACCCTGCTCTGGAGCATGGTTAAACTTGACAGTTCGAAAGTTATTATTTGCTCCCGTGAATTTGAGAATAACTAACCATCTGTCAACTTTGTTCTGAAATAACTACTCGACTGTCAAAGCTCAAATGGGTCGACTGCGATGTTCAATTTGACCATTTGAGGGGAAAATAACTATTGAAATGTCAAATTTTAACTAATAGTTAAACGGACTGGTGAAACGGTTCACAGCCTCAGTTGGCAATGGATAAATGCACGAGTTCACTAATTTGACGTTTGAGCGGTGTCGAATTCACTGGTTGCTATGGTAGCATATATAACACGGCACCGCTAAAACGTCAAATGATGAACTCATGCATAGGTCCATGGATCATTGAAGGTTACTCTTTTGGCACTCACCGCATCAAAACAGTGGCGGCACCGTATATGTAATTTAACATTGTGACACCATCGGTGTTATGTCAAACACACAAGACTATGGTGGCGCTATCTGTGCTTTTCATAGCGGCCGTTTTGGTTATTTTAATGATCCATTATTATCGGAGCTCTCACTTGGGAAATAAAAGATTGAATTGCCGTACACTTTCATGGAGGGAAAAGCGTACAGCGCTTGATATTATTCATTTAAAAACATAGGTTTGGCATAGATTTTCCCTCCCCTTGGTTGGCGACCTTGCCGCGATGGGAGGGTATAATCCATTAGCCCATATGATGGAAACCAAAGGCGTAACCTGTAGCGGTGGTATCATATTTTGGCATTTTTTGCTTAAGGCCGCGTCATAATTCATATGGCATAGACGCAATAATATCTCGGATGTGGTCCAACGGACATTCTGCGTCATTGATAGAATTGATGCCCATTTCAAATAATTAATCTATTCGAAGTGGACATTAATACTATTGGTGACGTTCAGTTTGCCTTTTGCTAACCAGAATGATCCGTAGCCACTCTTACTCTTACTATTAGCTAGCTAGATACATCGTTATCATATACGACGTAGGGAATACTTAGAAACTCTTAGGAAAATGACTAGTAGATTCACTGAGTAGAAATAAGTGGCGACAATCTTATTTTAATATGGTTTTTACATTACCATAATAAGAAATACCTATTTTGTAACAACGGTATAAATAATCTAATTCCAGCTTCATTTTCGCAAAATTTACAAGTAGAAAGTAGGCGTTGTGAAGCATTGCATTTGCCACCGAAAAGTGAATCTTGTAGGAAACTGTAATAGAAGCCTAAGGTAACTTTACTCTTCAATATTCACTTTAAAAATGACTATGGAAAGTAAGACGCTGAGATCGATCATTAGGGTACACTTGCTAGTTTCGAAAAATTGTTGAACAGACAAGGAAAGCGACTTTTTTCATTAAGGATATATGAACGTAATGACCAATAAATACTTTTAACAACAAAAAATGAAATTATCTAGAACTACTACTAAACAGCCTAATTTTGTTAAGACTTGACGACACTTGACATTTAAGACTCTAATCTTACGTAAAAGACAATAGTAATCAGAATAGCACTTGAATGACAAATTATTCAAAACCATTTCGACTAGACAGTATTAGTAATGCACTACTATTTCAAACAAATTCTAATGGAGCTGCTGATTTTCATAATGCTTCCTTTTCTCAGAAGCAAGGGAATATGGGTACTTTTCAAAAACTACCACGTCACAATACTAATAAAAAACAGTGTTCATGTGGGCGCCATTGCCTAGTCCGTCTGAGTATTGGTCCTGGTAGAGGGGAAACTTGGCAAAAGCCAGACCGAGGGTTCAGCCTTGACAAGTTAAGCTGTCATGCAGCTCCAACTGAATACCATACAAAAAAAAAAACATAGGTTTGGCATAGATTTTCGTCGTGCATAAGTCCAAATTTATTGGGTTCAATTTTCGACATGCACGAGTTCATATTTTTGAATTGAACAATGTTCTATCCCACTTGATCACTGCGTTCAACAAATTGAACTGGAACACTAACTGTTCAAATGCAGCACTGTCTGGAGAGCAACGGCTTACTATGGTTTTGTTTTCTATCTCAGCGTATTTTTTTTTATTCAATAGTCTTTGGAATTGGAATTTCGTGGCCTTATGGTTAGGGACTGGTAAGTGGTGCTTCTAAGGCTGTGAACCGTTTCACCAGTTCGTTTAACTTTTAGTTAAAATTTGACAGCTCGATAGTTATTTCCCCTGCGGTTAGAAATAACCCTGTTCTGGAGCATGGTTAAACTTGACAGTTCGAAAGTTATTTTTTGCTCCCGTGAATTTGAGAATAACTAAATATCTGTCAACTTTGTTCTGAAATAACTACTCGACTGTCAAAGCTCAAATGGGTCGACTGCGATGTTCAATTTAACCGTTTGAGGGGAAAATAACTATCGAAATGTCAAATTTTAACTAATAGTTAAACGAACTGGTGAAACGGTTCACAGCCTAAGAAATGTTTCGCCATCTACAGAGCTAAGAGAAATTTGAACTCACGAACACTCGCATACTTGTCATAAAAAATACCCTGGATTCTGGGTGATTCCGAGACAAAGTGCATACAGTCGGGTCTCCTATTAAACGCATTCCTATAACGTGCACTCCTATTACGCTCACTCCTATTAGACACACCAGAACGTTATAGGAGACCCAGGGCTTATGGGATTTCATCACTTTGGGGGTGTTGTTGAATATCTCGTATGCCAAAAGAGATAGCACAGTACTGTCTTCGGAGAAGTTTCAGTGCTAAGTACGATCTACCTTTAGGAGTTGAGGATCATCCTTTTAGTTGAGAACTTGGCCGGTAGGGGCACTTTTTCTGATATGCACTATATGAACCATGAGGGATAAGAATGCAAAATTGTGTAACATATGATATCTCTAGATCCTGATGTTTTTGAAGGTTGGTGTCTTCGAAAGAGTTGTTCAGTAGCTGAAGGGCTGACATGCGGTGGTCATTCTGATACGGAATTACGCCACCAGGCGGCGCTAGTGGGCATGAAATTTTTGTTTTGCGCATAGCTCAGTTGCCTGACCACTTAGAAAGATGGCGTCTTCGGCAAAGTTGCTCAGTATCACAAGGACTAACATTATTTGAGCCGAAAGTTTCCAAATTTTGCCACCAGGCGGCGCTAGTGAGAAAAGAATTTTTATTTTACGGATAGCTCAGTAGCATGACCCCAGACAACCAGAAATCGCATGAAAGTTCACATTACAACTCGTTTATTCATACTAATTACATCAAACCCGCAAAACACTGTGGATAAACTCGTCAGATTGATGAATTTCCTCGCATAAAACACTTCTTTTCTGAGTTCATTTATACATATTGTTTCGTCTCGTACACTCGTACAAAGTAAATCGAATCAATCCGTAGCAGCTGTCAAATCAACATTTGTTATCATACGTTAAGTCGCATAAGATCACAGGTTAGTTCGGTAGAATATTTATACACTCGCATTGTATGTTATTATTCATCACATAATATATGCACGCATATCGCCTCCACTTTTGTACGTAGAAGGCCTTTTCGCGACATCTTATAAGTAAAATTTTGCACATACATAGCCTCCAGGTGATTTCGTTATACGTACATTTTGGTTGTCTGGGACCACTTAGAAAGATGGCGTCTTCGGTAAAGTTGCTCAGTATCACAAGGGCTAACATTATTTGAGCCGAAAGTTTCCAAATTTTGCCACTAGGCGGCGCTAGTGAGCAAAGAATTTTTGTTTCGCGCATAGCTCAGTAGCCTGACCACTTAGAAAGATGGCGTCTTCGGCAAAGTTGCTCAGTATCACAAGGGCTAACATTATTTGAGCCAAAAGTTTTGAAATTTTGCCACTAGGCGGCGCTAGTGTGCAAAGAATTTTTGTTTTGCGCATAGCTTCGTAGCTTGACTACTTAGAAAGATGGCGTCTTCGGCAATGTTTATCAGTATCACAAGGTCTAACATTATTTGAGCCGAAAGTTTCGAAATTTTATATATACGTAGAAATCGGGAGAAAAAGGGAAACTTTCGGCTCAAATGATGTTAGTCCTTGTGATACTGAGCAACTTTACCGAAGACGCCTTATTCTAAGTAGTCAGGCTACTGAGCTATGCGCCAAACAAAAATTCTTTGCTCACTAGCGCCGCCTAGTGGCAAAATGTCGAGATTTTCGGCTAAAATAATGTTAGCCCTTGTGATACTGAGCAACTTTGCCGAAAACGCCATCTTTATTAGTAGTCAGGCTACTGAGCTATCCGCGAAACAAAAATTCTTTGCTCACTAGCGCCGCCTAGTGGCAAAATTTGGAAACTTTCGGCTCAAATAATGTTAGTCCTTGTGATACTGAGCAACTTTGCCGAAGACGCCATCTTTCTAAGTGGTCAGGCAACTGAGCTATGCGCAAAACAAAAATTTCCTGCCCACTAGCGCCGCCTGGTGGCGTAATTCCGTATCAGAATGACCACCGCATGTCAGCTCTTCAGCTACTGAACAACTTTTCCGAAGACACCAACCTTCTAAAACATCAGGATCTAGAGATATCATATGTTACACAATGTTGCATTCTTATCCCTCATGGTTCATATAGTGCATATCAGAAAAAGTGCCCCTACCGGCCAAGTTCTCAACTAAAACGATGATCCTCAACTTTTAAAGATAGATCGTACTTAGCACTGAAACTTCGCCGAAGACAGTACTGTGCTATCTCTTTTGGCATACGAGATATTCAACAACACCCCTAAAGTGATGAAATCCCATAAGCCCTGGGTCTCCTATAACGTAGATTCCTATTACGCCCCCCAACCATGTGTCTAATAGGAGACCTGACTGTATTGTTTTTCTTTGAGTTTCGCTACCACATCCACACAAAGGCACCCATACACTTGAACGTGATAACCGCTATAAACTAAAAGTGAAAAAAATCGCTCAAAATTCAAAATCTACTTTTAATGGGCGTAGGAATCATATGTGTGAAAATCAGATTTTTGTTCATACGAGTTCTGAAATGGCAGTATGACGAAATCTTGCCCATGCTCTCTGGGACATGTTGCACCTCTCAGATTATTGTTTTTATGAGCACTTGCACAGTTATCAACTGAGAGCTTTCTTTGTCAATGTTACCATTTTCGCATTCGTATATCGTGTAGCAGATAAGTAGAAGCATTAACCTAGGAATGCATTCTCAACTTTTCGCTTTTTTTATTTTTCTAATATCAAGTCGGCTGCACGCTTGCAGTGCTGTCAGGAATATTGATAGTTACGCATGATATCAAGCAATATTATTCAGTTGAAATTAAAAAGACTGGGACTGATGCTGGGATTAATGCCAACGGAGTCTTATTAATTGTAACTCCACTATTACCAACTAGTAAAAGAATATATTTTGTGTATCACTGCTTTGAAACGGAAGTTTACGGATTCAAAGGAGTTTCACCTTAAATTCAGTGCATATTATTGAATTCTGTTATAACTGAAAGAAACTCTGTGAATTCAGTGAGAACTGTTGAAAAATGTCTGGTCCAACAAATACAGGTATAAATTTGATCATGAATTAGTTGTACCATTCCTTATAATCATGATTTATCATTTTCATTTGTTTGTTTAATTTGTTTACCGGCAAAACAGACCGATGCTCCGAGTAGGAGCTATAAAATGCATTTTTATGGTTTAACTAGTTTAAACATAAAAATCAATAGACCGCTTCTGGCCAAAAGTTCTTAGTGAAATTTGAAAGTGAAAAAACAGTCCTTTCAGAATCGCAAATCGCTATGTGCGTCAATCTGCGTCCAAACTAATGCTATTAGTCCAAAAAAGCCCCATAAAAATCTATTATTTGAAAATAACTATTTTACCATAAGAGATAGCAAGTTGCAATGTTCAGCAAAAACATGTAGATTTGGTAGTTGAACAATTTTGTAGAAGACACTAAAAATGTCAAAAATTTAGGAAAAAAGTAATACTAAAATTTTGATTTTTAAGGGTCATTTTAAGATAAAATTACATATCTTGTAATGTATAAGAGATAGAAATTTGGTGTCTTAGACAAAGTGTCTTGAATTAACATGTGCTACAACTTTGCTGAAGACACCGACCGTCTATCTCGAACGGGTAAAAAAAATATTTTTTTATCTCACTTTTAGGTGATTTAATCACCTGGCCGCTAGTATCAAAAGAAGCGCTTTTACAAATCAAGAAACTTCTCTGAACAAACTTTTTCACTAAAACCAACGGTTTAGACGCTATTCTATTTCGATCACAAAATCGGCAAAAAAAAAATCACTGTGGAATGCTAATATCGCTGCTGTTCGTGTTACCAACATCTAGTTTGCCACGAACTGACAGCATGAGTACCGGGCCTCAAAGTGTCAGATTAATTTTCAAAACCAAAACAACGACATGGTATTGAACAAACAATGAAAACCCATAATATAAGGTAATAATAATTAAAATCAGTTTTGTGACAACAACGCCACTAGCGTTCTACTACTAATATTTCTATTGGCAGATACGATGATACTTTATGCCCAGGGAAGTCAAGGAAATTTCTTTTACGAAGAGATCCTGGACCGAACGGGAATCGAACCCAGACACCGTCAGCATGGCATTGCTTTGTAGCCGTGGACTCTGACCACTCGGCTTAGGAAGGCCCCTAACTAATACTGTGTACTGTTTCAATCAATTAGGAGCGATTTGTATTAAGAGTTGGAAATGCTCTCTACTGGAGTTTGACAGTCAGCCATTCATAAATATTATCGATGATATCCATACCTCATAAAGGCGTTTATTAGCTGTTCTACACCGAACAAAGTGCTAAGCCTAAAGTAGCGGATACGCAACTCGTAAAATCCACATCATAATCCACTTCTTTCACCCACAAATTTCTAAATCTCTACCAGAAAATGACCATACCACACCAGTGCCGAAGGGCTTCTCTAGCTCTAAAAAAAAACTTTTCCACCGAATTAAGTTAACAAACTTTGAACTTCATCGTCATCGCCCCATCGTCAGCTGGAGTCGTTCCGGAGCTTCCCCCTTCTCTTATGTTGCTTCACATGTTTCATCGCGAGCTTTTTTCCCCCCTATTTTGTTTCCGATGGGAAAGTTGGTCCACCACCCATTTTCCCCCCCAGGATGGGAAACACATAACGCAACACGAAACAACGAAAAAATCGACAACGACGACGGTAATGGCGGCGGTGAAGCTCTTCCAACGAGGGCAAGTTTGGAAATTGCTGGTTGGTGTTCGGGTTAATTTTTTTTTCGGTTCGTCTTCAAGTGATCGGAAAGCCAGAGGGGGATGCTGCGATGCGGATTGCGAAACAAAATAAAAAAAAGTTCAAACTCGTATAGCTAGGGTTTTAAGTGAAAATGGTTGTAAAACACGTTGTAACGATGTTGCGATGAGTTTGATTTTTTTATTGTGCGGTTCGATCGCAAGTTTCCACGCGATTTTTAAATCCATTTCGCAAGTGGGGGAAAAAATGCAACGATAAAGGTTTTAACGATGAGTTTGTTAGTTTTTTGTTCGGCGTCGTTTTGTGCAACCGAATCAAAAGGAAATGCAATAAAAAAAATTGTTGAGGTTAACCGTAACGAATGTCGGAGATTTATCGCCAACTTGAATGGTTTTAATTGTGTTATCATTTCACCGCCATAAAATGTGCATCGTGACCCAAAACGATCGGAAAAGTGTGGTAACGGTATTTGAATCTTTTTTGTAGCAGGTCTTAATTTTTTCTTCAGGGCATTACTATTCTACGGTTAAATGTTATATAAGAAACAACTTGAATTTGTTGAATTAAAAATTTGGTTTGATTTTTTGAAATAAGGACTCCACTGCAATAATGCTTTTTTTTTCAGAATAAGTGTGCTTCTCTTCAGAGTACCAACATAAAAAAACGATGAATATTTTTTCTTCAACTTGCAATAAGTTTGTCAATTATCAACCGAATTCCACCACAGTTAGATCGGGAATCCAATATAGTTTTCAAAAAATTATGAATGATTTTGAAAACTGGCGTAGTTTTGAAATAAGGCCAAAATCGCATGGGGTACCACAACCAAAACAGGATACTCAATAATAAATACATTGAATCGCTCTAAAACATCGATTAAATCATTATATGATGTACCCCTAAATATAAAGGTACTATCCATTAGCAGCTTAGATTCATGTTAGACCATTGTGGCCACATCGTCATCTGGTACGGTGTCCGACCGTTTGGCCGAATGCCTTTTGGCCGAACGCCATTTGGCTGAATGCCATCTGGCCGAACAGGTCGTTTGGCCGAACGCCGTTTGGCCGAGTTACGAACAAAAAAATATTATTATGACAACACTTATGTGTAAAATTCTTAGATGCTGCCCAATAATTGATTAGCTAATTAGTTTATGGACGTCACATACACTCCCGTGCATAAGTTTGGGTTCACCCCCTCAAAAACATGCCACAGTATTCTGTGCTTATCTCTGTGACTACACGTCCAATTGAAACTCTCTAAGTCGCATTTGGAAGGCAAAGAGTTATTCTTACTTCATATGTATTTTTCCAAAAACATTTTTTGAATTTTGTATACTAAATTTTTACTTGAAGTTGTGACATTTTTCAAAAAACACACTGAAAAATCATATCTAATTTCCTCAGCATTGGGTCGACCAAAATTTTAAATCAAAGTGTCATTAGAATCGTAATCTTTGAAGAGACCCCACGAAATTTTGGCGGAAAAATCTGGAATGTATTCAAAATCAATGAAAGAGTCAGTCAAGTCATCGTGCAAAAGTTTGGGTTCACCCCTCAGTATGATGCAAATCGTGCAAAAGTTTGGGTTCACCCGAGCCGCACGCACATCATTTTTGTCAATATCTCTGCCGTTTTGCAATCGATTTTAATAGTTTAAAGCTTTTTTGACCGCAAATAATGGCGCGTACATGATTAGTTTGAGATTTCACAGATTTAAGGAAGTTCAGGTGAACCCAAAGTTTTGCACGATACACCATACTCAGGGGTGAACCCAAACTTTTGCACGATGACTTGACTGACTGTTTCATTGATTTTGAATACTTTCCAGATTTTTCCGCCAAAAATTCGTGGGGTCTCTTCAAAGAATATAAGATTACGATTCTAATGACACTTTGATTTAAAATTTTGGTCGACCCAATGCTGAGGAAATTAGATATGATTTTTCAGTGTGTTTTTTGAAAAATGTCACAACTTCAAGTAAAAATTTAGTATACAAAATTCAAAAAATGGTTTTGGAAAAATACATACGAAGTAAGAATAACTCTTTGCCTTTCGAATGCGGCTTAAAGAGTTTCAATTGGACGTGTATTCATAGAGATATGGACAGAACACTTTTGTATGTTTTTGAGGGGGTGAACCCAAACTTTTGCCCGGGAGTCTAATTAAAGTCCATCGTGTCTGTCAATATAGAAGTGCTCCAAGAGAATGATAAAATTGACCCCTTAATATAGGACGAAATTGTGAACTTTACTCATCGCGTCCAGACTCAAAGCTCATGGTTGTTTCATCTGGGGTTACCAACGGTATGACTGGATTCCAGTTTTTAAGATTTAATAGTTTTTTCTTCTTTTAAACATAGGCTTTTCTTTCTAGTTGATCTGGTTTCATTATTGTTGGCAATATTTAAGCTTATATATTAATTAAGATTTTCGCTTTTCTTGAATCACCGGCAGTTCTTTGTTGTTATACTTATATAGAAATTATTTGCATCACACTTGCTTAAATCTTCATAAGAGATTTTTCCTTTGATCATCATCTGATCATAGGCTGTTATTTCTGTTTCACCTCCAATTAAGATTGCAACGAGTCAACTGAACTATGCACCTTTGCTTGCGTATATCAGTAAAGCGATTCACTCGGTGAACAATTACGTTGAAAAAGCTCATTGTTTCTCCGTTGTGAAAAGAAGAAGCGAAAATGTATGGTTACTTATACTATGAAATAATATACTTAATACGATCCGAGGGATTGAAGCAATCCGGTCCTGTAGCAAAACTACAAACACAATGAAAAAACTTTTGCTGGCAGCTATTACTGCTAGCAGAGAAATGAACATTTACTTACATTTAGTATGTTATTCTTTCAGCACTGTCTGTTTGTTGAACTAATACTAAAGCGCCAATTATGTGCATATTAATCATGATTAACCTAAGCTAAAGAATAAGCTAAATAAGTTCTTTGTAATTCAGCTTTGAATCTTATTACAATTGCATACTAACCGTAATTTACTATTATTTCTTATTTTGGCCAAACGGCATTCGGCCAAATGGAATTCGGCCAAATGACCCTTTCGGCCAAATGGCGTTCGACCAAACGACATCCAGCCAAACGGCATTCGGCCAAATCACCCGAAACCTCTGGTACAGGTACCGATAGGGAACACAAGGGGACACTTAGGGAATTTTACATCTATTGGTAGCGTTCGACAGCTTAAAGTTCATGGTTTTCATTTGTAAGTAGGACTCATATGGCACACTTATAGACTTTTCGGTACCAGAGTATTCTGATGACTTGAAATTCATGATTTTTCATATTGTATTGAATATGCATGATAGTATAAATCTTGGATCTTGGACTTGGATCCGTCCAGGTGTTCTAAATTCGGTTCCGGTAGGACTCAAATGGGACAGTTTTTATTTCCGTACGGGTTTGGTCCGAAAGGTCTCAGGTTTTCATGAAACTTTTTCCACAGGCAGGGCTCATCAATCTATATAAATAAAAATGGAATGGTGTTTGTATGTCACGAAATGGCTTATGAACGGGTCAATGGATTTGAATGATTCTTTCTCAGTTTTGTTCGTTAAGGGTTCCGACGTGTTTGTGTGTATAAAAATCCCAAGAAATCCACCGGGAAACTGTCATTTTGTATGGGACGATCAATAGCGTTTTTTAACAGCCTACTTGATGGCAAGACGAAGTTTGCCGGGGCCACTAGTACATGAATAAAAAAATAGAGAAAAATTCAGGGTCGCTTATTTTCCCGGAAAACTCAGTTGGAATTTTTTTTGTTTTCCTCTGACACTACTTACTTAAAAAAATCATAACTCAAAAACGAAGCATCGTAGAAACAAAGTTTTTTTCTTCTAAAAATGAAAGAAAATTTTCTCAGGAATAAAAAAAAATTAACTGGAAAAAGTTTTCCACAAAATTTTCCACCGTTGAGAAAATTCGTAAAGAAAAGCCGGAAAATCTATGCTCCAACTCGTGGAAAATTTTCAAAAAACTATTTTTGAGAAGATAATTTCATAAGCTTTAATCGCTGAAATTTTTGAAGTGGTATTTTTTTCGTTTTTGAGTTGGCCAATTTTGTAAAAAATGTGCAAATGTGCCATTTTGAGCCTTTTCTTTGAAAAATCATAGCTCAAGAAAGAAGCATCATAAAAACAAAGTTTTTTTTTATGAAAATGAAAGCAAATTTTTTAAGGAATAGAAAAATTGTTAACTGGAAAAAGTTTTTCACAAAATTTTCCACCGTTGAAAAAATTCGTAAAGAAAAGCCGGGAAAACTATGTTTCAACTCGTGTAAGATTTTCAAAGAAATATTTTTGAGAACAGAATTTTATAAATTTCAATCACTGAAATTTTTAAGATGTACTACTTTTCAATTTCAGCGTTTGGTCATAGTTTTGTGAAAAATGCCCAAATTTCTCGTACAAGTCTTTTCGTTCGAAAATCATAACTGAAGATTAAAGCGTCACAGAAACATTTTTTTTGTCAAATCGGAATCAAATTTTCTCAAAACTTTGAGATTTTTTGAAATGGAATAAGTTTCCCAGGACATTTTTCACCGTTAAGGAAAATAAATAATCATAACCCGATTAGCTCTTCCAGCTTACAAACAAAGTATATTTGAAAAGAGCAATCAATAAGATCCAATCCTAAACATTTTTTAAATACGCTCATTTTTCGTTCCTAAAACATGATCAAATATTGCCAAGATGAGCTGTTTACAAATTTATACATTCATAAGTTTATAAAGCTTATTTTCAAATTCATAAGCTTATAAACAAAACTATTTAAGAACGAAACAGCATAGAAACAAAGATTTCTTCAATCATAATGTAGGCATTTTTTCCAGCTACCTGTTAGGTAACTACAAAATTGACAGTTAAATCAATGGGTAGACAATATGGCAATTAAGTAAGCGTTGAAATGGCTTGAGAATCATAAGTTTACCAAAAAACTAACAAAGAGCAGTGAGAAAGTGCAAGTGTTGTCAGCTGTATATTACTCGTTATTACCAAAGCTGTTGAAATGGACAAAGTTCAATACTACGAATACTATTCGCTATGCTGTAACCCCTTCGGACTGGTCGGCCACAAATCAGTAAGGACAAATTAACGCTCGATTAGTCATGGTCTCATGACCAAGTTTCATTAGAATGGAGTTCGGTGGATTACGGAAAAGATGAAAATCTGCATGAAGTGCATGATTATGATTAACCGATAACGAAAATCTTCTGGTGTTAGCAACCAAAAACAATCTTCCCGGTTGAAAAAATAAATAGTATTAACCCTCTAATACCCAACCCCGCCTTTAGACGGGGTACACTTTGGAATTTTATGTATTTTTTCGTAGCTCGGAAATCAAAATGATTTTATTTTTGGCTTATACCTTGACTCATTACACGCATATAAGAAAAGTTTTTTATGACTTTTGAAACTTTTTTGTATTTTTAGAAATTGTTTGAAAAATTGCATTCTTATATAACCTATAAATGCCTGGGCTCCATTTAACGTGTAATATAAAAAATCGTACCTTTTATATTTTTCTACGATTAACCTATTACAAAAGAAGAGCCTGGTGGTATTAAAATCATTTCAAACCTGTTTTTCCGTTAGTTACACGGAAAATAAAATACGCTCCGAAAAAAAAAATAAAAATTTAATATTTTTAAACATACCGTAACAATTTAAATTTTTATTATTGCAAAAATCAACAACTAGAAAAGGCTTCAAGAAAAAATTAGAAAAGCTAGGGATGTTCAAAAATAAAAATTATAAAAATCAAAAACCAAAATTTAAAAATTTGCGAATAAAAATAAATAAATGCCCAAAACATGTTTAGAACGATTTTAGATAACGAAAAATTATACTTAAATCGAAAATAAAAATTTGGGTATTAGAGGGTTAAGATGAAAATGTAAGTTATATACTGAATAATTGAATAAATAAAATTAAAAAAAAATAATAATAATAATCTTATTTGTTCCATAGAAAAAAAATCCCTTTTCAGTGTAATGAAAAATTGAGGCAGAAACAGTTTTTTTCAGTTTTTCTTAGCGGTGTAATTTTTCATGAAAAATATCATCCATTCCGACTTATACTTCATTAAAACCAATTTCATATCTTTTTTTCAGATGTTTTAGAAAATTTGCAATTGTTTTGATAAAAAATCGATGCTTCGATTGAAATATGGGTTTTCAAAGAAAAGGCTCATATGGTCATTTTCCACAAAATTGGCCATAACTCAAAAACGAAAAAAAAGTACATATCAAAAATTTCAGCGATTAAGGCTTATGAAATTATCTTCTCAAAAATATATTTTTGAAAGTTTCCCACTAATTGGAACATAGTTTTTCCGGCTTTTCTTTACGAATTTTCTCAACGGTGGAACATTTTGTGGAAAACTGTTTCCAGTTAATTTTTTTTTATTCCTGAGAAAATTTGCTTTCATTTTCATAAAAAACACTTTTTAGAGCTTCGTTCTTGAGAGATGATTTTTCAAAGTAAGTAGTGTCAGAGGAAAACCAAAAAATTCCAACTGAGTTTTCCGGGAAAATAAGCGACCCTGAATTTTTCTCAATTTTTTTTATTCATATATTGATGAGCCCTGCCTGTGGATAAATTTTCATGAAAATCTGAGACCCTTCGGCCCACTTTGTACGGAAATAAAAAAAAATCCCCTTTTTGAACCAACCTCCAGAAATTCCTCTAGGAATAGCTCCAGGACTTCCACCAGGAATATCTCAGAAAATACCTCCAAGAATTGCTCCAGGAATACCTAGTGCCTTCAGGAATATCTCCAAGACCTTGAAGAATACTTACAAGGATTCTTCCAGAGATTCCTTCAGGACCACCGAGGACTACCTCCAGGCATTACTCCAAGATTTTTTTCAGGAATACCTCCGATTCATCCAGGAATACCTCCAAAAGCTTCTCCAAGAACACCTCCAGGAATTCCTGCAATAATACTTCCAGGGATTCCCGTCTTCAATACAGTTTTGTCAAAGACAACATAAAGACATTCATATCTCCTACGAGTAACCGTTCAAATAGTTTTAATTCAAATGAATTTACCCAGGCTTATGTCGCCGCAAGTGATTTATATTTCAGAAAATCCCAACAGGAAATCATCAGAAATGTACCTACTTTTAGTAACATGTCTCTCTCTAATTTTGATTTTCAATCATGAACATTCAAATCAAATGATTTATTCGATGTTCAAAACCCCCCTATGGCTGAATTAGTTTCAGTTGGTATAAAGTTTACTAATGAATTTGCTACAGTCAACTCTCCATAACTCGATGTTGAAGGGGCCATCGAGTTTAGGAGGTTTCGAGTTATAGAACACAAAACAAGTGCAAATGCAATCCAAAGGACCATCGAGGTAGCCAACAAAAAAATTTACAATGGTTCTCTAACTCGATATCGAGATAGGGAATATCGAGAAAGCGAGAGTTAACTGTATAGATTTTTTTAATTTTTTTTACAATAGCAATAGCATACATATAGCAGTTATAACTGAAACTTTTCTGAAACCTAGATCCAAACTCAAAAGAGATTCAAACTTTTTCGTTTATCGTAACTATAAACTTGATGGAGCTGCTATCATTATTCGTAGGGGTATAAAATAACAACTTTTTCGTCGTTTGAAACAAAAGATTCTGAAACTTTGATTGTTTCTGTTTTGAGTGCAGGGGATTTTTTTTATTACCGTACGGGTTTAGGCCGAAGGGTCTCAGATTTTCATGAAACTTTCTCCACAGGCAGGGCTCATGAATATATGAATAAAAAAAATTGAGAAAAATTCAGGGTTGCCTATTTTTCCGGAAAACTCAGGTGGAGATTTTTTGTTTTCCCCTGACACTACTTACTTTGAAAAATCATAACTCAAGAACGAAGCATCATAGAAACAAAGTTTTTATATGAAAATTTAAGCAAATTTTCTCAAAAATAAAAAAAAAAATATGAACTGGAAAAAGTTTTCCACAAAATTTTCCATCGTTGGGAAAATTTGTAAAGAAAAGCCGGAAAAACTATGCCCGAATTCGTGGAAAATTTTCAAAAAAATATTTTCGAAAGGTAATTTTATAAGCTTTAATCGCTGAAATTTTTGGAATGCACTTTTTTTCGTTTTTGAGTTATGGCCAATTTTGTGAAAAATGTCCAGATGTGCCATATAAGACTTTTCTTTGAAAAATCATAACTCAAGAACGAAAATTATAGAAACAAAGTTTTTATATCCAAAAAAAAAAAGAACTGGAAAAAGTTTTCCACAAAATTTCCCACCGTTGGGGAAATTCATAAAGAAAAGCTGGAAAATCTATGCCCGAACTCGCGGAAACTTTTTAATAAAATATTTTTAAGAAAGAAACTTTATTAACTTCAATTCTGGTAACTTTTAGGATGTACTTTTCTTTAGTTCCTGATCTATGGTCAATTTTGTAAAAAATGCAAAGATTTGCCATACATGCCTTTTCGTTTAAAAATCATGACTCAAGACTCATCATGACTTGTCGAACCGGATTCAAATTATCTCAAAAATATGAAATTTTTGAAATGGAATCAGTTTCCCAGAACATTTTTCACTGTTTATGAAAACAAATAATGAAAACCCGATTAACTATTCCAGCTTTCAAACAAAGTATATTTGAAAAGAGCGATCAATAAGATCCAATCCTACAATATTTTTCAATACGCTCATTTTTCGTTCCTAAAACATGATCAAATATTGCTAGGATGAGCTGTTTGAACCATATATTTACAAATTTATAAGTTCATAAACAAAATTTCTTAAGAACGAAACTACATAGAAACAAAGTTTTCTTTAATCAGAATGTAGGCAATTTTTTCCTGTTAGGTAACTACAAAATTGACAGTTAAATAATGGGTAGACAATATGACAAATAGGTATTTACCAATTCAAGTTTAAAGCGTTGAAATGGCTTGAGAATCATAAGTTTACCAAAAACTAACAAAGAGCAGTGAGAAAGTGCAAGTGTTGTCTATCAGCTGTATATTCCTCGTTATTAATTTTTGGAAAGTGAAAAAAGTGAAAGTGAAAGTGAAATGGACAAAGTTCAGTATTACGAATACAATTCTTTATGCTGTAACCCCTTCGGACTGGACGGCCACAAATCAGTAAGGACAAATCTACGATCGATCAGCCAAGGCCTCATCAGTAAGCTTCATTCGAATGGAGTTCGGTGGATTATGGAAAAGATGAAAATTTGCGTGAAGTGCTCCATTACCGGTGACCAGAAGGCTCTCGTAACGGATCTTCCAGAAGCAATGGCGTTTGAGGAACGAGTTTCACCACTATCTTCGTTGGCGTCGCCAAAGGAAACTCCTTCCTCGGGTGAGTCAGTTGATTCTATAAATAATGTACAAAAAATACAAGAGCTTGCTTAATTCTTGGAAATTTCTTTTCAAGTAAAATCTTCACGTTTGGATGCTTCTAGTAGTAACTATCGCAATGCTTCTATGGACGAAATGTTCAATCAAATTTTGAGTAAAATAAAGACTTGATTTCCGCCTAATATTGTCGATGTTACAGAGGATTTTAATTCCGTTTTATTAAATTTGAACTCAGCTGTTACAAAAGCCGAACCTGACAAGCAAATTGAACTTCTAAAATTACTTCCTAGGAATTGGTCATATGCCAAAGTTAAAGCTCATTTTGACGTGTCTCAACACGTTACAACTGAATCAAAGAAATACAATTTAGGGATTTAACTACTTTCAAAAGTAGGACGAACCTCGCATGGATCAGATTTCCAAGACATAGTTTCAAATTTTTACCTAAGGGATGATATCAGTCGGCCATTTCCTGGCTTGAAAGATACCATATCTATTAAGTTACCCAATGGAGTGCGCCAAAATGTTCAAAAACGCCTTTTGCTTGACCCTTTGGATACTTTATATAAACAATATTTGGAAACCTTTAAGAATGAACAGGAATCTGTCTCATTCACATCGTTCTGGAAACTTAAACCAAAACAATGTGTTTATACAAAGGATTCATCGGCCATGAATGTTTGTGTTTGCATGATACATGAGAATATGAAATTCATGGTTGATGCATTGAAAAAAACTAATTGCTTTGAAGTTCATAATACAGAAAAAAAAAACTTAACACCTTTTTGACTTTTCAAATGATATGTCCAGATAGTACAGATGATTGTTACTTGAGGTCCTGTGAGGATTGTAAATTAAAGAAATTAGATTTTGTTGCCAATCGCTTAGATGAAAACAACGTTGAAGAAGTTAAGTATTGTTTTGAATTATTTCTCCTCGTTGTGAAATTATCAACAAAGAGGAAAATGAAAATGATTTTATAGAAAACTTGAAAAATCTCACAGAGAAGTTTCTTGTGCATCAATTCAAAGTAGATAAACAAAATAAATTTATAAGAGCTAAAAAGGAATCACTAGTTGAAAACAAAGAAGTAATGTGCCAGATGGATTTCGCGGAAAATTATTCGTGCGTGATACAAGATTCCATTCAAAGCCATTACTTTGTACGACCTCAAGTAACAATACATCCATTTGTAATTTATTACAAAGACAAATCTTCGATCAAAGTCTTAAATTTTGTTGTAATTGCTGACATAAAAAAGCATAACACGACATCAGTTTATACTTTTCAAACAAAACTAATTTCAAGATCGAAAAATAAATTTCCTGAGCATGAAAAAATCATTTATCTTTCTGATGGTTGCGGAGAGCAGTACAAAAATAAATCAAATTTCAAAAATGTATGCAACCATGAAAATGATGGCACTTTTCCCAACCTCACATGGAAAAGGTCCATGTGATGGTATCGGTGGCAATATTAAGCGAATGGCTAGAGATGCTAGTATTAGAAAGTCAGCGGAAATTAATAACGCCAAACATTTTTTTGGCTGGGCTGTGTCGCAAAAGGTGAAAGACCAATTTAAAAAAGATTGGGAATTCATCTTTGCAACTGAAAATGACTATTCAGAGGCTGAAAAATTACTTCAGGAGAGATTTTCTAACCTTGTTCCAATTCCTGGAACAAAAAAATATCATTCATTTATTCCAAAAGACGAACGAAGCATTTTTGCGAGTGAATTCTCAGATGCACATGAAAATCAAGAAAATACAGCATGCTTTGTTCTTAATACTACAAAGAAACGAAACTCTTCTGGTGGTAGCAACCAAAGGAAATCTTCCCGGTTGAAAAAATAGATAGTTTTAAGATATAATGTAAGTTATGTACTGAATAATTGAATACATAAAATTAAAGAAAAATATAAAAAGAATCTTGTTTGTTCCATAGAAAAGAAAGAATCCCTTGGAATGGAAAAGAAACAGTTTTTTCAGCTTTGCTTAACGGTGTAATGTTTCATGAAAAATATAATCCAATCCGACTTATACTTCATTAAAACCAATCCCATATCGTTTCTTTCAGATCTTTTAGAAAATTTGTAATTGCTTTGATAAAAAAAAAACTTGTTTTTCTGATGCTTCGATTGAAATATGGGTTTTCAAAGAAAAGGCTAATATGGTCATTTTTCACAAAATTGACCATAACTCAGGAACAAAAAAAAGTACATCCTAAAAGTTACTAGAATTGAAGTTTATGAAGTTTTCCTCTCAAAAATATTTTAATAAAAATTTTCCGCGAGTTCGGGCATAGATTTTCCAGCTTTTCTTTATGAATTTCCCTAACGGTGGAAAATTTTGTGGAAAACTTTTTCCAGTTCATATTTTTTTTTGGATTTTTGAGAAAATTTGCTTAAATTTTCATATAAAAACTTTGTTTCTACGATGTTTCGTTCTTGAGTTATGATTTTTCAAAGTAAGTAGTGTCAAGGGTAAACAAAAAATTTCCACCTGAGTTTTCCGGAAAAATAGGCGACCCTGAATTTTTCTCAATTTTTTTTATTCATATATCCATGAGCCCTGCCTGTGGAAAAAGTTTCATGAAAATCTGAGACCCTTCGGCCCAATTTGTACGATAATAAAAAAAAATCCCCTGCAGCAACTGAATAGTCTTGTCGCTTAAAAAGTATAAACTGTGCTCATATAATAATTGTGTAGCTAAAATATACTGGAAATAGCTGAAATATGCAGCAATACGAGTGGTATCGTATTAATAGGTTGACATGTGGAGATCGAAAGGTGAAAGCATTGTTTTTGGAAAACACATGAATCATGGTGAAACACAGAATATTTCAATATCATACCATTTTAAAGCCAACCAGCTGCAGGTTTAAGAAACAATGAAAATATGCAATAGCTCTAAGACAAAATGGTCCACTCAAATCAAAACACGAAGTTGAGGAGCAGACCATGCTGCGATGGGAACGTGAGAGTACATCTGAATACAACCAAACCCGTATCGCTTCGTATTGCAATTGAGCTCATTCCACAATACGTTTTATTACAAACCCTCACGCAACAGCCTGATTGATTTACGTCACATCAATCTGAGCCGTCCAGAAGCCCTTTTGCTATTTTGTAAGCCGAGATACCAAGTGGAATGCTTTCGACTGAGAGCAGGAGGTTCAAACCGCGCGCCATTCGATATGCCTATCTACGGCATTAGACAGTAGTGGAGCACTTGGGCCGCACCTGCCATCGCACAATCTCGCCATCGATATGACGGCACTGGAGAGTGCGAGCATAAAGTTACCAAACCCGGGAACTACGGGAGCCCCCGCAGGAAGACGATAAAATGCAACTTAATACCAACGCCGCCGCCGCACACTCTCTAGAGCGTATTGGATTGGCAAGTGGCCACGGTTGATTGGAATATTTGCGCGAAACGATTTGGAAAAATGGGTAAGGCAGGCTTTTCCTCTTTCCCAGCGCGGGCGGGGTTTTCGTTGCCGAGGGGTATAGTGTGGAAAACGAGCATGATTCAAACCAGTTTGATTGTGTGCTCCAATCTTGCCAACCATCGAAGAATCCATCGCCGGAGTGAGGGATTGCGCGAAAGTAGGCATATGCCTTGATTGGATTTAGGTGCGTCGGCGGGGATTGGACCGGAGGGAATAAATTCGTTTTTATTTTCCCATCATAAAGTTTACTCGATCGTAAACATTTGCAGTAAATTAAGCGTTGTTTCCTCGGATCGAGTGCCGTACTGTTCTTTCGGAGAAATGGATTGTAATTGTTGAGATTGGTGTCTTTTTGTCATCGTTTTGTTACTACGATTTGGAGAAAACATTATAGCTGTCGAAAAAATCTATAGAGCTTACACAAGTAAGCTTGAACTCGGGCGAAATTTTAAAATAACGTTTAAACATTTTTTACAATAATGATCATCGCAACTGCTACCGCGCTCGTGCTGTGTACGACTAGTGAGGTGGCGATCATGTTCCGCTTTCAATTATGATGCAAGCAGTTGTTCTGGTCCAATGTATGTGTTTATGAATTTACCAGTATTGACAAGAACAGTGAATGGGTTATAGACATGATCGTTGGTTAGGGTAGGTGTACCAATCATGGAAGCAATACACCAACAGTATTGTATACAAGAGTTTTTCTGAGAATAACTCTTTCATCTAAAACATGTTGGTTTCAATTTTCATGCTCTCAAATTTTTTTCGCGTCTGGAGGAAGTTAAATCGCATCATAGATGGATTGATTTCCCGTCTCAATCACCTGTAAGCCACATCATACGCAAAAAAATGAGCTCTTGTTCTCGCGATCGATGCAAATCAAATTACCGATGATGAGGTTCGCTATCGTCCATAATTGTTTTGCACGGCGGAGTTTTTTTTCGTGTGCATTTTCTTCTCCACTGCCCCTCGAATTAGCGCTGACGCAGAAGCAATTCATCAGCACATGAAATTACGGAGTTTTTAATCCCACTTGAAGCTTTACTCTCGGTCTCGACGAGGACGGTGGTGATGATGGCAAAGGATTCAGCACAATCCAGCAGATGGTATTTTAATTGCTCTTCTACTAAGTATACACGGTTCTCCTTTCCGAAACGGAACGGAAAAACTTTAGCGTGGAAAACTGCTAGAAAGTTCTGCTCTTCAAGCGCTGCGCCATGCCATGGCTGAAATAAATGCTATCCCTGGCTGTTATTGCAATACAGGGCAACCAAGCAACCAAGCAAGCATATATGGGCAACTCCGGAGCAAGAGCTTTTGCAACGTCGTTCTTCGTCCGAGAAACGGTTTTGGAAGAGGGAAGCCCTAAAGTGGTTTGGGGATAAAAGTGCAACCAGTTGAGGAGACCGCAAGCCAGCCAAAGTGGATTTGCACATAATAGCATCAGTGCAGCCTCGGTTGCTTTAGCCCGGCTGAAGTCTATGTGTACTTCAGGGGTAACGGAATAAACATGCGGGGTTTATCACATTTTCCGATGTTTACGGTCTGCTTCGCTCGATTTTTCAATTATTATAAATTTGGAAAAAAAAAATTTGTTTGCCAGGTCTCTACAGTACAGATTCCCCCAGAAATTCCTTCAGACTTCACCAGTATTTTCACAAAACTATTTCACCAAGAATCTTTCAAGGGAGGAGTTCCTCAACGGGTTTTACCTGGACTTCTTCCAGGATTTACACTGGGAATTTCACCAAAATCACCTTTAGGGTTTTACCAGGATTTTATACTTTGAATTAAGAAGAATTTCGATCAGAAAAACCGTTATTTCTCACCAGTTATTCCACGAAGAATTCAATCAGATAGCCTTCCTCTGTTTACTCTAGGTATTTAATCAGAAAGACTTCTGAAAAATTCCTAAATATATTTCTTCAAGGATTCCACTTGTATTTTCTCAGAGGATTTAACAATGTATTCCTCCAGGTTGAATACTGGACAGTTTTCTGGAATTTTTTCCGGAGTAATTTCTAGAGAAATCTTAGAAGGAATTGCTAGAGAAAAGATAAATGCTTATATAATTCTTAGGAGAAATTTCTACACGTAACCTTGGAAAGAACTTTTGAAGCAATCCCTGAAAGAGTTTGTAAGGTAATTCTTTATGGAATCCTTGTAGAAAAACCTGCAAGAAATACTGGAAGAAAATCCTGATGAAATTAAGGTTGAAATTCCTTACGGAATCCTCCGAGCAAATTAAAGTGGAATCCTTGAAGTAATTTCTGAAGAAATCCAAGGAAGAAAGCTCCGTAGTGTCCTTGTAGAAACTCCTTGAGAAAACGTTGGGAAAATTTCTGGAAGAAATCCTTATAGATTCCCTTAAGGACTAACCGGAGGATTTCCTGGAGGAATCTCTCAAAGAATTCCTAGCAGAATTTCTCTAGGAATTCCTGATAGGATTCCGGGGAGTATGTTGTGGTAAATTCTCTTGAAGAATTTCGTGTGGAATCCATGAAGGATTTTTTGGAGAATCCCTGAAGGAATTTTCGGTGGAATCCTTGGAGAAATTTCATGGATAATCTTTAGCGAAGTTCTGCGTAAAATTCCTGTAAAATTCCTGGTGGAAATCTCTGCAAGTATTACTGTAAGAACATGTGGAGGAATTTCTAAAGAAATTTTTTATATGAATCCCTGAACGATTTTCTGTAATAATCTTCTTCTTTCTGGCATTACGTCCCCACTGAGACAGAGCCTGCTTCTCAGCTTAGTGTTATTATGAGCATTTCCACAGTTATTAACTGAGAGCTTACTGTGCCAATGACCATTTTTGCATGCGTATATCGTGTGGCAGGTACGAAGATACTCTATGCCCTGGGAAGTCGAGAAAATTTCCAACCCGAAAATATCCTCAACCGATTAGATTCGAACCCACGACCCTCAGCTTGGTCTTGCTGAATAGCTGCGCGTTTACCGCTACGGCTATCTGGGCTATCTGGAATAATATGGGAAAGAATTTCCAGAGAAATCCTTGGGAAATTTTTTGAAGAAATCGTAGGAGGGTTTTGATAGAATCGCAGAAAACAAAATGCTGGTGGAGTTAGTGAAGGAATCTCTGGAGAAACTACAGATGAAATTCTTATGCTAATTTCATGAAGAAATTTTTGAAGGAATACTTTCAGGTAGAATCTATGAAAGAAGAACTCTAAAAGAATTCCTGTAAGAAACTGTTTTGGAATTTCTTAAGTTTTCATTGGTGGAATTCGTAAAAAAATCGCTGCTGGCATTTCCAGAGAAATCCGTGGATTTTTTGGATTGACCTTTGAGAGAATCAGTGAAGGATATCTTCATTTATTTGTGAAGGAAATTTTGAAGGGATTTCTGGAAAAATGGCTGGATGAATTTCTGAAGGTATCCCTAGAGATTTTTTCCTAGAAAAATTTATGCAGGAATATGTGGAATCATTGATGGAATTTCTGGTAAACCCCAAGAAAGAACTTCTGGTGGAATATTGGTGAAGTCTCTGAAGAAAAAACTGGTGGAATCTTTTTAGGAAATTGTGGTAAAATCCCATAGGAAATTCCGTATGCGAACATTGGAGTTCCTGTTTTTTTTAATCCAAGGAGGAACTCCTGATAGAGTACTAGATGATATACTGGTCACTGCATCTGTATATGGGAGTAACATTGTGACAGCTTTGCTAGTCTGACAAACACACAAGGCAACGGTGGTGCCATCTATGCTTTCCACAGCGGCCGTTTTGGTTACTTCAATGATTCATTACTGGTGAAATCCTTATAAGAAAAAACCCTCAAACATCCCTGGAGTTATTCCGTGAGAAATTTCTTGAAATCAAAAATCCGTGGAAATGCCTTGAGGATTTCCGGGAGAAATTCCGGAAGAAATCTTTTGAATGATTTCAGTAATGAAATCCTTATTAGAAATTTCTGATAAATTTCCTGGAGGAATTCCTGATAATCCTTGTATATCTTTGGAAATATTTTGGGAGAATATCCTTAAGAATTGATTACTTGAGGCATTTTGGGAGGCATCCCATGACTAATTCCAAGATAAGTCCCTTTACCAATTTTGGGAGGACTCCCTTGAAGAGTTCCTGGATAAATCTCTTGAAGAATTCTCAAGAGAAATCTCTGGAAAAAAATCAGGTAGAATCCCTTCATAACTTCTGGAAAAAATCTGTTATAAATAGCCTGATGAACCGTACAAGGATTCCTGGTGGAACCCTCAGAAGAATTCCTGATAGAATCCCTGACAGGACTTCAGATGGACTCAGATTTTCCAATGGAATCCATGGAAGAACTTCCAATGGAATCCCTGCAGAAACTCCCAATGAAATCTATTAAAGAACTCCTGATGAAATCCCTAGCGAAACTTCTGATAGAATCCTTGGAAGAATTTGTGATGTAATTGATCCCTGGATGAATTCTTGATGGAATCATAAGAGAAAATCTTGATAAAATCATTGCTGAACAGGATTATTGGAGGAACTCCTGATAAAATATCTAGCAGGATTCCTGACGATATCCCTGGAAGAACTTTTGCTGTACTCCCTAGAAAATCTTATGATGTGATCCCTAGGTACACTTCTAATAGTTTCTCTAAAAGAACTTCTGATGAAATCCCTTGAGGGATTCGTGATAATATGCCTGGCGGCACTCCATATAACATCCCAAGAAGAAATCCTGATGGCACCCCTGATAACCCTTGAATATCTTTGGAGATATTATGAGAGGAATTCCTTAAGGATTGATTGCTTGAGGAATTTTTGGAGGCATCCCGTGATTAATTTCGAGATAAATCCCTATAGGAATTCTGGGAGGACTTCTTTGAAGCGTTCCTGGATGAATCTCTTGAAGAATTCCCTAGAGAAACCTCTGGAAGAAAATTCGGGTGAAAGCCCTTTATAAATTTCGGAAGAAATCTGTTATAATTAGCCTGTTGAAACCCAAAAAAAAACCTACAAGGATTCCTGGTGGAGCTTTAAGAAGAATTCCAGATAGAATCCCTGACACAACTTCAGATGGATTCAGATTTTCTAATGGAACCCACTGAAGAACTTCTGGTGGAATCCTTGCAGAAACTCCCAATGAAATTTATTAGAGAACTCTTGATGAAAGAAAAACTTCTGGTAGAATCCTTGGAAGAACTTGTGATTTAATTAATCCCTGGATGAGTTCTTGATCATTAGATGAATCATTAGAGAAAATCTAGAATCTCTGTAGAAATTCCAGATAGAATCTCAGAAGGAACCCCTAACGGATTTATTGGAGGAACTTTTGATAAAATACCTAGAAGGATTCCTGATGATACACCTGGAAGAACTTCTGCTGTATTCCCTAGACAATCTTATGATATGATCCCCAGATAAACTTCTAATAGTTTCTCTAAAAGAACTCCTGATGAATTCCCTTGAGGGATTTGATAATATGCCTGGCAGCACTCCATATAAAATCCCAAGAAGAAATCCTGATGGAATTCCTTGTGGATCCCCTGATATAATTTCTATAGAAATTCCAGGTGCAATCTTCGAAGAAAGTCTTGATAAATCCCTAGTGAAACTTCTGAAAGAACTTCTGTAGGAATTCCAAGAAGGATCTCTGAACGAACCCCTGAAGGAACTGTTGATGCAATCCCACGATAATGCGGCACGGTAATAGCATTATATGCGCATATAGGGTAATCATTTGATGCATGTCAGTTTTATATACGCATATAATGTTATTATTATGCCAGAAAAGATGAAATAGCGTGCCATTATACTGCCAAGATATAACCGTGCTTCTCTGCACCACTAATGCTGATATAAGACCACGTGAGAAACGTCAGTTGTTTTCGCCAGGTTTTTAGGGCGAATATTTTGTGCTTTCGCGTACGCAGCCAGAGAGCTTTCACGTATGCGGCCAAGCAACTGGTACACGAGGTAAATAAATGAATGAATGAAAACGGAAACCTCTAATAGTATGCAAAATATGTAATATAATGATACATATAGTACTTCTCCGTATCAGACATATTCGTTTTGGTAGTTTTCATCCTTTTGAGGACTTGCAATTGCCACATTTTGATCCTCGTTATGATGATGAAATCCCTCATTTTGCGTCTCGAACCTGCGACACCCGTATTGTTGAGTTGTTGTCCTGCTCCTTTGCTCCTACGGCCACATAAGATGAATAGTATTGGAAAGAAAAGTGACCAATTTAAACCATCACTTTTAACCGTCATAAAACCTGCAATTGTAGTAGTGAGAAGATTTATGTTTGACTCCCTCTTACCACTATATGCAAACACAAAGCACGTGGTATATCTGTCAAAACACTGGATGGCATTTAAACATGCCATGTATTCGAATATAAAGCCGATATAGTGCTTATTTAATGCCTGTATGCATCAGGCTTAGAAGCATTAATGATGCTGTAATAGGGTTTCTATGCAGCGGAAGTGCTGTTATAAGGTGTGTAAGCATTTGTGGTGCTATTATAATGCATGTACGCATCTATGATGCTGATTAAGGGCTTATTATTAGTGCTTATGGTTAATTGGGGGAATCCCAACAAGAACTCCTGTTGAAAGACTCGGGTGAACTCCTGACGGAATCTCTGATGGACTTTTGATAGAATCTCTGGAGGCATTTCAGGTGGAATATCTAAAGAAAAGCTTATGAGATCTCTAAAGTAACTCCTGATAATTACTGAAAATACCTGAAAATAACTCCTGATGTTATCCCTAGAAGAACTGAAGATGTAATCCCTGAAGGATGTAATCCCTGAAGGAGTTCAAGGAGTAATCTCTGACGAAACTTCTGATATGATCTCTAGATGAACTCCTGGTGGAATTCCTGGAAGAATTCCTGATAAGATTTCTGATGGCACTCCCGAAAGAATCTCTAGAGGAGCTCCTTATGATATCCCTAGAAGAAATCTCAATGTAATTCCTCTTGATATAATCTCTGGAGGAACTCCTGATAGAATCTCTGGAGGAATGCCGGGAGAAATCTCTGAAGGAACTCTTGATAGAGTCCCTGGAGGAACTCCTGATGAAATCTCCAGAAGAATTCTGATGAAAACCATATGGGTACTCCTGATTGAATCTCTATAAGAACTCCTGACGAAATCTTTGGAGGAATTCCTAAAGATATTCTTGCAAGAACTACTGGTGGAATGATTGGAGGAGCTCCTGATAAAATTCCAAGAAGAACTCCTGATGGAATCCCTAAGTAACTCCTGATAGAATCCCTGGAAGAATATCCCTGGTGAAACTTATGATGGAATCGCTTGAGGAGTTCCATGTGCAATCGCTGAAGGATCTCCTGATAGAATCCCTGCAAGAATTCCTGATGAAACTCTTCTTAGAATCCCTAGAAGGAATCCTGATGGAATTCTTCAAGGAACTCCTGATATAATCTCTGGAAGAACTCATGATAGAGTCTTTGGAGGAATTCCAGGTGGAATCTCTGAAAGAACTCTTGATGGAATCCCTGGAGAAACTTCTGATGGGATCCTTGGAGGAATTCTAAAAGATACTTTTGAAGGAACTTCTAATGGAATCATTGGAGGAACTCCTGATGAAATCCCTAGATGATCTCGTGATGGAATCCCTATAGCAATTCCTTATAAGATTCCTAATGGAACTCCTGATAGAATCCCTAGAGAAATTTCTTATGATATCCGTAGAAGCAATCCTGATGGAATTCCACGAGGAACTCCTGATGGAATCTCTGGAGAAACTTTTGATAGAATCCTTGGAGGAACTCCTGATGAAATCCCCAGAAGAACTCTGTTGGAAGCCCTAAAGGTACTTCTGATAGAATCCTTATAGGAACTCCTGAGGGAATCCCTAGATGAACTCCTTATCGGAATCCCTTTATGAACTCGATGAAATCCCTGGAGGAATTCCTGATAAGCTTCCTGATGGAAGTCCTGATAGAATACCTAGGGGAACTAGAAATATTGATGGAATTACTTGGTGAACTCCTGGTAGAATCGCATGAGAAATTTCAGGTGAAATCTCTGAAGGATATATCTGGAATCCTTGAAGCAACTCCTGATGAAATCCTCAGAAGAACTCTGATGAAAGCCATAAAGGTACTCTTGATAGAAAACCTATATGAACTCCTGATAGAATCCTTGGAGAAATTTCTAAACAATATTCTTGAAGGAACTTTTGATGTAATCATTGAAAGAAACCTCTGGTGAAATCTCGAGAAGAACTCCTGATAGAATCGATGGAGAAACTCCCGACGGAATTTATAGAGGAACCTTCGATGAAATCTCTAGAGGGACTCCTGATAAAAACCCTGAAGGAAGTGCTGAACGAATCCTTCATGAAATTCATGATAAAGTCTATAGAAGTACACCAGTCGGAATTCCTGGATGAACTCGTGTTTAATTAGCTAGAATAACACCTGATCCTTAGAGGAACTTCTGATGGAATCCCTGTAGGAATTCCTGATGGATTCCTTGGAGGTATTTGATGGAGTTCCTGGTGGAATAATAACTTCTGATGGAAACTTTTGAAGTTTTCCTGATGATGATGATATCCCTGGAAGAAATTTTTGAATTTTCGGAAGGTATTCTTCCCTGTTAAACCACAGAACAAAATCTTGATTAAATTTTTTGAGGAACACCTGGTGGAATCATGAAGGAATTGACGATGAAATCTATGAAGGAAATTAGATAGAATTCCTAAGGCAATTCCGGCAGCCTGACTTGGAGGAATTCCAGGTGAAATTCCTTACAGATTCCTTATAGGAATTTTAGGTACAATCCCAGAAAAAAATGGTTATTTTAGTGGAATCACAGGTAGAACTGCTGGTGGATTTGCTGAAGAAATATGCAAAAATGGCAAGTTTGGCAAAGAAAGCTCTCAGTGGACGTAATGCCAAGAAGAAGAAGAAGAACATTTGCTAGACAACCATGGTGACGACGCTGCCTAAATTCACGCATTTTGACTTGCCATCAATCTGCACAGTACTGTTTAGAGTCCCACGATGACACTAGGACGATGATCAACCGCGCCTAACATGGAGAACAGACGCTGTTTTGAGCCGCCCCTAATATGGAGACAAGACGCAATGGTGAGCTACACCCTCCAAAGAGAGGAACGCCCCTTCCTTATCAGCATGTCAAGGTTCCACCGGGGTTGGTTACCCGATCTTTCCTATGGTTGCTCGTACCCCAGGCGGCACTGCGGGGACGTTTTAATAGGAGTTACTGGACAAGAGGGGCCACAAATGGGGTCTATTTTATACCTGATGGTACACGAAGTACCAATCGTACGTAATGTTTAGTAATTTACCACCCTGGAGCAATCCCTGTAGAAATCCTGAAGGAATCTCTTTGGAGATATATTAACGAGTCTCTGTTAGAATTCACGGTGATTACCAATCAGAGGTTGATAGAAACAATAATATAATCGCTGGAGGAATTTCTGGATATACCGATCCTATTCGTTGAGATTGAGAAAACATGGATAATTCTGAAGCAAAAAAATCTAAAATACATATAATCTAGTTTTACGCCTTTCCAAACCCGGCTATCTATTCCGATAACGATCAAACCTAGTTACACGCTAAAAAAACACCCTCAATTACGCCAGTAAATCCCGCCTCCTCAACCTGGCATCACGTCACGCGTATTTTGCCGTTAAACGTTTTCCTAACTCGCGGTTTGAGGCACAATTTGATTCCTAATCCTCGGATTGATTTCTGGGATTAAATCGGTATCGGCAAATTTATAATTCAGAAAGTCAATTCCGCGCACCGATTGACTGGGGCCCATTATGGAGGGATTTTCTTCCACGTGGGTACCATCGACAAGATTGAAGAAGCAATCACGAACCGAACATGGAATCGAAAAACGGAGGGGGCGGAGCGGGGTAGTCAATTTCCCAAGCTGGCAATTTTTCCTCTCAACCTGGCGAAGAAAGAGAGTGAAAGTCACGGGGATTGAAAGGGCAACGCAATCTCTGCGAAAAACCGAAACCGGGAAGCGTTCGCTATCAATTTCACGGAAATGGTCGAACAAAGTCGCAAACGAATCAATAATTGCTTAATCGTTTTCTTTCATTGCTCTTCGGTTGCTGACGGGTACTGACGGCTGCTCGACAGACAGAAAGACTCATCATCAGACAGCAAAGCCCGGGTCAATCAAATCAAAGCACAAATCGAACCGCGCGGCGGCAATTATCGCTACTTAAACTGCTTTTGAGTGAGCAGCAACAGCAACAGAAGGCTTCGCTCAACGGCTGTTCGAAAAACCTATCGAATTTTGATTGGGATGTTGCTGTCAGCGCACAGTGGCTCGAAGCTGGACAAAAGTCAAAAAATGATGTTTGGGAATTCATTCACTGATCATTCTCCTTGCATTGATGAACATTCTGATTTCTTACATCTTGTAAAAAGTATCAGTTGAGATTAACTATTTTGAATTTTTCAAATTCATTGTTTTCGATTCCGTCAAAACAGCTCTTTCAGTGCTAAAACTCAATTAAATCTATCATAATCGTGCAGATGCGAAAGAATAGGCCTTTTTCAATGTTTTGAAGTTGTCTTTAATCGTATCTGACAGGTTCACTGAATGTGAATGTCAAGCCAGCACACCACGAAACTTCTCCAAAAAATATTAGCTATTTAAAAAAAACTAGTTTAAGATTTCTAGGAATGGCTCTTAAATGACCATTCAACCCTCATTTTTTTTCCAGAAAACTTTAAAACTGCTGTTTTGAATTAAGATTTATCCGAAGGATTTGAGTGAGGTTTGAACTTTTGGCCAATAATGTATGGAGTGCGGCCACTGTCCAGCAGTTGCGAGTGGGAATCACCTTTGTTTTACAATGACTCTTATCGGGATTGGAAGATGAGGATGAAGGAGAAATGCGAGAGCCATTTGGCCGGGGGTTGTTTTGGTTGGTTTTCAATTTGGAAATTAATGCCTAAAAGTCAATATGCCAATCAAAATTAGCCTCTTGTTCGACGGTGGGCTTTTTTGTTCGACTGGGAAGCTTAATTTGGGCCACACAGTAGGTATCAATTAGGTGCGTTTTTTAAGGCAGACTATAGGTTTGTGGATCAAAATAGAAAACCTTGAGCGAAGCTTTCATTCTTTGTTTGAGTTGTGTTTACTTGTAATTGCGACTGATGAACGTTGTTTTTGCCAATCTTCGTTATTCATTGGGCATCAAATTTGCCGATCAGATTTTTTACTTAAATTCGTCCATCTTTTTCACTTTAATATGTTCAATAATTGCATTGAGAGTGGTACTTCACGGTTCTTGTTGAATTGATGATTATTACAAATAGTTCTAAAATTTGTGGATTTTTTTGGATCAAGAAACTTTTTCTCATAGGGGAAGGTTGAGAGCTCTTGATTTCAGGGTGTATCTACCATAATGGCACTTATTACACTATTAAAAATGTCTGGGCTGCGGAATGCTGAAATAATTTTAATTATGTTCAGTGTCATCTAATTTGCAAACTTTAGTTCAGAACATATACCTATGTTACCCACAATTATTTGCATAGATTATCGATTCGCTTCAAATTAAGAAATTCGTTTCTGCAGTGACATGGCGCAGCTTTCACCCAACCACCTTTGTTCTTGCGAAAGAATGGCACAAAAACGACGCATTATTACGCGGAAATTTCTCACCATTCAATAACGTCACGAAGTCGGAGGAAGCCGTGAATATTTTAAAATCACGATTGGATTCCACCAACCAATGGAGCAGACACGCTTGGAGCTTCGAAATCGAACGCCCCTGACTCTGTCTCTGTTGATTGGAACGTAGGAGAGATGGGCTGCGATAGAACACACCAATCGTGATGAGCTGATACGTACACACGTTTCCTTACTCATATGAACCGAACAGATCGAGATGATATTGGTGCGGGAAAAGCTGGTTCCGGAGCGTGTGGTGGATAATATGCCTGGGGGTTAGATTGTTGGGAGGGGGATCAGAACAGAAGCTGAAACGGCTCCCTGTTCCACAGTACTGATGCACGCACAATGTATAATTTTCGAACAAAAATCAAATAGATTTATCAACGTAACATTAAAGTTGAGACAGTCAATAAGTTAACTTATATTATTTCAGGGACACGTAAAAAAAACAAAAATGATTTGCTACGTAAAAAAATCTTTCTGTATAATATCTTAAAAGTCTAGCGTCCTAATTTCAACCCTTTGACTTCTTGTCCTTTTGACATTTTGTGTTTGGACCTTGTGTCCTTTCGATGTTTCTTCTTTCGATCTTTTGACAGGGATTAAATAAATTTCAAAACAAATGGTATTATAGCATTTTAACTTTGAAACCTTTCCTCAAATGAAAATGTTAATAACGAATAAAAGAGGATATAAAACGAGCTCACCATTCATTACGGAAGCTTCAACTGTTCAAATGTTCTAATGCAGTGAAACAGCAATTGTACAGAATCAGGTAAGTTTAACATATAGTTAAAAATTTTGGAATATTTGGAGCAATTTATTATTTCTAAAAATAATTAGATCCTTTCTCACTTTTTTCAGGAAGGAACAAATGTCATGTCATAAAGTAGTTCAAAAATTTGGTTCAAACATTTAGATTATTTTCTTAACTTTTGTTCAGTTGAATGGTTTTCAATTCTACGTATATATTGTAGATATAAGTTTCTTAAAATATCATTTGTCTATGTCTTCAATTGAGAGATGCTTAGAAATATCGCTTCGACTCTGAGCAAACAGCTGATTATAAAAATTTGTAAAACGCTGACAACTATTTTTCTTTCAAGCCTGTCTATTCTTTTTGCCAAAATTCGGAAACAATACAAATTCTGTACTTACATCGCCTATCATTCAACGATAATCTTGCTCTCTACGTTTTTCAATGTAAAATTATCAACTTAGAATGCAAGCTAGTTGAAGATCATACCATTTATAACAATTTTGGTTTTATTTGGGATATAGGGGGGAGGGTTTCTCGGCCGAATCGATTGAAATTTTGCAATACAAAGGTCCCATATTGCGACCATATATAAGCTCAGTCACTTTAAAAAAAATCCTGCCCAAATGAATCAATCGCACCAAGGATGGGGTCCAGTCCTATTACTATATATTATTTGAGTTTTATTCATAGTCTCATACGCTTACTGATACTGATTATAAGTACTTGCTCTGGCTTTGGCTTTAACTTTGGCTCTAACTCTGACTCTAGCCTTATCTTTAGCACTAGCTCAAGTTCTAGCTAATACTCTGGCTAGATAATATTCTTCGGCTCTTTTTTTTTTTGCTCTAGCTCTGGCTTTAGCTCTGGCTCTAGCTTTCGCTCTAGCTCTGGCGTTAGTTCTGGCTTTAGCTCTGGCTCTGGCTCTCGCTCAGGCTCTGGCTTGAATTCTATATCTAGCTCTGGCTCTAGCTCTAGCTTTAGCTCCGGTTCTAGCTCTAGCTCTGGCCTGGCTAAAGCTCTGACTTTAGCTTTGAATCAAGGTCTGGCTCTGGCTTTAGCTTGGCTTGAATTCTAGATCTACAGGGTGGCCGTAAATTATCCGAACAGCAAAATCTGGGAGAGATGATCTCATATTGAAAACAATAAAAAATCAATATCCATGTACCTTTTAAAATACATCTATATGTTAACACAAAATACACCTTTAAAAAATTTCGAAATTTTTCCTACTTTTTGAGATAGGCAAATTTTAATTTTTCGGAGGCGTTTTTCCTGGAACCGCTAGTCATACTAGAGATGTTTTGTCCCTAAAATCTAAAATAGATGAATCCAAATTCCCCATTATTATTTGAAGCAACCTACAGTTTAGTGGCTTCAAGTTAGACTGGAAATAAAATATTAAACGGTTCAAATCCAATGAGTTCTATTAACATTTCTCTTCCGTCATAAAGCTCGTAAAACAGCTCCCTATAAGACACCTCAACACATTTGGCTTGGTTTCACAAATATTTGAAATCGATAATGTGTCAAGCTAACTGCCTAGTAATATAATAGGTTAATGTTTAAAACCATGCAAGAATACTGAATTTATTCTGCCTGATTGCACAGAGCCATGCCTTTAAAGTTTGTACGGATGATTTGCGGACACCCTGTAGTTCTGGCTTGAATTCTAGCTCTGGCTCTGGCTCTAGATCTGGCTCTGGCTGTGGCTTTTAAAGACACTACACGTCAATGCTTCCAGCGGGCTATTTGCCCTTTGAGGGAAGCACCACACTAGACAACGGACAACGGCTAAATGCCTCGGTGACACTAACCTTTGGCTCTAGCTCTGGCTCTAGTTCTAATTTTGCCTCTAACTCTGGCTCTTGCTCTGACTCTAGCTTTGGCTCTAGTTCTGGCTGTGACTCCAGCTCTGGCTCTAGCCGTGGATCCAGCTCTGGCATGAATTCTATATCTAGCTCTGGCTCTTGCATTAGCTCTGGCTCAATCTTTGGCTCTAGTTTTGGCTCTGGCTGTGGCTCAAACTCTAGGTCTAGTTCTGGCTCTAGCTTTGGGTCTAGGTCTTGATTTCTAGATCTCGCTCTGGCATTAGCTTGGCTTGAATTCTAGATCTCTAGCTCTGGCTCTGGCTTTGGCTCTGGCATGAATTCTATATCTGACTCTGGCTTGAATTCTAAACCTAGCTCTGGCTCTAGTTCTAGCTCTGGCTTTGGTTCAAGCTCTAGCCCTGGCTGTGACTCCAGCTCTGGCTCTAGTTTGCCTCTAGCTCTGGCTCTAGCCGTGGATCCAGCTCTGGCATGAATTCTTTATCTGGCTCTGGCTCTATCTCTAGCTCTGGTTCTGGCTCTTGCATTAGCTCTGGCTCAATCTTTGACTCTAGTTTTGGCTCTGACTGTGGCTCAAACTCTGGCTCTAGTTCTGGCTCTAGCTTTGGGTCGAGGTCTTGAATTCTAGATCTCGCTCTGGCTTTAGCTTGGCTTCTAGATATCTAGCTTTGGCTTTGGTTCTAGCTTTAGCTCTGAATCTGGCTCTAGCTCTGGCTCTAGCTTTGGCTCTAGCTCTGGCTCTAGCTCAGGCTTTAGCTCTGACTCTAGCTCTGGATCTAGCTCTGGCCCTGGCTCTAGATCTGGCTCTGGCTCTGGCTTTGGCTCTAGCTCTGGCTCTTGCTCTGACTCTAGCTTTGGCTCTAGCTCTGGCTCTGACTCCAGCTCTGGCTCTAGTTCTGCATCTAGCTCTAGTTTTGCCTCTTCCTCTGGCTCTTGCTCTGGCTCTAGCCGTGGATCCAGCTTTGGCATGAATTCTATTTCTATGTCTGATTCTAGCTCTGGCTCTAGCTCTGGCTTCAATTCTATATCAAGCTCTGGCTCTAGCACTAGCTTTAGTTCTAGCTTTCGCTCTAGCTTTCGTTCTAGCTTTGGTTCTGGCTCTAGATCTGGTTCTGGCTCTAGCTCTGGATGTAGCTCTGGCTTAAATTCTAGATCTAGCTCTGGCTCTAGTTCTGATTCTAGCTCTGGCTCTAGCTCTGGCTCTAGCTTTACCTCTGGCTCCAGCTTTGCCTCTAGCACTTGTATTATATCTGGTTTCGACTCTCATTCTAGGTCTGGCTGAAGTTTTGGCTCTAGCTTTGATTTTTGCTCTGGCTCTAGTTCTGATTCTAGTTCAAACTTTATGTTTGGATCTGACCCTTGCTTTAGCTTAGGCTCTAGCTCTCACATTATATATAGCTTGGATCTGAATGCGCTAATTTAGAATGACATTAAATTTTGACCAAATTTTTTGATCAACAGTTTATTGTCCATCACCGCTTGCAAAATAGCGATGCAAATACACAAAAGCATCCAACACGTCCAAAAACGCTTTAATCGTAGTGCGAGAGCGACCGATAACGATGAATTTTTCACACGTTCAAGGCCAACATCAAATCCATTTTACGGGTTTATTTGTTTGATGTGAGATTGCTTTCGCTTTCCACGTTTGCTTTCATTACGCGATTCGTTCATCTGCAAATAGTTCAATCGACTTTTTTTTCACACTTGCAAGATAATTGAAGTGGAGGCTGAACAGAAAAAAAACGAAGTTTGATCCGTTAAATCGACGGGTAAAATAGAAAGAAAGTAAAATTTAGGTACAATTGATAATGTGATGTAGAATAAATATGCGAATTTTGAATCGCCTACCACACAACATTTGGGAATCAATATTTTTTTCAATTTTAACTGAACATTAGCTTTTTTGTGGATATTTTTGTATAATTACTCATGCTCCTCATACTGAGTCCAGAAATATCTACAGGTTATTTATAAAAACACTTTCAGCTTCGTAGATCATCTGAATATTGTCTAGGAAGAAATAAATACTTCTTTTTATTTATTTATTTTTTCTTTATTTCTTTCTTTTTGAATTTCTTTATTTTCTCTTTCTTTTTCTCTTCCTCTTGCTAATTCTCTTTCTTTTTTCTTCAAATTTATTAACCCGTATCCGACCGGGTTAAGAAAAAAAATTCAAAAAAATCTCGTGAAGCTATTTTCTATCCGATTTGCAAACTTCTTTCACTATATGAAATCCAAACTCTTCTATTTTTCTATGCTAGGGAAAGTGGTCCAAAATTTTGCCTGTGGCCGGAGTTATTCCGGTGTCCTCCTGGGTCAAGTCGGGTGAAAAAATGATCAACTTCCTTTTCTGAACAGTTTTATAATACTTAACAGTCATTTAACTACTCAAGTTTTGTAGGAACAGTCAATCGTGCAACATGAAAGATATTCAAGTGATTTAAGGAGCCACTTTCATGGAAGTTTCCTTGAAAAACTGAAATATGCCTTCCGGAAGATCCGGAACATCCGTAAAGTGGTCAAATCGTTAAAAATGACTTGTAAAGCCGCGGTTTTTTTCAATCTCACTAGTTTTCAACATACATGGACATAAACGATGCTTTGAGTGCATAAGACCCTGTATGGCCATTGGGGGGCTCACCGGAAGATCCGGAACATCCGTATATGTGATAAAATCGTTAAAAATGACTTGGAAAGCCGCGGTTTTTTTTCAATCTCACTAGTTTTCAACATACATGGACATAAACGATGCTTTAGGCCATACACATTGGGGGGCTCACTGGAAAATCCGGAACATCCGTAAAAGTGGTCAAATCGTTAAAAATGACTTGGAAAGCCGCGGTTTTTTTCAATCTCACTTGTTTTCAACATACATGGACATAAACAATGCTTCGAGTGCAAAAGACTCTGTATGGCCATTGGGGGGCTCACCGGAAGATCCGGAACATCCGGTAAAGTGGTCAAATCGTTAAAAATGACTTGTAAAGCCGCGGTTTTTTTTCAATCTCACTAGTTTTTAGCATACATGGACATAAACAATGCTTCGAGTGCATAAGACTCTGTATGGCCATTGGGGGGCTCACCGGAAGATCCGGAACATCCGGTAAAGTGGTCAAATCGTTAAAAATGACTTGTAAAGCCGCGGTTTTTTTTCAATCTCACTAGTTTTTAGCATACATGGACATAAACAATGCTTCGAGTGCATAAGACTCTGTATGGCCATTGGGGGCTCACCGGAAGATCCGGAACATCCGGTAAAGTGGTCAAATCGTTAAAAATGACTTAGAAGGCCGCGCTTTTTTTCAATGTCTCGAGTTTTCAACATACATGGACATAAACGACGCTTTGAGTGCATAAGACCCTGTATGGCCATTGGGGGCTCACCGGAAGATTCGGAACATCCGTATATGTGATAAAATCGTTAAAAATGACTTGGAAAGCCGCGGTTTTTTTTCAATCTCACTTGTTTTTAACATACATGGACATAAATAATGCTTCGAGTGCATAAGACTCTGTATGGCCATTGGGGGGCTCACCGGAAGATCCGGAACATCCGGTAAAGTGGTCAAATCGTTAAAAATGACTTGTAAAGCCGCGGTTTTTTTTCAATCTCACTAGTTTTTAGCATACATGGACATAAACGACGCTTTGAGTGCATAAGACCCTGTATGGCCATTGGGGGCTCACCGGAAGATTCGGAACATCCGTATATGAGATAAAATCGTTAAAAATGACTTGGAAAGCCGCGGTTTTTTTTCAATCTCACTTGTTTTCAACATACATGGACATAAACAATGCTTCGAGTGCATAAGACTCTGTATGGCCATTGGGGGGCTCACCGGAAGATCCGGAACATCCGGTAAAGTGGTCAAATCGTTAAAAATGACTTGTAAAGCCGCGGTTTTTTTTCAATCTCACTAGTTTTTAGCATACATGGACATAAACAATGCTTCGAGTGCATAAGACTCTGTATGGCCATTGGGGGGCTCACCGGAAGATCCGGAACATCCGGTAAAGTGGTCAAATCGTTAAAAATGACTTGTAAAGCCGCGGTTTTTTTTCAATCTCACTAGTTTTTAGCATACATGGACATAAACAATGCTTCGAGTGCATAAGACTCTGTATGGCCATTGGGGGGCTCACCGGAAGATCCGGAACATCCGGTAAAGTGGTCAAATCGTTAAAAATGACTTAGAAGGCCGCGCTTTTTTTCAATGTCTCGAGTTTTCAACATACATGGACATAAACGACGCTTTGAGTGCATAAGACCCTGTATGGCCATTGGGGGCTCACCGGAAGATTCGGAACATCCGTATATGTGATAAAATCGTTAAAAATGACTTGGAAAGCCGCGGTTTTTTTTCAATCTCACTTGTTTTTAACATACATGGACATAAATAATGCTTCGAGTGCATAAGACTCTGTATGGCCATTGGGGGGCTCACCGGAAGATCCGGAACATCCGGTAAAGTGGTCAAATCGTTAAAAATGACTTGTAAAGCCGCGGTTTTTTTTCAATCTCACTAGTTTTTAGCATACATGGACATAAACGACGCTTTGAGTGCATAAGACCCTGTATGGCCATTGGGGGCTCACCGGAAGATTCGGAACATCCGTATATGAGATAAAATCGTTAAAAATGACTTGGAAAGCCGCGGTTTTTTTTCAATCTCACTTGTTTTCAACATACATGGACATAAACAATGCTTCGAGTGCATAAGACTCTGTATGGCCATTGGGGGGCTCACCGGAAGATCCGGAACATCCGGTAAAGTGGTCAAATCGTTAAAAATGACTTGGAAAGCCGCGGTTTTTTTTCTTCAATCTCACTAGTTTTCAGCATACATGGACATAAACGATGCTTTGAGTGCATAAGTCCCTGTATGGCCATTGGGGGGCTCACTGGAAAATCCGGAACATCCGGTAAAGTGGTCAAATCGTTAAAAATGACTTGGAAAGCCGCGGTTTTTTTTTCAATCTCACTTGTTTTCAACATACATGGACATAAACAATGCTTCGAGTGCATAAGACTCTGTATGGCCATTGGGGGGCTCACCGGAAGATCCGGAACATCCGGTAAAGTGGTCAAATCGTTAAAAATGACTTGGAAAGCCGCGGTTTTTTTTCAATCTCACTAGTTTTTAGCATACATGGACATAAACAATGCTTCGAGTGCATAAGACTCTGTATGGCCATTGGGGGGCTCACCGGAAGATCCGGAACATCCGGTAAAGTGGTCAAATCGTTAAAAATGACTTGTAAAGCCGCGGTTTTTTTTCAATCTCACTAGTTTTTAGCATACATGGACATAAACAATGCTTCGAGTGCATAAGACTCTGTATGGCCATTGGGGGGCTCACCGGAAGATCCGGAACATCCGGTAAAGTGGTCAAATCGTTAAAAATGACTTGTAAAGCCGCGGTTTTTTTTCAATCTCACTAGTTTTTAGCATACATGGACATAAACAATGCTTCGAGTGCATAAGACTCTGTATGGCCATTGGGGGGCTCACCGGAAGATCCGGAACATCCGGTAAAGTGGTCAAATCGTTAAAAATGACTTGGAAAGCCGCGGTTTTTTTTCAATCTCACTTGTTTTCAACATACATGGACATAAACAATGCTTCGAGTGCATAAGACTCTGTATGGCCATTGGGGGGCTCACCGGAAGATCCGGAACATCCGGTAAAGTGGTCAAATCGTTAAAAATGACTTGTAAAGCCGCGGTTTTTTTTCAATCTCACTAGTTTTTAGCATACATGGACATAAATAATGCTTTGAGTGCATAAGACCCTGTATGGCCATTGGGGGGCTCACCGGAAGATCCGGAACATCCGGTAAAGTGGTCAAATCGTTAAAAATGACTTGGAAAGCCGCGGTTTTTTTCAATCTCACTTGTTTTCAACATACATGGACATAAACAATGCTTCGAGTGCATAAGACTCTGTATGGCCATTGGGGGGCTCACCGGAAGATCCGGAACATCCGGTAAAGTGGTCAAATCGTTAAAAATGACTTGTAAAGCCGCGGTTTTTTTTCAATCTCACTAGTTTTTAGCATACATGGACATAAACAATGCTTCGAGTGCATAAGACTCTGTATGGCCATTGGGGGGCTCACCGGAAGATCCGGAACATCCGGTAAAGTGGTCAAATCGTTAAAAATGACTTGGAAAGCCGCGGTTTTTTTTCAATCTCACTTGTTTTCAACATACATGGACATAAACAATGCTTCGAGTGCATAAGACTCTGTATGGCCATTGGGGGGCTCACCGGAAGATCCGGAACATCCGGTAAAGTGGTCAAATCGTTAAAAATGACTTGGAAAGCCGCGGTTTTTTTTTCAATCTCACTAGTTTTCAGCATACATGGACATAAACGATGCTTTGAGTGCATAAGACCCTGTATGGCCATTGGGGGGCTCATCGGAAGATCCGGAACATCCGGTAAAGTGGTCAAATCGTTAAAAATGACTTAGAAGGCCGCGCTTTTTTTCAATGTCTCGAGTTTTCAACATACATGGACATAAACGACGCTTTGAGTGCATAAGACCTTGTATGGCCATTGGGGGCTCACCGGAAGATCCGGAACATCCGTATATGTGATAAAATCGTTAAAAATGACTTGGAAAGCCGCGGTTTTTTTCAATCTCATTAGTTTTCAACATACATGGACATAAACGATGCTTTAGGCCATACACATTGGGGGGCTCACTGGAAAATCCGGAACATCCGTAAAAGTGGTCAAATCGTTAAAAATGACTTGGAAAGCCGCGGTTTTTTTTCAATCTCACTTGTTTTCAACATACATGGACATAAACAATGCTTCGAGTGCATAAGACTCTGTATGGCCATTGGGGGGCTCACCGGAAAATCCGGAACATCCGGTAAAGTGGTCAAATCGTTAAAAATGACTTAGAAGGCCGCGTTTTTTTTTTTCAATGTCTCGAGTTTTCAACATACATGGACATAAACGACGCTTTGAGTGCATAAGACTCTGTATGGCCATCGGGGGGCTCACCGGAAGATCCGGAACATCCGGTAAAGTGGTCAAATCGTTAAAAATGACTTGTAAAGCCGCGGTTTTTTTTCAATCTCACTAGTTTTTAGCATACATGGACATAAATAATGCTTTGAGTGCATAAGACCCTGTATGGCCATTGGGGGGCTCACCGGAAGATCCGGAACATCCGGTAAAGTGGTCAAATCGTTAAAAATGACTTGGAAAGCCGCGGTTTTTTTCAATCTCACTTGTTTTCAACATACATGGACATAAACAATGCTTCGAGTGCATAAGACTCTGTATGGCCATTGGGGGGCTCACCGGAAGATCCGGAACATCCGGTAAAGTGGTCAAATCGTTAAAAATGACTTGTAAAGCCGCGGTTTTTTTTCAATCTCACTAGTTTTTAGCATACATGGACATAAACAATGCTTCGAGTGCATAAGACTCTGTATGGCCATTGGGGGGCTCACCGGAAGATCCGGAACATCCGGTAAAGTGGTCAAATCGTTAAAAATGACTTGGAAAGCCGCGGTTTTTTTTCAATCTCACTAGTTTTCAGCATACATGGACATAAACGATGCTTTGAGTGCATAAGACCCTGTATGGCCATTGGGGGGCTCATCGGAAGATCCGGAACATCCGGTAAAGTGGTCAAATCGTTAAAAATGACTTAGAAGGCCGCGTTTTTTTTTTTCAATGTCTCGAGTTTTCAACATACATGGACATAAACGACGCTTTGAGTGCATAAGACTCTGTATGGCCATCGGGGGGCTCACCGGAAGATCCGGAACATCCGGTAAAGTGGTCAAATCGTTAAAAATGACTTGTAAAGCCGCGGTTTTTTTTCAATCTCACTAGTTTTTAGCATACATGGACATAAATAATGCTTTGAGTGCATAAGACCCTGTATGGCCATTGGGGGGCTCACCGGAAGATCCGGAACATCCGGTAAAGTGGTCAAATCGTTAAAAATGACTTGGAAAGCCGCGGTTTTTTTCAATCTCACTTGTTTTCAACATACATGGACATAAACAATGCTTCGAGTGCATAAGACTCTGTATGGCCATTGGGGGGCTCACCGGAAGATCCGGAACATCCGGTAAAGTGGTCAAATCGTTAAAAATGACTTGTAAAGCCGCGGTTTTTTTTCAATCTCACTAGTTTTTAGCATACATGGACATAAACAATGCTTCGAGTGCATAAGACTCTGTATGGCCATTGGGGGGCTCACCGGAAGATCCGGAACATCCGGTAAAGTGGTCAAATCGTTAAAAATGACTTGGAAAGCCGCGGTTTTTTTCAATCTCACTTGTTTTCAACATACATGGACATAAACAATGCTTCGAGTGCATAAGACTCTGTATGGCCATTGGGGGGCTCACCGGAAGATCCGGAACATCCGGTAAAGTGGTCAAATCGTTAAAAATGACTTGGAAAGCCGCGGTTTTTTTTCAATCTCACTAGTTTTCAGCATACATGGACATAAACGATGCTTTGAGTGCATAAGACCCTGTATGGCCATTGGGGGGCTCATCGGAAGATCCGGAACATCCGGTAAAGTGGTCAAATCGTTAAAAATGACTTGGAAAGCCGCGGTTTTTTTTCAATCTCACTTGTTTTCAACATACATGGACATAAACAATGCTTCGAGTGCATAAGACTCTGTATGGCCATTGGGGGGCTCACCGGAAGATCCGGAACATCCGGTAAAGTGGTCAAATCGTTAAAAATGACTTGGAAAGCCGCGGTTTTTTTTCAATCTCACTAGTTTTCAGCATACATGGACATAAACGATGCTTTGAGTGCATAAGACCCTGTATGGCCATTGGGGGGCTCATCGGAAGATCCGGAACATCCGGTAAAGTGGTCAAATCGTTAAAAATGACTTAGAAGGCCGCGCTTTTTTTTCAATGTCTCGAGTTTTCAACATACATGGACATAAACGACGCTTTGAGTGCATAAGACCTTGTATGGCCATTGGGGGCTCACCGGAAGATCCGGAACATCCGTATATGTGATAAAATCGTTAAAAATGACTTGGAAAGCCGCGGTTTTTTTCAATCTCATTAGTTTTCAACATACATGGACATAAACGATGCTTTAGGCCATACACATTGGGGGGCTCACTGGAAAATCCGGAACATCCGTAAAAGTGGTCAAATCGTTAAAAATGACTTGGAAAGCCGCGGTTTTTTTTCAATCTCACTTGTTTTCAACATACATGGACATAAACAATGCTTCGAGTGCATAAGACTCTGTATGGCCATTGGGGGGCTCACCGGAAAATCCGGAACATCCGGTAAAGTGGTCAAATCGTTAAAAATGACTTAGAAGGCCGCGTTTTTTTTTTCAATGTCTCGAGTTTTCAACATACATGGACATAAACGACGCTTTGAGTGCATAAGACTCTGTATGGCCATCGGGGGGCTCACCGGAAGATCCGGAACATCCGGTAAAGTGGTCAAATCGTTAAAAATGACTTGTAAAGCCGCGGTTTTTTTTCAATCTCACTAGTTTTTAGCATACATGGACATAAATAATGCTTTGAGTGCATAAGACCCTGTATGGCCATTGGGGGGCTCACCGGAAGATCCGGAACATCCGGTAAAGTGGTCAAATCGTTAAAAATGACTTGTAAAGCCGCGGTTTTTTTTCAATCTCACTAGTTTTTAGCATACATGGACATAAACAATGCTTCGAGTGCATAAGACTCTGTATGGCCATTGGGGGGCTCACCGGAAGATCCGGAACATCCGGTAAAGTGGTCAAATCGTTAAAAATGACTTGGAAAGCCGCGGTTTTTTTTCAATCTCACTTGTTTTCAACATACATGGACATAAACAATGCTTCGAGTGCATAAGACTCTGTATGGCCATTGGGGGGCTCACCGGAAGATCCGGAACATCCGGTAAAGTGGTCAAATCGTTAAAAATGACTTGTAAAGCCGCGGTTTTTTTTCAATCTCACTAGTTTTTAGCATACATGGACATAAACAATGCTTCGAGTGCATAAGACTCTGTATGGCCATTGGGGGGCTCACCGGAAGATCCGGAACATCCGGTAAAGTGGTCAAATCGTTAAAAATGACTTGGAAAGCCGCGGTTTTTTTTCAATCTCACTTGTTTTCAACATACATGGACATAAACAATGCTTCGAGTGCATAAGACTCTGTATGGCCATTGGGGGGCTCACCGGAAGATCCGGAACATCCGGTAAAGTGGTCAAATCGTTAAAAATGACTTGGAAAGCCGCGGTTTTTTTCAATCTCACTAGTTTTCAACATACATGGACATAAACGACGCTTTGAGTGCATAAGACCCTGTATGGCCATTGGGGGCTCACCGGAAGATTCGGAACATCCGTATATGTGATAAAATCGTTAAAAATGACTTGGAAAGCCGCGGTTTTTTTCAATCTCACTAGTTTTCAACATACATGGACATAAACGATGCTTTAGGCCATACACATTGGGGGGCTCACTGGAAAATCCGGAACATCCGTAAAAGTGGTCAAATCGTTAAAAATGACTTGGAAAGCCGCGGTTTTTTTTCAATCTCACTTGTTTTCAACATACATGGACATAAACAATGCTTCGAGTGCATAAGACTCTGTATGGCCATTGGGGGGCTCACCGGAAGATCCGGAACATCCGGTAAAGTGGTCAAATCGTTAAAAATGACTTGGAAAGCCGCGGTTTTTTTTCTTCAATCTCACTAGTTTTCAGCATACATGGACATAAACGATGCTTTGAGTGCATAAGACCCTGTATGGCCATTGGGGGGCTCACCGGAAGATCCGGAACATCCGGTAAAGTGGTCAAATCGTTAAAAATGACTTGGAAAGCCGCGGTTTTTTTTCAATCTCACTTGTTTTCAACATACATGGACATAAACAATGCTTCGAGTGCATAAGACTCTGTATGGCCATTGGGGGGCTCACCGGAAGATCCGGAACATCCGGTAAAGTGGTCAAATCGTTAAAAATGACTTGGAAAGCCGCGGTTTTTTTTCTTCAATCTCACTAGTTTTTAGCATACATGGACATAAACAATGCTTCGAGTGCATAAGACTCTGTATGGCCATTGGGGGGCTCACCGGAAGATCCGGAACATCCGGTAAAGTGGTCAAATCGTTAAAAATGACTTGGAAAGCCGCGGTTTTTTTTCAATCTCACTTGTTTTCAACATACATGGACATAAACAATGCTTCGAGTGCATAAGACTCTGTATGGCCATTGGGGGGCTCACCGGAAGATCCGGAACATCCGGTAAAGTGGTCAAATCGTTAAAAATGACTTGGAAAGCCGCGGTTTTTTTCAATCTCACTAGTTTTCAACATACATGGACATAAACGACGCTTTGAGTGCATAAGACCCTGTATGGCCATTGGGGGCTCACCGGAAGATTCGGAACATCCGTATATGTGATAAAATCGTTAAAAATGACTTGGAAAGCCGCGGTTTTTTTCAATCTCACTAGTTTTCAACATACATGGACATAAACGATGCTTTAGGCCATACACATTGGGGGGCTCACTGGAAAATCCGGAACATCCGTAAAAGTGGTCAAATCGTTAAAAATGACTTGGAAAGCCGCGGTTTTTTTTCAATCTCACTTGTTTTCAACATACATGGACATAAACAATGCTTCGAGTGCATAAGACTCTGTATGGCCATTGGGGGGCTCACCGGAAGATCCGGAACATCCGGTAAAGTGGTCAAATCGTTAAAAATGACTTGGAAAGCCGCGGTTTTTTTCAATCTCACTAGTTTTCAACATACATGGACATAAACGACGCTTTGAGTGCATAAGACCCTGTATGGCCATTGGGGGCTCACCGGAAGATTCGGAACATCCGTATATGTGATAAAATCGTTAAAAATGACTTGGAAAGCCGCGGTTTTTTTCAATCTCACTAGTTTTCAACATACATGGACATAAACGATGCTTTAGGCCATACACATTGGGGGGCTCACTGGAAAATCCGGAACATCCGTAAAAGTGGTCAAATCGTTAAAAATGACTTGGAAAGCCGCGGTTTTTTTTCAATCTCACTTGTTTTCAACATACATGGACATAAACAATGCTTCGAGTGCATAAGACTCTGTATGGCCATTGGGGGGCTCACCGGAAGATCCGGAACATCCGGTAAAGTGGTCAAATCGTTAAAAATGACTTGGAAAGCCGCGGTTTTTTTCAATCTCACTAGTTTTCAACATACATGGACATAAACGACGCTTTGAGTGCATAAGACCCTGTATGGCCATTGGGGGCTCACCGGAAGATTCGGAACATCCGTATATGTGATAAAATCGTTAAAAATGACTTGGAAAGCCGCGGTTTTTTTCAATCTCACTAGTTTTCAACATACATGGACATAAACGATGCTTTAGGCCATACACATTGGGGGGCTCACCGGAAAATCCGGAACATCCGGTAAAGTGGTCAAATCGTTAAAAATGACTTGGAAAGCCGCGGTTTTTTTTCAATCTCACTTGTTTTCAACATACATGGACATAAACAATGCTTCGAGTGCATAAGACTCTGTATGGCCATTGGGGGGCTCACCGGAAGATCCGGAACATCCGGTAAAGTGGTCAAATCGTTAAAAATGACTTGTAAAGCCGCGGTTTATTTTCAATCTCACTAGTTTTTAGCATACATGGACATAAATAATGCTTTGAGTGCATAAGACCCTGTATGGCCATTGGGGGGCTCACCGGAAGATCCGGAACATCCGGTAAAGTGGTCAAATCGTTAAAAATGACTTGGAAAGCCGCGGTTTTTTTCAATCTCACTTGTTTTCAACATACATGGACATAAACAATGCTTCGAGTGCATAAGACTCTGTATGGCCATTGGGGGGCTCACCGGAAGATCCGGAACATCCGGTAAAGTGGTCAAATCGTTAAAAATGACTTGGAAAGCCGCGGTTTTTTTTTCTTCAATCTCACTAGTTTTCAGCATACATGGACATAAACGATGCTTTGAGTGCATAAGACCCTGTATGGCCATTGGGGGGCTCACCGGAAAATCCGGAACATCCGGTAAAGTGGTCAAATCGTTAAAAATGACTTGGAAAGCCGCGGTTTTTTTTCAATCTCACTTGTTTTCAACATACATGGACATAAACAATGCTTCGAGTGCATAAGACTCTGTATGGCCATTGGGGGGCTCACCGGAAGATCCGGAACATCCGGTAAAGTGGTCAAATCGTTAAAAATGACTTGGAAAGCCGCGGTTTTTTTTCAATCTCACTTGTTTTCAACATACATGGACATAAACAATGCTTCGAGTGCATAAGACTCTGTATGGCCATTGGGGGGCTCACCGGAAGATCCGGAACATCCGGTAAAGTGGTCAAATCGTTAAAAATGACTTGGAAAGCCGCGGTTTTTTTTCAATCTCACTTGTTTTCAACATACATGGACATAAACAATGCTTCGAGTGCATAAGACTCTGTATGGCCATTGGGGGGCTCACCGGAAGATCCGGAACATCCGGTAAAGTGGTCAAATCGTTAAAAATGACTTGGAAAGCCGCGGTTTTTTTCAATCTCACTAGTTTTCAACATACATGGACATAAACGACGCTTTGAGTGCATAAGACCCTGTATGGCCATTGGGGGCTCACCGGAAGATTCGGAACATCCGTATATGTGATAAAATCGTTAAAAATGACTTGGAAAGCCGCGGTTTTTTTCAATCTCACTAGTTTTCAACATACATGGACATAAACGATGCTTTAGGCCATACACATTGGGGGGCTCACTGGAAAATCCGGAACATCCGTAAAAGTGGTCAAATCGTTAAAAATGACTTGGAAAGCCGCGGTTTTTTTTCAATCTCACTTGTTTTCAACATACATGGACATAAACAATGCTTCGAGTGCATAAGACTCTGTATGGCCATTGGGGGGCTCACCGGAAGATCCGGAACATCCGGTAAAGTGGTCAAATCGTTAAAAATGACTTGGAAAGCCGCGGTTTTTTTTCTTCAATCTCACTAGTTTTCAGCATACATGGACATAAACGATGCTTTGAGTGCATAAGACCCTGTATGGCCATTGGGGGGCTCACCGGAAGATCCGGAACATCCGGTAAAGTGGTCAAATCGTTAAAAATGACTTGTAAAGCCGCAGTTTTTTTTTTCAATCTCACTAGTTTTTAGCATACATGGACATAAATAATGCTTTGAGTGCATAAGACCCTGTATGGCCATTGGGGGCTCACTGGAAAATCCGGAACATCCGTAAAAGTGGTCAAATCGTTAAAAATGACTTGGAAAGCCGCGGGTTTTTTTTTTCAATCTCACTTGTTTTCAACATACATGGACATAAACAATGCTTCGAGTGCATAAGACTCTGTATGGGGTTTCAATGTATGTTGAAAACTAGTGAAATCGAAAAAAAAAACCGCGGCTCTCCAAGTCATTTTCAACGATGTTATCACATTTACGGATGTTCCGGATCTTCCGGTGAGCCCCCAATGGCCATACAGAGTCTTATGCACTCAAAGCGTCGTTTATGTCCATGTATGCTAAAAACTAGTGAGATTGAAAAAAAAACCGCGGCTTTACAAGTCATTTTTAACGATTTGACCACTTTACCGGATGTTCCGGATCTTCCGGTGAGCCCCCCAATGGCCATACAGAGTCTTATGCACTCGAAGCATTGTTTATGTCCATGTATGCTGAAAACTAGTGAGATTGAAAAAAAACCGCGGCTTTCCAAGTCATTTTTAACGATTTGACCACTTTTACGGATGTTCCGGATTTTCCAGTGAGCCCCCCCAATGGCCATACAGAGTCTTATGCACTCGAAGCATTGTTTATGTCCATGTATGTTGAAAACAAGTGAGATTGAAAAAAAAACCGCGGCTTTCCAAGTCATTTTTAACGATTTGACGACTTTTACGGATGTTCCGGATTTTCCAGTGAGCCCCCAATGGCCATACAGGGACTTATGCACTCAAAGCGTCGTTTATGTCCATGTATGCTAAAAACTAGTGAGATTGAAAAAAAACCGCGGCTTTCCAAGTCATTTTTAACGATTTGACCACTTTTACGGATGTTCCGGATTTTCCAGTGAGCCCCCCAATGTTTATGGCCTAAAGCATCGTTTATGTCCATGTATGTTGAAAACTAGTGAGATTGAAAAAAACCGCGGCTTTCCAAGTCATTTTTAACGATTTTATCACATATACGGATGTTCCGGATCTTCCGGTGAGCCCCCAATGGCCATACAGGGTCTTATGCACTCAAAGCATCGTTTATGTCCATGTATGTTGAAAACTCGAGACATTGAAAAAAAAACACGGCCTTCTAAGTCATTTTTAACGATTTGACCACTTTACCGGATGTTCCGGATCTTCCGGTGAGCCCCCCAATGGCCATACAGGGTCTTATGCACTCAAAGCATCGTTTATGTCCATGTATGCTGAAAACTAGTGAGATTGAAAAAAAAACGGGGCTTTCCAAATCATTTTTAACGATTTGACCACTTTACCGGATGTTCCGGATCTTCCGGTGAGCCCCCCAATGGCCATACAGGGTCTTATGCACTCAAAGCATCGTTGTTGTCCATGTATGTTGAAAACTAGTGAGATTGAAAAAAAACCGCGGCTTTCCAAGTCATTTTTAACGATTTGACCACTTTACCGGATGTTCCGGATCTTCCGGTGAGCCCCCCAATGGCCATACAGGGTCTTATGCGCTCAAAGCATCGTTGTTGTCCATGTATGTTGAAAACTAGTGAGATTGAAAAAAAACCGCGGCTTTCCAAGTCATTTTTAACGATTTGACCACTTTTACGGATGTTCCGGATCTTCCGGAAGGCATATTTCAGTTTTTCAAGGAAACTTCCATGAAAGTGACTCCTTAAATCATTTGAATATCTTTCATGTTGCACGATTGACTGTTCCTACAAAACATAAGTAGTTAAATGACAGTTTAGTATTATAAAACTGTTCAGGAAAGGAAGTTGATCATTTTTTCACCCGACTTGACCCAGGAGGACACCGGAATAACTCCGGCCACAGGCAAAATTTTGGACCACTTTCTCCAGCATAGGAAAAAAGAAGAGTTTGGATTTCATATAATGAAAGAAGTTTGCAAATCGGATAGAAAATAGCTTCACGAGAATTTTTTGAATTTTTTTTCTTAACCCGGTCGGATACGGGTTAACAAAAAGACGATTGACAAAACGTCGAAGGAACAGAAGATGGACAATAGGTTGATAACACAGCGGAACATTTTTCTGTCTCAAGCACGAAAATACCACTATATACTCAATTGAAGATTGCTGAAACGAATATCGTTGTCATAAAAAACGTAACTTGTAAAGTTTAAGAGATATTGACTGATCAAAATGGATTATTCACCGATTTCTGTCCACTTGCATTCAAGTTTACCTGCTTCCAAGACGTTTTCTTTTCTAAACAGTTCACACTTTATTCGTTAAAGAATAATTATTAATAAAGTTCATAAAACATTCGATGGTCAATAAAGTAATTCGTACAACTCAAGTGACCTGTAGCTAAAAATTGGAAGGAAGTGGAAGGTTTCTGAGAGCGATATCAAATTCAGCAACCCCAAATTTACTAGAAACATATGATTTGATCCTTGAAGCATGCAATACTTGATGTTTGATCCATTAGTAATATTCTCCGCCCGCTATCTTGTTTTATTATCCACAAAACGTAATAATCATTGGAATTTTTATTCCCCCGAGAATAGCTTCAATGAACAAACACCACCCATGCAATCGTACTTGACTGGTGGTGGTGCCATTCGCGCATTAGAATTGTAAAACCACGAAACGAGCTCACTCTCAGCCGCCCAAGATTGTTCCAACAAAGAGTTTTATCCTAAATCTAAACATCGTCATCCGACAACAACAATTACGAGCTATACGAGAAGTAATTGAGAGCACTTATGTTCTGCGCCGAAAACGACGAGACGAGCCAGCGCAAACAAAAGAAAGAGATTGGAATTCGTGTCGGTTTGCCGGCCGGTCGGACCGCTGCTGACTGTTCGGTCGGTCGGTTGTTGTCCTAGTTGTAATTGACGTAACCGTAAACGTGTGACAAAGAACCGTTTTTTTTTTTGGGTAATGCACTGCTTTCGAAGTCATTGTTCTTTTGTGAGGATGAAATTGATCGTATATCAACGTAGCACGATTTTCAGATTGCGTCTTAAAGGGTAGGGAATCAAACGCCAACTTCAAACTTTAAATTTGCATTACAAAAACGTTATAGAGAAAGTAGTCATTCTGAATTCTGTTCAATGAATGAGCTCTAATCCTTTTCTTCTTTTCGTTGCAGGTATATTATCAGAATAATATGATCCATCATCAGGCACAAGTTCATATTCCATTTAGTACGCAGGTAACTTCAGAAAAACTAAAACAGCTCTCTGTTACTCAAAAGACATCATCGTTTCAATAGTTTTGAGCTTGTTGCTGGAACGCTTGTTCTTTGAATGGTAAAGCGGACAAGTTGTTGAATCTTAACAGTTAATAAGATAATTTGGCATTTATTACTGAAACTTATTTGAAACCTGGATCCAAACACAAAACTTATGCAATTTTTTTTTGGTTATCTTTATAATTGACTGCATTGAGCATGTGGTGGAGTTGCTATCATAGGTGTATGGAACATAAAATTTTTTAATCATTTGAAACCGAAGTTTTTAAAACTTTATGTGTTCTTCTACGATTGATTTAGTCTTTTAAACCGACTCTAGTTACCTTGGTAGCTCATTATCATTAATTAACTCCAAGTCTGAAAGACTTCCTGTAAGAGCTGGTGTTCCTCAAGACAGCATTCTGGGATCAATATTATACAAAAAACAAAAACGAGTCATCATCGATTTCTATTGTCAAAACATTTCGAAGATTCAGTCAATTGAGCGATCTTTCAAACGCCACCACCAAAGTGTTATAGCAGGTCATTTTTTCGCTACAACAATAACAACCACAGATAGTGATCAGTGATAAGAGTCTAAAACTAGTAGCAACAATGTTTGTAAAACAAATCGCTGATAAGCTGCTAACAAGACTCCGGAGCTCACATGCTTGTCCCTATGTCAATGCACTTGTGTTACTCAACCGTCCAGTGTCTCGAGCTGCTGCCATTGACTGGTGGACAGAGAACTGCATTACTATCCGGCATCATCATCTCTATCGTCGTCGTCTCAGCAACTTCCTACTCGTCCATCAGGTCCATTGACAAGTCGCCACTTTTACAACAAAGATGCTCCTACTCTCAAACCCTTCCTCCGTTATCGGACTTTCGCTTTCGTTCGTCTCGGTGATAGCGCAGTATGACGAGGAGGGATCCACTGAGAGCTTATTTCCTACATGGAACGCACCACTTGTCGGACTCAATGGGAGACGGAAATCGCTCCGGCACAGAGTGAATCGATAAGCTTCTTCCTTTCAGTCGATTCTCTCCGGTGGCGGTTCGCGGAAATCCGATGGGGCGTAATTAAGTGAAATGGAATGCACATTCTTGAACCCCTCTCTTTTTGCAATGATTTTCCGGGGATGGTTTCCCCCAACAACGTCTGATGATGTTTTGCTTGTTTAAACTTCAATCGCTACGTGCTTTGCTGCATGGTTGTGGTTTCCTTCTGGATGAGCAGGATATTGATTTTACAAATTGCCACACGATTCAAGGCACGGTGTGTCTTAAACCGTTATCAACGAATAAATGACCACTAATCCCTCTACCAGCACCATCATATTGTTACCACAAAATTATTTCTAAGACGCAATAAATTTAAAAGCAACAACGCTTCTCGATATTTTTGCACCATTTTTTCACAAGTTGTCACCTTCTATGTTTAGAATCTGCGTCGAAATTGATCATAGGTTATCTGGATCTATAGATATTCCAAAAATCCATGGGCGACCAACGCGTAGCTATATCCCACGGAAATATCTCGCACAGATATTTCGCATCTCAATTCTCATTTCAATTTAGTGTAAACTGAAGACTACTGTAAAAAGAAACTAAATTCGTGTAGTGTTTCAGCACGAAGTAAACTAAAATGAGTACATTTACACGCCCTTTTAAATATATGATTTTCAAATTGAATAAAAGTTCAAAATATCCATGAGAATCTGCCTATTCAATTTTTAACTTCAAATGCTTTAATTTTACATGATGACGCGTAATTTTGAAGTTTACCATTAGGCGGGGTAACTTTGGTAGTTTTTTCGAAGAAAACTTGAATATTTATGCATGATGTTTCAAAGAATTATAATTTATATTTTTAAAACAAGTACTGGTATCCTAAACTATCGATTGCAGTTGATAGATTTCTAAAAGATTATTATTCTGAATGGATATATAATTTTTCATATAATCGAAAGGCGGATTTCTGTTTTGGGGTAGCTTTGATAGAGGAGTATGAATCGAATTGCGGAACATTGTTTGTGAGCATTTCAAAAATGCTAAAATCTTATATTTTTTGAATATTTGCGTAGAAATCCTCAAATGTACTTGATCCAAACGAAAATAGCTTTTACATGAAGTGCAATAATACTCTTTATTTTCGCATTTATTTTTCTAAACTGATTAAAAGAAACTTTGTTATTTCGTTTAGTATGTTGTGGGTCTCGCTCTATCAAAGTTACCCGCATTATCAAAGTTACCCCGTTTTACGCTATTTGAAATTCACGATTATTTGATGCTCCAGAAATATTCATGAAAATGAACTTAAATTTACAAAATGTGTTTAACTGTGCAGGCTACATATATTTCTTATGTACTGTTATTTGTTTTTCGGAAAAATACTTATACCTTTGCGTCTCTAAACTATATTTACGACCAAAGTTTCGTGATTTTTTGCTCTAATTTCCATAATTCTGTCCGATTTCATTAAATTTCTGACACAACACCAAAACACTATTCAAGTTTCGTGACCTGTACTGGGAACCTCAGTCGGACAGTCTGTTCCGGATTTAAACGGATGTTTCGTGGGAAACTACTGCGTTCGTTACTGAATCAAAAACCATTTCGCAATTACTCAATTCGGCTACCTTTATTTTATCATCGACTACGCTGAAAAGTTCACAAGACCTTTTTGTTTATCGCAAGGATTGTAAGTAAGTTATGAAATAATGGACTTTCACTTTTTATTTTGCAATTCTAACCGCTTTGATATGATATTCCAATATACTCTTCGTGATTATAAATGTGTCTTCAAAGGGAAATCAGAGTAATAATGATTAAAAAATCTTAAAAAACCATTCCCATACAATGCATCGTTCACCACACCATTCATAAACCTATCAAATATCTTCAGTCACCGCCAAAAGAAGTGACCACTTTCTTGTTATCAAGCAAACTGAAAAAAAAAAAACATATTTCGCAATGGTAAACTCTTCCGTTTAAACGCTTGTATTTCTTGCATCAAGAAACTTTGTTGTTTAAACTGGCTAAGAATTACACTACGGACTGCCTGTTCCGGTGGTAAATGTCCACCTATCAGGTGACCCCTAATTCATACGGCTTTAAGCTTACCGTGCCTAAGAATGAATGGTTAGGGGGGGTCTAAATAAAACCTAACCGCAAACGAAGCCTGTGGAGCGCCAGGGCGCCCTCTACAGTATTATGTCCTTCCTGTACTACCCGGAGCAATGGTGCAGGTGACCTTGTGTTTCTCCGAGATAATCGGCTGCCCTTCTTCAGTCTCAAGCCTGAGGCTAACTAAGGGTGGGATTAATAAATACGTTCTATTTTAGTTTAAATTATCACCTCTATGGTTTCGCATTATGCGTATTACACAGTGTATTCTGTGCTTTTCACCTTTGGCGACTTTTAAGAGATACCGATCTGGTTTTTGTTTGCTGCTGGTCTTTTTCGTTCTGAGATTGCGAAAAGCTTAATCCTGCCTAGTTCGGGTAGTGGCTACGGCTAGGATAGCTTAGTTAGATCAATCTCCAGCATAAAATGTCAGCATCGATCAATCTTTGTAGACTCATGCAAATGGTACAGCTCAAGTGGCGCTATTCTATTCTATTCTATTCTAAGTGCTTGCACAGCCAATAATGAAAAGCATCCTGGAAATACTAGAACATCTTCTGGTACTTTCTTGTCAGTATTAATATTTGTAGCATATCTGAAATATGATACAGATATTAAAATGGCCAGGCCCACTGTGCAGACTTCGGTTTTAAGGTAGTTCAAAAATTTACGGCAATCAGATTATTCACGTATAAATAATATGATTGACGAAAATTTTCAAATGTTTGAGGAAGAAACGGGGACAACCGTACCAACCGTTTCAATACAGGGATAAAGACAAAATCGTTGGGAGTGGCTTTGCTAAGAATGTTGATGCGCACTCCGTTTCTAGTCCTTTTCCGTTTCCTGGGATGGGACACGGGTATTTTTTCCTCATGTCCTAGCTATAAAGCCTAGGCTAAAGCGCCATTACTCGCTCTCTGAAACGAGAAGAAAACTCATTCTGACCTCTCTCCCGCAGTAGTCAGAGATATTAATAAAAAGACATTATTTGTGATAATATGTCATGACTTTAACTAAGATTATTAAACGTAGTGGAACTGTTTATATGATTCAACTGCACTTAATTGTGTAAAATATAAAGAATATAGAACTTACTGTAGTTTGTAAAAATATTTTATATGAAAGGTAGATGACAAGTTTTTTTTATGGCGAGTTTGTATTACCTTCGTGTTACGAAAAACTAAGGAGACTCGTGGACTTGTTTGTGGAGGGCAAAAGAGATAACTACAGATGAAGCAGGAACGAACTCACCAGAACAAATCCAAGCTGTAAAATGATCGCAATCAATGCTGGTTGCTTACTCTTCCTCGCCGACATCGGAGACATATAGGGAGCTGGATCCTATTCTCGGGACTTTTGATTCACATGGTACAGCTCAAGTGGCGCTAGTTCAAAAACCTTACTTTTGTAAACTTTTATCTAGGAAACCTAGTGGACCCAGTTTTTGCTACTTTCAGAAACACGAAATGGCAAACTCGCGTGCCATGTCTCGTGCATGTGTGCTCGTAAATAGCGCAGACGTTGCTACATTCTTTTCTGAGTTAACAACCAGAGATGTGAGTGCTGCCACAATTGATATTTCTGTTGGTGACCTCAATAGGAAATACGTATTTCGTTTTGTGGTGTATTTACCACATGATGAACCATCCCCAATCGAAGATTTCAAACGAGTTGTCGTTCACTGCCTATGAAAAGGCCTTCTGCTGATTGTGGGCAATGATGCTGATACTCATCACATCATCTGGAGCAGCTCAGATATCAATTTGAGAAGCTCCAGTCTGATGGAATGCTTAAGTAGTTCAAATCTTGGATTACTTATTTTAGGGAATCGCCCAACTTTCGTGGTATCTGCTAGAGAATAAGTGTTAGACATAATACTCTGCTCGAACAGAATCAATCAAGAATTGACGAATTGGCATGTATCAGATGATGAATCATTATCTGATCATCGCTACATCGATGTCTGCGAATTTACACTCATATGTTCATATAGAGATCTCTATATGAACATATGAGTGTAAATTCGCAGACTATGCATTTGTTATACTCCACAAACTGGGAATTGGTTGTGACCAAATTCCATGGAGTCTCTCCGTCCATTGAAAATCCTAGTGATTTGGATGTTTCCACTTCCGGTGAATTGGGACACAATTGTCCAAGCTTCGGGTGATCCCACAATTGCTTGTTTTGCTTGTTACTTTGCTTATAGGAAATATTCCTCACAACTCCCTTCGCGGGACGAGTGGACGTCTGGCTATTTGTAAAGGAATATGTCAGATAGTCAGGCTGTTTTTAAAGCGCTTGCTTCGGCCAACTCAGGGTCTAAGCTTGTTATCACACGTCGAACTCAATTCGAGGAACTGAATTCAGTCAACCTTCTATGGGTCCTTGCTATTTTTCCCTTGCTAGGAATGAATTGGCTTATGAATTAGCTCGCAATGGAGCATCGCATGATTTCATTGGCCCTCAGGCAGCTATTCCAATTTCGAAGTGCTGGGTGAAGCTTTAGAAATTCTTGGGCGACAACTCAGCACCAGCAATATTGGAATGATTTTGAGTCATGTCGTCAAACAAATTTGTACATTACTGAGCCATCCTAAAGGTGGCTAAGTATTAAACAAAACTGTCAAAGCAGAATTGCAGTCTCTTGGTTACAAACTTGACTGGCCACTGCCGACTCAACTATCACATGGCAAATATTCAGTGTGTTGATACATTTGTGTGTGATAGTTGTGATTCCGATTATGGAACTTCTTATCACCTGATATGTAACTATCCAATTTTCGCGTAATTGCGATTCCAATTACTTGGTAAACACTTATTAAGTGAAACTGATTTCAGAAACCTGAATCTTTAGGACATTATGTTATTCTTAACCCGCTGTGGTAATGAGCTATAGGCTCTCTTTACGCTCATGCGTTGCAGTGCAGTGCCCTTTTCAGGGCGCTGTTCGAACCCATTGTGGTATGAAGCTACATGCTCTCAATTCGCTTACGCGGTTTTCCCTCTTCAAGGGACCCCACTTCTATTTCCTCCCATCTTTTCCTTCCCTTTCCTCTACCATAGGGTAGATGATGAAATAGGCTCAAATATGGCGATGGCACAAATCTCCCAAATGGCGGGGAACGTGCCTCTGGAGCCGGCCTTCTGATACCTGATACCTGGATAGTTGTCATTTCATATCTGACTCCTTAGCAGGTTCCTGAGGATCCCTAGTGTGGTAACGACCTTGATTCTGTAATGTAGATTCCACACCACGCGCGAAGCACTGAAAGGCACTAGCGAAACACACCAGTAGAAGGTTGGGGATCAACTGAGACGGTGACTTAGGCATAGCATTCATACCAGCAGCAGCTGGGTGAATACGAAGTGCGCAAGAAGGAACTAATATTCATGGAGCATTCTACCACATCCCCTTTTCCCTGTAGAAAGTTATGTATCGTAAATTTATATTGTTTCAACAAAAGTTAGCTATACTTATAGTTTAAAATGATTCAAAGTATATGAAAACAAATCAATTCTGAAACTTATACTTATCTTGATATGTTGAACTTATGCACAGGTTTTGTTACTCTTGTTGAACGCCGAACCTTCGAGCTTGGCGATGTTAACAATGGTTCGAAGTTTGAAGTTCCCATGTGACGCGTATCCTGCAACTCCGTTCTTTTAGATTCTGCTTTACTTTCTGCTTCTTCCGGCGATGAAGAAGGAATCAGCTTCAGATGCGAGATGTTACGATCGTATGTCTTTCCAGTATCATTAGACCGAACTGTCACGTTAGAGCCTTGCTTGTCAACAACAGTGAATTTCTCTTTCATGAAATTCGTTGAAAGCTTGTTGGTTGGTAGAAGGTTTCTCATGAGAACTACATCTCCAACTTTGATTTCACTGATCCTTGCTTTACGTCCAGCATCTTCCCGTTCTTTTCCAAGCATCTTGTGTTCAATATCTCTATCTCTGAACTCAGTGCTGGATGGTGTCGTTTCTAGATCATCGATGTGTGGCAGCTTAGTTCGAACTTTCCGGTTCTGAATCAATTCACTGGGTGCAACTCCTGTAACCGTATGCGGTGTATTATTATAAAGCTGCAGATACTGATCGAGTTCCACCTTCCAGTCATCGTGAAACGCATGAGAAATTCTCATCCGTTTCAACAAAGACCTATTTTGACGTTCTACTTCGCCGTTGGCTTGTGGCCAGTACGGAGAAGTATGATTCAAATGAATTCCACTGAACTTGCAAAATTCCTCGAATTCCGCCGAAACGAACTGCTTTGCGTTGTCCAAAGTAATAGTTCTTGGTAAACCCCATGTTCGAAATATTCGTTTGAGCCTTTTGATGGTTTCTTGTGCAGTTATTTTGGTCATGATCTTCAACTCCATGTATCGGCTATAGTAGTCTATCACCACTAAGACATATTCTCCGGTCGGCAATGGCCCCAGAAAATCGATCGCGATATCTATCCACGGCTTATTTGGTAACTGTCGCCGTGCCATTGGTTCAGGAGGATCTGGAATCTGAACCAATCTGCAACCTTCGCAGGTTTCACAGAATTTTACAGCATCTCGGTCTATGCCGGGCCACCAGCATCGTTCGCGTAACCTACGCTTCATCATGGATTGACCAGGATGACCCTCATGTGCCAACTGGCACATACGCTGCCTTAATGCCATGGGAGTGACAAGTTTTGTTCCTCGCATAATAAGTCCATTTACAAATGAATAATCCAACTGAAATGCCGAGTAGTGCTTTAAAGCTTCGTTGTTCCATTTGCCACTCAAAATACAGTCTTTCAGGGCTTGCATTTCGGAATCGTTTTCCGTTGCAGTAATGACCTCTACGATATCTAAAGCTGCACTCTCTTGGACTGTTCTTATCATACATTCAGTGTTGGAATCGAAGATTTCGCGGTTTTCACTCTCACTTAATGTAGAGATTGCTTTGACCATAATATGCCGTATGTACACTTCTGAATCATCAACCCATTGACTATCTACAACATGAAAACTTAATCGCGACAGTACGTCGGCTAGGTTTGCTGAACCTTTTCTGTACACGACCTACAATTACACGTTTTTAAGTTAGAAGAGAAAAAAAATAGAAACAGACATTCAGAACAATAACTACCTTAAACTTGAAAGCTTGGACGCGCAATATCCAACGTTCAATCTTTGCTGTTGGCTTGGATGTTATCGCAAACAAAGTTTCCAACGGGCGGTGATCAGTTTCCAATTCAAACGTTATTCCCATCAGATACATCTTAAATCTCTCGATAGCCCAAACTATTCCTAGCGCTTCCTTTTCAATAATAGGATATTTCTTTTCAACATCTGAGAGACTTTTTGACGCATAGCAAATGATACGAGGCTGATTCCCTTTAAACTGAATAAGCACCACTCCTAATCCTACACCGGAAGCGTCTGTGACTACAAGAGTGCGATCTTGAGGGTCGAAATATCCTAGGTTCATGACTGATCCTATCTGATTCTTGAGCTTATCAAACGATTGCTGGTGTTCTGCTTTCCAATCAAAGGGTGTTTCTTGCCTCAGTAGGTTTCGCAATGGAGAGTTAACCGTTGCAAGATCAGGTATGAATTTTGCTACATATGTCACCAAACCCAGGAAGCTTCTCAATTCTTCTTTTGTTTGCGGTGCCCTGAACTGAAGGATTGATTTTACCTTTTCATCTGCGGGAGCGATTCCGTCAGCAGACAGCTTGTGGCCTAGAAACACTGTTTCTCGCTGTTTAAAGTTGCATTTATGATCATTGAGTAATATTCCTTGTTGATTAAGAACCTTTAGTACTTCCTTTACACAGCTGTCGTGTTCTTCTTCAGACGATCCAAATATCATGATATCGTCAATAAATACCACGGTATTCCTACAACTTGCCAGTATGCTCTCCATGAGATTCTGAAACAGTTCAGGCGTACAATTTACTCCGAAAAGAAGCCTTTTGTAACGATACAAGCCCCAGTTTGTAACAAATGTGGTTATATCTCGACAGTTTTCATTCAACTCCACCTGATGGAATGCTTGTTTAATGTCGAGCGTTGTGAAGTATCGAGCATTTCGGAATTTTGGACTCAGATCGTCAAAAATCGGCAGTGGATGATTGAGCCTTTGAACTGCTTGGTTCGCTCTTCGCATATCAATGCACAATCTGAGTTCCCCATTATCTTTAATGATTGGAACTAGAGGCGAAACCCAAGATGTGGGTCGTGTGACCTTTTCTATTATACCCATCTCCAACAGCTCATCAAGTTTGGACTTGACTTTTTGAAGTAACGGTATTGGACAACGACGCAGTGGCTGAATGACCGGAGGAATACTCCGATCGATAGGAAGGCTAAGACTGACACCCTTGATTTTAGGAAACTCTTTCTTAGTTTCAACTCTGTCCACAACATTGTTTTGGCTCGGCAGGCCAATTTTGAGTACTCCTAGATTTTGTGCTGTTATTTTTCCCATCAGAGGCTGTTGTCCTTTTTCTATTACATAGAACGACGTTGTAGTGCTTAACACCCTGTATAAATGTGAAATTTTGTACAATTTAACTACCTGAATAGTACTTCTCATCATGTCTGATGTTGGGCAACAAGCCAATGAATTGAACTAAAATATCGAAAATAAGTCACCATCCTCGATTTCCAATGTCGCGTCGAAGGTCGTGATGAGCTTCAAGGGGATTCTTCCATACGCCAGAAATCTCTTTTCTTGCTCAACTCTTTGGTTGGTAATTTGGACATCTTTCAATTTCATCAGTTCCCAAGTAGTGTCATCAATCAAATTGTGTTTTGAGCCAGAATCGATTAGCATGACAATGTGTACACCTCCAACACGGCATGTTATTAATTCTTCGTCGTTGTCTCCTACATTGTAGACAGGTAAATCTTCAAAAACCGGATCACGTTGATTAGCCTCGTCAATATTGAAGATATTTCGAGGACGTTTGCTTGAGTTGCTGAAATCGCGGTTGTTGGGATAGGCTGATTTTCGTTTACGATCTTGAGAAGCATTATTCATTGGTGGTTTCGATCTACAAGCAGACTGGAAATGACCAACTTTTCTGCATTTCAAGCAAGTCTTGTTGAGAGCAGGACAACGATCTTTGTCGTAATGGCGTTTATAGCCGCATCGTATGCAACGTTGATTCGTGTTTACTGTATTGTTTGGTTTTGGTTTATCGTACAATCGATTTACACTTGTGGAATTCGACATGGCATTCTTGGGGTTCATCTTTGATGCTTGGTAACGTACTGATTGGTATGCATTTACTACCTTTAAGGTATCGTCAAGAGTCAAAATGTCCTTTTCTAGCAATTTTTGCCTCAAATCGTTTGGCGTAAACTGAATAATTTTGTCAACAACGGCAATGTTTCTACTCTCACTCTCGGACTTCCCGAATGAACATTTCGCAGCCTTGTGTTGAACTCTTAAAGCAAATTTATCGATCGTCTCGTCTTCCTCAGGGGTCATAGTCCAGAACATGAACCTTTCAAAACTATCATGGTGTTTTGGAGAGAAGAAATGATCTAGTTTCTCTTTTGCGGATTGATACGGATCATGGTTTGGGATTATATCATCGAATCCAGGTATGCCGTAAAATGCGCTCTGTAGTTCAAGACCACCCATTGCCAAAAGCTGCATTTTTCTACTGGCGCCATCAGTCACATTAGCTGCTGCCATAATGCTCTCGAACCACCGTATCCATCCAACCCATGAATTACGAATCTCAGAGGGTGGCAAATGTTTGTATTTAAAATGTGGTAAATTATAGGATGACGGACTGAACAACGATACATTTTGTTGAACCACTTGAACGATTTCCTCATCGATTCTATTCTGGTCATTCGCCATTCTGACAACACTGCCGCTGTTAATAAAAAAAAATCAACTTTCAACCTTGTACGTCACAGTTTATTATAAGGGCATGTTACACACACATACATTACATTCTTTGCAGCTTTGCTCTGTTTGTATTAATTTAGTTTTCATATCATTGCATTTCATTATATGCATTTGTAGTATTATTTCACAACATTCAAGAGTGATAATCATTCTAAACCATTCAGCTCTACTTTCCAACCAACACATACGCATCATCCAAGAGCGCACCTACACATCATTTAAGATCGATCTTCAAGCATCATTTAAGAGCTATTTCTCGCGGAACATTACTAAAGGACCTATGTACAAATGAGAAATTCTCTCCTCTCTCGATCTCTTTCGATTATAACAGTGGAATACTAAAGATTTTGGGAAGTTTTTCACTATAGATCGAAAGTCAATTTCCTTGACTAGCGTTTCATACAAAAAACACAACAGAAGAGGTTAATGTCACTCAGTTATTAATGAAAGAGAAAGTAAACAAAGAGAGCCTCTCAATGTTAGATAGGTCCTTTAGTAATGTTTCGCAAGATTTATACAGTTCGTAACCATGTCAAACAGCATTTCAATCGAAACACACGCATCATCCAAGAGCGCACCTACGCAACGCTTAAGAGCGAGCTTCCAAGCATGTCGAACTACATTTCAATCAACACACACGCATCATCCAAGAGCGCAGCTACACATTATCCATAGGCAAGCTTTTTCCTAGCGCATTGAAGAGCTTTCCAGCTATCATACAGTCACACGCATCATCGAAGAGCGAACAAATAGGTATGGGTCTCTATCTCGCAACATTCAAGAGCAAGTGTTTTTTTTTCATTTGTTTTCATTGAACAAGCGCACCATTTAAGAGCGCACTTTCTTGCTTCCTCTACACTTACACATGTACAGGCACATCATCGAAGAGTGCATGCGCAGCCAATTCTCAATGATTCATTCAATCATCATTAACTTCTTCGAATGAATACGTATTATATTGACGAAAACTCTCCGGCTAATCTCTTTCTCTTTTGAGCGAAACACAGTTATTATTTTTAACTCAAAGATAAAGTTTTCAATACAATACGGCATTTGAGAACATTTTTAAAATAGCTATAGCAGGATTTAAAATAACAATTAAAAACCATTGGCGTATGGAGTTGGCCATCATTGATAAAGTTGCATTAAAATCACTTACCTTTAATTTCAGCATACTCATAACAATAATCACCTTTGGGTAGAATATAATTACCGTTAAATTGGATATGAAATACAACGCTCCCTTATTCTGATTTGGCTGTGGATGCTCAGCAAGCAACCGAATGAAAACCACCAACATTAAACCAACGCATCACATGAGCTTTCACACTCCCACCGCTTTCACACATGCTTAGAGCAACAAAACTGGCACGGCGGCTATGAGGCCAAGCGATACCCTTTCACACACATTCACGTCACTTATGACCTTGGGTTTTTCAGCAGCATGAAAAAAAAACCACGCCACGCTGCTTTCTTCGGTATTTTTTTTTCTCTGCGCACATTTCCTTTTCTCGTTTGTTTTATTTTTCCCAATCACACTTTAGCAATTTTACTTCACATTAGGTATAAACATTTTTTTTCTTTTTTTTATATTCAATCGATCACACCATTAAATCACAATCCCGTCCATTCTTCTGCTCTTGTTTTTTTTTTTTCACGCACGAATTAGACAACTGGTTAGTTGAAAATTTAACATTTTTCTTTTTGTCGTAATTTTTATTACCTTGATTCTCACCAACTCACAATAAATTCCTTAAACACAATTTTCAATTCGGGTTCTGAAACCTCGTCGCCAATTTGTGGTAACGACCTTGATTCTGTAATGTAGATTCCACACCACGCGCGAAGCACTGAAAGGCACTAGCGAAACACACCAGTAGAAGGTTGGGGATCAACTGAGACGGTGACTTAGGCATAGCATTCATACCAGCAGCAGCTGGGTGAATACGAAGTGCGCAAGAAGGAACTAATATTCATGGAGCATTCTACCACACCTAGCGAGCTTCTTCAGAGTTCTAGCGGATTCCTGAGGATTCTCAACGGACACCTGAAGATTCTTATCGGCTGTCGGGACTCTTGCGAATTTCTGTTAAATTCATATAAATGATTTACAACGTACAAGCTTAACTTCTAAGCACAATTACATATAATTTCAAATTGAAGTGATGAGAAACTTATTTGAGTATTCTACGAAATAATGGTCTACAATTAAGGGGTGCTCATTTGGCTTGCGGGCCGCATATTGAGCATCACGGTTCTATTCTATTTTGTAATTAATTCTAGAGGAATCCATATTCCTATGGTAAATCCTATTGAAGGCTTAGTCAATATTCTGTTTCGAAAAATATCATAGTCTTTGTGTACAGCAATTGATTTCAGCTGTTTCTGTGTGCCCTTTTGAATGAAGTTAATCACTTGATGTGAGATGCCTTAGTATGCAAAAATTTTAAGAGCCATTTACAAATTACCGGATCTCGTCAAATTTGATGCTTGAGCTTAAAATATGAACTGATTTGTAATGTTCGATGGATTAGAAATATCATTCAGTACTGTAACATCTATTTTTGTAAACGTCACTTATGCGATTATTGTTTTTACTTATGTAAACACATAGTTTAAATTAAGCTTAGTAAACATTATTGAAGATATTTCAACAATGAAAAGTGTATGGAACGTCTCACACAATCAATATGACGGGTTTATAGATTTATAGAATATTCCTATCCCACGGAAACCTGCTTCGAAACGGACATCTTCATTAAAACTTGTGCTATTTCAATTTTCAGCATAAGTTTTTTCTGGCTGGTAACTCAATTTTACCTGGATGCAAATTATTTTTCGATAGTGGTTAACCCCATTAAATTAACAGCTATTATTGTAGGTACTTAAAAGGACAGCTTCTTCATATCATACATATCGCTCCTCGTCACTCCTCGTGGAGATATCTTGCCCAAATACTCTGTTGAGTCTTAGGATTCAATTAGAGAATAATCCCAAGTTTGCCTAAACATTCGTTTTGTGAAAAAGATGAGTGCCTCAAAATGAATAGAAAACCGCAATTTGGTGCATATGCTTAAAACAGGGTTGGCACCCGAGCAGAACCACATAACAAGATTATAACACATTTCTATCAGCAGCAGTTAAAAATAACAGAAGTTGATATAATGTTCTTATCAAGATGGCTCTGTTGTCAATTTGTTATATTTTTAGTAACTCATTTATAACAACTTTTGTTATATTTTTGACATCGCAGTTTTAAGTTTGTTGCAAATAACATCCGATGTCATAAACAGTGACATAGTTTGCAATAATTTTGTTATTTTGTAACATCTTTGCAACACATTCTGTAATAATTTTGATATAATTGTAACAGAGTTTGTTATATTTTATTTTGATGTGGTGCACATTTTGTTATAATTTTTGTTCTTTTAACTACTAACGGGACATGTTTTATAACAACTGGTGATATAAAAAAATCATATTAGGGGAACACATTCTGTTATAATCTTGTTTCATCCGTCTGGTCAGGCAGCCCTGAAACATGTTCACTTGTTTTGATCATAACGTGTCAAATATTGAGATCGCATAACTTTTGCCATGAAATTTTGAATCTGGACCACTGTGCAGCGCTGTTGTTAGTATGTGCTGTAAAAGTCGAGTTTTGGCTTGTCGTTTGTCGTTAAAAACCACGATTTCTTTTTGTTTGTTTTTTTTTGTTTCTTTTTTTATTTTATTCTAGGTATTTTTTTTTCTTATTGTCTCTTTATTTTTGGTTAGTGTGTGGACAGTTGTTTTTTTTTTTTATTCTCGCGATACAATCCGATGACCCTAGAGGGATCAGTACTGCTTTTTAATATTTAACGAGCAGCGAATATCTACGAATGAACACGTTATCAACAATCTTTTCGCACAACAATGATTTTATACCATCAATAATTCGTTTTCTCTCTTTTGAGTGTCGGCATTCAATAGATTAAATTAAAAACGATTAAACAACAAAGGCTCCGGGTCCATCGCCAGCCTTTCAGGCAAATCCTGACCTCATACCCCACCCAATCCCCAACTCCGTAGTACTTATGAGGGCGTCGCTGAGTCGGTGGCCTCTCATTAAGTAAGTGATACATCAACATTTCCTTTCCCTATCCCAAGTTACGGTAAAGATGGGCGTGGCCGAGAATGGCGATGTTCATGGTTTTGGTATTCTTGTTTAAGCTTAGAACAAGGTTATCTCCCAATCCTTGTTTTAGAAAACAGTCGAAATGAGATTATCAAAAAAAAAAAATACTTTTGGTCAAATTTCACTCGAAAAGTTACGTTGCTTTTAAATATGGAAATTAAGCAGTTTTTCATTGAAAATTGTTTTTTTTTTTAAATTGAGTTGGTGAGTTTATATCCTGAGTATATTCAAAATCTAAAACTACACAAGTAGGTCAAAAAGACCTTGTTTGAACATAGGAACATAGTTTGAACAACATATTTTATAAGTCGAGACGATCATAATAATGACTCGACTGGAGTCACTGTCGACCAAAAACTTTGCTCGAAACGGCTTTGTCACTCTATGTGACTGGAGCACTATGAGAATCGAAAGGTGACATCTGTGATATACATGCTTACTTTGATCGACAATGACTATAGACGAGTCACATGAATCTGCTCGATTTACAAAATAGACCCCTTAAAAATAAGACAACCTGGTGGAACCTCGACTTCAAAATAAATAAACCGGTTTCATAAGAAAAAAAAAACTGCAACTTACTGCGGATGTTTATACACCAGCCCGTTCCTTTCCTCGTACTTTGCCATTGTATCCTTCACTTGCTTCTATCAAGAAGAAGAATAAATATTAAATGTAAACCTGGTGGTTATTTGATCCGTTTTCTAATGATGAAATTTTCCTTAAATAAGAAAAAATCATTTGAAGAAGGCACTATATCTTTAAATCACTTTTGCTTTTTTCATAAATCAAACTTTTTCAAATTTATAGAGAAGAATATTTGTGCTAAATTGTTTTTGTTAACAACGGTTTCAGACACACCGTGAAGGCACAACATAAACGAGGGGAAATGAACAAGACAATGAATGGGGGATCCTTTGTCTGAAAGTGATTCTCACCTGCTTCGACGAAAAAGGAGTGCGTACGATAAGTGGAGAGTAGTCATAGGTGAAGCAAGCAATCTAGCTGAAGGGGGTCAAGCTCATGTTAGGGGCGGTAAAATGTGAAAGAAGGGATTGCAAGTGCAACTCCTCAACCTTCGATCCATCAATAGAGTGACCGAAAGAACCCTTTTTTACCTCACCGCGAACGCAATCTCCGCATCGTTCCGAACAGGAATTATCCATTAGCACATCGTTCGGATATGTATGCAAATAATTACACCAGGCCCAATGGATGGCTTCGGCAGCGCACAATAATGGGAAAGTAAAAGATCCAAAGGCTGTTTGGGGTCGTAGATATGCAGAAAAAGTGGGGTCCCAGAGAATCGTACAGAGGGGGGAGACACGAAGTAATGATCCATTTAGCTGCGTTGTCGATGCTGCTTTGGGCAAACCTAAAGGGGGATAATTGTGGGAGTCATTACAGAAACACGTATAGGGGATGGTACACAAATTATGTCACGCTAAATTTCAACTTTTTTGACCCCCTCCCCACCCTTCCCTATGTCACGTTTTTTGTATGAGTTCTTTGAAAAATTTTTAAGGCTTGACCTCTTCCCCCTCTTTGGAGCGTGACGTAATTTGTGCATGACCCCTAGGTACGAGCGAGGTAAAAGCGGAAATACGACAGTATGGGGAGAATCCTAATGGAAATGGGTGCTCGAAATTGAATTATGTGTGTGAGAAGTCGTAAACATTTTAATACCTTTGCCCACCAATTTATCATCGTGTTGTTTTTTCCATTCGCAAAAACCGGTAATGGAAACCGGAAAATTGTCGACTGACCTCGTTCGTGGTAATAAACCAATGTCTGATTTTCAGCACGAATGAACATTGACACATCCCGAGCGGTCGGGGAAGGGTTCAAGGCTTCCTAACAGTTCAAACGGCTCAAAGCTTGCAGTCAGTGGCGAAAACGACTTCACACGGTTGCCGTCAGTCAAGCGTAACTTCATGTGCAACAGCTCAAGAATTAGTGAAGATTCTCACTTACATTTTATGTTCGGGTGGTTGCGTTTCCTTTGGTTTGTGCCAACGTCTAAGCTGACACGCACTTCACTTGCAATGGCAGGTTTCTGAGGCCTTACATGGTCAAATTGCGAATGCATCAGACATTGCAAATTGGATTGTCTTTAACTCTTCAACCAGGTCAATGTCTGAGTGTGTTGCTGATGGTTGTATCTATAGCTACTAGTGGTGTAGGATGGGTCCAATCAGCGTTAACATCAACGCAGCGCAGGTTCATCTGTGCCAAACACCGATAGTCACTTTCCAAGAAAATGTTTTATAAATTAGATTTCTTATGATTGTTGATTAAAAGTATGTGTACGCAAAATGAACGTTCGACCAATAGCATACTAGGCCATTCTACACTCTAAAAAATAATTATAATAATAATTATTAGGACTGAATGACACCTGAAGTACCGTTTTGTTTCGAAGTGTCCGGATGCTTCGAATCCCGGACACCGGCTTTAAATCGCCTAAAAACCCTTTCTTCGACAACTTTTATGCATAGAGAATGTAGAAGACATGGATGTAGAAGATATGGATTTTATGCGAAAAAAGTCGGAGTTCGGTCCAAAAACCCCGCGAAAAAGGCCAGTGTCCAGCACGGTGAGTAATAGGACGAGTCTTTGATGGTGGTAAGCTCCATCGAAGTTAATACGCCAATCGCGTATTATCCTCGATTTTACTATAGTACTACCACCATAAGAGAAGATATTTAGCAAAATTTCAGATTTTTATATTAGGGGGAAGTGGTACAAAATAACCACTTATAATTCATTATTTTTAATAGAATATCATTGATTTGTATGAAATTTGGCATGTTTACTTTACGTTATATGATCTTCAAAATATACATGGTATTTGGATAAATATCGTAATATTCAGATTTCTCCAAGAATACTGAACCGATTTGATGATTTTTTCAGAGTAGTTCCTTATCATCTAGCCTTGTGTAGCCCACATTTATTTTTTATTTTTTTGATAAATTGACGTAAACAAAACGGCCGCCAAAGACCTTTTATATGGATAATGTTGGTACCCCAAGGAACATCGGAATATCTTTAAAACCAGATCATCAATGACAGATATCGACATTGATTCATGAACTAGAAGAGTTTTTTGAGAACTTGTGAAAAATTGGTGGAGAAATATCGAGCGCCAAAAAAGTTATATGGGTTTGAATATTTTTATTGCGATAAAAATGAAACTACCGGTTCAGGGGTGTTCGGGAATGAACATAAGAATTTACAGGCGAAGCAATGGACTGGGTTGCGGAGCGGCAGAAAGAAACGGGAATACACCAGGGAATGGATTTCAACAAATCAAAACACTGGGTTACTTAAACACACTACTTTATTTCTCTCTGCACTAACTATTTACACTTCACTTGATTGTTGCTGCTGCTTGGTATTTATTTCACTTTTATCACTTTCACACTCGATGTTATCTCGCGGATAGTTGGAATAAAACTGACTGGCGGCACGTAGGCACGCCTGTATTTATATGGCGAATACGCCTAAACGTATGCAATTCCAGAATATTCCAGAAACGATACTACAAATAAAACAGAATGTTCTAGGTATTCTGGAATATTCGATCACGTGGTGCAACACATGGAATGGCTGTTCTTGAATGTTCTAAACGTAAAAAGTTCTGGATTCGCTGATAATTTTGCTGGGAGCGAATTTTCGCGAAAGTACTCCCGCCGTTGGAATACAATTCCAAATCTGGTACCTAATACTCGTTGTTGCCTTGAAGGCGAAGTGGTGTTGGATGATAGCCGCTCGGCGATACATTTTGGACGTTGGATCGATGTAAGCGAGCTCCACCAAAATATCCACTCCTGAATAATTAGTGATGATCCTTCCCAACTTCCTAACTTGTGTTCGCTGAATGTGTTCGTCTGGTAATAGGGTAATGATGAAGACAGCTGGACCTCGCCATTTCAAGCTACATATTTTCATCAGCACTGGTTTACTCCTTCTTAGTGTATCAGTCGGTTTATGCATGGACTTGTGGAAATGCCATTGATAAGGGTTAGTTGGCCTAACTACAACTACACGTTGGCAGACTTGCAACCAATGTAGAAGTCGTCTCTTCCAGAATAAAACGGCTTGTCCACTACAGTAACGAATCTTGGCGTAATCATGGTCAGAAGAGAAGAAACTTTCTTTTTGCAGCTCTTGCTTTCGGGAACAACCATGTTTCGTATTTGAACATGATGGATGATTACGCAACAAGGACATGCATTGACACTGCAACTGAGATGGATCTACTAATAACTGCTTACACATCTTGAAAACATCCGCTGAGAATACGATATTCTGTCTGGAAATCAGCACGTCGTTTTTGCTCAAACCACTTGTCTTTCCCGTGTTGTCAAATGCTACACGAAATTTGCTGCTACTGCTGGTCGGCTTCTGAACGCAGTGTAGTGGCATATTCCACACATGTATGCCGGGTGGACCTATTTCTTCTATTTCTCGACAATGCTCTGGAGTTCGGCTATCTTCGATGTGCTCTGCACACTGGGACTTCAGATTTGGGTTTTGTGCCATTCTCTTAAGTTGGAATCGTTCCATGGTTGAGGTTCTGGAGTTTTATAATTGGCTTATGAATTCTCGAGAGGGAAATGGTACCACATTTCGTCCACATCTATTTTGTCGGTAGACATGTTTGAAGTTTTCTTCAAAAAGGGTTTCATCGGAGGGAATCATAACTGGCTCGACGTTCCCTTGGTTCCTTTCACAGCAATGTTGGCACATACTGGCCTATCGTTCTCCTCGTCGTCATACGAACCAGCTACAACCCATCCAAAATGAGTTTCGTATAATGATGGTAAACGATCTGACATCTTGATCCAACCTTGCTTCAAGACTTTGAAAAATAGTTCAGCTCCAATCAGCATTTCAATTTCACGTGGGCAATGAAAGGATGTATCAGCCAGTACTATACCAGGTGGAATGTTCCACGAAGCAATATTCACCTGTACGGATGGAATTGTACCTGTTACCTGTGGAGCAGTGAGGCACTCTACGTTGGTGGCAAAATCACTACAATTCGATGTCATTTGCACCATCACCTTATGGTGTAGCTGGGATTGGGTTCCACCAACGCCGATAACTGGAACGTTCACTGGATACTTCAGTAATTTCAGCCTTTGAACCACAGAATCAGCGAGGATGTTAATCTATGATCCAGAATCCAATAAGGCTCGCACAGGGAAACATTGGCCATTTCGTGCGTTTAGGTTGACCATCGCTGTCATCAGGAAAACTTGCTTACCCGTTGGAGGAACGCTACTGGAGCATGATGAATTTACAGGCTGTTCGACTACTGCAGGAACTGGGTCAATTTCTGGGCGCTTCGGCAAATCATTGTTCTTCGCTTCTGCTTGCTCTCGCTTGTAGTGCAATAATGTGTGGTGTTTCTTCGAACACTTGGCACACAACTTATCGCTGGAACATGTTGCACTGCGATGACCCTGCCTTAAGCAATTGAAGCACTGATTCACCTCCTTCAACTTAGAATATCGCTGCTCCACTGACAGCTTGAGAAAGGTGGAACACTTGTTATTTTGGTGCTGTCCAGAACAAATATCACACACATACTCCGATGGAATTGACGCTGCATGTGATGATTGGTAAGGTGGTACCTTAGGTATAACAATCTTTGGACTCAACGCTTTAAGGTTGGGTAAACTGGATTCACTTTTCTCACATCGCTCCAGAATGACACAACGCTGTTTCAGGAACTCTATGGTCGGCTCGTACTTTGGAAGTTGTGTCTGGTTAATAGAAGCTTCCCATAGCTCACGGGTCACGTCGATTATGCCTGCAAGAGAGCCTCCACAGCTATTGTGGCACTGTCCCGGATGATGTCCAATAGCTCTGCGGTGTACGCCAGCAAGCGAAAGCTTCTGGCCAGTGTCGCCTCGTCCATACTGAGGTATGGTGGCCCGGCTTGGGGCACGGCCTCAAGTACCAAGAGCTACCGTAGCAAGCTAGAGAGTACTTATAGGCTAATGTGCCTGAGGGTTGCGAGCGCGTACCGTACCGTGTCACACGATGCACTCTGCGTCATCACCGGTATGGTGCCTATTGGTATCCTTATCATGGAAGACATAGAGTGCTTCGAAATGCGCGGCACAAGAGGCATACGCAGGACTGCCAGACTGGCCTCCATGGTCAAATGGCAGCGTGCGTGGGACAGTTCCACCAAGGGAGTGTGGACTCACAGGTTGATTCCGAGGTTAGATATCTGGGTCAATAGGCGCCATGGGGAACTAACATTCCACCTGACACAGGTCCTTTCGGGCCATGGTTGCTTTAGACAGTATCTACACCGTTTCGGTCATGCGGGTTCTCCCGAATGTCCAGTTTGTGCAGGTTTAGAGGAAACGGCGGAACACGTTTTGTTCGTGTGCCCGCGTTTCCGCACAATGCGTGACCGCATGTTAGCCACATGCGGTCGGGACACGACTCCGGACAATTTGGTCCAGAGGATGTGTGAAGACGAGTTTGGCTGGAATGCCGTTTCATCGGCTATCACCCACATCGTCTCGGAACTGCAAAGGAGGTGGCGAGTGGACTCGAGGAGTGGCTAGTGCAGACGCTAAACAACAGGTGGTCCAAGGGTTCGCAGTCGGCTACGTAGGTCATACCGGTGCCCTACGGTCGAAATCGACCCTTACAGCGATTAAGTGGCCGCGGGGAGAACATCCTGGTAGCGCTGCTGTCGTAGCGCCGGCCTACTGGGTAAGTACGAGCCTCTGGTTGTTCGGGGCAGGTGGAGGCCCCTTCGTCAGCAATCCCAGCTGGTGCTAGCTGATAGGGCCTGAGCCTTCAGTAGGTCAAATTGCGAAGCCCGCAGTATCAGTTCTTGATACCTGCGGTGCAGCTGGGCGCGGGCGTAGTGGTCGACCCTGCCCGCTTTCAGCGGACAACGGAAGGTGAGCACCACCTGGGAAGCTGGCAAAGCGCCAACATGCTACCTTGGTGGACCCCCCTAAGCGTGTCATCGATGTTCGTTGCTGCATGGCTACGCAGCTAACCTGGAGGATGCGATGTGCAATAGCCCCTCTCCGAAGCAATGCCTTCTTGGTGGTCCCGGAAAGACGAAGGGTTTGGCGGCAATGGAAATGGTTTAGTGGGTCGGGGGTGTAGTCCTGTTTACTGCTTGCATGTAGTAAATGGTCCCTAACCCCACACGGCGTCTGTTGAGCAGATTATCCCCCCATTGCTTAGAAGAAAAAAAAAAATAGCTCACGGGTCTGGTCATCTAAGGCTCGAGTCAACACAGTCACCACTAGCAGCTCCGACATTCCTGTAAGCGGTTGATTGAGTTTGACGAGGTTATCCACGTGACGAGTACATTCGTCGATGAGATTGCGAAGATTTTTCGACGACTTCTTCGTTATTTTCTTCAGGCTCAGGATGCCGAGGATGTGTGACTCCAATATCAAACGTTGGTTGCCAAACCGTTCTTCCAGAATGTCCCACGCTCGCTGGTAATTGTTGTTCTGTAGGGTTTCGAGATCAATTACACCACCAGCATCTCCCTTCAACGAGTTCTCCAGATGGTAAAGCTTTACGGCATCTGAATCAGGAGGAATATCACGGAAACCGACACGCTTGTCGAACCGGATGGAATCACTACACAATAATTCCAGAGCGACGGAGAAAACACGCTACACGACGTCGGGTTCAACAATTTATAGGAATATCAGCCAGGTAAACCGACGCGACTGTCGAACCGGATGGATTAAACAACACACGAAGTCCGGAGCGACGGATCAAAACACTACGCGGCGACGGATCAAAACACTCGCGGATATCACGGACACTTTACTTCACGTTGTCAAAGCCACGTGAACGCTTATGGAAACACTTTACACTTTTGGTCTCGCGTTGTCCAAGCCACCCGAACGCTTTCACTCGACAGCAGCCAAAACCGATCCGGTTCGAAGGACCAATTTATGTTCGGGAATGAACATAAGAATTTACAGGCGAAGCGATGGACTGGGTTGCGGAGCGGCAGAAAGAAACGGGAATACACCAGCGAATGGATTTCAACAAATCAAAACACTGGGTTACTTAAACACACTACTTTATTTCTCTCTGCACTAACTATTTACACTTCACTTGATTGTTGCTGCTGCTTGGTATGTATTTCCCTTTTATCACTTTCACACTCGATGTTATCTCGCGGATAGTTGGAATAAAACGGATTGGCGGCACGCAGGCACGCCTGTATTTAAATGGCGAATACGCCTAAACGTATGTAATTCCAGAATATTGCAGAAACGATACTACAAATAAAACAGAATGTTCTAGGTATTCTGGAATATTCGATCACGTGGTGCAACACATGGAATGGCTGTTCTAGAATGTTCTAAACGTAAAAAGTTCTGGAATCGCTGATAATTTTGCTGGGAGCGAATTTTCGCGAACAAGGGGTTAAGGCGCATTCGATTTAGGACAGCTCTGAACATGAATCACTTTAACTTCGTTTACTCGCGAGCTCAACGGATGCGATTAAATCCAAACTCTTTTTTTTTTTGCAAAATTTGACAAAGCTTGTACTGAGGCTTTAGTGAGGTGAGTTGTAATAGTTTGTGAAACAATTCTACGGTAAATAATTTTCGCGTTGCATCAGCAGGGGTCCGAAAACTGCTAAAACGTGCACTGCAAGCAAAAATTTTCATCTCTTATTCATTTGGATCGAAGAGCAACTCTTATCTGTTCCGTTCAATCAGCATATGCTATGCCAATATTCCGCTCATAACGTTATTGGATTCAATAGATGAAAAGGCATTCATTTCGAGTAGTAACACAAAAAATGTACCAAATTTAACTCATCTCTCTCAGCGTGGTGAAATGACCAAGAAGTATCACTCGCTAGTTCAAAATTCAAGTCTCACTAAAAATTTCCCATTTTTTTTTTAATTTCGCAAACCGGTTCTATCGATTGCTAGACTCCAATCTTCAACGGTCGCTGGCTGGTTTTGTTCGTTTGAAGTACACTCCTGTACAAAAGTTGGTCAACTTCTTAAAACATACAAAAGTGTTCTGTCCATATCTCTGTCATTACACGTCCAATTAAAACTCTATATGGCGCATTCGAAAAGTAAAGAGTTATCCTTCCTTTATTATAGACTCTTTAACTTTATTGTCATTCAGGTCTCGTGTATGATGGAATCTCCTATTTTCCTCCTATTATTTTCCTGATATTTTTCAGATAACATAAAACTGTTACAATTTTTTCTTCATCATCTGCTAAAACAGTGGTCACCAAAGTGCGGTCCTCCAGAAGGTTTTGTGCGGCCCGCGTAAGGATTTTGAATAGTAGTTTGATGTGGCCCGTAAGCTGTAATTACTTGGTGACCGGGGTTATATTAGATTGTTTTATCATCTGTTTTCGGAAAACTTGTCTTTCAAACCAGTCTGAAAATTCTAATTATTATCTGGAATTTGCAAAAAAGCCTTTATGTATCAGCTCAGGAACAGCTTTCAATCTGTCTAAGGACGTATGCGTCAAATTTCGATTTTTTTTGGAATTTACAAACAAGGCTTTGGAAGTCCGAAGGCTTCAGATTTTTTTTTCGAATCTCCTAAATTAGGAGTCCTAATATTGATTGGCTTTGCAAAAACTGTCAAGTGCTTTCTGCTTGTTGATGTCTTTTTATTTCTATCTAAAAACGTTTTTTTCTAAGTTGCATGGGCGCTTAAATTGAATTAGCAATTCTGGAGTCCATATTTTGTCGATTATATTGAGAGATTTTGAAAGTTACGGGTACTTCATGATAATGCAGATGTTTGATCTCTTCAATGGTTTCCTGTGGGAAGAGAATGGGAGACCCCAGAGATTTCATCTTTGTGTTCATATTGTGTATCGCGTCAACAGTTTTCGTGGCGCATACCTCATGTATGTAGCTCTTAGCATTTACTTGTCATTCTTTCGGTGTCTTCTGGGTGATTATTCCAAATTGTCTAAGGAATGATCATTAGTACGGAATAAAATTCGGATTCTAGCTCCAGTTTTTGGATTGCTTTTGGGATCCATAACAACTGTACAAAATTTCAGTTCGATCGTTGAAAATACAATTTGGCGCCAGCCCTTCAGAGTTAGTATGGGATTTACTATGTAAAAACTTACTTTTGCAAAGAAAAATCGCCAGAGATCGTCCATTGATCTTTATGAAACGTATGAACACATATCTGGATAAGGCTTATGTAACAGTGATAGAGGCAATAGTAACGGGTTGAGGAATAAAAAATTGCCAAACAATAACGAAAGCTCGTTTTTCATATCTGAATAAGTCATTTAATAGCTTTTCTATTCTTTTTCACGTAAAAAATAATCGTAAAACAATAACATCATTGAATCTTTCAAAAAAAGCCTTTCCAGTAATAGTGAAATTTGCTTACTTCTGTTCCTATAATAGTGGTTTACATTGATTTCCCATTAAAACTATTAATATAAAAAATGGTATATTCAAATAAAATAAAATAAAACTCACTATATTAGGAAAGTCCCATTAGGCTGATACAAATATTAATTTTCTTTTATGTCACCCCCCCTTCGAAAATCCGAAAATTTTGAAGGGGAGAAAAAAAAAGATTCATCATTTTTTTGACATTAGTTAGGTTTTTTTCAATTTACAAAGTAAAAAACAAGTAAAATAATGATCCAGAGGACGATTAAAACAGTTTAACAACTATCATTAAAAATAAAATTTCAAAAAAATAACTTTTTTTTTATTTTTATTTTTTTGTTCCTTATTTATTTTTATCCCCCCCCCCCTCGTACCTTCCATGTGGTCTCGGACATAAAAGAAATTTAATATTTGTATCAGCCTTATTACTTGTGCAAACAGTGAAAAAGTTAAGGTTTTTAATTGTTTTCTACTATTTCCTTACTATTTTCCAAGATTTTTGTATTCACATTCAAATCATTTTAACAAGGGCGATGTTAGAAAAATACACATAAAATGAAAATTGCCAATAACACGCTTGAAACCGCACTATCACTATTATTAGGACACCCTAGGCATTTTTACGGTGAAGAATATTGCCGAAAAAGCCAACACTTGTTAAAAAAGTTTTGAATAACTGCGAAAACCTACAAGTGTTTTCAAGATTTTCAGCACGAGAGTTTTTCGTGCAACATTCGGTAACTATATTTTTTGTAATCCCATTGGAAGCCGTTTAAATAAATTATTCATATCTTGTGGCCCGCGCTATGTTTTTAGAGCATTCAAGTGGCCCGCATAATCAGTTAGACTGAAGACCACTGTGCTACAATCTCCCTCAAACTTATCGGCAATCCTACTTTTTTCCCTTCTTCGTCTAAACTTAAACATTTAACTAATACGTGTTTAACAGTGAGTAATTGGTTACACCACTGGCACATTGGTGCTGCCATTCGTTCGAATAGATGTTTGTTAGTTAGGACCGCATTTTTTTCTAGTTCGTTTATTTGAGGCTCAATCGCGTTTAACGCTTTACGGAGCCGAAATTCTTTTTATGTATTATTTACAATGGAGTTAGGACCGTATGACCGATACGTACTCTAGTAAGGACTACATTTTCTCTTCGAGTCTTACCTCTAGTTTTGTATGGAGTGACCGAGTCTTTTACTTCTCTTAATTTGTTTCTCTAACCTTTTCCCGTTCAAAATAATAAAAACCGCTTCTCTCTGTGCCGGAATGTGGATTGGAGAAGACAAAATGTGAACTCTCTGTCCTTTTTTGCAACCCAATCCATTCGTCAATCGATTCTACAATTTTCTTTATTATTGCTGAAATGTATCAAGCCTTTTTTAGAATATCAAAACATGGGAAGCGCATACCATTTACAACTTCCCAATCGGAATAAGTATATTAAAGGGGTCTCCAGCCATACGGGTTACCTAAGTTTAGACAGGAAATTACGTCCCCGTTACCTGCTTCGTTTGCTATTTTGCTGTTCTAAGCCCTAGCACGGCGAACAATCAGCGAAACGGTTTCGCATTAGGTAGATTTCCTCCAATGTATTTTCCGATTTTTCGCATATATAATATTCAAGCTTGTTTACATCGGTAAGTTCTTTCTACCGGCGCTTCTAGGAAAAGTTACGCCTAAGGCAATACGCAACACTTTTCCCTTCACTCGCGCTCGGTTCCCTGACTAGACGGAAAAAACAAAATTATAACAGAATGTTTCTCTGATATGATTTTTATATCACTAGTTGTTATAAACATATACGGTTAATTCCACCAGATGGAACAAGAATTTAACAAATCCTTCCAAGATTAGAACTAACTTGTTACAGAACGTGTTTTAAAGATGTTACAACGAACTCGCAAATGTAACATCAAAACATAAAAAATGTTGTTATAAATCTGTTATAAAAATGTATCAAGTTAAGAACTAAGCCATCCTGCTGACAAAATTACTTCAGTTTCTGTTATTTTCAAGTAATGTTGTTAGAAACGTCCAATAATCGTATTATGTGATTCTGATCGGGTCGTATCGCATTTATACTACCCAATTTTCCGCATGTATGCAATGTACCGGTACCTAGCGGGTGCCCAATTTTGCATAACAAAAACATGAGAACGATTCCCTTCTCACTCCCACTCTGTAATGAAGTTCAATCGTTTTTGAAAGGGTGGAAGACGGCATTTCAGTCTCAGAAATAGACCCAGACTTCCAGACTCGTTGCGGAGAATACGCACAAGCAATAATAGCCTGTGTTCAGCCCGAACAGGTGTATCCTTGTAATCATATACGGAAAACTCTCTCTCTCTCTTTCTTTCCATCCAAGCGCATGTACGACTGTCATAAAAATAAACCGACTGATGTTATCTAGGAAGCAATTTCGCCACAAGTCAGCGGCTTTTTGGCAGGAAAAACGTCGACCTGGTGGCGCCAATGTTGAATGCCATTTCCGTCGGCTGGCTGGCAAAGTATGATTTCGCTTACCTTGAACGGCATATCCATTACTATAATTAAATGGTAGCGACTTGGTGGATTGTTAAATTACCGTCTCCACTACCCCCCGGTAATACCCCAGAAGCCACGAACTTGACCGTGGCTGGAAGCCATCGACCAAAGTAGAGCACGAGTTAATCATACGTTTCGTGGATGCTTTTCCATTTCTCTTTCGGAGCCGTACCGTCGCCATCAGGGGATGTGCATTCGACAAATTGGGGGATAGGAAAGAGACATTTCACAGCAATCTTCATTGGATGGCTTCAACAAAAAAAATATGAAATTTTTCAAGCTTGGATAAAAATGACGAAGTTTCAACAAAATTTGCTGATTGGATTTGGATTGAATTGGATGGTTGTACAACTTTTTCCGAATGCTGGTCCCTGAATGTCAATTCCTCGAACTCCAATTTTACAAATGACACTTCTCCGAATACCATGTTTCCTCGAATAGCCCATTTCCCTGAAAAGTATTTGTTACACAACATTTTCTTTACTGAGTACATTTCACGGTCCACTATCATGTTATTGAAAAATATTATTTATTTCCTTTGAACTGTTTCATTCTTCGGGGAAACGGGTCATTCGAGGACAAGTAGTATAATCGCCTAAGATATATAGCCCATAAACACATAATTGTCTTATGTGAATCCGAAATCATGGGACTTGGGACTTACATGCGATTTTGAACAGTAGGATTGTCTGGAAGCAAGCTTTGAACTCATGAAAATTACGTTTAAATGAATACGAATAATTTGAATGTACCTAATTAATCAGTAGAATAAACAATCAACCATTCAGAAGCGATGAGTTCGTTAGTATCAGACACACCCGAAACAAAAGACGTGATTTACATCGCTAATAACCACGACGACGATTACTGCGGAAGCACAGACATGCTGACTGACTGGCTTCAACAGCCGATTTCCATCCGAGAGGAAATGTGTATGATTAATTAACAAACGGCGGCAAATGACGACAGGCGATCGGTCGGTTTCTTCCGTCTGCCGGTTGACTGACTGTAGACTTCCCCGGAATTCCCTTGTGAAATGAAAAGGAAAAGTGATTTCATCACCATCATATCGCATCATATGATGTCCAGCTCGTGCTCGTTTGGGTCGCGGCACGATTTCGTTAGAAAGCGAAAACATAATGCTAGCTTCTACCGCAGTTGCTTGTTATCAACTTCCTTTACGCGGGTGGTTTCCAGCATAAGTCGTTGTGCATACTGTAGACGTAGAATGAGTGAGATGCAATTCTGAAACGTTTGTACATCTGGGCTGATTCCTAGGATTTCGAAATAGTCACGATAGTATGTTGTTTAATTCGAAATTTTTGAAGCTTGTTATTATTTTTAACAAAATAGTTCAAAATCTATTGTGAAATTTTCAGTTAAATGTGCAGTTATACCTTAGCGGTTTGATAGGTACTGCTCAACGAAGACCAAGAAACGGATGGTTCGAAGAGGAGTGCTAGAGAATGACGGATGAGAAGAACGCGACCAGAAGCCGGATGTTGAAGTCCGGTTCCCGTTGGAGCAGAATAGGCAGTAACTGTTCTGGCGCAAGAAGCTGTGGAACATAATAATCCTACAAAACGTGCAATAGTATATGGAGAACAACAGCGCCGTATCCTATCATGTAAAACAACTGTGAAATCGGTAACGATAGACAGGCTGCGGAATTTCCAACGCTAGATGAGGTAAAGAAAGCTTATAGCGTGGCAATAGAAGATTGTAACGATTTTCGCCTGAAATTATTAATTATTTTATTTGATATTTGTTCCATTGATTTAACATTGGATATTCTATGTAACTCGTACCACTGAGGAGGAAGCTTCAGAATCATTTTCAAATTTTTATTTTGAATTCTCTGCAGAGCTTTCTTCCTAGTATTAGAACCTACCTTGATACCTACAGCGTAGCATCACGCCATTGCCGGGCGTATTGTAGAGCTCCATCTTCGTCGGTCTTGGGTGAAGCTTCTCCAGTTGCCCCGAACGTTTAGGGTCGCCAGGTCCTCTTCCACTGCGTACAGCCAGCGTATTCGTGGTCTTCCCCGAAGCCGCCGACCTCTACCTGGTTCCCTGCTGAATATTATTTTCGCAATTCTTTCTTCCGACATTCGCACTAAGTAACCAGCCCACTGAAGTCTGCCGTATTTTACACGATTGATAATATTCGCATCTATGTACACTTAATACAACTCGTGATTCATGCGTCTGCGCCACACACCATTTTCGAGTTTCCCACCGAGTATTGTCCGCAGCACTTTACGCTCGAAAACACCGAGAGCTTTCCGGTCTGACTCTTTCAACGTCCACGCTTCGTGCCCGTAGAGAGCCACCGGAAGAATCAATGTTTTATACAGGGTGAATTTTGTTTCGGTTTGCAAGCTGCGGGACCTATGCTGGTTACGTAGTCCGTAAAAGGCCCTATTCGCAGCCTCAACACGTCTTTTCACTTCGCGGGAAACGTCGTTGTCACATGTCACAAGTGTTCCAAGGTAAACAAATTCTTCAACAACTTCAAACATATCCCCATCAAACACTACCTCAGCACTTACACCACCATGCCTGACTCTATCTCTACCTGCAACCATGTACTTCGTCTTGGCAGAATTGATGGTCAGGCCTATCCTCGCTGTCTCCCTAATCAGAGGCACGAAGGCCTCTTCCACTGACCTGCGATCGATTCCAATCAGGTCTATATCGTCCGCAAAGCCAAGGAGCATGTGCGACCTTGTAATAATAGTGCCATTTCTTTGCACGCCAGATCTCCTAATAGCACCCTCAAGTGCAATGTTGAACAGTAAATTCGAAAGTGCGTCTCCCTGCTTCAATCCGTCTAATGTCACGAACGAGGTTGACACCTCGTCTGCGATCCGAACACTTGATTTTGAACCATCCAGCTGAGCACGTACCAGCCTAATTAGTTTCGCCGGAAAACCATTTTCAGACATTATCTGCCAAAGCTCATTTCTTTTCACTGAGTCGTACGCCGCATTGAAATCAATAAACAGATGGTGAGTCTGCAAGTTATACTCCCGGAACTTGTCTAAGATCATTCGCAAGCTAAACATCTGGTCCGTTGTCGAACGGCCCTCACGAAAACCAGCTTGGTATTCGCCGACGAAGGACTCCTCGAGCGGTCTCAGTCTGTTAAACAGAATGCGTGACATAATTTTGTACGCCGAATTCAGCAGGGTAATTCCTTTGTAATTGGCACACTCCAGTCTGTGCCCTTTCTTGTAGATAGGGCGGATGAGGCCATCCAACCAGCCGGTGGGCAATTCTTCGTCCTCCCATACCTTCAGAAGTACTCGGTGGATCGACTGGTAAAGCTGCTCGCTCGACCGGGATCTCGTCCTTCCCAGCAGCCTTACAGTTCTTCAGCTCGCTGAAAGCCTTTTTAACCTCTCCTATGGTCGGTGGGTCCACAGCTTGATCGTCATCATCTACCCAAGCAGCACAGTTTGTTGCAACTCAAGAATAAAATTCTGTCTTGAAACTAATCAGAGTTGTCAATTGGTGAAAATATGACTTACAATTGCACTGAATAGCAACGCAAAAAGCGCAAGAGGCGGAGTCTGTTTGCAACATATTTAAGTAATATCGAAATTGCTTATTTGTTTCAAAATACTTAAAAGAAAAAAATGAAAACAAAAACATGAACGAGAATCGAACTTCCGATCTCAAGATTACCAATCTTCACCTCTACTCACTACTCCACCAGCTCTTCGAACAGTTGCTTCGCCAATGCACTATAAAAGCGACCACATGGCCCATTGATCAAAGCTTGTTACTTATAACTTGAGTGCACCCTTCGGAATACAAGTTCATTAATGGCGAAATTAGGCCACACATGAAATAATCTAAACTTTTCGCAAAAACTTTCGCGCAACACTTGAGAAACACCTTTTAAACAAACAAACTGTTGCTAGACCATGTTTTCTTTGTTAGATGATACGTAAGGTGCAACTCAAGCATATTGCAACTGGATTGAAACAAACAAACTTCTAGCTGTCATACACGAGGTTTAGTGCAACTTTCTCGTAACTGAGATGAATCTGCTATGGGAACGAAAATTGAATGCAAGTTGCGGATGCTTTAAATGAAAGTAATGTGAAACATAACAATAAAACATAAACACGGCATTTTGGGAGAAGTTTCAAGAGTTTGTTTGAAATGTTGCTGAAAACATCTTGATAAATTTGACTTTATTGCTATTTGCAAGGGACATTTGCAGCAAATCTTGTCATTTCAAATATGTTGAACGTCAAACAAGGAGTGAAATGCATGTTCATTGGAACGGCAATGAAACTTTATGCGCCTTGATATTGATATGGAACCGAACTAGAACCAGATAAGTTACAGATGCTTTTATTGATACGCGATTGAAACCATTTTTGTAAAGCATTTCTTTGGAAGATGTTTCGCGTGCTACTTGGGTATGTTCATCCTGTTCCTCGCTACATTTCCATTCTCACCGTTCATCAATTGCTGAAAGTGCTCCTTCCACCTGGCAGCCACCGCCGTTTTATCGGTCAGCAAATTCCCTTCTCGATCATTGCACATGGCGGGCACTGGTACGGTATTGTGCCGCGCACCATTGACCGTTGCATAAAATCTCCGCATATCATTCCGGTTCATGCTTTCTTGTGCGTCAGCTACCACACTTTCTTCGTGCTGCCTTTTCTTTCTGCAGTGGATTCGCTTTTCTTCGGCTCTCGCTGCCCTGTACCGCTCTCTGTTCTGTCGGGTACCGGCCACAAGCATACGGCTTCTGGCGGCATTCTTCATGTCTGTCACCCTCTGGCACTATGGCAGTATGTGCTGCTGATTGCCATCCCTCTAGCAGCAGCGAAGGTTACTAGCCGCAGGCCATTATCATTGGTAACGGAATGAAGGCTTTCCATTCCAATGACCGGTCGGAAGAAATCTTCTTTCCCGATCTGCGCATTTGCGTCGCCGATGACTATTTTGACGTCTTGTTTTGGGCACTCTCCGTAGGCCTTATCCAGGCTCTCATAGAACTCATCCTTCATGTCATCGGGCTTATCGTTCGTTGGCGCATATATGCTGATCAGGCTGTAGTTCAAGAACTTGCCCTTCATTCTCAACACACAGATTCGGTCGCTTACCAGTTTCCACCGAATAATTCGCTTCATCTGCTTCCCAATCACTATGAAGCCAACTCCACGTTCTGCTCTGTCGCCACCGCTGTAGTAGATGTGCTACTTGAATGAAGTGTTGGCGATGGGGTCCACCGCCTGAAATTCGCGTTCTCCGGTTCTCGGCCAGCGTATTTCCTGGATAGCTGCCACGTTCACGCCGACATTCTGCAGTTCACGAGCCAGGAGCCCAACACGCGCGGGTTCATTCAAAGTTCTCACGTTCCAAGATCCAACTTTCCAATCGTTGTCCTTTATTCGTTGCCGGGTCTGTTGCCGTAAGATCAATCCGTTTACTCTACTTTTGCCTTTCTTGTTGGTGAAAAGTCTTCGATAGGCCACCTAGCCAGGGTTGCGCTACCTACATCGTGTTAGAGGGGCTGCCTCCTCGATGCTGACACGATACAGCATCGTCCGCTTGTTCTTTACATGATGACCACGGTCATAGCCATCACAACCATCCACCTTTATCAGGGCTTTGGACCTGTAGCTCTGGTTCTCAATAGTTTCAAGTTCTTTCGGACATGCTACTATGGTGAGCCGTCATGCGCTAGCGGTGTTACAACAGCTAGCCCATATTGGTACAGCATACAACATGGCTGGCCTGAAAATTTGTTTGAATATCAAAAGCTTATTTTTAAGACAAAGTTTTGATTTTCTATAAATAAGGGGATAGAGACATTTTACATATTTATTACATTTGGCTTGAATGCCCTCAATGATTTTTGAAAGTTAAATTCTTATCTAGCATGAGCCCTAGATACTTGACTTAATCTGACCAATTTATTGGAACCCCTTTCATCGTGACAACATGTCTACTTGAAGGTTTCAAATAAAGAGCTTTTGGTTTATGTGGGAATATTATTAGTTGAGTTTTGGAAGCATTAGGAGAAATCTTCCATTTCTGTAAGTATGAAAAAAATATCCAAACTTTTTTGCAATCGACTACAGATGACACGCAGGCTTTTTCCTTTGGCGGAGAGGCCTGTGTCATCCACAAACAAGGATTTTTGACATCCCTGAGGTAACTCAGGTAAGTCATATGTGAAAATATTGTATAATATTGGTCCCAAAATGCTGCCTTGAGGAACACCAGCTCTTACAGGAAGTCTTTTAGACCTGGAGTTCTGATAATAACCCTGTGGTTTACGATTTGACAGATAGCATTGAATTATTCTAACAATGTATGTTGGAAAATTAAAGTTTTTTTATTATTTCAATCAAACCTTCATGCCAAACACTGTCGAATGCTTTTTCTATGTCTAGAAGAGCAAGACTAGTAGAATAGCCTTCAGTTTTGTTGGAACGGATCAAATTTGTTACACGTAAGAGTTGATGAGTAGTCAAATTTCCATGGCGGAATCCGAACTGTTCATTGGCAAAAATTGAATTTTTGTTAATGTGGACCATCATTCTATACAAAATGACCTTTTCAAAAAGTTCACTGATGGAGGAATGCAAACTGATTGGACGATAGCTAGAAGCTTCTGCAAGATTTTTATCTGGTTTTAAAATTGGAACAATCTTAGCATTTTTCCATTTGTCAGGAAAATATGCTAATTGAAAACATTTGTTGAATATATCAACTAAAAATGATAAGCTACATTCTGGAAGTTTCTTGATGAGGATGTAGAAAATTCCATCATCGCCAGGAGCTTTCATGTTTTTGAATTTTTTAATAATAGTTCTCACTTCTTCCAAATCAGTCTCCCAGGCATTTTCGAAAACGTTCTCTTGATTGAGAATATTTTCGAAGTCCTGAGTAACTTGATTTCCAATTGGACTAGTAAGTCCTAAATTAAAATTGTGCGCAATTTCAAACTGCATAGCAAGTTTTTGAGCTTTTTCGCAATTAATTAGTAATAATTTGTTTTCCTCTTTCAATGTCGGTATTGTGCATCCTGATAAAATTCAGAAAGAGAACTTCGCTCAATTTCCTTTTCTTTATCAACGAACTTAAGGTAACACACGATAGACTCATCGTGGCATCCATGAACAATCTATGTTCAAACTATCGTTGAAAAGAAAATATTTCTGTTTTATATCATATCGGTCATTCGGTGATCTATCGGATCATATGCTTGCTGATAACAGGCATGTTGATATACCTTCAGTTCATCTCTGTCCGGTAGAACCGATATCACATCCCCAAAACTACAAATTTGATCATCGTTTATGGATAGCAAACAGTTGCACCTTAAGCACCGCCAACACATTTTCAATGCGAAGTCAATATTGGCTTCTGAGGTTTTTCAAGATTTTAGATAATTTCCAAAAGGGCTTAGAGCCATGGTCCAATTGAGCAATTTCATTTTCAAAATGTTTGTTTCTTTATTGTGAAAAACGTTTCTTGATTTCTTTCTGCAAATCTTGCCATATAATTTTCATAGCAGGATCGCGAGTGCGTTGAAATTGCCTTCTCCTCACGTTTTTAAGACGGATCAAAAGTTTGAGATCATCGTATATAATCACGGATTCAAATTTTACTTCACATTTTGGAATTGCAATGCTCCTGGCTTCAACAAAGGAATTTGTTAAAGTTTCGAGAGCATTGTCAATATCAAGTTTTGTTTGTAAGGGAATATTAACATCAAGATTAGAGTCAATAAATGTTTCATATATATTCCAGTAGGCTCGAAAATAATTGAAAGTGGAGCTGATAGGATTGACAATCGCTTCTTGGGATATTTGAAATGTAACAGGGACATGATCAGAATCAAAATCAGCATGAGTAACTAATTGGCTACAAAGATGACTAGAGGCGGTTAAGACCAAGTCAATCGTAGATGGATTTCTAGAAGAGGAAAAACATGTAGGGCTATCAGGGTATTGAATTGAGAAATATCCTGAAGAGCACTCATCAAATAAAATTCTGCCGTTGGAATTACTTTGAGAATTATTCCATGACCGATGTTTGGCATTAAAGTCACCAATGACAAAAAATTTTGACTTATTGCGAGTCAATTTTCGCAAGTCAGTTTAGACCAAATTAACTTGCTGTCAAGAGCATTGAAAAGGCAAATAGACAGCTATGAAATTATATTTACCAGACTGTGTTTCAACAGAAACACCTAAAGTTTCAAAAACTTTAGTTTCAAATGACGAAAACAGTTGATGTTTGACACGCCTATGAATGATGATTGCAACTCCCCCACATGCCCCATCAAGTCGATCATTACGATAAACAAAAAAGTTAGGATCTTTTTTTAGTTTGGATCCAGGTTTTAAATAAGTTTCGGTAATAACTGCTATATGCACGTTATTTACTGTAAGAAAATTAAACAGTTCGTCCTCTTTACCATTCAGAGAACGAGCATTCCAATTTAAAATATTTAAATTATTATTTGGATCCATTAGAAAAACGTAATACAATAACAATTTGATTTGTAAATTTTACACCTACTTGGACTGCTTCAGACATAGTGGTGGCTTTGAACATTGCATCAATCATTAGATTCAATTGTACAGTTAGGAAATTAAAATCAGAGACAGACATGTCCCTCGAAGTGGGTACATTATCTGATGATTTCCCAGTAGAATTTTCGGTAGACGAAGAAGCGGAGTAGGAGTTACCTGTGGCGGTAGGGTTTTTTTTTTCATTTGATTTGAAACAAGTAGAATGGGTACTCATAGTACGAACAGGGGAGGAGTTCAAATTTCCTGCTACGATATCGGCAAAGGATTTACCGTGGGTAGATACATACGAAATTGAAAGATTCGAACGGCTACCCGACGGATTAAAATTAGTTTATGAATGAGCATGATTATGATCTTCCTGATGGGTATGATTCCTAATCAAGCGATCGTTAACTGAAAAATGAGCATTGTTCTATACTCTACCAGGCAAATTCCGGAAACGACCGTTATCGTAACGGATATTATCTTTCATCTGCCTGGCACGAGCCTCAATGACCCTTTTGCGTGAAGGGCAATTCCAAAAATTGGACTTATGGTTAGCCCCGCAATTTGAGCAAATAAACTTGGTGGTATCTTCCTTCACTGGACAAACGTCTTTGGCGTGAGAAGAACCTCCGCAAATCATGCATTTAGCATCCATGCGACAATTTTTTGTACCATGACCCCACTTTTGGCACCGACGGCACTGAGTGGGGTTCTGGTAATTTCCTCCAGGTTTCTGGAAATGTTCCCATGTCACACGGACATCAAACAAAAGTTTTGCTTTTTCTAAAGCTTTAATATTATTAAGTTCTTTTTTGTTAAAGTGAACTAAATAAAATTCGAACAATGCCAGATTGGGTTCTCTTTTTCATAATGATTACTTGGACTGGGGAAAATCCAAGTAAATCATTTATTCCATTTTTGATCTCTTCAGGTGATTTATAGTCACTTGAGAGACCTTTCAAGACAACTTTGAACAAACGTTCAGTTTTGTCGTCATAAGTAAAAAAAACTGTGCTTCTTCTCTTCAAGATGTTTGAGAAGAAGTTCGCGATCTTTAAGAGTTTCCGGCAAAACGCGACAGTCTCCTTTCTTTGCGATTTGGAAGGAAACCTTGATTCCCCTAATGGAGTTCAAGATCTCCTGCCAAAATCCCCCAAATTCGGAACATCTGACCACGATAGGCGGCACTCCACATTGGTTCCATTTGTTCTACGAAGCGGTCATAAATCATTTTACTCAATATCCGATGATAAATACCATCAGAAATTGACAAATTGATTATGTTTGACTGTTAAAACTGATGTTAAAAGGTCGATGCCGTTATTGATATCAGTTCAAAAATTCTAATTAGGATGTGGAGATCATATTGCGTATGCTCTGTTATATGAATTATTATATGTGCAAAAAACTGACTTGCAATAATCTCTCTTTCCGTGTCCAAGACTAACAATAGTATTTAATATTTTATTGATAAGTACCATTAAATCTGTAGATTGAAAGCAATATATTAGGATTGTTAATTGCGAACTTGAGAAGAACACCCTCACAGAGTTGCTTCACATGCTCAGAAGCCTACTTTTTGGTATGTGGATGTTAAAAGCTAATTAACACTTTTCTAAGTGCCGAAGTAAGTGTAAGTATGTACATCACCAAATAAATACTTGAAATACTTATTAATTGATAATGCCAATTTCACATCAAATCTCTGCCAAAACCGAATAACGAACATGTCACTTAATGTAATTAACCATTAGTTTCAAATATTTACAACTGAGAAATAACTAATGAATTATTTGGTAACATTTTGTTGCATCTTAATATTTCCCACAATTTCATTTTTTTAGCACTGTATATATAGATGCTGGAATTTCGTTTAATATATAGTTTTAATGCTCAAAATAAATAAAAGAACGATGTCATGTCATTCCTCCCACACATTGGGAAGTCATGTCATACATATTAGAATGGCTGTTGTACCAATACTAATATAATAGGATTTTATTGTCTCAGCGCCCTCACTAAAACTACTTGTTGAATCAATATAAAATGCTGCATGTGCATTCATATCTAATTGAAGTATGAGTAGTGAAAATTTCATTATTTTGTATATTCATTCCAGTTTGAAGATACGGTGCTAACTTATTTGCAAATATTTGCAGCTAGAACCTTCACAGGTTCATTTTCCTACTCAAACATGATCATTCGGCGGCAGAAGTTTGATTAAATGTGATTAAGAACATATTTAAAAACGTACTTCAAATAAAGTGATGTAGTTCCGAATGAGTATATTTCTATCCTCATTACTCACATCAATACTGACTCCTAAATGTCAAATAACACTCTAAAACGTTTCGGAAGAGATAGATATACAGCTGTTCTAACGTTCTGTAATTTTAACTGTTTGAAAAATTATTTGATTCTGATTTGCGAAGACAGTAAACAGATTGCTGAAATTGCTTAATTTTAAACGTATTTTTCACATATGAAAAATACACTCAATTATTCATAGCCTTACTATGCATATCATACAAAAACGCCTAAAATGTTTCTGTTTTTACATTCTTGATATCATAATTGGTCCATGAAAAGGTAAAGGAATGACAACCAAGACATTTTGTTTTTCGATTTATGACCTATGGGCGGTACCACTGTGCACTCTTTGCTTCCTCACTTGAATCAAAGAGCCTGGGCTAGAGGCTGCTTCGATTTGGTGTTCGGAAAATGTGTCTAGAGCATCAAACTGATTGCTCATTTCGATACAATTATCAACATAATTCTTTTCACCCTTGGAAGAAAATTCGCATTCCGGGGAAACGTCCTTTCTTCCATTCTTGCCACGTGTAGTGACAGTTTTAAAACCCACTTTTTTGGAAGGAAGTTGTGAATTCAGAGATTCACCCTTTCTTTTGTTTGTTGTTGATACCATGTTTAATTAATAAACGATAGAAGACGTGACCTTCGAGAGGTTTTTTCCCAAGACGGTGTCCAAGAAGGATTACCACCGCTAGCTTTCGCCAACGGGTCCAACGAAAAATCGAAGGCACGGGTCCTAACAAGGATCGTAAAGGGATCAATAGTAGAAAATAGTACTGAAAAGTACTGTTTTAGTAGCACTGAAAGTACCGTTTTTAATTTTAGCGTTGAAAAGTACTGTTTTATTGCTTTAGGTAGTTTTTAAGAAAACTTCCAAGAGCAGAGAGAACGCGTGTACGTACAGCACGAAGGTACGATGCGCACTGATGTATGAGTTTTGATTAAGGACAAACAACTGGTATAAGCACAGCCCCCTCATCAAGACCAATTTGAGAGTGGTTTGTTCGATTCCCAATCCGATCCAGTTTTTTTTTTTCGGAATAGAAATTGGCTCGACTTGTAATGGCATAAGGTACCATCGTGCTTTTGTTTCATGGTATTTAATTGTAAAAATAGAATAAGGAAACTAATAAGGAAAGAATAAGGGCCCAGATAGCCGTAGCGGTAAACGCGCAGCTATTCAGCATGACCATGCTGAGGGTCGTGGGTTCGAATCCCGCTGGTCGAGCATCTTTTCGTAAAGGAAATTTTCTCGATTCCCAGGGCAAAGAGTATCTTCGTACCTGCCACACGATATACGCATGCAAAAAATGGTCAATCGGCAAAGAAAGCTCTCAGTTAATAACTGTGGAAGTGCTCATAAGAACACTAAGCTGAGAAGCAGGCTTTGTCCCAGTTGGGACGTAATGCCAGAATATAAAAAAGAATAAGGAAACTATTGTGTAAATGTTCATAGGACACAAAATTGTGCAGCAGGCTGTGTCCCAGATGAGATATAACATTAGAAAAAAAGAGCAGCTCTGCTACGAACAGTTTGTTCACAAAAACAAGTAAAGTAATTCATAATTTGAAATCAATACATTCATCAATTTTCTTGACTTCTATTTACCAACCTAGCCAGCTATCACTTCTGACTTCTACCTACTGAAAATCGTTAACAAGTTTGCACCTCATACACAGCCCACGAATCTCATAATTCTCCGCACTATCATATACCTAGCTATGGCAAGTCCATTCTGAGCGTGGAATGCAAGCAATAAATGTCTGATTTATGAGCGGTTTTCCATTTCCAAGCACCATTGACTCCCAACACCATCGTCGTCATCGTCGGCTCGCTCTGGAATCATAGCCCACCGCTGATCCAAGTGGAGGGAAAAAAAATTTCCACTTTTCCTTCCCACAACTGTGGTTTCATCCTGTTCGTAGGAGCAGGTCTGTGAAATACTTTCGCTTCGTGTCTTCCTGGTTTCCGTTTCGAATGGCCTTCATTTCCTGCTGGCCATCATCGCAGCGTCCTGGAACACCAGCTGACTTCTGCCAAGCTGATAATGAAAATTGAGTGCTATTTAATGTTTGCAATTTATATCTGCGCTGTTGTTACGAATGTGCGCACGTTTCGAGTCCTTGCTGCGAATCTATGACAAAAGGTCGAAGGACAAAAGGTCGAATGACAAAAGGTCGAATGACAGAAGGTCGAATGGACAAAAGGTCGAAGGGACAAAAGGTCGAATGAAAAAAAAGGTCGAATGGACAAAAGGTCGAATGACGAAAAAGGTCGAATGACGAAAAAGGTCGAATGGACAACAATTTAGGAAGAACTAAAGGCTATACTCTTTAGATAAAAAAGCAAGTTATCACAAGCGCTACAGCTAAAATAGACGCGAAGAAAACGCGCATATTTTCAGAAAGACCAAACTGAGGGAGGTTCAATTTCAGCTGGTCAACGATCTTTTTGGGGTGAAATTTTGTTAGACTTTTCAGGACGTAGTGCATCCAGAGTTACTGTGTACGTGCTGTAGCCTTATCTGCAAGAGCCACATTCCTCTCTTGCTCACCCGTGCACTGTACATTTTGAGACCTATGTTGGTGTTCCTCGCTTTTTTTAGGGTAATTTCTCAATGCATCTCATGCGCTTCGTCACATACGTTGTTCAAAAACAACACAATAATTGATGTGAAGACAAAATTTTAAAACGAGAATCGAAATTTTAGCTTCCGGATCGCGCGTCTTCGACCGTACCATGTAGACCATTTAGACACCTGTATAATATAGTAAAAATAGCTGTAGAGACTCATCGTTACTGAGCAGTTGTTTTACAACTTGGATACCGATGGCGAGCGTAGCACCGAGCAGCGCATGTGTTGAATCTACCCTAGCGCGCGCTTCCAGAATATTTGTGAACCTAGCGCAGCACACTACGATTCTGATGCGTTGAAAGGCGATTTGGTTGGAGACTCGTTAGTTCATTTATGTTCTCCTGGTAATTATGTGACTCTAAGTGCATCGAGGTGCTATGTGTTGGGATGCCGAGTGCTGGAATGCAGTAACTACGGCTGTCATTCAGATTGTACTGGAATTATAGCACCTATGGCGTGCCGCCATGAGTTGACTGCAGAGCAGAGGGTTCGCTCTGCGGAGGCTGGTTCCCTGTAACTATGTTCAAGACGTTTCCTTGGCTCTTCTGCATATGTAAAAGTGTTGCATCGGTTCGGGTTGCAGATCATCCCTTAATAAAAATCAGTGCGCATCGTACCTTCGTGCTGTGCGTACACGAATTCTCTCTGCTCTTGGAAGTTTTCTTAAAAACTACCTAAAGCAATAAAACAGTACTTTTCAGTGCTACAAAAACAGTACTTTTCAGTGCTAAAATTAAAAACGGTACTTTTCAGTGCTACTAAAACAGTACTTTTCAGTACTATTTTTTCTACTATTGATCCCTTTACGATCCTTGTTTGGACCCGTGCCTTCGATTTTTCGTTGGACCCGTTGGCGAAAGCTAGCGGTGGTAATCCTTCTTGGACATCGTTTTGGGAAAAAACCTTTCGAAGGTCACGTCTTCTTTCGTTTATTAATTAAACATGGTATCAACAACTAACAAAAGGAAGGGTGAATCTCTGAATTCATTACTTCCTTCCAAAAAAGTGGGTTTTAAAACTGTCACTACACGTGGCAAGAATGGAAGAAAGGACGTTTCCCCGGAATGCGAACTTTCTTCCAAGGGTGAAATGAATAATTGTATCGAAATGAGCAATCAGTTCGATGCTCTAGACAAATTTTCCGAACACCAAATCGAAGCAGCCTCTAGCCCAGGCTCTTTGATTCAAGTGAGGAAGCAAAGAGTGCCGCCTATCGTGGTCAGTTGTTCCGAATTTGGGGGATTTAGGCAGGAGATCTTGAACTCCATTAGGGGAATCAAGGTTTCCTTCCAAATCGCAAAGAAAGGAGACTGTCGCGTTTTGCCGGAAACTCTTAAAGATCGTGAACTTCTTCTCAAACATCTTGAAGAGAAGAAGCACAAATTTTTTACTTATGACGACAAAACTGAACGTTTGTTCAAAGTTGTCTTGAAAGGTCTCTCAAGTGACTATAAATCACCTGAAGAGATCAAAAATGGAATAAATGATATACTTGGATTTTCCCCAGTCCAAGTAATCATTATGAAAAAGAGAACCCAATCTGGCATTGTTCGGAAAGGGCTTTCTCAAGAATTTTATTTAGTTCACTTTAACAAAAAAGAACTAAATAATATTAAAGCTTTAGAAAAAGCAAAACTTTTGTTTGATGTCCGTGTGACATGGGAACATTTCCAGAAACCTGGAGGAAATTACCAGAACCCCACTCAGTGCCGTCGGTGCCAAAAGTGGGGTCATGGTACAAAAAATTGTCGCATGGATGCTAAATGCATGATTTGCGGAGGTTCTTCTCACGCCAAAGACGTCTGTCCAGTGAAGGAAGATACCACCAAATTCATATGTTGTAATTGCGGGGCTAACCATAAGTCCAATTTTTGGAATTGTCCTTCACGCAAAAAGGTCATTGAGGCTCGTGCCAGGCAGATGAAAGATAATATCCGTTACGATAACGGTCGTTTCCGGAATTTGCCTGGTAGAGTATCGAACAATGCTCATTTTTCAGTTAACGATCGCTTGATCATGAATCATACCCATCAGGAAGATCATAATCATGCTCATTCACAAACTTATTTTAATCCGTCGGGTAGCCGTTCGAATCTTTCAATTTCGAATGTATCTACCCACGGTAAATCCTTTGCCGATATCGTAGCAGGAAATTCGAACTCCTCCCCTGTTCGATCCATGGGTACCCATTCTACTTGTTTCAAATCAAATGGAAAAAACCCTACCGCCACAGGCAACTCCGCTTCTTCGTCTACCGGAAATTCCAATGGGAAATCACATGACATGTCTGCCTCTGATTTTAATTTTCTAACTGAACAATTGAATCTAATGATTGATGCAATGTTCAAAGCCACCACTATGACTGAAGCAGTCCAAGTAGGTGTAAAATTTACAAATCAAATTGTTATTGGATTACGTTTTTCTAATGGATCCAAATAATAATTTAAATATTTTAAATTGGAATGCTCGTTCTCTGAATGGTAAAGAGGACGAGCTGTTTAATTTTCTTACGGTTAATAACGTGCATATAGCAGTTATTACCGAAACGTATTTAAAACCTGGATCTAAACTCAAAAGAGATCCTAACTTTTTTGTTTATCGTAATGATCGACTTGATGGGGCATGTGGGGGAGTTGCAATCATCATTCATAGGCGTATAAAACATCAACTGTTTTCATCATTTGAAACTAAAGTTTTTGAAACTTTAGGTGTTTCTGTTGAAACACAATTTGGTAAATATACTTTCATAGCTGCCTATTTGCCTTTTCAATGCTCTGGGCAGCAAGTTAATTTGCTCCAAACTGACTTGCGTAAATTGACTCGCAATAAGTCAAAATTTTTTGTCATTGGTGACTTTAATGCCAAACATCGGTCATGGAATAATTCTCAAAGTAATTCCAACGGCAGAATTTTATTTGATGAGTGCTCTTCAGGATATTTCTCAATTCAATACCCTGATAGCCCCACATGTTTTTCCTCTTCTAGAAATCCATCTACGATTGATTTGGTCTTAACCGACTCTAGTCATCTTTGTAGCCAAATGATTACTCATGCTGATTTTGATTCTGATCATGTCCCTGTTACATTTCAAATATCCCAAGAAGCGATTCTCAATCCTATCAGCTCCACTTTCAATTATTTACGAGCCGACTGGAATATATATGAAACGTATGTTGACTCTAATCTTGATGTTAACATTTCTTTAGAAACTAAACTTGATATTGACAATGCTCTTGAAACTTTAACAAATTCCATTGTTGAAGCCCGGAGCATTGCAATTCCAAAATGTGAAGTAAAATTTGAATCCGTGATTATAGACGATGATCTTAAACTCTTGATCCGTCTTAAAAACGTGAGGAGAAGGCAATTTCAACGCACTCGCGATCCTGTTATGAAAATTATATGGCAGCATTTGCAGAAAGAAATCAAGAAACGTTTTACTCAATTAAGAAACAAAAATTTTGAAAATAAAATTTCTCAATTGGACCCTGGCTCTAAGCCCTTTTGGAAATTATCGGAAATCTTGAAAAAACCTCAGAAGCCAATACCGGCATTGAAAGAGGAAAACAAATTATTACTAACTAATTGCGAAAAAGCTCAAAAACTTGCTATGCAGTTTGAAAGTGCGCACAATTTTAATTTAGGACTTACTAGTCCAATTGAAAATGAAGTTACTCAGCAGTTCGAAAATATTCTCAATCAAGAGAACGTTTTCGAAAATGCCTGGGAGACTGATTTGGAAGAAGTGAGAACTATTATTAAAAAATTCAAAAACATGAAAGCTCCTGGCGATGATGGAATTTTCTACATCCTCATCAAGAAACTTCCAGAAAGTAGCTTATCATTTTTAGTTGATATATTTAACAAATGTTTTCAATTAGCATATTTTCCTGACAAATGGAAAAATGCTAAGGTTGTTCCAATTTTAAAACCAGACAAAAATCCTGCAGAAGCTTCTAGCTATCGTCCAATCAGTTTGCTTTCCTCCATCAGTAAACTTTTTGAAAAGGTTATTTTGAACAGAATGATGGCCCACATCAACGAAAATTCAATTTTTGCCAATGAACAGTTCGGATTCCGCCATGGACATTCGACCACTCATCAACTTTTACGTGTAACAAATTTGATCCGTTCCAACAAATCTGAAGGCTATTCTACTGGTCTTGCTCTTCTAGACATAGAAAAAGCATTCGACAGTGTTTGGCATGAAGGTTTGATTGTAAAATTAAAAAACTTTAATTTTCCAACATACATTGTTAGAATAATTCAAAGTTATCTGTCAAATCGTACACTTCAGGTTAATTATCAGAACTCCAGATCTGAAAGACTTCCTGTAAGAGCTGGTGTTCCTCAAGGCAGCATGTTGGGACCAATACTATACAATATTTTCACATCTGACTTACCTGAGCTACCTCAGGGATGTCAAAAATCTTTGTTTGCGGATGACACAGGCCTCTCCGCCAAAGGACGAAGCCTGCGTGTTATCTGTAGTCGATTGCAAAAAAGTTTGGATATTTTTTCTTCATACTTGCAAAAATGGAAGATTTCTCCTAATGCTTCCAAAACTCAACTAATAATATTCCCACATAAACCAAAAGCTCTTTATTTGAAACCTTCAAGTAGACATGTTGTCACGATGAGAGGGGTTCCAATAAATTGGTCAGATGAAGTTAAGTATCTAGGGCTCATGCTAGATAAGAATTTAACTTTCAAAAATCACATTGAGGGCATTCAAGCCAAATGTAATAAATATGTAAAATGTCTCTATCCCCTTATTAATAGAAAATCAAAACTTTGTCTCAAGAACAAGCTGTTGATATTCAAACAAATTTTCAGGCCAGCCATGTTGTATGCTGTACCAATATGGACTAGCTGTTGTAATACCAGGAAGAAAGCTCTGCAGAGAATTCAAAATAAAATTTTGAAAATGATTCTGAGGCTTCCTCCCTGGTATAGTACCAATGAGTTACATAGAATATCCAATGTTGAAACATTGGAACAAATGTCAAATACAATCATTAATAATTTCAGGCAAAAATCGTTACAATCTTCTATTGCCACGATTAATGCGTTATATGTTTAGGTTAAGTTAGGTTAAGTATATTAAAAACGTTTTTTTTTTCTCTTATAAGCAGGTGAAATCAACTCACCTGTAAAAAAAACTGAACTGCTACGGCAAATAAAATGTAATATGTTGTTAACAATATGTTAATTAAATCTTAAATTTGTTTTACCAAATTAGGATGATAGTGTTGTCAAATAACACAGAACACCTAGATATAAGAAATGAATGTAATGTTTAGAATGATACTAATAAAGAAATTCAAAAAAAAAAAAAAACCTTAATAAAAAGCATGATGCACAAATGCAAAAATGATCAAATTATCAGAAAAGATCTCAGTAAATGCTCGTGTAGCTGAGAAGCAGACTCTACCCTAGTTGGGACCTAATTCCAGAAAGAGGATGATTAGTTTTCCCTGATGCTAACTTAAATCAGTCGAAACAAACAGTCAGATAAAACTCTAATGCATAGCCCTAAAACAGTAAAACTTCAAAAGAAGGAAAATCCTTTGTTAGAAGTGCGGTTGAAATGCTCATAAATTCTGTAAAGCATGAAGAACAGCCAATATTTATAAGAAGGCAACATTTCAGTTGAAAATAAAATACAGGCAAGATGTAAAAGTGAAATCTATGAAGAACAGCTAATTATAAAAGAAGGAATAATCGTCGTTACAAGTGCCTACAACAGTATAAAACCACTATAATGTATAACTCCAAAAGAACAGCCAATGTTTCAAGAAGGAAAAATCTCTATTGAAAATGTATCAAATAAAAAGCTAATAATAATTACTTAATGCTTAGGAGTATCAAAATAATAACAATCGACATTCAGAAAATGAATCTTTTGTTTGGAAAATAACAGCATTTATACAAATTATTGCTTCAAACATGAGTTCTGAAGAACAGCTATTATCTAAAAGAAGGAAAAACTTCAGATGAGAAGGGAGGAATTTGTGATTAAAATGTTAGCAACTGAATGTACGATAATTCTTTCAACGGTACAATTTGGACCTTTCATCCATTCGACCTTTTTTTCATTCGACCTTTTGTCCATTCGACCTTTTGTCCATTCGACCTTTTGTCCATTCGACCTTTTGTCCATTCGACCTTTTGTCCCTTCGACCTTTTGTCCCTTCGACCTTTTGTCCATTCGACCTTTTGTCCTTCGACCTTTTGTCCTTCGACCTTTTGTCATTCGACCTTTTGTCCTACAACCCTTGCTGCTCTAGTCCTGAATCGGCGCGGGTGGATGGGATGACCAAAGCGACCGGCCACTACGGGTCTGACATAGGAATTTCACGACAAAAGTCAAAAATTTTAATGAATTTGATGATTATATAAAAAGCGACCCCAAATCTACTAGAGACGCATAATTTGATTATGTAGACACGCAAAAATGTCAGTTTTGTAACGCAGTGTTACTGTACATTACAAAATTTCTTCGCGAAATTTTTACTTCCGACCCATAGTGGGACCCAGTAGTGAAGAAGATAGTCCGCCGTCGTGAAGCAAAAGGAATGCACTTTACGTGACTGAGAGTTATGGTCCGATAAACTGCTGGCTACGGCCATTACGCAACCCACCGATGAAGTTATCGTCCGAGCGAATGAAAATTAAAACAAACGTTATGAGTAGTCGGACACGAATCTGCGGAACGAGAATGATTGATGGCTTCCTATCGGGAATCGTTCGCCGACCAATTGTGAACCGAACTGTGAGCCGATCGCATAAATTTTGATAATCTAGTTCGTGATTTGAAGGATCAATGACGGTCGAGTGGTCGCTGCTGGTTATGCGACGTCCCGCCCTCCTCGCCGCGAATCGAGTAAATCTTCCGATCACGAAGAGAATAATAGAGCATCGTCGGCTCACTAATCACCCAATTAACACAGTTCGGGTCGCTGATTGATTCGTTTGATTTTCGTCCATCAATCTGAATGTCACGGAACCGTAAGGCGAACCGAATCACGACCGCTGGAGGTCACGGCGATTCGAGGCGATTGGGCTGCACAAGCGGTCGATTATGAACGATTAGTAAATTATACACTGGCAGTGAGTTTTATGGTTGGTAATTCAGTGTAAAGCCATTGGTGAAGAGGTGCGTTCCTGCGAAATCAAATGTTCATTAGTGAGCAATTTAATTGACGTTTTGGTGGTTATTTGTTAATCAATGATGAAGGATTCAAGATAAATTACCCTTGGGAGCTGTAATTTCAATGGAGTTTTAAGATCGAAGCACTGAAGAAGCATTCATTTTGCACGTAGACTTATCATTTCAGCCATTGTTTTTTTTTCTAAGTTAGTATCATTCCAAACATTACATTCATTTCTTATATCTAGGTGTTCTGTGTAAGAAAACACTATTATTTTTATTTGATACTAGTGGACCCAGCAAACTTCGTCTTGCTATCAAGTAGCCTGTTGAAAAACGCCGTAAAACGTCCCATACAAAATGACAGTTCCGTTCACTTTCGTTTTTCCGACTTTCCCGGTGAATATCCTAGGATTTGTATATACACAAACACGTCGGAACCCGTGACAAACAAAACGGAGAAAGAATGGTTCGGATCCGCTGACCCGTTCGTAAGTCATTTCGTGACATACAAACACCATTCCATTTTTATTTATATAGATTACAAAATTGAGCTTTTATTAATATTTTTGTTAACAACATTACATTTCATTCTCCGTAGCCGTTCAGATTTTTTAGAGGCGAGTTGATTTCACCTGCTTATAAGAGAAAAAAACACGCTTTCAATTTACTTAACCTAACTTAACCTGACTTAACCGTTAATCGTGGCAATAGAAGATTGTAACGCTTTTTGCCTGAAATTATTAATTATTTTATTTGACATTTGTTCCAATGTTTCTATGTAACTCATTGGTACTATACCAGGGAGGAAGCTTCAGAATCATTTTCAAAATTTTATTTTGAATTCTCTGCAGAGCTTTCTTCCTAGTATTACAACAGCTAGTCCATATTGGCACAGCATACAACATTGGCGTTTCGAAGGAAGTTGTGAATTCAAAGATTCAGCCTTCTTTTTGTTCGTGGTTGTAACCATGTTTAGTAAATAAACTAAATAAGAAGTGAAACAGCACTGGGGTACTATGCACACTGTAACCTTTTTGTGATCCAAACCTTCGATTCAGGTTTCTATTAAGGCACAGTGGGGGAAGTGTATCAGTGGGGTAAGTGAATCATTTGTCAATATTAAGCATAAATACTTGAATATGTTGAATATTTTCGCACCATTGCTTCGTTTTAGGTTATGTTTTTACGCCCACACTGATACTATTGCAAAACTGGTACTACACGTACACTAACACAAGCAAACTTGTTAGCTGCAAAAAGTAATTAATTTGAAAATTGTTTTCCATCAATCAAAAATCCATTGTATCTCTGTCTAAAAACGAATTCTATTATTTTTTCGACACATGGTGAGCATTTCAGTTCTAATTAAATGAATCACAATGAAAAATATGTAATTTTTATAAATAAATACAAATATATTGGACATGGTACACTTACCCCTACATTTTTATGGGGTGGGGTAAGTGGATCAAGAATAATTATCATTTATTGGCAGACTGCTTACGAGAATTTTAATAAGCTTCAATATCCGCAAATGTTGTTTTCCTTTATTTTGTTCCATTCCCAGCTTGAATTTGTCAAATTGACCATAGAATTAATCCACTTAAAATTGTTTTAATCTTTCTGGTATAAAAAAGTATAAAAAGAAAAATAATTTCAAAATTCACACGAAACTTTTCGTGGTTTATCTAAGTTGAGTTGTAAAAGAGCAAAATATACTAATTTTCCAATCGAAAGCATAGTATCGTACCTTATTTGACCATATAAATTGTTCTAGACAGATGATACACATATATTCATAAATAAAATAGAACGATTTCAGTTTGTTATTCAAAAGTAAATGTAACTAATATTTTTAAACCAAGAGTGTTTTTCGAAAATATCGTTAGGAATCATCTTACAATACTTTTGTATAACTTATGCGTATGAATGGATGAATTTTCTTCAAATTTTTCTACTTACAATGTATTTTTTTTGTTCAAATTAGTATGAGCTAATATATACATACTTTTTGTTATATTTTGATTAAATAAAGATACTTTTTAATTTTAAAGTATTAAAATGTAACATTACAAGCACTAATAACAAAAACGAGGGTTATATGATTCTTATTTAACATAACCACACGACATTTGTTTCGAGAACAGATTTTTTTAAATGGTGATCCACTTACCCCACAATGGTGGGACAAATGGATCATTTGGCGCAAATTTTTAAGTCTCTAATACTCAATGCATAACAATCAGAGAAATCGGAATAAATGACGATTTTAAGTATAATAGTCCCTTATTTGTTATCCACAGAAAAAAAGTTTGAGTTACATTATTCACGTTAGCTGTATATAATAATGAAGCTAACTATTGATTTTTCTGTATCCACTTACCCCACGGTACCTTAAATCAAATTAAAAAATAGGTGAAACAAATACCTTCGAAAATGAATACCTCCATTCCTAAGCCAAAGGTTTCCGTTTTAACAAAATGCTATTTCATTCTTTCAGGATCATTGTTCAACAATTCATACCACAAGATTGGGTGACTCCGCTCCCCATTTAACACCCACTCTGACCATGATTTTGACTGAACATATTTCCACGCCTCTTATTCAATCCAGAGCAATATCACGCGCATTTCAAATATTGCTCAAGGTGCGTTGATTACAGGTTTCAGTAGCTCATAATACTCTCTAAACACTATAATTAACTTAAAGCTAAATGAAATCAACTTTTCGCTGCGTACAATTCCGTGGTACCACCTGGCAGCGCCGAAACCCCAAGCCGCCAACAGGTGGTAGCATTTTCGAATGGAGGTAACTGCTAATTGTTCCTTGATTGTGCGGTCTTTTTTTGATCTAAGCAATGTATCAACATTCCCATTGTAAATCCGTAGAGACAGCAATGACCACCAGTCATCAAGATAAATAATGTGACTGACCTGCCTCGCTAACCCGGCGCGGTTGACCCCGATTGTCCCCACCGCGTGCCAACACCCATCTAAACCGCTTTTAAGTGCCTACCATTTAAAATTCAATTAGCGAATGCGGGAATCGAAAGCATCTCCGTGAAATTGTTGCTGCGCTCTGGGGCGGCTCGGGTCATTGTGGTCACTTCATGTAGGTACACTCCCGTGCCGAAGTTTGGGGGCATCACCAAAAAGACATACAAAACTGTTTTATTCACATCTCTGTGAATAGGGTCGAATCCTATTCTTGGCACTTTTGATTCACTACGACAGTGACATTTTTGGAAGCTTCGGCCAACGAAACTCCCCAAGCCAAAGTAAATCATGGATGTGCCCAAGTAGATTTGCACTAGAGTGATGAAAATTTTGATATTTTGGCTACTCTATGCTTAAACGGTTTCTATTTTGGTAAATAGTATCCTCCCAAAGTTTGAAATGATTCGGAAGAAATTTGACTGTACACTCGCCATTTGAAGTTTATATGGAGATTACTATGAAAAAACGTTAACCTTTTGTGTTCAGCCCTTTATTTTTTCGTCATAATATTGTATGAAGAAGTGCACAAATACCTCTCATGTGAAATTCTTCCAGCTACAACTTTTCTGAAGACCACAGTTTGATTGGACGTCAGGATAAATTGTCATTTGTCATCATAAAGTGGGCAACAGTGGTGCTCCTGGCAGGAAGAAAAGTAGAGTAAAGTGGGGCAAAAGTTCGAGTGCTGCAAGACTATCTTTTTAAGATTCCTAGCTCAATTCAAAACAAAACTTTCAAATGTAATGGTGGTTCGAATGCTACTTAAGTAAGGGACTTTCACTCCAAATATCATAAAAATCGATTGAGATTTGGAAAAGTTATGGATATTTGTTGTTTTTCGACGTAAATATTGTAATTTTTGGTCAAACTTTCGAGGCATGGAACCACATGAAGATGAAATATTTTTCAATATTTTATATAAGGGCGTTTCTAGGCCTACCATGCTCTAGGATGCTTTGAGGTGTATTAGTTTTTGCATAAATGCTTGGAAACAATTTTTGGCCCAAAGTGAGGCAAAAGTTCGAATCAGCGCACAATGGTATCGCCCATAAGCAAAAAATCAAAAAGACAATTTCTTGTTTTTCACTCCCTTACTTTTTCATGGATCAATTATGATCTCAAGAATGTAAAAACATAAATTTCATAGCCGTTCCTGTATAATATTCATAGTAGGGCCATGAATGATGGAGCATACCATTCAAGTTTTTAAAATACATGAAAAAATAAGCGATTTCTGCATTTTATGTACCGTGTTCGTAAACCAGAATCAATTGATTTTTTAATCAGTTTAGGTTACAGCACCTTAGTACAGATGTATATCTATCACTTCCGGTACATTTTAAAGTCTAATGTGACATCTAGGAGGCAGCATTGATGTGAGTAATGAGGATAGAAATATACTCACTTTATAATTACACCACTTTATTTGAAGTACGTTTTTGAATATGTCCTTAATCACATTTGATCAAACATTTGCCAACAAGTGATTATGTTTAAGTAGAAAAATCAACCTTTGAAGGTTCTAGCTGCAAATATTTGCAAATAATTTAGCAGGGTGCCTTCAAAGTTGTTAGTTTTTACCAAAATCGGTATTAATGAAAATATTCATAGAGATTATTGCATACCAATATGCTGGTTATTAACTGGCATGAATATACAAAATAATGAAATTGTCGCTGTAACTACTTCAATTCGATAGGAATACACTTGCAATTTTGAATATTGATTCAATAGATATTTTCAGTGAGGGCGCTGAAACAATAAAATGCTAATAAATTAGTTATGGTACAACAGTCATATGGTCGGGGTTCTGCCAAACCGCACCAAGCGCCAATTTTTCCAAAAATGAGTTATTTACACAAGAGAATTCAGATTATCATAACCTTTCCTTATTACAAATATCGAATAATTTAAATCATCCCTAGTTGTGCAAATTCATTTTTTTTTCTCTGGCAGGATATGTGAAACTGAAATTGTAGCCAACCAGAGCGAACCATAAACCTTAGCTTGACATGTGATATAATGTAGTGTTCTTAGGCCGGAACAAATCTTAAAATCTTCTTTTGTCACTTTCCATCAAAATGTGTCGAGGGGGGGGGGGACAAAAAATAATAAAATGGAAATTCAGGGAAATTCATCATTTTTTATTCTCGTGTGGTGAAAAACCATGTTTTGCCACATATATCTGTCAAATCAAAATGTTTGAATAATAAACACGACATTTTTCATTGTTCTTAACGCCGATCGCATAACATTTTTCATAAAACCGCTTTCAAATTGTACTCTAGCTATTAACAATGTCAAGAAGACTGCGAAAATGTTGCACTTATATGCAACTTGAAATTATATTTAGATTATTTCAATTTGGTCCAACATGTATGTAACATTCCCGGTCGATTCAGGATCTTTTCGTTATGGAAATTTCCTTGACTTCCCTGGGCATTAAAGGTCATCGTACCTGCCGCATGGATATACGAATGCGAAAATGGCGACTGCAAAAAAAGCTCTAAGTTAATAACTGAGGAAGTGCTCATAAGAACACAAAGCTGAGAAGCAGGCTCTGTCCCAGTGAGGACGTAATGCCAAGGAGAAGAATAATTCATGTAAATAATAAAAACAACTATTTTCATAGGCCACACTGTTACAGTAAAACAAACAGATTGAGGACTTGTAATTCAATAACACCTGTTATCTTATGTAATACAGTAAAGACAAATTACAAAACTAACAAAAAAAAACACGTAAAATAATGAAAATTAACACTGAAAATAAAACATTTTATTTATTTTCCCCTTCTGACTTTTTGAAAATTTTGAAGGGGGGGGAGACAAAAGTAAAATTTCAAATTTGTTCCGGCCTTATTCAAAACGGCATTTTTTTCAAATTCTTTCTAAAACATTGCAAACTTGCCATCCCGGACAACATACAGGACCAACACCATCAGATTTTAGCATGTAATGTATGCGAACGGCTATGTAAAATAAACTATTGTTTTGGTGGTGCTGATGTATTTTTATTCATATTTTCTTCAGCCATACCGCACCAAGTACAATTTATATGAAAATCGTGTTTTTGTATGAAGAAAAGGTATCAACATGCGCTAAACGCTAGCCTTTGCTTTTATATAATATGTTGATGGATCCATGCAGGAGCCGTAATGAAATAACAAGACATTTTAATTTGATGTTGTTTGAATAATTTGGTAGCACATAGCAGAAAATGACGTTTTCACCATCAAGCCTCATTGGTCAAAGTGCGCATATGTTGTTTCTAGTTTTTAACTCTCAATTCAACAGTTCAAAAGGACCGAGAGGTAACACGCTCAATCACCACTCAAAGGACACGAGTTAAAATCTCGATTAATATTTGTTTTACGTTTCCCCTAACAGACAGTCATAAAAATCAATCAACTTTCAGCTTTTGTGACTATTTTTGAACTATAGATAAGAAGCAGTTTTATAAACAATGAGAATTTTATGCCATCCGTGGTCAATAATGGATTTCGTGTCATTCCTGGTATCCAAGTCACGTAAAGAATCGTGAACTTGTTCAGCCAAGGTTCTCTTAATGCAAGTAACTTGGTGCGCTCTGGCAGAACAAATTCCTGATTTTCTTCGATCATGACACTTTGTAACTACATCATTGTTGTCTCTTTTGAATCGTTGAACGCGTGTGGACCTTGATTTAACATAATTTCAATTAAAATAAGTAAACCACCATGAGAAAGATAGATAGATTACGTTTAGGATGCCTTGTACCAATTTATTATTCAAATAGGTCCCAAACATTACATTGTAGACCAGTTCTATGGGAAATTACAAATCCTTCTCATTCGTAGTATATACATTTTTGAAACAGCATTTCAACATGCTTGGCGATGATACAAACCATATGTCTTCATTTTTTTCTTGCATAGCTGGGAATCATGAAACACATCCAGCCATACCGAACTGAAAACCATTTTCTTCCATTTTTGTTCGGTCAGAGTGAGCTAAGTGCATTTTAATTTGAAATTAATTCTAATTGCATGGAAAATAAATATGTCGTTTGTGAGCGGTAAAATTTTGAAAAGAGTCATTCGCGATCTACTCACAGGTGAGTGAACTTTAAAGTTAAATATCTCAAAATAATGAGTTTGGTTCTTGGTGCGGTTTAGCAGAACCTCGACCATATATGATATGACTTCCCGAAGTGTGGAAGGAACGACTTGGAAACACTCTTGTTTATATTACTGGCATCAAACAAAATCTTAACAACATTATTATTATTATCTACAGATCCAGTGAAAAAAAAACAAATCTATATAAATAAAAATGGAATGCTGTTTGTATGTCACGAAATGGCTCACGAACGAGGCAACGGATTTGTATGATTGTTTCTCCATTTTGTTCGTCAAGGGTTCCGACGTGTTTGTGTGTATAAAAGTTCCAGGATGTTTACCGAAAAAGTAGGAAAAACGAGACTGAACGGAACTGTCATTTTGGATGGGACGATTCATAGCCTACTTGATGGCAAGACGAAGTTTGCCGGGACCACTAGTAAATTATAAAAACCATAAAAAATAAAATAAATCAGCAAAAAATTATTCACAAATGAACCATTATTATTTTCTCAGTTGTAAATTTCTGAAACAAAAGTTTAATTGCATTAAGTGACATGTTCATCATTTGTTTTTGGTAGAGATTCATAGTGAAATTTGCATTAACAACTAATAAGTATCACGGTATTTAAATAGTATGTACATATACAGCACTTAAAAACGTGTCTAAAGGCTTTTTATATCCATATACCAAATCTAGACCTGGACATTAATAATCCTGATATATTGCTTTCAATTTATAGATTTCATGGTCCTTTTGAATAAAGTATTACATGCTTAGGTTATTCTTGGAAACGTTAAGATAGATAATTGCAAAGTCACTTTATGCGCATATAATCATTTAAATAACAGCGCCTTCGCAATATGCTCTCCACATCCTTTATCCTTCCACCAGAATTTTTGAAGTAATATCCATGACAACAACAACCTCGATGAAGTTTTAACAGACAAAACCAATTTATTTGGCGATTTCTGATGGTATTTGTCATCGGATATTGATTGAAATTATTTATGACCGCTTCGTAGAACAAACGGAACCACTGTGCAGCGGAACATAAGTTCGACCCATGTATAAAGCAACGGTAAAATTTGCAAATTGCTTGAAATCCACATATTATATTCAAATTTGGCAAAAAGTCTGCTCGTGCAAAAAATGTCACCAGAATTTTACATTTCCACTTTGCACGTTTGCGAAAAACTGCCTTTATTAGTATATAAAATTAACACTGTTTTGGGCAATTTTTTGATGAAAGTTTAGTGTGTATTATTCGGCTAACATAAGTTCATGGCTGGTATAAAGTATGCCTGTCCTGATATTTTGTGTTTTAGCCAGTGAACTTTTGCCCCACACCAGATTCGAACTCTTGCCCCACCGGTAGGGCTTCAGACACAAGTTTGTTCAGCAAAAATATAACCAACATGTGGAATGTTCACTGTATAGTATTTGTTTTGTTTCATCTGCTATTTTTTCCTGGAAACTTTGATAATACCACTAAGGTCGGATTTTTGCCCCACCTTTCTCTAATCCAGGCTACTATGTCCTACAGCAAAAAAGCAGTGTTGCTCTGAAAGTTGTTGAATTTCATCTCAGCACGGTTAAGACTTCGAAATCAGCAACTACAAATTATTCTTACGTCGACTCAAAATGTGGTCTTCGGCAAATGCAAAGGTGTAGCTTCCACACGAAAAGAGTTTGTTCACTTTTCCACAGCTCATTATGACGAGCAGTAAGAGGACTGAACATAAAAGGATTTGCCATAGTATTTTCCATATAAACTTCATTTTTTTTTCAGATCACATCAAATTTTGGGAGAATTTTCATCATAATTGACGCCGCATAGGGGAACGAAAAATTTAAAATTTGCATCAGTCTAGTGTAGATGTCTGGACTTTTTCATCAAATCAATCTTTGAGGAATCAAAAGAGGAGCTATACAGAAATCGATATTTCATTAACTATCTTTGAAAATGAAGTAATGCGACATAGGACTAAGGATATGGGAAATACGAGTAATCACAGAGACATAAACAAGAAACTTTTGTTTGTGTTTTAGGGAGTGCCCACAAACTTTTGCACGGGAGTGTATTTGTTGACGATGCTGTTGCAAATGGGTTGCTGCTTGAACTGATGATGGCGATGACGATTGCTAAACCGATTAAAAGCTTAGTCATCGGCGCGATCGCAAGTGGCCGATGCAGTAGCTATTGGAAGCCGAAAATCGTTTAAGGCATGTGGAGAATATCCGACGACCACCAAGGGATTACTATGTTGGCGAGCAATGACGTTCACAGTGTGCTTTAGTCATGAATCATCATTCGCAACCGACTTTCGGGTGTCGTAATCGCATGCGTTGAACCCGACATCTTACGTATGAGAAGGTTGTTGGTTTAATTGCCAAAGATCTCAAGTGGAGCGAGATTACCTACGACGAGATGAGTAAAATCAGCGGGTTATGTGATTCAATTTTGGATGTTGTGCGTAGCCACTTGCTGGAAAGTGTGGAAATTATTCATGGAAGTCGAAAACGAGTGGCGAGATACAAATGTGTAATGTTATATGTCATAGGACGAAGCCTACACTAGATGGTACCGTTAAACGGGGTAACTTTGATAGTTTTTTCGAGGAAAACTTGAATATATATGCATACTGTTTCAAAGAATTATAGTTTATATTTTTAAAACAAGTACTGGCATCCTAGCTATCGATTGCAGTTGAAAGATTGCCAAAAGATTTATTTTGAATGGATATATAATTTTTCATATAATCGAAAGTCGGCTTTCCGTTTTGGGGTAACTTTGATAATGGAGTATAAATCGAACAACATTGAATGAATTCCGGAACATTTATAGGGCATTACATACCTCTAGGCGTTTAACGTTATATGGAAATTTCTGACTTAGATTACAAAAATGGTCCCAGTTTGTGAAAATGATATTCGCTAAGTGATTTGAGACCATATTCAAGTTCTATGATAACTAGGCTGTCAAAGATAAGTGACCAACTATTCAAAACTTCATCATATAGTGGTCGTAGAACACATTGTTGGTAAGCGTTCTGAAAATGCTAAAATCGTTTCAATTTTTAAAATTCTTATATCAAGCCTCAAAAGTTCTCAATTAAAATGAAAACAGCTGTTACATGAAGTGTCATACTAATATTCTTTAGTTTTGCATTCGTTTTACTAAAACGATAAACAGAAATTATGGTATTTGGCTTAGTATGTGGTGGGTCTCGCACTATCAAAGTTACCCGCATTATCAAAGATACCCCGTTTTACGGTAACAATATTTGGATAATTTTACTTCATACTTGCATAAATGGAAAATTTATCCTAGTTCTTCAAAATCTCAATTGACATTATTTCAACATCCCGACACGAATGCCAAAGGATTGATAAAGTGTCGCTAATAAATAATAGTAATAATAATAGTTATTTCAACATGAAGCAAAAGTTCTTTGATCGAAACCTTCAAGCAGTTCCATTTATTAACAGAATATCAAAATATTTCCTCACGAACATGTTTTTGATCTAGCGATAAATGTCCAGGCTGGCCATGTTGTATACTCTACCAATAAGGACAAGTATACAGAGAACTCTTACGAGAGAACTCTTATAAGAAGGGGAAACCAACCCACCTGTAAAAAATCTGACCTGCTACGGCAAATCAAATGCAATATATTGTTTACAAAATGTCAATAATATCTTAATTTAGTTTTACCAAATAAGGACGATGGTGTTGCCTTACCACCAAAGGGAACTTCCTTATTCGAGTGGTTAGAGCCATACTGAAAGTTCGATTCCCGGTCGGTCCAGGATCTTTTCGTAATGGAAATTTCCTCGACTGCCCTGGGCATAAAGTATCATCGCACCTGCCACACGATAAACGAATGCTGAAATGGCCACTTTTGCAAAGAAAGCTCTTAGTTAATAACTTTGGAAGTGCTCATTGATCACTAAGCTGAGAAACAGGCTCTGTCCCAGTGAGGACGTAAATGGCAACAAGAAGAAATCCCTCGATCGTTTCTGCGGAAAAGTTAACAACAGATTATGATGCCGACTTGTACAGTAAAGTTCAGCTTATTTTTCAAAAGTTCTCAAAACCAAAAATTCTTGTGCTCTTTTAAATTCAAATCACATAAAAAGAGAAACCTAAAAATGTGAGCCAAAAATATTAAGATTTAGAGGTGGTGCGAAGTCACTCGGTGAATTTTCAAGTTATAAAAAAAACTTTAAAAACTGAGTAGAACATCAAATTTGTCTAAAATCAAAACTAGTTTTAGTTAAAAGTAGTTGACTCCAAATATTTTCTTCATTCTACTAAAAAAAATTCTATGTGTGACCATAACTTCATGAATACTCAACCGATTCCAAATCTTTTTACATTCTTTTTAAGCTAATTTAGTTATATTCAAACTTTCCATATAACACATTTAGGGGCCCAGATAGCCGTAGCGGTAAACGCGCAGCTATTCAGTAAATTTTACCGTAATCTCAACAGCTGAACAGTTCGGTGAAATAAAACACCGTAATTTCGTCGAATTTTACGAATTCCAGTGAATTTTTATCGAATACTGTAAAAATTTACCGTACTCCGTTAATTCATTTTACCGAACTGTTCAGCTGTTGAGATTTCACATGAATCCGTAAAATAATTTAAGTGTGTATGATTACTGAATTCACTTATCATCTTCATATCTATTTTTTATTAACTAATTGTGTTTTTTTTTTCTCTATTTTCAGGTATTCTGTTCAGACGCGTAATGATAGTTTACATTCGGTTATTTGACTGGTACGACTAACTTTTTCAATTTGAGAACCTCAATACTGACTCGATTATGCGCATTTCAACATAGAAAGAAAAGTAGTTGCGTTGCGTTTCTCGTTTTTTGACAAAAGTATCTCAAAACAATCGTTAAGCAAAAACAGAAATTGCATCAAAAACTTATATAAAGCTCAAAATTCAGACTTATATGTCTTCTGACAGGACCTCTATGGAGACTGGAATTTCTGTGCAACGTTCTGAAATTTTCTGTTGAGGCTGGATATCTCTGTGAACTCTTCTAGGGAGTCTTTTGTGAATGCAGTCACCCCACAGTTATGGATCAACTAAGGGTCATTTTTTCAGAATAAAATGTGATTAAAAATCACAGGGACGCATTACAAAACAAAATTACCTCGCTGTGAATATCACTAGGGAGACATCAGTGGAAACTTCTGTAGCGACCCCAAGCTTTCATAGAACTTCTTGAGAACTCCCGATTCGCTTCTAGTCTGAAATAACGCATCTACAACCAAAGGTATACGACAGGCCTGCCCAACCTTTTTGAACCGCGGGCCAAATCTCAGAAACAATATTGTACGGAGGGCCAAACTTTTTTTAATGTAGCGATTTAAAAAAAAACCAATGTGAAATAAAATTTATTAAAATCTCTTTTGGATAAATTTGAATAGATGCTTGCTTATGTGATAATCTCGATAATTCTGTGAGTAATGTGATATCTGCTTTGAAAATTCAGCACAGTTCTGTAAAATCCTTGTCCAGGATTTTATAAAAATCGTTCTCTAAATTCTATCAGAAATTTACGTAAGATTCTAACAGAATCTCATCTACTATTGTTTGAAAACCATGATTATTTTTATAAAATTGAAGATTATATTATAAAATTGAAGCCATGGATGTGACGATAATAGAGTGTATGATTCTGTGAAAATGTTCCTTTATATTCCGCAAAACAACTCTCTAAAATTATTATAAAATCCTGATCTAGAATCTGGAGAACTCAGTCCTACTCAGATTTATGTAAGAAATTCACTAAGGATAATATTTGGTGATAGTCATTTTGCCATCATTTCGTGAACTCCTACAAGTATTCTTTGACAAAATTGCTATTTGTGAAAATCCTGCCTATGTTGTCCGAGAAATTTATGTGAAAGTGCTATATAAAATTTCAAAAGCTATTAATCTGCCTCTGGATCTGCCTAATATTGGTTATAATCTTTCTCATGTATAGAATTCATGCTCAAGTGTTATATAACATAATGTTCCTCGCACATTTTAATTCCACATAAAATTTGGTACTTTCTAAAAAAGAACATTTTAAACCATTTATTAAATAAAGTGAATTTGCATGGATAAAAAACTTGTTAATAATCCACACAATTAAATACCTCGAAATAAAATTTAAGAATCTAAAGTTTTGATAATCCGCCTTGTAATGTTCAAACATCTAGTTCTTAAATATCTAGAGCAGTGAAGGGGCCAGATGTAAGAAGAATCTTGAAGTTCTTCGCGGGCCGCACAAAACGAAGTGGCGGGCCGGATACGGCCCGCGGGCCGTACGTTGGGCAGGCCTGGTATACGAAGTATGATACTAGGGCACTTATGAGCTGCATGGCCGGAGTCAAAGAAGGGCTTGGGAGGGCACTAGTTAGCGCTCGGATGAAGATTGTTTTATTTTAATGACTGTTTTGTTATGAACAACATTTGGTTTCCTAATGTTGTAATGTTAATGTTCTAATGTTTGTAATAAGCCTAATGACATAGTGGCAAAAACTAGAGCATTTACCCAACATCTAACTTTTGCTTAGGATTTGTCAGAAATAAGCCAAAGAACTAATCCACTACAGATCTTCCCAAGTTTCTGATAAGGATATTGTGAGTAAAAAACTTACAATCTCACAAAATATTCAAAGTCCTGTCCAAATGAGAATTCGCGAGAACCTACAAGTGGTAAAACACTCACAAGCATCACAATACAGTTTTTTAAGAGATTTTCATAGGAATTTCTCCTGTGTTTCCTAACATGTCTAACAGTAAACTTTGTATGAACCATAATAAATTCGTCGAAATGGTTCGACGAATTTATAGAAAATTACGAAATACATCATATCTTATTTTGATGAAATTTTGTCTCAAGATAAGTAAAATTATGATTACTACCAACCGTCCATACGTCACGAAATGGACATCTTGAAGGAAAAAAAAATGTTCAAACAAAAACATTTTGAGTATCATTTAGTGTATCATTTTCTTACATAACTAAACAAGTGAAAGTCACATTTTTTTCAGAATTCAACGAAGCTCAATCAGCGAATCAATTTGGTATAATAAAGTAACTTTGTATTATTTGTGACCTATACTGAAAAAAATAGATATCCATAGATAGAGTCGGTTTAAAAATAAACGCAATTATGGAATGAAATTTTTCTCTGGATAGGAAACTTGATTTTGCTTGTCTTTGATATTTTTAGCGTGTTATTTTCAAACAAAACTAAACAAGTGAAAGTCATAATCATCTCAGAATTCTTGTAGATTTGTAGTGTGTCCATACAACACTTTCCTGTAAAAGTTGCAATTTTACGATTATATTATTTTGCAAAAGAAATCGGGTTGAAAAGTTTGGCCCTTTCCGAAAGATAGTCCAAACAAATTTTGGAAAAACTAAGTAAACTGATTATACCAAATTATATCGCTTATTGAATTTCATTGAATTCTGAGAAAATTGTGACTTTCACCCATGAGCAATTCTCGCTGAAACCAGGCCGCCATCGGCACGCATCATTAGAATTCCAATTTTATGTCACTGATCGCTAGTATGCTAAAACTTAAGGATGATCCTATCGGTTTTCTCAAATTGGTGGACCCCTTGTACGCCTGCTAGCTAAACAGTTTGTTAAAAAAAACCTTTTTTGATAAATCTTGGGTATTTTTTCACTTATTTTTTGTCTCATATTTCACTTGGAACATATAGCAAAGTTAGTGGCAATATATAGAGGAAGGATATAGCTTTCATCTACGACTAAAAAAAGCCTCGAAATTCAACATGTTGACTGCTAACAAGGTGAAAAACTCATTCTATTACCTTAAATCTAAATGGCGTCTAACTCCAAGATGGTCGCCAGATTGTTTCATTAATGCTCTTTTTCTTCACTCCACTCAAAGAAAATACTAACGAAACTTGGTAGGCAAAATTAAGCTTTCATTGATGACACTCGTCATACACATCAAAATCGTAGAACATGATTAAAAAAATCGTTCATTTAATAAGGGGTCATGCACAAATTACGTCACGCTCCAAGGGGGGGAGGGGGTCGAGCCAGGCGTGACAAGCCTTACAAAATTTTCGGAGGACTCATACAAAAAGTGTGACAAAGGGGGGGGGAGGGGGTCAAAAAAGTTGAAATTTAGCGTGACATAATTTGTGTACCATCCCTAAGGTAAATACCATTGCTCACCTAGTGTTTGTAGCCTATCTAACTCAGGTTTTCTCAGCTTTCTAATGGTCACCTCAGAATTCTAAACGAGCGATGCCGCTAATGGTGAAAAAACGGTTTTTCTAGCAAAATTCAAGATGGCGGTCAACTTCAAAATGGCCGCCAAAAATGAGTACCGGGCCTCAATGTGTCAAATTATTTTAAAACCCAATTGGATGATTTGCCTCTGTGACATGGCATTGAACAAACAATGAAAAACCATAATTAAAGGCAATAAAAAATAAAATCTGTTTTGTGACAACAGCGCCACTAGCGTTCTACTACTAATATTTCTATTATCGCCAATCAGTAGGCTGTGAAGTAGGTCATGCGAAAATCCCTTAAAAATGTTAGTGTTGTGTTTCCCGTTTTTTTTTTTCCAAATTTCCGGTTGATTTTCACAAATGATATAACTTCCAAATACGTCGCATCCCCTGTCAAATCTAACAGTGAAACAATCAGGTAAATAAGTTGATGCGTTCTCAAGCCATTTCGAGACGTACAAAAACCACTCCATTTTTATTCATTTAGATTAAAGATTTTTTTATTTCAAAACTATCAAAATATGTAACAAAATTAAGAGTGATATAATTCTCTTTATACGTCATCACTTTTTTGCGATAATGTATAAAGTTTTCACTGGTGATAATAACATACATGGTTGCTTCATGATGAGTTTTTAATCACATTATTTATTATCTTCAATATTCGTATAAGAACAAGACAATCGATGACTAATTTTTCGCCTCCTATAACTATGCAGTTATGCACTGATTTTAGTGCTGATGACAATATAATTTGGAAAGGGAAACTAAGCATTCAAAAACGATCAAACTGGATTTTTTTTTCTAAAGTGGCTTTCAGTGCCTGAAACAACGTCTTCCTTTAAGAATAAAATTACTGCATTAGTCATGGTAAATTTCAGCATATTACTCCGACAAATGATTGATACATTTCATCCTTTACGAATCCACAACGATTCAACGCGATGAATTTCATGCAGGCTAGAACACCAAAACGCGAAGGTTTAGTGGTTTTCTTCAGTGTTGCCTTTCCACCGGCAACAGCAGGGAAGTTCCCATCAGAATAGTAGATTCATGTCAATAACCACATAGCAGCATTTTTAACACTGTAGGTACATACCCTAGAACATGCCAGCTAGCTGAACTCGTGAAACGGATCACGCCCCAACACGCATCGAATAAAATGCTACAATCTGGCAAAATTGCACCCTTTCCATTATCCAGGCGATCAACCAAGCTCGCTGCCACCGATTTGCAGTGTTACGCAATTTCATATGTGTGTGATTGTTGTGCTGCTGTATGCACATAAGGGTGGCCCAAACTAATCAAACTACGAAAACCTTAAGCAACAATTCTTTCATTTGGACCCCCAGAAAGCTTTCTACTTTCTTTCTTGTTGAGAAACAAAAAAGTTATGCCATCATTGCGTTCAAATTTTGTGAATCGAATCATTACTTAAAAATTTTATACCACTATTTTTTGACGTTGGATAACGTCTTACGGCAACATACTGGGGTACAATTTCGAAAAACGAAAAATCGCTCGCGTCACGAAAAGTGGTTAGATTTTAACTGTTAATAACTTACTAACGCCCGGATAGATTTTCAAGATTCTTGCACCAATCGATTGGAAATGTTTCTACGAATCTACTCCAATATTGAAAACTATTGATTTTCATGACTAAACTATTGAAAAATTAGGAAATATCGAGGTATGTCTTATTTTGCATAGAAAAGCACAATTTTTCATGCTGTTATAAGGTTTTGACGTTTTGAAGTTTACGTACACGCCGACACACGTGTCAAATATGCAAATTGAAATTGAAACTACGAAAAGAAACCACGTGCTCCGATGGGGATCGAACATTTCTTCTTTTTCTTCTTCTTGGCATGACGTCCTCACTGGGACAGAGCCTGCTTTTTAGCTGACGAAGAGCACTTCCAAAGTTATTATCTGAGAGCTTTCTATGCCTAAATTGCCATTTTTCGCATTCGTGTGCCGTGTGGCAGGTACAGTGATACTCTATGCCCAGGTAAGTCAAGGAAGTTTCCATTACGAAAAGATCCTGGACCGACCGGGAATCGAACCCAGACACCTTCAGCATGACTTTGCTTTGTAACCGCGGATTCTAACCACTCGGCTAAGGAAAGTCCAACGAACCCACGACTAGATGGGCACAGATATCATTGAGCGATATTTTATACACTTTCGTCAGCCAGCCTAACTTCAATCAGCCACGTGCGCACCAGCAACCGAAGATAGACCCTATCGGAATAAATTTTACATGTTCGTCGCTGCTGCTGTTTATTCCCAAGCTAAACGCTGCGGATTCCGTGAAATCGCTCATCATGGCCATGGGCATCCTGCTAGCCCATCGAATTCGTGAAGAACGCGTCCAGAAACCTTGATAATTGCCGTCGGAGTGGGCAAACCAACGAAAACAAGGATGGGCACGGAAACTAGGAAGCACAAAATTACCGATGACATTTTAATTTAATCGTCTTCGGTAATCTTTTGGTGTGTTTCAGTCTAACAATGAAATGAAAACACAGTTCGATCGACGGTGACTACCTCCAACTGTCCTTTTCAGGACGATAATTTCATTTTGAAAGAGTTATGAGAATTATCCACTGCGAAGAGCGACACTACTGATGATTGGATGTGATTGATTCAAATTTCGGTCAGTCATTTGCATGCAATCACTAATCATGGCTAAATAATGCTTTTCGAGAATCACTGTGCCAAGAAATAAAATTCCCATTGTGCTTACCGTCGGCACCCGAGTTACAGGAACCTATGACCCTGAAAAGGGCCGTTTTATTTGAAATTGTGCTGCAATTCAATTTAAGCGCGTTCTCCACGGATACGACGAGCCAGCTGGATGCCCTTCGGTATGATGCTGACATATCCTCAAACAAACCGATCAGTTAGGCTTCTCGCTTCCTGCAGGACCATGACGTCGGAGCTCTGGAATCGCAGATTTGCCACGACGAAGCAGAAGAAGTTCTTCATGGTGCGGAACTTCTTCGAGTATCAAAAGAAGATCATGCCAATCATCGTGACTGGCAACTTTAACATCGATTTGAGCAAAAAGGAGAACATGGAGTTCGCGAACTTCATGGAGAAGTACCTCAACCTAAAACTGGCCTCGGAATCCCCTAAAGCAACCAATCTTAGAAGATCATGCGTGGAGCAAGGGTTACCGCTCATGGTTCTTCTTCCATCGACCGATTCTATCGGTGTTGAAGTGTTAACCGAACCAACCAAATAACACACAATGTCCATAATAGGTCAGAATTGACATGCAACAAATAGTATGAAAATTGAGGTTTTTATCAGTAGAAATCTTTCATGAGTTCGTGACTGTCTCAAGCCAGGAAATAGAAGAAGCTAACGTTATCCAACGCCAATTTGGCGGTTGTATCTGGGAAACAACCTCTTACTTTTTTTTTTATTTGGGCATAAAGATGTTCTATTTTTGCTAAGAGTTGTTCAAAAAAACAAAATTTCTGACGCCTGTTCTTTCCGGAAACAAATTTTCAGTTTCCCTGGACATTTATTTTCTTAACTAAAAACTTCCGGTTGGAGTTGTGCAGCCAACACAGTTTTCCCATATATTTGATAAGGTTTTCCATACAAACATAAAGCTTTTACAGTCCCTCTAAAAACTAATGGATTAAGCTCGAAGTTTCACAGTAGCTTCTGGGATCCAAATCGAGAAATTTGAGAGATGTAACCTAAGATTTTTAGAGTATGATTTTGTCCATAAATAAAAGGACCACCTTAATAAACACCTTGCTCAGTAGCGCCTGGTATGAGGAATGCACCTCAATGTGAGCAAAAGTGAACGATTATAATCTGCACCGAGAGCTTGCCACAGGTTCTGTCATCACTCGTAACAACACGCCAATCTCTTGATGCACACCACACGACCTGTTAAATAGACAGGTTGCTAGCTAGCTATAATCCCCCTGTGGTAGGTGCACAGTGGTTCAATTTAGAACAATTGTCGGCCAAAATCTCAAACTCCCATTTGTGTAATACTGTTTTGATTCATATTACGGACACTTAAGGCCGGAGTAAAGTTGAAATCATCAAAAAGCACTGAAAATACTTTTTTTTTGTAGAAAATCTGATCCACGGTTCACTCAAAAGTTGTATAACATTCAAAATGTTTCAGATTTTTAAATCAAACCAAAAAACTGTAAAGCAAGCCCAAAAAGGTATTATCATTCGAAGAAAACTACTTTGATTTATGAGTTTTTGTTCACCATCGAACCACTATGGAGTGCTGTGGCCTGATGGAGCACGATTGCTCCAAGTCCAAGTTTTTGATCGAAATGTGGCTCGCTGTCGCGGTGCGCTGCTTGTATGTAGGTACGGAATTCGGATCACAGACGCGTAATTAAAATACAGAGCGCAAAAGTGCTACCGGCGGTCGGTGGCGTGTTGAAATTGAAAGGGGAAAATTTCCACCATGCAGAAGGAATGGAGCAGACATCATCGCTTCATGGTGGCGATCGTTGTCGCGTTAGACGAAACCGATTGTGCAATTGGTAGGTTCGATTACTGTGCCTGGTGGACATTTCCCACGATTTTTCTCATTTCGGATCTGCAATTCAAACGGGTACTACCTAGCTGGATTCCGATCAAACATAGTCCCACAGTTAGTGAGGGGCTGTGTGATGGGATTGTGGTTCATATGGCATTATGTTGCACAGTTAAAAATAATGAAGATTACACGTCATGTAAACTTCATTTATGCGATGTAAACATGACGTCATGTAAATTTCAGTTTGAAATCATGTAAAAATGTGTTATACAGTGCCCGAAATTCCTATAAGCGCATGACCATTTTTCACCGGCCTATGTAGTATGAAAGTCCAATACTTCAATAAATCATCTCTGCTTTTAGGTATTCGGATAATATGATATTTCTACCAACTACTAAGACTTTTCTTTCAAACAGTTTGGAATGAAGAGGAAAAAACGGGATTTGAGTATGGAAATTCTTATAAGCGCACCTTTATTTTCAGATCATAAAAAATCATATCACAAGAACACAACAACTTTAGTACTTGGTTTGTTTACCATTTTTCAGAATTGTTTCATAAATTCGTTTCGGCATTGAATCGACGAGGTTCTGCAGCATTGTCAAAGGAATTTTACGCCACTCCTCTCTAACAGCTGCTTCCAGCTCTCGAACTGATCCGAACTGCCGTCCTCCACTGTAAACCCGTCTTGCGAGGATTCCCCAAAGATTTTCGATTGGGTTTAGGTCCGGACTCCGCGCTGGCCAATCCATAACTGGGATGTCCCGCTCCAAAAACCATTGTTTGGAGGCCTTGCTGACATGGATCGCAGCGTTATCTTGTTGAAAAACAAATTCGTTTTCCATCACATCCTCCGTAAATGGGATCAAAACACTGTCCAGAAGCTCAACATAGTTTTCGGACTTCATTCTGGTAGTAATTGTTGCAATCGGGGTTTTACCTCTACGTGAAAATGCCGCCCAGACCATCAAACTTCCTCCACCGAAATTTCTGCTCAGCTTCACTTGCGGATCCTTCCGAAGATCGTGCCAATAATACGCGCAGCAGTCAGGACCATCAAGATTAAACTTCTTCTCGTCGGAAAAAATCACGTTGTTCCATTCCCGCTTCCAAGACATATGGTTTCTGGCAAAATCCAGTCTTGCCTGAACATGCCTCGGAGTAAGGTTGGGTTTTTTGGCCTTTTTCGTGTACACCATGTGTCCAGATCCACGTAGTATTTGAGATACTCGCCTTGTTGTGATGGAAAGACCCAATTCCTTTTTAATACCGGATGAATCCAGCTCCCCGGCTTCACCAAGCTGGATAATTCGGTTCTTCTCACGGTTGGTGATCTTGGAGTTGCCCTTGTTTTTCTTCCGGATGCTGTAATTCTCACCTTTCTTCAGGAAATTTCGCACGACCGTCTCTCCTCTACCGATCCTCTTGGCGATTGCACGGTTACTTTGGCCAACATCCTTCAATTCAAGGATTAATCTTCGCTCCGTTTCGTCCAAGAACTTTCCTTTCGGCATCTTGAAAACTGTCAACAAACAACACTGTGCACGAATCGCAAAACTTTCCGCACGCATCCGTTTACATCGGCAGCAAAAGAAAATGACAAGTTTTTGTAGTGTGAGTGAAGCAAACACAAATGGCGTTAGCTTGGACACTGTGCGCTTATAGGGATTTCCTGGCCAAAAAATGATATTTTTAATTCACAAAATCGAAAAATTATTAATTTTGACTGTCTTTCATACAACCAAGTGGAAATATAGTAAATATCATTTTAGTAACAGATCGTCAATGTTTTATGTAATAACTAGTCGCAAATGTTGAAAAATGCGTGTGCGCTTATAGGAATTTCGGCCACTGTATGTCATGTAATCACTCAGAATCCTGCTAGATTACATGACATATAATTGAAGTTTACATGACATATCATGTAAATATCCATGATATTCCACGCTCCAATTATGTGCATTATATGTCTCAGAAATTTACACGTTTTGTTCGAACTGTGTGGGTTCATTGACACACCTTTGTAGATAAGGTGTTACAAATACATAAACCACAAAGTCCTGTTTAAGGAAGTTATAGATCAACTAAACATCCTGCCTCCCATAGTTTTCCCACCATTCTTTTTTTTTATTTGTATGGGTTATGACCAGAATCTTCCTTTTCTTTATTATGTAACAAATGAAGGTTAATATTCTTCTTCTCCTCAGCTTACACCCACAAATCTAAACTTTGGCTGAACTAAACACTTGGCTTTAAACAGCCTTCTGATCTACATACACGAAAACATCTTTTGACTACAGTGAGGACAATTTCCCCCCTGACTGATGAAAACAAAAATCAAATTCAACTGGCTTGCCACAAAAATGAATATAATATATCGAATTTAAAAAAAGACGGTCTCCAGAATTCATGTTTACGTAATTGCGCCATGATGAACTTTCTGAATAACTCTAGGAATTGGGTTAAAAATCGGACTTCTGCCAAAGATCTTACCCGTCATCATATGAACACTTTATCAACAGTTTACAATGGATGTTCCTTCCAAGCATCTGTTAAGTAATCTTTAAATAAATTAGATTAGGAATTACTCGAAAAATTTGCCAATGAATCGAACCAGTTTAATCGATTATTCCAAAAAACGTCCTTGGGAGAAACTCGAATTTCTTGCCTTATCTAGAAGTTTCTTTGATTTCATCCTAGAATTTCCAAAACTTTTTCAGAAAGCATTTTCTTCAAGACACTTTCCAAAATTAGCATTCGGGGGAATAGCATTCTGGGTTATGTAATTCGGGGTGATGGCATTCAGGATCCTCTCAAATGAAACCAATCATTGACAGCTTGTTGTTGAAAGTGACTGAAATTAATTCAACCTGTTCCAACAGATGCATATTGATGTCAAGGTACGATGCAAGACTTGCACTACAAAGATTGAAGATTCAAGTCTGAGTCGAGCGGAAATGTTCGACGTTTTTTTTTTTTTAATTTCAAATCGAAACATTAAACGTTTAATTCAAGAGCTGTTTCTTTAGTATTGCCAAACAGAACTGTTGATATCATTGTGCTTATTTTTGACGTTGGATAACGTCTTACGGCAACATACTGGGGTACAATTTCGAAAAACGAAAAATCGCTCGCGTCACGAAAAGTGGTTAGATTTTAACTGTTAATAACTTACTAACGCCCGGATAGATTTTCAAGATTCTTGCACCAATCGATTGGAAATGTTTCTACGAATCTACTCCAATATTGAAAACTATTGATTTTCATGACTAAACTATTGAAAAATTAGGAAATATCGAGGTATGTCTTATTTTGCATAGAAAAGCACAATTTTTCATGCTGTTATAAGGTTTTGACGTTTTGAAGTTTACGTACACGCCGACACACGTGTCAAATATGCAAATTGAAATTGAAACTACGAAAAGAAACCACGTGCTCCGATGGGGATCGAACATTTCTTCTTTTTCTTCTTCTTGGCATGACGTCCTCACTGGGACAGAGCCTGCTTTTTAGCTGACGAAGAGCACTTCCAAAGTTATTATCTGAGAGCTTTCTATGCCTAAATTGCCATTTTTCGCATTCGTGTGCCGTGTGGCAGGTACAGTGATACTCTATGCCCAGGTAAGTCAAGGAAGTTTCCATTACGAAAAGATCCTGGACCGACCGGGAATCGAACCCAGACACCTTCAGCATGACTTTGCTTTGTAACCGCGGATTCTAACCACTCGGCTAAGGAAAGTCCAACGAACCCACGACTAGATGGGCACAGATATCATTGAGCGATATTTTATACACTTTCGTCAGCCAGCCTAACTTCAATCAGCCACGTGCGCACCAGCAACCGAAGATAGACCCTATCGGAATAAATTTTACATGTTCGTCGCTGCTGCTGTTTATTCCCAAGCTAAACGCTGCGGATTCCGTGAAATCGCTCATCATGGCCATGGGCATCCTGCTAGCCCATCGAATTCGTGAAGAACGCGTCCAGAAACCTTGATAATTGCCGTCGGAGTGGGCAAACCAACGAAAACAAGGATGGGCACGGAAACTAGGAAGCACAAAATTACCGATGACATTTTAATTTAATCGTCTTCGGTAATCTTTTGGTGTGTTTCAGTCTAACAATGAAATGAAAACACAGTTCGATCGACGGTGACTACCTCCAACTGTCCTTTTCAGGACGATAATTTCATTTTGAAAGAGTTATGAGAATTATCCACTGCGAAGAGCGACACTACTGATGATTGGATGTGATTGATTCAAATTTCGGTCAGTCATTTGCATGCAATCACTAATCATGGCTAAATAATGCTTTTCGAGAATCACTGTGCCAAGAAATAAAATTCCCATTGTGCTTACCGTCGGCACCCGAGTTACAGGAACCTATGACCCTGAAAAGGGCCGTTTTATTTGAAATTGTGCTGCAATTCAATTTAAGCGCGTTCTCCACGGATACGACGAGCCAGCTGGATGCCCTTCGGTATGATGCTGACATATCCTCAAACAAACCGATCAGTTAGGCTTCTCGCTTCCTGCAGGACCATGACGTCGGAGCTCTGGAATCGCAGATTTGCCACGACGAAGCAGAAGAAGTTCTTCATGGTGCGGAACTTCTTCGAGTATCAAAAGAAGATCATGCCAATCATCGTGACTGGCAACTTTAACATCGATTTGAGCAAAAAGGAGAACATGGAGTTCGCGAACTTCATGGAGAAGTACCTCAACCTAAAACTGGCCTCGGAATCCCCTAAAGCAACCAATCTTAGAAGATCATGCGTGGAGCAAGGGTTACCGCTCATGGTTCTTCTTCCATCGACCGATTCTATCGGTGTTGAAGTGTTAACCGAACCAACCAAATAACACACAATGTCCATAATAGGTCAGAATTGACATGCAACAAATAGTATGAAAATTGAGGTTTTTATCAGTAGAAATCTTTCATGAGTTCGTGACTGTCTCAAGCCAGGAAATAGAAGAAGCTAACGTTATCCAACGCCAATTTGGCGGTTGTATCTGGGAAACAACCTCTTACTTTTTTATCGTGTATTTTTTTTTTTTTGCCAAAAAAATGAGTAATTGATATGTTTTGGGCACAAAAATAATAACCCGAAAACCCGTGCTATGGGACCATTTGAAGACTCAATCTTCATAATTTCCTGAGCATATCACAAAGGTCGGAAAATAAAAAATTTTGGCCAAAGCTAGTTTTATCGCCTTATTTGAAAGTGAGTGCTGAAATCGAAACTTACCGCAGGGATCGTTATTACACTCATTTTATGCTAATTCCACATTTTTTCAGGCTTTTGATAGGAATTCTCTTGTTATTGTAACTTTCTTAGACTCATATCGCATTGAAAACGTTATTTTAATAGTTCATAAACCGTTTCCTGGTATATTGCATGAGAAAATTACCAGATAAAAATCTGGAATTTGGGTGAAATGAGCATGATAACAAACCGTGCGGTCAGTTTTAATTCATGCATTCCCTTCCTTAGACTGCTATCAGCTTATAAACAGTTTTACCACCAGGGGATTTTGTTTTATTTCCGTACGGGATTGGGCCGAAAAGTCTCAGATTGTCATGAAACTTTTTCCACAGGCAGGGCTCATCAATATATGAATAAAAAAAATTGAGAAAAATTCAGGGTCGCCCATTTTCCCGGAAAACTCAGTTGGAAATTTTTTGTTTTCCCCTGACACTACTTAGGGGGAGATCCCCCAGTACCGGACACTTAAGCCACTAAATTCATAATTCGAAAAATATTGATTTTATGGGCTCGTGTTACCCATTTATGATAAATATTATCATTTTTGTAGTGTACAAAAATAAATTTGGAAATAGAAATATGTATTTTGGCATTGCGTTTTGATGATGTATTTTAGTACCAAATTGATTGATCTTGAAAGGTGGCACCCAATACCGGACACGATCTGGAAATGCCTCAAATTCTATAAATTTGAACATCATTGAATGTGTACACTATAGGAATAGTTTATAATTACCAATTCAATGCATTTGCAACATTTACAAGAATAATGTGAGTTTCTCTTAGTTTGCAAGATGCCTATCAAAAACCTCTTTCATATATGATGAAAAAAGCACATTTTAAGATATTGTTCTGAATGTTCATTCTTCTCTTAATTTTATTGCATGTTTGATACCATGATCGAAGGAACCCACGAAAAATGAAAGTATTTTGAGACACTGATGCAATAATTACAAAGATTTCATATAACAAATCAAGCTGTCCGAAACTGAGGGACAGGAGGTACTTAACCAAAATTGTAATTTGTCCATATTTACTTCAATTATGCTACAAAATACATTCATACTATCAAATTAGGATTATGTTCGATCATGCTTGCGGGATCCAAAGTATTTTTTCATATTCATAATAATTACGAAATAGGCTCAAAATTAAGAAAATACGTCAATTTTTTTAAGATTTTCAAACTTTTCTACTTTTTTAAAAAGGCATGCATATTTCAAGGATGTGTTATTCTACGCAAACATTAGTCTCCATAAGAGCTTTCTTTTCTACTAATACACCATCTTGATTGGACCATGATTTCTCATTGTTTCGACTTTGTCCGGTATTGGGTGCTGTCCGGTACTGGGGGATCTCCCCCTACTTTGAAAAATCATAACTCAAGAACGAAGCATCATAGAAACAAAGTTTTTTTTATGAAAATGAAAGAAAATTTTCTCAGGAATAAAAAAAAATAATTGGAAAAAGTTTTCCACAATATTTTCCACCGTTGAAAAAATTCGTAAAGAAAAGCCGGAAAAACAATGCTCCAACTCGTGGAAAATTTTCAAAAAAAAATTTTTGAGAAGGTCTATTTTGTAATTCGAGCGAATTCACGTGACTCGTCTGAAGTCATTGTCGATCAAAGTAAGCATGCATATTTCAGATGTCACCCGTCCACTCACATAGTAATCCAGTCACATAGAGTGACAACTGTCGATAAACTCGAGTGACAGAGCCAAGTCGAGCGAAGTTTTTGGTCGACAGTGACTCCAGTCGAGTCGTTTTTGATCGACTTGACTTATAAAATAGGGCCCTTAACCCCTCTACCGGCAGCTTCATTTTTCACCGCTAAAAAAATATTCAAATCACGATAACTTTTTTTTTTTTTTTTAATTTCTTTATTAGTATTATTCCAAACATTACATTCATTATTTCTTATATCTAGGTGTTCTGTGTTATTAGACAACACTATCATCCTAATTTGGTAAAACAAATCTAAGATTTTATTAACATTTTGTTAACAACATATTACATTTCATTTGCCGTAGCAGTTCAGATTTTTTACAGGTGAGTTGATTTCACCTGCTTATAAGAGAAAAAAAATGTTTTTAATATACTTAACCTAACTTAACCTAAACATATAACGCATTAATCGTGGCAATAGAAGATTGTAACGATTTTTGCCTGAAATTATTGATTATTTTATTTGACATTTGTTCCAATGTTTCAACATTGGATATCCTATGTAACTCATTGGTACTATACCAGGGAGGAAGCCTCAGAATCATTTTCAAAAGTTTATTTTGAATTCTCTGCAGAGCTTTCTTCCTGGTATTACAACAGCTAGTCCATATTGGTACAGCATACAACATGGCTGGCCTGAAAATTTGTTTGAATATCAAAATCTTGTTCTTAAGACAAAGTTTTGATTTTCTATTAATAAGGGGATAGAGACATTTTACATATTTGTTACATTTGGCTTGAATGCCCTCAATGTGATTTTTGAAAGTTAAATTCTTATCTAGCATGAGTCCTAGATACTTAACTTCATCTGACCAATTTATTGGAACCCCTCTCATCGTGACAACATGTCTACTTGAAGGTTTCAAATAAAGAGCTTTTGGTTTATGTGGGAATATTATTAGTTGAGTTTTGGAAGCATTAGGAGAAATCTTCCATTTTTGCAAGTATGAAGAAAAAATATCCAAACTTTTTTGCAATCGACTACAGATGACACACAGGCTTCGTCCTTTGGCGGAGAGGCCTGTGTCATCCGCAAACAAAGATTTTTGACATCCCTGAGGTAACTCAGGTAAGTCAGATGTGAAAATATTGTATAATATTGGTCCCAAAATGCTGCCTTGGGGAACACCAGCTCTTACAGGAAGTCTTTCAGATCTGGAGTTCTGATAATTAACCTGAAGTGTACGATTTGACAGATAACTTTGAATTATTCTAACAATGTATGTTGGAAAATTAAAATTTTTCAATTTTACAATCAAACCTTCATGCCAAACACTGTCGAATGCTTTTTCTATGTCTAGAAGAGCAAGACCAGTAGAGTAGCCTTCAGATTTGTTGGAACGGATCAAATTTGTTACACGTAAAAGTTGATGAGTGGTCGAATGTCCATGGCGGAATCCGAACTGTTCATGATGATGATATGATGATATAAGCTGCCATCTATTGTAGCAAGGTATCCACCGGTAGCAATGGCCTGTTCTAACAAAACAATTTGATCAAGATTGTATGACTATTTGTATTCAATCATACTCATGACTGAAGGGCCAAAAACGAATGGCGGACCCGTAAGCAGAGACACTTACGCGAAACCCGCAAGGGAAAAAGAATCTCCTTCCAAAAGTAAGTTCACACAAACAGTCGTACAATCAAGCCCTCGCTTGTCAGAAAGACCCAATAGATGGGAAGAAGAGCCCGCCCTTTTTCCACGAAATGTTGGCAATAGGAAGTTGACAGTTTCACTCTTCCTATCCATCTCGCTTCAATCGGGTGCCCTGATGGTCCCACCCAACCCAAAATGCATAAAAGATTGGAAATATAATCAAATAATACAATTCATCATGAAAAGATCTCACCGGTTTTTTTTATCCTTGTAGCATTTTTAAGCTGGTCGTCAAAACAATATCGTCGAACTATTCCACCGTTAACTATAGAGTATTATTCATGCAAGTTACTACGGAACTGTTCAAAACTCGGGAAAAAAACAAACTCTGGCGGAATCCGAACTGTTCATTGGCAAAAATTGAATTCTCGTTGATGTGGGCCATCATTCTGTTCAAAATAACCTTTTCAAAAAGTTTACTGATGGAGGAAAGCAAACTGATTGGACGATAGCTAGAAGCTTCTGCAGGATTTTTGTCTGGTTTTAATATTGGAACAACCTTAGCATTTTTCCATTTGTCAGGAAAATATGCTAATTGAAAACATTTGTTAAATATATCAACTAAAAATGATAAGCTACTTTCTGGAAGTTTCTTGATGAGGATGTGGAAAATTCCATCATCGCCAGGAGCTTTCATATTTTTGAATTTTTTAATAATAGTTCTCACTTCTTCCAAATCAGTCTCCCAGGCATTTTCGAAAACGTTCTCTTGATTGAGAATATTTTCGAACTCCTGAGTAACTTCATTTTCAATTGGACTAGTAAGTCCTAAATTAAAATTGTGCGCACTTTCAAACTGCATAGCAAGTTTTTGAGCTTTTTCGCAATTAGTTAGTAATAATTTGTTTTCCTCTTTCAATGCCGGTATAGGCTTCTGAGGTTTTTTCAAGATTTTAGATAATTTCCAAAAGGGCTTAGAGCCGGGGTCCAATTGAGAAATTTTATTTTCAAAATTTTTGTTTCTTAAATCTGCAAAACGTTTCTTGATTTCTTTCTGCAAATCCTGCCATATAATTTTCATAGCAGGATCACGAGTGCGTTGAAATTGCCTTCTCCTCACGTTTTTAAGACGGATCAAGAGTTTAAGATCATCGTCTATAATCACGGATTCAAATTTTACTTCACATTTTGGAATTGCAATGTTTCTGGCTTCAACAATGGAATTTGTTAAAGTTTCAAGAGCATTGTCAATATCAATTTTAGTTTCTAAAGAAATGTTAACATCAAGATTAGAGTCAACATACGTTTCATATATATTCCAGTCGGCTCGTAAATAATTGAAAGTGGAGCTGATAGGATTGAGAATCGCTTCATGCGATATTTGAAATGTAACAGGGACATGATCAGAATCAAAATCAGCATGAGTAACTAATTGGCTACAAAGATGACTAGAGTCGGTTAAGACCAAGTCAATCGTAGATGGATTTCTAGAAGAGGAAAAACATGTAGGGCTATCAGGGTATTGAATTGAGAAATATCCTGAAGAGCACTCATCAAATAAAATTCTGCCGTTGGAATTACTTTGAGAATTATTCCATGACCGATGTTTGGCATTAAAGTCACCAATGACAAAAAATTTTGACTTATTGCGAGTTAATTTTCGCAAGTCAGTTTGAAGCCAATTAACTTGCTGTCCAGAGCATTGAAAAGGCAAATAGGCAGCTATGAAAGTATATTTACCAAACTGTGTTTCAACAGACACACCTAAAGTTTCAAAAACTTTAGTTTCAAATGACGAAAACAGTTGATGTTTTATACGCCTATGAATGATGATTGCAACTCCCCCACATGCCCCATCAAGTCGATCATTACGATAAACAAAAAAGTTAGGATCTTTTTTAAATTTGGATCCAGGTTTTAAATAAGTTTCGGTAATAACTGCTATATGCACGTTATTAGCTGTAAGAAAATTAAACAGCTCGTCCTCTTTACCATTCAGAGAACGAGCATTCCAATTTAAAATATTTAAATTATTATTTGGATCCATTAGAAAAACGTAATCCAATAACAATTTTATTTGTAAATTTTACACCTACTTGGACTGCTTCAGTCATAGTGGTGGCTTTGAACATTGCATCAATCATTAGATTCAATTGTTCAGTTAGAAAATTAAAATCAGAGACAGACATATCATCTGATGATTTCCCATTGGAATTTTCGGTAGACGAAGAAGCGGGGTAGGAGTTACCTGTGGCGGTAGGGTTTTTTCCATTTGATTTGAAACAAGTAGAATGGGTACTCATGGAACGAACAGGGGAAGAGTTCAAATTACCTGCTACGATATCGGCAAAGGATTTACCGTGGGTAGATACATTCGAAATTGAAAGATTCGAACGGCTACTCGACGGATTAAAATTTGTTTGTGAATGAGTATAATTATGATCTTCGTGGTGGGTATGATTCCTAATCAAGCGATCGTTAACTGAAAAATGAGCATTGTTCGATACTCTACCAGGCAAATTCCGGAAACGACCGTTATCGTAACGGATATTATCCTTCATCTGCTTGGCACGAGCCTCAACGACTCTTTTGCGTGAAATGCATTCCCAAAAGTTAGCTTTGTGAGGGCCCTTGCAATTGGCGCATTGAAATTTTCTGGTATCTTCTTTCACAGGACAGTCGTCCTTAGCGTGAGAAGAACCTCCGCAAATCATGCATTTAGCATCCATGCGACAATTTTTTGTACCATGACCCCACTTTTGGCACCGACGGCACTGAGTGGGGTTCTGGTAATTTCCTCCAGGTTTCTGGAAATGTTCCCACGTCACACGGACATCGAACATAAGTTTTGCATTTTCTAAAGCTTTAATATTATTTAGTTCTTTTTTGTTAAAGTGAACTAAATAATATTCTTGAGAAAGCCCTTTCCGAACAATGCCAGATTGGGTTCTCTTTTTCATAATGATTACTTGGACTGGGGAAAATCCAAGTAAATCATTTATTCCATTGTTGATCTCTTCAGGTGACTTATAGTCACTTGAGAGACCTTTCAAGACGACTTTGAACAAACGTTCAGTTTTGTCGTCATAAGTAAAAAATTTGTGCTTCTTCTCTTCAAGATATCTGAGAAGAAGTTCGCGATCTTTAAGAGTTTCCGGCAAAACGCGACAGTCTCCTTTCTTTGCGATTTGGAAGGAAACCTTGATTCCCCTAATGGAGTTCAAGATCTCCTGCCTAAATCCCCCAAATTCGGAACAACTGACCACGATAGGCGGCACTCTTTGCTTCCTCACTTGAATCAAAGAGCCTGGGCTAGAGGCTGCTTCGATTTGGTGTTCGGAAAATTTGTCTAGAGCATCGAACTGATTGCTCATTTCAATACAATTATTCATTTCACCCTTGGAAGAAACTTCGCATTCCGGGGAAGCGTCCTTTCTTCCATTCTTGCCACGTGTAGAGACAGTTTTAAAACCCACTTTTTTGGAAGGAAGTAATGAATTCAGAGATTCACCCTTCCTTTTGTTAGTTGTTGATACCATGTTTAGTTAATAAACGAAAGAAGACGTGACCTTCGAAAGGTTTTTTCCCAAGACGGTGTCCAAGAAGGATTACCACCGCTAGCTTTCGCCAACGGGTCCAACGAAAAATCGAAGGCACGGGTCCAAACAAGGATCGTAAAGGGATCAATAGTAGAAAAAATAGTACTGAAAAGTACTGTTTAAGTAGCACTGAAAAGTACCGTTTTTAATTTTAGCACTGAAAAGTACTGTTTGTGTAGCACTGAAAAGTACTGTTTTATTGCTTTAGGTAGTTTTTAAGAAAACTTCCAAGAGCAGAGAGAATTCGTGTACGCACAGCACGAAGGTACGATGCGCACTGACGATAACTTTTTTGTTTCTTAATATTCTTTGGGGACCGACGCGTAGCCATAACCCACGTAAATATCTCAGGCTACAGATTTTTTTTATCGTATTCGGATATTCACTCCACGGAATGATACATAAATGCGAGTATGTTGTGAAAAAATGACGCAATTTGGTCCACCCGTCTTTGAGTAATGAGCATTTATGTTTCTGGTACCACGCTGAACAAATAAAGATCTTGAAAACCCTAAAAAAACTCATTTCGTAATTTTCAAATTTCTCCAAGAATACTAAACCGATTTATATGATTTTTTCAGAGTAGCTCCTTATTACTTGGCAATGTTTAGTACACATTTTATTTTTTTGATAGATTGACTAAAACAAAATGGCCACCAAAGACAGTTTATATGGAGAATGTCGGTCCCCCAAGGAATATCGGAATATCTTCAAAACTAGATCACCAATGATTAATATCGACACGGCTTCTTAAACTAGAAGAGTTGTTTGAGATCTTGTGAAAAAATGGTGCAAAAATATCTAGAAACAAAAAAGTTATCGCGATTTGAATATTTTTTTAGCGGTAAAAATTGAAGCTGCCGGTAGAGGGGTTAATCGCTGAAATTTTTGAAATGGTTTATTTTTCGTTTTTGAGTTATGGCCAATTTTGTAAAAAAAATGTGCAAATGTGCCATTTTGAGCCTTTTCTTTGCAAAATCATAGCTTAACAAAGAAGCATCGTAGAAACTAAGTTCTTTTTAATGAAAATGAAAGCAAATTTTCTAAGGTATGGAAAAAAATGTTAAAACGGAAAACTTTTTTCAATTAATTTTTTTTTATTCCTGAGAAAATTTGCTTTCATTTTCATAAAAAAAACTGTTTCTACGATGCTTCGTTCTTGAGTTATGATTTTTCAAAGTAAGTTGTGTCAGAAGAAAAAAAAATCCAACTGAGTTTTCCGGGAAAATAAGCGACCCTGAATTTCTCTCAATTTTTTTTATTCATATACTGATGAGCCCTGCCTGTGTAAAAAGTTTCATGAAAATCTGAGACCCTTCGGCCCACTTTGTACGGAAATAAAAAAAAATCCCCTCCACCATCAAATGGAAAACTTGATTCAGTGTGTAATTCCGGTAAAATGATTGTGATAACGATTCGTGCGTTCAGATCCTGCACTCATATCCTCTATCTTCTAATAAAATGTTTTTATAACATTTCATTCACAGTTTTCTTACATAAAAAAATCCTACCGAAAACCTAATGAAAATTGGGAATTTTTGTATAACGGTCATTATAATAATCCGTGCGGCCATCAAAACCACTTCCATTCGATTACTTAGACAAATTAACATAAGAAACAGTTATTTACGCGTTTACGTGTTGCATAGCATCCTTTTTCGTCGGTATGCCACCTTTTTTTCCACTGTGCATTGGAATGACTTAGCAATGACCACATAGTTCAGAGTGGTTTCGAAAGAAGTATTGAGTAAATTTTTTCCGATCCGTATCTTTTGTGCAATATTTGTCAATATAATTGCCAGAAAGTCAGCTAAAGGTATGCTATGAATCTCGCTACTGAAACACCAAATTCCCAGTGGTATTAATCTGAATCTCAGAATTATGCATTACTACTGCCTCACTAGGGCGGTGCAAAATTTAAAAAAAAAAGTTTGAGAATCCAATCTCCCATATCATTCTTATTATCCTTGCCAGAATAATAGTGTACGAAGTCGAGTCTGGTACACGACACTGAAGACGGTTTTACAGTTGAGGTCGAAATACGCGTACCTGTCAAAGAATACAAGCTAGTGGAATTGAATGGTATAGTACTAAATTCGGTTTTTTCATCTACCTGTAGTTATTCCACTAAACAGCTCAAAGGTTTATCTTTTCTAGATGATGATTTAAAGGTGGCCCAAAGATGATGTAGGTTCATATGGAAATTACTATGAAGAAATTTTTAAAAATGTTCCAAACACCTTAGCACTAGAATGTTTAATACAAACTTATCTTCTCATACTGAAAACTTATTCTTCAAACGTCAATCAAGGATGTTGCTGAAAAGAGCAATTCAATCCGAATGATAGGAGAAGAAATATTCATCAGTTTATTCGCTTTTACAGGTCGGACTTGATTATGCGGAGACTCGATTATCCGGGATTAGATTATCCGGAGTATATATTTTGATATTCTTGTTTTTTTAGTTTTTATGTATAAACTAGCAATAATTTAGTAGTGCAATAGACTATATGAATGGTTTAGCAGTTTTGGTCGTAGGCAAGAAGGGGGGGTTTGAAAACGAGTTTTTTGTGTATGCTGGTCAAAAACAAATCGTTTCTTCTCAAGACCTCTAATGTTGCTAGAAATAATTTCTGGCTACGCCACTGCATCATATAAATAAAACCACAAAAAAAACAGAAAACATGAAAGTTCTTTTATGGAATGTTTTAATTTTTATTATAACGATTCGATTATCCGGAGGATCCGATTATCCAGCGTGAAAAAAAACAATACTCCGGATAATCAAGTCCGACCTGTATCAATCCCATTTGAACTATAGCCCTGCAAACATGGCTGAAAATCTCAAATAGAATTAGCAAATAGCTCAATGGGATTTGGTTTTTTAGCAACATCCTTCATTAAGATTTGAAGAATGAGTCTTCACTATGGGATGATAAGTTTGTACTTATATTACAGTGCTAACGTGTTTGGAACATTTTCAAAATTTCTCCATTGTAATTTCCATAATGAACCTACATCGTCTTTGGGCCACCTTTAAATCATCGCCAAAATAGCTAAAAATTTCACAGAACACTATTTTTATGTTGAGGATAGTAATGAAGTCATGGGATACTGGATTTTCAAACATTTATAAATTTTGAATTGTCTTTCTGCCTCACTTCAATTGACAGAGCTTTACAATTATCAACTATCTTACCAGTTATACTTCCGGCAGCTGTCAACAAAACTTCCATCAATTGATGGTGATTACCCGCTGTGTAACATCCATCCAATCCTCGCCAAAACCATCAAAAAAGAAAGCACCTTCAGGTACATGGAAGCAACAGCTGACCTCGGCAAACCATCTACATTCCACTGGCTGAGCCCCCAAATTGCCTTACTTAATTGCCAAAACCGATGCAGGCAGATGCTTTCGTCCGCATTTGCCGGACAGTAAAAGGCTTCCATTTTTCGGCCGGCGGCACTGACCGAGTTTTTCATCATTACAGAGAGCAAACCGCACCGTTTTACAGAGAGCACTTACGACGACCATGATCTTCAGCGAGGAACCGACCGCCGGAACCGGTTTGATGATTTTTTTTTGCTCGGTTCTTTGCGTCACGTGTCGCGTCGCATATCATTGTGTTTGCGGTTTTGGTCCAAAAGGCCAAGCCTCAGCCCTTCCCTGGTGACGACAACGACGTGGAACCGAACGGGCGCAATATGCGACTGGGTGAATTCTCCGGAAAACATGAACCTGTAGTTCTGGACTCAATCGTATGTCGTTATTGTTCTACTGCTGCAGGGACTCCATGTTGACCGGTCGGGTTAGTAAAATGAAGAGCTCAGCGGACCGAGCTATAATCAGCAAATACAAAGTATCCAAACAAATGGAGTCTGGTAGAAAAGCTTAGGCGACAGCAGCAACAACGGCTGGGTTCGAAACTGAGGGCAAACAGCCGGAATACGTTCCGCCAGGTCGGGACGTAGGAAAATAGCTCGCAGCGCTAGATGCAAACATAGAACCGGATTTTCATTCACCGTCCCGGAGTCTTCCCGGCGCAGTACCGCGAAACGGGGTACCGTAAATTCAGGTGAAATTGATCAGTAGGGTGAAATTGATCACTGTCTCACTCGATTTTATTTCTTCCTAATGGAGCACAAATATCAATGTAACCTGCAGTGAATGAACGTTGTTTGTCGTAAGTATGTCCAAATTGTGTATTGTGAAGTTCTTTGTGTTCAAAAATGTTCATTTCTATGAAAATAATGTAAAATTTAAAAATCTAGTACGGTGCAGTGTTGACAAACATCAATAAACTTTTAGTTCTAGACAAGGATTTGGACCTGGTATAATCCTGAAAGTTTGTGAGGATACTTAAGATATATCCCCAAACTGGATTTCATAACCAAAACTCGTACCAATTCGTTGATTTTGTTGAAATTATTGAATTTCTGTTATATATCAGGAAATTCCTTAGGAAATTGCATACATTTAGGCGTTTTCTGCGTTATTCTTGAAATTTAAACATTCATTATTTCTATAAATATTGTATTGTTAAGAATTTGACAAGCATATTCGGATTCAGGGAGCTCAAATTTATTATGTGAAGTTGTTTTGAAAACTAACAATGATGGCATTGATAAGTGATCAATTTCACCCCGAAATGAGATCTCCTGATTTTTTATTTTAGACATATTTTTAGCACTAAAGTTACATTCGTTAGAAAATTTCGGTACTTGAGTCAATGAGGCTCACCTTCATACTTGTTTTCCAGCATTCAGTTGTTTGGCATTGTCAACATTATAGAAATCAGACAAGAAAAACCGTGAAAAGTGATCAATTTCACCCGAAATTACGGTAATTTTATTTAGGTACCGTTTTGATTCATATTACGGACACTTAAGGCCTCTTTGAAGTGTGAGCCATCTAAAAGCATATAAATTAAATCAATGATTACGATTGTTCAGCGTTATCATGCTATCAGGACACTCACCTTTCGAATGGTAGGTGAAGATTTGAATTCCAAAACTTCAATAAATTTAAATAAATATAAATGTGTACCCTCTTCATGATTCTTATTCCGGACACCACCTCACTTTTGCTTCTTATTCCGGACGCTTTGATTCAAATTCCGGACAGCTCGTGAAGAGCAAAGTTGAAAAGTTAAATCGTTAAATAAACACCACCAGCCATTAGAAAAACGTCAAAACTAGTTGAGCATTGTTAATTTTCATGGATTGCTATGGAAAAATCATATTAAAACGAGTCTCCAAATTGGGAACTTTTGAACGGAAAATTTTGAAACCTTTCCCATACAAAGTTGAGTGTCCGGAATTTGAAGCTGTCCGGAATTTGAATCTAAACGGTAATTTGCTGTCTGGTACACGACAAAAATTAGAACATGTGTGGAACACAATAGGGTTTCGTTCTACTTCGTCGTAAGCGCTATTATTCGTGATGATGATGATGATGATGATTATTTAGCCACCATCAGCGCAAGGATTACCTATGGCTGCAGAATCATACCGGTAAGCGCTATTATTCGTCGTAACAAACTTTATATGTTCCAGAACGGCGGAAATTCCAACTTACTTCTCTTGGTGGAGAGACAAAAAAATTCAAGAAGTGTGTGAACCTAGCAGCGCAACGCCTGATGGTATTCGTGCTGCTGCTTTGTGTTTTGGTTGACTGTCAAAAATCAAATGAACTGTGGTAAATTGTGTGACTTACTTCGCCGTGCACTTATTTTCACTATGGAAAACCTTCATACTCCTTCACTTCATTCCAATCACACACGCATTGGCGTAGCTTAGATTTTTTTCTGGAGACAGGCCCTCTCCAGGGGGAGGCCTAGCATATACCTGTTTCACAGATGTATTATTATTACTATCTTTATTAGGAAGATTTTCAGCCCACGGCTGGTTCATCTCCAATTTACAGATGTAATGTCATTCGCAATAATCATGATTCTCACAAATTTCGTATTTTTAACATATTTGTATTGATTTTAATAATTTGTGATTTTGTCTCATTTCGCGGCACATAAGTTTCATTTGTATGTTTAAATATACAAATTCATTCTTTTTGTAATCCTTCAAGAATTCTAGCAAAAACATCACCAGTCCTTTGTGATTCTTCCACGATTGTTTCAAATATTTAATCATGTTCTTTGAAGAGATTTCTCTTAGAATTCTTACGGAAATTACTTTTCAGTGCTTTCATCAAGAAGTCTTTTTTTTTCAGTGCTTTCATCAAAAAGTCTTTTACCAGTTTTCACGAAGTTAGTCCTGGGCTTTCCACAGAAAACCATTCCCTGACTTTCTGATCTCATCAGAAAAATTCTCGAAGAATCTGTATTGAATTGCTTAAACAATCTCTTGAAAAATTCTGCCAAAAAATTCATTAGAAATTATTTTAAGCGTTTCTCCTGGAAGGTCCTCTACGTACTTATTATACAGGGTGTCCCAGAAAGTATGGACACGACTTCACCATACTGTCATTTCAAAACTAGTGAAGATAACAATCTGATTTTTACACATTTGATTACTGTATCCATCAAGAGTAGATTGCGATTTTTTCGTGCATAATTAAATTATTAATGTGTTGATTACGTAACATTTCTTTGAAGCATCTTTCATCAGTTTTGCACAAATCGCGTTATTTTTGAGCGACTTTGTTTTACAAAATTTGTTCTATATCAGAAAGTGCGTATAATAAAAATCAGAAAAATATATTTATCAGCGACGATACGATAACTGATCGGACTATAACTTATTCAAATTGAAATTTTAAACGTAAGCATGTATAATTTGTATTGGATCTAAAAATCCGATTCCAGCCGTGGTCGATTTGAAAAGGATAAAATTCAAATCCTTATGTTCACGTAAAAATATGAATAAATCAAAAATTAATGTTGCCTATTCAAGAGAATGGAGATTAACCTTTCGTAAATCTGAAATGTATTATTTTTATTACTATTCAAGATACCAGAAGAGTTATAACTTCGTGATGTTGTCTTATGCGGAGAGAAAATTACGAGATTTTTCGAATTTTACCATTTTTTCAAGTGTTCTCTAACAAAGTGAAATAAAATTTCAAATAATCGAAATTTTCAATGTAAACGATTATTAAATCAAACAAATTTATCACAGATGCTGGTTGAAAAACCTATAGAAAAATACAAAAATATAAACATATTTGATTATTTGGAAAAGTACTATGATTTTCATTATCAAAGTCGTGCCCATACTTTCTGCGACACCCTATATACAAACTGTTAGTTTTAAGTGTCCTCCAGTTGCTCATTTATAATTTGTGTAGGATTTATACTGAGAATTTCTTCAAAAAAAATAGTGCAGAAAAATCATCAAAAATGTCTTTAAGATCATCAAGCAAGGATTCATTCCACGAATTCCTCAGAACAGTTTACTTTTGAAGCTCTACAATACTGTTTGAAAAAATCACAACAAAAATTATCCAGACTTTCCGCAAAACAATCTTCTGGGTGTTGCTCTAAATATTCCTCGTAATATTCCACGAAATTGTTATTCATTTCTCAAAGTAGAACTTTTAAAATTGAGTCTCTGAAGAAGGTCCAAAAGGACCGAAACGTTGGACAAAATAAAATAACAGTTTTTCAATTTTGTCAAGGCTGAAAAGCCAATCTATCATTAATGCATTTCAAGAAGCAACATCTCCCATTCCTTCAAAACTTCCTTGGCATTTTTGTTTTATTTTCTTTGCTTTGCCTAACTAAGAAATGTCTTAAAAATTCTAACATTCTTATAAATTTCCTAGCGGAAACCGTTGAACTGTTCTTTCAAAAACTCTTCCACGAAAATACTCACAGACTTCCCGAGTAATTTGTTCAGGGATGTCATAGAGAATTAAATTATTGTTTCCCTAAGATTCTCCCGAACAAAATACCAGAGATTTATCTAAGTATTTTCCAGAGATTTTTTTTCTTCAAACCGCACTAACGAAATTCCCAAAAGAAAATCCTCCGAAAATTCTCGAAAGAATTTTTTTGAAGAAATTTTCCATCGATTTACTAAGGTTTTGCAATTCATTCTTGAACTTTTTAAAAAAAAATACTCCAGAAATTCCATAAAGTATCATTTTAGGTTCTAGAAATAATTCCATTTTTTTGGTAATCTCATGATTCTTTCATAAATAACATAACCACTCTCCATTTTGATTCAACAACTACTCCCTGAAAATATCAATACTTTTAGGAATTGCTCTAAAAATTCCTTTACGAATCACTCCATATCAGATTTCTAAAGAAACACATACAAAAAAGTTAGAAAGAGCTTTCTAGGTAATTGTTTTAATAATTGTAGCTGACATTTGATTCGGAAAAAAATACTACATTCCTGTTGTAAAATTCATAATCGTCTTTTATAATAAAAATCATAGGTGTTAAAACGCATGGAAGTTTTACTGAAAGTAAAATAAAATCTAAATCCTAAATAATATTTTGTATGAACTCCGAAGTGTCATGTCCTATATTGTGCATATATTGATGTAGGAAAAATCATTTCTTTCCTTCTCTTAGAAATATCAAACAAACTAACTTGAATAGTCTATTATCGATTAGTTTGCAGTACAGTAGAAGTTAAACGCAGAAATATTGAAGGTGTTTTTGAAGAACATTACCAAAGATGAATTGTGCATTACTTTGCAAATTTGTTGAGGAAATCCTGATGAATCCAGAAATCAGGAACCATACGTTTAAGAATTTTGAAATTTTTCAAAACTCCTGAAATTTACCTTTTTTAAGATTCCATCAGAATCATCTTTACAAATAATCCTTGAAATCTATCCTTCCTTGACTTCAGGTTTTATAGAATTCTGCCAGAAAGCCTCTAGAAATTCCGGCCACGTATCGCACAAAAACATAGGAATTTGGAATCGGACAATAATTGGTAAAATTATTTCTATGGAAATGTCTTAAGAAAGATCAGTAAAAATTTCTTTAGGAATATCTTAAAATATCCTTCTACCCAGTTATTTTGCTACATGTTTCTCTACAAATTCCTTTTCTACTGTGCTAACTTAGCTTAGCTTAGCTTAGCTTAGCTTAGACTGACTACACATATCAATGGTTGCTATTCCGTGATTGACCGAAGTCAGTGAAAATGCACAAAGAATCAACTAGAAGTTCGGCTGGGATTGGCCATAATCTTCTTCAGTGTGCATAATTCAGTGCCTCTATTTATACAGGGTCAATAACGGCGCCGGCCACGTCCTTGCAGTCAGGTGGGATTGGGGGAAGGAATGTTAGTGTGTAACCTTTGCTTTTTGGAGACCGTGTTTGCCTCTGCATCTCCACAAAGGTTACTGGGAGGGATGTTTGTTAATGGGGAGGATCGTTGGGTCATAGGATTCACTTTGATAAGCGATTAGACCATGATAAACAATGATTTGTGAGATATATACATGCTTATACGTAAATATAATATTTTCATTTGATATGAACAATTTCTATGTAGAGGAAAATTATGCCGACACTTGAGGTGACGAACCATTCAAAGTTTGTTGAACAAATACCTAAATGTAACATTCCTACAGCTGTCAGGACGAAAGCATGTGTTATTATATTTTACTCATTTGAAAAGAAACAAAAAACTCGATTGGTTGGAACATCATAGAACACTCTTATTCTTATGCCGACACTTACAGTGGCGAACCATCCAAAGTTTGTTGAATAAAGTGAACCTTTCGCAAGTCTACACTTGTAGTGTCGAACCATTCAAAGTTTTTTTAATTACAAAAATAAAGGTGTTCTGAAAAAAAAATGTTAAACATAAATAAATCATGAATCAGAGTTTGTGTCGACACTCACAGTGACGAACCATCCATAGTTTGTTGAAAAATCATATTTACATCCCACCATTGTAACGATTGAATGTGCAGTCATACATATTTTATAGATTAGAAATAGTAGCATGAAACGAGCTCACCAATTGATCCGTTATCCTTGACTAAGCAGCCACAATCCACTTTCGGCTTCACTCGTTTGCTCGGCTATAAAAAAGCACTCAGAAAAAAAAATAAGCGCGCGACCCAAAAAGAATAAAAAAAAAAAAAACTGTTCGGGCTTTCTTGACGCACTGCCTAGGAGCAAGCGTCAAGGTCGAAGGATCAAACAGAACTCCCTTTTCTACTGTGCTAACTTAGAAAGCAAAAGTTTTTCTGGGGTTTTTCAAAAAATTTCTTTTGAAGGCAAGAGATGTTTCAAAAACAATTTTCTTTTCAATTCATGAATCAACCGGGGATTTGAAGCAAAATTTCTAGAAGAAAGCAAAGAAGAATTTGTCGCAACTTGTGATGTATTTTGAAAACATTTCTTAAGGACCATTGATGAGCGACGCAGAAGAATTTGTAATAAAATTTTTGGGAAAAATATTGAAAAAAATTCACAGAGGAATTTCTAGTAGAACTTTTAGTGTATATACCAGAATTAGATTTGACAGAAGTACCATTGTTTTGGCAAATCCGGGAACGTATTCCGGAATCAACTAGCTAATAAAAAGTAAACATAGAAGGAATGGATGTACACCAGGAGGAATTCGCTTTGAAGGTATGAACAAGTCCCACAATATTATTTGACTAATGTCCATGAGATTTGCAAAAGTTCTGAAGCCACCCTGAAGGAATATTGTCCTTGAGGAATTTGATAATACTAACATTCTATGAATAATATCGAAAAATTATCTTTTTACAGATTGCTACAAATCTGTTGGAAATTAATCAAATAATTTATGAAATAATAAGTTTTCTTGAAATAATATAGCATAAGTGATAAATTTATTCATGCGATTACTTAAAACATTGAATTAAAATCAAACCAAGAATTCATTGCTGGAATAACTCTATGGCCGATTTTCTTACATTATTTTTAGCCATTAATCTGATGAAAAGTTGCCCATGCCGAAATTCCTTGAAAGTTAAACCTTAATTTTCGTAGTAGTATTTTTAGTAATTTTGTGACAAATTTGGGAATGTTTTTTCAATTATTTATTTTCTGACCTCATACAACTTGATGTTAATGTATGGATTTTTTTAGTGAATTCTCATAAGGAAAATCATTATCACCGGACACCTCGAGCGGGGATCATAAAAAACATGAATGAAGTGAATATGCTGCTTGTATGGGTTATCCAGAAAAAAAAAATGAATTTTGGGAATCAAATTTCCAGGATATTGACGCTTTTTGGTACCACGGTATTTTTTGCAACGGAAATTTCGAAAAATTGCGCTTATCGCATGCAACAAGAAACCAGTTCTAACAGTAATCAATCGATCGACAGCCGGACGGTTAAGCTTTCGATTGTCGCACGATTCACCGAAGTCAGAACAGCCGCGCTGATGCTGTGTAAAGTAAACGAGGTTTTCTCAATATAGTTGTACAACATCACATAACGTAACTACTGAAGCGATCTTTTTGTAAGAGGCATGTACATAATTTCAGATGATTTTGCGTCATCTTTTATTTTTTTTATTGCGTTTTTGTTTTATTTATTTTTATTGTCATCAAAAATTCTGGGAGGAGGGGTGCTTGATGATTCTGGAGGAGGCCAGGCCCCCCTGCCCCCCCCCCCCTGTTCCTACGCCAATGCAAACACGTGAAACTTCTCTAATTCACGAAATTTTATGATATTTCTTCAAAGACCGCGTATAATTGAGAATGTGAACAAAGTTCAATCCGAGGTACTGAGAAAAAAAAACTTGAGCGCATCAATATGTGCGCGATGCTCGGCGTAGAAAACGGTTCCTTGGATTGTGTTATTTTTGCTGCACTGTGAACACATGTCATGAATGTTCAGTCCAAAAGAATGTTCGAGCTGAATGTTGATGGCGAACAATGAATTTTAAAGGTAATTAATATATTTCATCATGCTGAAGGAGTCGAGGGAGATGCCCATAGATCTATACATTATAGTAAAACATTTTATAATCGCGTTGATATGTTGTATTTTGACCACTCACTATACCACATTGCGCCGTAAGTTGTTAGACGAATCTGAAAACTGATTGAGACAGGAATGGAAACGATACGACGAATTGAGAATACGGCAAGGTGCAATTTCATTGCATTATTTCTAAAAAGACGATCAAGATTTATCAAAAACTTATTGTACAATGCGAAAGCCGTTTTGGGAAAGAATTGTTTGGCATCGTTTGTATCAGCATCCTTTACTGCAATACTGAGAAAATGGCAGGTTCTCACTGATCAAAGTTCAATGCGAATAGCACATTACCCTATTTTTATGTTTTGATCGGTTTAATGAGAAAATAAAAATTAATTTCTTCGTTACATTTCTAGCCACAAGTCCAATACTCACAAGGTCCAGGCAACATTCAGTCTTTTTTAGGATACACTACACAAAACCTATATGGAGGCTGACATCAATTGTCCATTATCACAAAATAGATTATTTAATCAACTATAGCTGGGTCACTCAATAAACAATAAAAAAGAGAAAATATGCATCACTTACCGTACAAAACCTCATGATGGAATAGTGACATTACCTATTATTGCTACTAGCAAAGCCTTAGAACTATGCACGATTAATACAATTCCCCAAAGTGAAAAACCAAGCTAAAATGATCAACCACGAAACATCTCAGTGTTCATGGTTTTAATTTTTCAAACCAATAAATGTCAACTCTAGTACACTACACCGAAAATGGCCTTACAGTTTAGGTCAAAAAACGCGTATCTTCCAATGGATACAAAATCTAGTGGAATTATATTGTAAATTACTAAATTCAGCTTTCATTCACCAAATATGAGTTTAATTTGATAGTGAAAATTGTCTATTTGTCTAAAATAATATGTTTTTGTTTAAAGAATCTGTTTTTGATTGTTTAAATAGATCTCTACAAAAACTACGTGTGGCATTATAATATGACTACTAAAAAAATGATTTTAGATGCACTTAAATGATTCACACACCCGTTATTTTTGAATTATGGGCTCATATATAATGGCAAAAGTACTTAATTTTTAAGTTTTATGCTTACACAGAAAAAAAATTTAATTTTCAATGTGATGTAAACTGAAGTCTACTGTAAAAATAAATCAAATTCATGTGTTGTTAAATGATGCTTTTAAATGAATATACATTCAATTTTCAACTAAAAATGGTAGAATATTACATGATCGTGTAAATTTAAAGTGAATTCGATAGAAAAATAATGGATTGGTCGTTGAAATTTAGGTTTATTTTGATGCTCCAAATATGTGCATGAAAATAAACTTAATTTTACAACATATTTTTAGCTGTGTAAGTGTCATAAAACAACTGTAAGTTTTACCAATGTCTCCATCGAAAAAAACCCAATGTACCCCCACGATACGGTACCAAAACACAACCATCGAGAAAAGCTCTTTCCTGTTGTGAGTGCTCAAATAAAGACGGGAAAAAATTGCGACACATACATTCACACGGAGTTTCCTTTTTGGGATGTTGTCATATTTTTTTTTTGCGTCCGTTTCTGTATGAACATGAGCAGCTGTGTAGCAGCAGCATTGGTGTGAGTAAGGTTGTGCACTTATTTGCTGCTCCATTGCAGGTCGGGAACTTGCAGCCATATATAAAGTGCATAAATTTACTGCACTTGACATTGGTCCTTGATGGCGAAGAAGACAAGTGAAACAAAAACTAAATGGTACGGGAGGAAAGATCAAACGATGCATCGTGGAATATTATTTACTGCGGAGCATAGGATCAACGGATTTAGCTTGCCACTGAGGGCTTATAAACTTTTGAGAATGATCAGTAAAGTATGAAGTGTGGATAAACATTGTCGAACAAAAAGAGGTTTAACCATGAGTAATTGTCACTGAGACCGTCACATTATTTACAAATTATGTTTGCTTGAAAGTATTATTTTTCAGTATGTTAAGAAACTGCATTCAGTTGGTGCAAATAGTTGGACCCTTACGTGATATCTTGTATGCTTTTACATTTTGAAAAATCTTTTGTGTTTTAGCAGTAAAATTAAGGTTAAATCTTGATGTTAAAACATTCAAAAAGATTAAAAATGTAAAAGTTATCCAAATTTTGCATATGGCCAAATAGGGAACCAGTATGGCCATAACTTTTGTTTTATTGAAGCTGAAATTCCAATACTGTATTACTTAAAAATGAATAGCCGATGTTTACAAAAAGGATGAATCTCTGATGCAAATATTCACAACTAAAATCACAATAATTTCTTCTACAATATACACTATTACAAATTTTTTAAAAGTTTCGGGGAAAATTTCTCATCGATTTGAATCAAATAAACCCATTATAATAATAGTGACCAAACGACATTGGAGCGGAATATTGTTGGAAAATGGATGTGATCGATTCAACTACATCAGATTATCGATACTTAATCAAAGATTAATGCAGCCGATTCAAATTATATATCTTTTTGTTTATGGATCTATAAGTCGATAACGTGTAATGTAAATTAGTACAGAAAAGGAACTATTCATCGTTGATAAGCAAATATTGAACAAAAAAACTATGTCGAACCTATTTTTATACCTAACATGTTACAAAAACTACACTCTTCGGACAGAGACAAAATCGTGCAAATTTAATTCCCTGCTCAAACAACGCCTTTTAAAATTGCGATATCAACTCAACGCCGAAAGCTGATATCGGGGCGGAAAACAATTTCAAAAATTACTTAGCAAATAAAATTCCGCCGTGGACACGACTCGAACAACGCCGTTGATGACGACGGTGGCGAATGTTTGCTTCGTACAAACACGGGTGTCATGTGGTATTCGTCATTTCGAAACGGTACGGACCACCCAGAAATCGTACGGAGTGAGGCTTATGGCGAATTGCTGCGCAGTCAACATTCAAATGAGATGAAATTTTCGTCACTTTGAACTGGCTGGTGGGTGGAACTTTGCCATCGCCAACAATAGCAGATGACAAACGCAAATTTTGAATATTCCCCCCTAAAATGGGGAGTTCAAGCGGATAAATAAACTCCGATTCCCGGATCATTCCACAAAAGCTCACTTTTGATCGGCCAAGTGCCCCGGGGTATAGTAGGAATCGTAAAACAGGGTAACTTTGAGAAAGCGGCCAATTTTGATCGTGTGTCCAGACCTTTTGCGTTATACGATGCATATATGTGCCAAGTTTCACGTATAAGATGTCTCGAAAAGGTCTTATACGTACAAAAGTGGAGGCTATATACATGCATTTTCTAGCATGAGAGTTTGTAGATTTTATTGCAAACTAATCTATACTCTTATGCGATTTAAATTATGATAACAAAGTTGATTTGACAGCTGCTACGGATTGATTCGACTTACGGGATGAAACGAAATATACATATGAATCCATTAAAAAGCATTTTATGCGAGAAAACTAATTGAGTTATTAATGAACGAATAAAAAGAAAATTATATGAATATGTTCAATAGTTGAAATCGAATACAGGTTAACTTCTGCGTCCATGAGTACTCTCGTGGTGTAGGGGTGACGCCCCCTATCTAGTTAACAGGGAGTCGTGAGTTGGATTCTCACCGAGAAGACGTGTAACTTTTTCGCAAATTCCACATCAATTTGTCCATTTAATGCGTCCATACATGTGATAATGTTCATAAATGTGGGCTTCGTGGCCGTGCGGTTAGCGGCGTCAGTCGTTTAGGCGTATTGTGCCACGAGGTGTGGGTTCGATTCTCGCTCCAATCGGTGGAAACTTTTCGTCAAACAAAAAAATCACTACTGGGTGTTTCGTGTTTTCCGTTGCCTAATGTTAGCGATCGTTCAGTCTGTGCAGCCTCCAGCTGAAGACGATGTAAATTGTCTTTTTAAGCCAATTGCGAAGTATATGGTCAGAGGTCGTAAAAGTAATGCAGCTGGCTCTATGTTTCGATTTTATACTAATATTTGTTCTTAACTGTGTGGCTATTGGTACACCGACCCTACTTGTATTTAAAATATAAAATCTTTAAAACAGAAAAATTCTGAATTTTTATCCAAAATTCAATCGAAGTCACCCTGTTTTAAGGTATTATCAAAGCAAAGTCCAAACCGAATTGAATTCTCACATATGATAAGTATATTTGAATGAGATTGGACGAGGAGATGCATGGTTTGGCCACTCAACAAAGCGTGCATAATTGCAATATTATGCGGCGGGCGGAGAAATGCACGTGCTCTCGTCGACAATGTGATTACTCTGTTTTCGCTTGCAATGACGTGCATTTTTTTTCCGCTGAAATCGTTGGTGCGTGCGTGAGTGCGTTCTCAGTTGCACGGGATGTTGTCGAGTGGGAAAATTAAATTGAATTTTGAAATGCTGTTTTTTTTTTTGACGGGAATGAATCACATGCAAAAGTTTTATTGGATCAATTTCCGTTGAAGCATATATGTATGAAAATGGATTTATTTTTCCAGTTCATGTCTGCAAATGAATGTCGGGAGAATCCCTTTTCATTCATTTATTTAGTTAATATCTAAACAGACAACACTGAATCCACGATTTCACGCCACAATACTTGGTTCGTGGTCGCATCTCTCCATCCTCGGTTTTGCCCCACACTCACAAAATTGAAACGCACTTGATTCACCCACCTAGCTCGCAGCGCTCCACGCCTTCTTGTACCAACCGGATCCAAAAAAATACCATTTTTATAGGGTTGCTGTCCGGCATTCTTGCAACATGCTCAGCCCATCGTATCCTTCCAGCTTTGGGCGAGCTCGTGATTCATCCTTCGCCGCCACACAGAGGACTACCAGTCTTATGAGCGTTTTGTACATGGCACATTTGGTGCGGGTATATTTCATGGCTAACATTTTTAGCAGCCGTCAGCAAGGATCAAGGTATACGAACTCGTCGACAACCTCGAACGTATCCCAGTCAATCGTAACCCTGCTACCTAGACAAGCCCTGTCGCGCTCGGCCCACCCACTAGCATATACTTTTTCTTAGTCGCACTCGTTGCCTGTGCTCTCAGCACCATTCAGGTGATCGTCGAAGTGCTGCTTCCACCTTTCGATCGCCTCACGCTCGTCCGTCAAGATGCCCCCATCCATATCCCTGCACATCACGGCTCGTGGCACGAAACTGTTGAGGGATGCGTAGAGCTTCTGATAGAACTTACGGGTTTCTTGAGACCGTCACAGCTGTTCCATCTACTTGCATTCCGTCTCCTCCATGCGGCGTTTTTTCTCCCGAAAGAGGGTTGCCGTTTCCGTTGCCCTGTACCGCACTCTGTTCTGTCGAGTACCGGCCACAAGCACACGGTTTCTGGCGACATTCTTCAGGTCTGTCACTCTCTTGCACTCTTCATCGAACAAGTCGTTACGTTTTCGCCGTTGACCAGTGTCAATTACTTCCCGTGCCATTGTTGTCAGCTTCGTGAACAGGGTCCCATAGGCTCTTGACATCTCCAGAAACGCTGACTCTTCCCAACTGCTCGTTTAGCTGCTGGCGGTACTGTGCAGCGACCTCATCAGACGCCAAGCGTTGGATATTGAATCGTTCTGTACGTTTTGAAATTCGTGACGCTGGATTACCGAGTCGATATTGGGGCCTTGGAAGGTCATGACATCTGATAAATGTGTGATAAATGCCCTTCAATCAGCGTGGTCTATTTGGGAGAAAGCATCGCCACCCTGGTCACCAGGTTTGTATGCGAATATTCTTGCGTGCGAATTAGGTATTGCTGATTGCCATCCCTCTGACAGTAGCGAAGGTCACAAGCCGCAAGCAATTATCATTGGTAACGGAATGGAGGCTTTTCGTTCCTTCTATCCTATTCTAATGTCCTTTGTGTTTCCTCCTTGATCTTTTCAGGTATTCAACCATGTGCTCTGAAGAGATTCTCTCTGATAATTCCTACGGGAATGTCTTCGTGACTTATGTTCGTATTTTGCAGTGCTTTCTTCAAGAACTCATTTACCTGTTATCACTGAGTTCGTCCTGAGGTTCCCACGGAAAATCAAACTTTCTGATCTCACCAGAAAATTTCTAGAAGAATCTCTATCGAATTGCTTAAAAAATCTCTTGAAGAATTCCGCCTGAGAATGCATTAAAAATTATTTTTATCATTTCTCCTGGAAGGTCCTCTGGGTGCTTATTACATATACATTGCATTTGTTAGTTTAAAGTATCCACCTGTGTTCATTAATAATTTGTTTCGGATCGTCAGGAATTTATAGAGATCCCTTCAAAAAATAGTTCAAAATCCCCAAGGACTCTCAACAAAAATGTCTTCAAAATCACCAAGCAAGGATTCATTCCACGATTTCTTCAGAGTGCTCACCAACAGTTATTTTGACTTTGCTTTTGAAGTTCTTTCTAAAATTTCTCTACAGGATTGTTTGAAAAAATCGCAGCAAAAATTATTCAGACTTTCTGCAAAAAAATAAATGACTCTTCCAGGGGTTACTTTAAGGTTTCCTCGTAATATTCCACAAGAATTTCATGAGCAATTAAAAAGAATTTAATTGAGAAAATGTTATTCATGATTTCAAAGAGATGTTCTCCACACATCTATCCCTATTTTTTCCCGAATGTTTTTTTTTTTTGCATTTATCTATAATCTAGGAGCAACGTTTCGAATTCTTTCAAAACCCTTTCTAAATTTTTTTATTTTTTTTTTTCAAAAATGCCTAATTAAGAAATGTTTAAGGTGAAGATAAATCGATGCCAAACCTCAAATTTTCAAGAGCATAAATCTAGAGAACCAGATAAACGTTTGTGCAGAAAATTTAACTCACTGATCACTCGCTGGTGGTGATCAATCGATAAAATTTTCAGCGTGAACGGTTGACTGGTTCTCTAGATTTGTGCTTTTGAAAACATGAGGTTTGGCTTCGGTTCATCTTCACCTTAAAGAATTCCAACATTCCTATAAAGTTTGCTAGTGGAAAACGATTTAAAAACTTTTACGCAAAAATACTCAAAGATTTTCCGAGTGATTTGTTCAGGGATTTCTTAGAAAATTATATTATTGGTTTCCTAAGATTCTTCCGAAAAACTTACCAAAGATTCACCTGAACATTTTCCAGATTTTTTTTTCTTTTTTGAACCGCACTAACGATTCTCTTGGGATTTTTTTTAAAGAAATTTCTCACCAGATTTACTAATATTTTGCAATTAATTCCTGAACTTCCCAAAAAAAATCTCCAGAAGATCCATCAAGTATTATTTCAGGTTCTAGAAATAGCCCCAATAACATTTAAAAATGTATCCACTCTCTTTTTTTTTTGCTTAGCTTGGACTGACTACACATATCAATGGTTGCTATTCCGTGATTGATCGAAGTCAGTGAAGATGCACAAAGAATCAACTAGAAGTTTGGCTGGGACAGTGAATCAAATTATCATCAAAATAAACGAAAAACAAACAACAAAGCAAGCTCGCTCACAACCGTTTATCGAAACTGTTGCGGATAAGGACACAATCAAAAGCAAAATTGTCATGACAATCACAGAGCGCAACATTGTTGCAACCTTTTCAACTCGCGATTAATCAGTTATTTTAAACACAAAACCAAATTTGTTTTATGGATGCTGTTTGATACTGTGTCATTGTTTACCAACACAGAGAAAGTTCTCGAAAATTGCAACGCGAAGCCCAGAAAATCGCGCCGCACGTGGTGATCGATCTTTGTCATATTCTGTTCAAGTGATGATAAACGGATGTTGCCGAATCAAATTGTTGCAACAAGAATATAAGATGACAATGTCTTTGTTTCTGCGTGTTGGGTGACAAATGATTCACTGGGCTGGGATGGACCTTAATCTTCTTCAGTGTGCATAATCCAGTCCCTCTATTTATGCAGGGTCAATAATGGCGGCCACGTCCTTGTAGTCAGGTGGGATTAGGGAAAGAAATGTTAGTGTGTAACCTTTTCTATTTGGAGACCATGTTTGCCACTGCATCTCCACAAAGGATACTAGGAGGGATGTTTGTTAGTAGAAAAGATCGTTAGGTCACAGGATTCGCTTCAACCATGATAAACAATTATTTGTGCCTTTAAATATTTTCAATTATGATGAAAAATTTCGAAGTAGAAGAAAATAATGTCGACATATGAAGTGGCGAACCACTCAAAGATTGTTGAACAAATAGCTAAACGCACAGCTGTCAGCACAAAAGCATGTAGTTTCATATTTACCTCATATGAAAAAAAAAATAACTCGACTGGCTGGACCATCACAGAACACTCTTATCCTCACACTCACAGTGCAAACCATTCAAAGTTTGTTGAATGCAGTAAAAAAATACAAATCTCCTAGTGTCGTTATTATTTAAATACAAAAACAGAGATAAAAGGATAGATGTGTCTTGAAAAAATATGTTAAACATGAATAGTTTAAAAATAAGAGTTTATGCTGACACTCACTGCGACTAACCATTCATAGTTTGTTGAAAAATCACATCTATGTCTCACCGCTGAACGACTAAATGTGGAGTCATACAAATTTTACAGATTTGATATAAAATCATGAAACGAGCTCACCAATTGATCCTTCATCCTTGACTGGGTAGCCACCATCCACTTTCGCTTCACTTAACGCTACAATCTGGCGACGCAACGGAAAAACTCATGCTTGCTCGGGCTCTTCAAACTTCACTGCTCGGCAAACGCGAAAACCGAGAAAATAAAACAAAACTGGCGACGCAGCGAAATAAAAACTCATGCTTGCTCTGGCTCTTCGAACCGCACTAAGTAGCCACTCTCGTTTTTGTTTTGGTTCAACAACTACTCCAGGAATATCTTAATATTTTTAAGGGATTTGCTTTACAAATTCCTTTTCGAATTACTCCATATCAGAATTTTAAAGACACACATACAAAAAAGGTTTGAAAGAACTTTGTTGATAGTTTTTTGAGTAATTGCAGCCTACATATAATTTGGAAAAAAAATACTAAATTCCAGTCGTAAAATTCAAGAATTAAACCACAGAAAATGATAGGTGTTAAAATGAATCAAATTTATACTGAATGTATTTGTACCTAAAATCTTAGAGATTTATTTATTTATTTATTTGTATAATTCAACTGGCAATTTGTCTTATTGAATATCTTAAAACTATCTTGACCGACAAACAAACAGAAATCGTATTAGCAAAACATAACATATTCAAATAAAACATATTCACTGCACAACTCAACACAATAAATATCACACGCATTCTAATCTTTCAACATCATCTAATTTCAAAACTTTTAACATCAAACAAACTCGAGACTATAAACTAGAAAGATGTAATGTCTACAATTACGGACGCCAAGTTTCATTGTGACTATTAATAAATTCCCTGAATTTAATTTTCACAGGCCACGTCGATGAATTAAGCGCATTAGTTTTCCATTTCTTACTCAAAGCAACTTTAAAAGAAACAAAGTCGAGCGCCCTAGTATTGTTCCAATTTTTCGTTAATTTAGTAACATCCAATCGTTCGGGTTCAGATACACCAAGATAGCGGGAAACCATACTACGAACGTCCCATTCGGTGGCACATGGATCGATGTTCGATAGAAATAAAGAGAAATTATCTTCGTTCGTTGTAGCTCGAACATGCTGTAGATTCTCTTCATCGGTTAGTTCGGCAACACATCCATTTGTTCCATTGCAGAGTGTAGGTAACGAATTTGGAGTGCTGTGCAGAAGTTCAGCATCATCCGTGGTCGAGGTCGTGGATACAAGTTTCGAAAGAGTAGCTAGAATGTCAGTCACTGTGTTTTTGAGCTCCTGAACTTCATTCTCAATCGTTTTCGTGTTCTTCACATCGTTATCAGCATAAGGCCGTATACTATCTCTCATCTTTCGGAACTTATCCATGTACGCATCACACATCCACAAGATATTCTGCGAGCATGTGAGAACATCTAAATCTTCTTCTTTTAATCCAACGCATTTGATATGGAAGAGACCAGCACAATCCCCTTCGCATACTGTAAACAAATCCACATGCGCATCCACACATCGAGAGCATTTTTTGCAATCTCTGTTTTCCTCCATTGCTGATCGAGAATGGCTTTTCTTGTCGTATATCACTTCGAAGTTAAATTTGATTTGCAGAATTTTCTCAGCACTTACGCCAACTTCACAAGGAGCAAAAAAAACGAGTGATCAAACTTGCTTTAGTTACAGTCGGCACACAAATTTTTATAGTCAACGAAAGGCAAACAAATTAAATACAGCACAGAACAAAATTCGAAACGACTTAACCGTAATCAACAATGCATAATATTTTGAATGAACTACGAAGTTTCATAATACTATGGTGAACATATTGATGTAGAACCCATTTTTTCCTACCTCTAGAAATTCCAAACAAACTTTTATGAAGGGTCTTTTATCGACTATTTTGTAGTACTGTAGAAGTTTAACGCGAAAATGTAAGATTTTAATGAATTTAAATCTTAGTGGAAACTTTTGCATTAGGGGATTTTTGTTTTTTTTTATTAGCCATTCGCTTAATGTTGCCACCGATACCATCACAAGGACCTTACATTTCAAAAATTTCAGCGATTGAAGCTTATGAAATTACCTTCTTAAAAATATATTTTTGAAAGTTTTCCACTAATGGTTTTTCCGGCTTTTCTTTACGAATTTTCTCAACGGTGGAAAATTTTGTGGAAAACTTTTTCCAGTTAATATTTTTTTTTTATTCCTGAGAAAATTTACTTTCATTTTCATAAAAAAAACTTTGTTTCTACGATGCTTCGTTCTTGAGTTATGATTTTTCAAAGTAAGTTGTGTCAGAGGAAAACGAAAAAATTCCAACTGAGTTTTCCGGGAAAATAAGCGACCCTGAATTTTTCTCATTTTTTTTTTTATTTATATATTGATGAGCCCTGCCTGTGGAAAAAGTTTCATGAAAATCTGAGACCCTTAGGCCCACTTTGTACGGAAATAAAAAAAAATCCCCATTTCTTTGAAAATTTGTTGAGGAATTTCTTATGGGCTTTTAGGAATCAGGAATAAAACGTTTGAGAAATTTGCATTTTTTAAAACTCCTATAGTTTCTTTTTTTTAGATCCTCTAAAATGTTGCTTTTTGAGGTATGGAAAGATTTTTGTACGAAGTTCCTTAAAGCGTCATGCGAAGGAAGGAGAAAACAACACAATGTTGAAGCAGGTAGAACAATAGATATACAGTAAAAGATAAGTTATAATCTTTTCTCTAGGGCAGCGGTCTTCAGATCGTGCTCTGCGGAGCACTTGGTGCTCCGCGAATCCTTGGCAGGTGCTCCGCAACCATTTAAAAATGTGTATGAATGCCTTGAAATATTTCAACTTTTTATTTTAAATGTGAGAAAAACAATCGATCAAACTGTAACTTTTATTGATGAGTAACTTTTTAGTTGTAACCAAATGATCTAATATGTACATAAGAACACTGTAGATCTATGTTCTGGAAAATTTATAGGTACTTTTTATTTACTCTTACCTTATCAAGTATATGACGTTATGGTGCATGACGAAACACGGTGCTAAAATGTTGACATTATCGAACCTTCATATACCTTGCGCACTTCCACGAACACGTTCATTACTTGGGCTTAGATTTTGTATTTAGAATGTTAAAAATATTCTACCGTCAAAGATTTTCATACATTTTGCATAGGACAATTATTTTTCTTTTATTAAACTTCATAAACAACAACCCTAAAAGTTGAAGAAATCCAAACTACCCCAACAGAATATTTTGAAACTTTCACTATGGGAAAGTATTGTTGGGATACTTATCCTCATCGACAAAAATCTGAGGTTCAGTAAACCTGGGAGACATTAATCGGAATGACCTTCCTCGCAAAAAGTTCGAATCAATACATTTTTTTGAAAAATTTTCAATGTATGATTAAAGTTTCTCTTTTCTATATTAATATGTTTACAAAGTTCAAATTTTTTGCTAAAAATTAGTTTCCTGCATGCATAAATATGCCAACTTTTCGAAACAATTATCTCCTTAGTTATGGATTACACTACCAAAAAAATCATACTTCATATGAGTTCTGCAAATGATATAAGCGAGGATGTGCTGTTCTACTCAAACCAGCATCGCTGAAGACGATTCAGTTGTCGTTATTTTCATAAGCATGTTCAATTAACGATTTGCTTTAAATAATTCCGAATCTTCGAATAAAATTGCCTATTTTCTGCCGTTTGAACGAAATTTTGACACCGTGAAACAAAATTAGGAAATTTTTACGAGTTTTATCAAGATTATGAATATTTACGTGAGTGTTGAACTTGTGATTATTCCATTAAAAACCATTAATAAACGCTTTAAAAAAGAAATATTTTGCTGCAGAAAATTGCTCAGACTGTTTTTAGACCGAACATAAAATCAATAGTCTAATAAAAAAATTTCTAATAAAAGCAATTCTGTTGTTTCCAGGTCAGAGCTTTGAAAATGTTGACGAAAACTCAAATTTAGTTTCATTTAGCTGCCTTATTGTCACAGTTTGAGTCTGTAATAAAATAGCTTGCTCAATCAAATGAAAAGCATCTTATTGAATTAGAGTTAAATTAAAATTATTGAAAAATTTATCAACATGAATCTTACATCAACCACAGTTAAACAGACATAACATTTAGAAGAATTAAAACTAAAATCCATCTCTCAATTCACACTATCATCATCCGGTAAACAGGTTGCACGTATACTGTTTTTTTTTACAACGAGACCTGCAGATGGCACTAATCAAAGACAAAGGAAAACGATGCACACGCCTCTGGTTGTGAGGTTTGTAACAATGTGAATTTAAAATAATCGTTAAATGACTTGTTAATGGAAATTTCGTCAGTGTTACGTCTGTTTGTTTGTGCTTCAATGTTTTCATAGAAAATATGGGATCAATTTGAGCTTGTAAAAATATGCGATTTCAAAAGGAGTGGTAATCAAGAACAAGTGCTCCGCGCAACAATTTTAATTCAAAAAGTACACCGTGAGTCAAATGAGCAGAAAACCCCTGCTCTAGAGATAAATTACAAGATAGTTAAAAAATCTCTAATGAATTAACAAATAAAACAAATTTCTCAAGAATGTTCATCAGAATCTTCTTCAGAAATTATCCCTGAAAACTATGCTTCCTTGCCTTCTGGTTTTCTAGAATTCTGCCAGAAAGCCTGTAGAAATTCCGCCCACGAATCGCACAAAAATTCAAACCAAGAACTGAATAGCTGCCGATCCGAATATGAACCGACTTTCCAAACATTGTCCTTTATTCGTTACCGGGTCTGTTTGCTACTTTTGCCTTTCTTGGTTGGTTAAGAGTCATCGATAGGCTACCTAAATATACCTACCAACCTAGGTTGTGCTATCTTCATCGTCTCAGAGGAGCTGCCTCCTTAGTACTGGCACCCCGAGCAAAGTTGAATAGCAAAATGATAATAAATCTTGTTACCTGGTTATCATCATTTGATAACTGATTTTGTTATCATCTTGGCTGAATTAACAGCCAACATAACAAAAATGAGAACTCATTTTTTTTTGTCGAATAACAAAGTACCGTAATCCGGGGTAACATTGATCATTGTTTTTAGTTTTTCTTAAATTTTTCTTTTCACAATACAAATGTTACAAGTTTCATATTTTTAAAACAAGCACTGGCACCCACCGCTCCTAGCTATGTACTTTATTTTGTTTTTCGAGAGATTTAAACATGTTTAAATAAATGTTTTAAGTGATTTTTTGATTCAGCTGATATGGGGTAACATTGATCACCCAAGTAAACAACGTTCGCTAATATTGGAAATGTCGTTACTAAAATCAGGGCCCCTGAAGCCGAATATGAAGACCAAACTCTTACAAGTCATTTACTTTTTGAGTTATTTCAAAATTAAAAACACCTTGAACCGCGTAATACGCCTAAAAGTAGGCAATTTCCTCAGGAAATTCTACATTCGTAATAGTATTTAGTTAATGTTGCCTAAATGAATAAACATATGAAAGATTTGACAACGGAATCGTTTTCGGCGATGCCATTTTTAGTAACACCCGCATTTTCCTTGATTACATCGTCTGCAGAACTCATGTGAGACATGAATTTTCGGTAGTGTCAGTGAAAATGATAGAAATCATTGTTTCAAAAAGTTGACAAATTTGCGCATGAACTAAACGCAATTTTGGCAAAAACCTTAATTATCATTAGCTTATGAATATACGAAAGAGAGGCACCATTCATGGTTCGAAAATGCTTCATCAATAAATCTTTATTTGAACGTTTAACAAGATGAGTCATCCCGATCAATGTTACCCCGCTGAGCAATGTTACCCCGGATTACGGTAAAAGTAAATTATGTTATCACTGAGTTCAAGTTGATAACTAAATATACAACATCATATTTTTTTGAATTTTATGGTCATAAATCACGGAAAAAATGAGAAATGAGTGTTTTGGATTAAACTTACGCTTCAAATAATTTTACGAAATTGTGTATGACGAAAAGTCATCTTTGTTTATCAACACACACTTTGTGTTATGGGAAAGATGTGTGGTAACATATTTTGTTATCAACATGTTATTAATAATGTCTGTCACGGATACAATGATAACCAATTTTGTTATCATTCAGTTATCATTGATAACAGAATATCAAATTGATAACAGAATATCAAATTGATAACACTGATAATGAAAGTTGTTATCATTTTGATATCATCCAGTTATCCGCCTTTGCCATATTCATGAAATCCGTAAAGGTCCGTAAATCAAAGTGTCAAAATTGAGAAAACGCGGCAGATAGACTCAAAAGAATGAATTGAGCTTCAGGATAAATCCAACATATTACTATACAAGACAGTCCACCTTATGAAGCAAATAACATACGTCTCCTGATTTAATCGATCCAGTAGATATACCCAGCAATTCATAAAAGTGGTTCTAAACTTTTATTCTCACTTCCACCGGGAGTGCTGCTTCATTCATATCTCTTTCCGGAAGCGTTCCGTTCGATTATGGAAGGAAAACATATTGGAAAAATACTTCCGGTGACATAAATTCTACACGACCATCCCAGTAACAGACACGGAGTCAAGAGCATTTCGCCCAGTCGCAAAAACGTGCTTTCGCCCTTAGAGGGCCTTTCGGAAAATCGGAACAAACAGGCGAGCAAACGAACGAACGACGGACGACGACGTTTCGAAGCTGTCAAGAATTTACACCGGGAATCACATTCATCGTTCTATTGGATTTTTCCCCGGATGGCTTTCGGTAGGAGATATTACTACTGTCCCGAAAAAAGAGATGAAGAAAATACTATTTACTAATTGCAAAAAGCTCTAAAGTTTTTAATTTGCATATTTTCCTGCGAATGTAAAAATGCCAAGATTATACTCAATTTTCAACCTGAAAAAGTCCTACCCAAGCTTCCAGCTATCGTCCAATAAGCAAAAATTCTGAACTGCTAGCTACGGCAAATGAAATGTAATAGGGTGATGTGCTAGTATCCATCGTATCAAGCATTGATCAGTGAGAACTGCAATTTTCCTAGTATTGCAGTTAATGATGCTGATACAAACCGATGCCAAACAATTCTTTCTCAAAACGGCGTTAGCATTATACAATAACATTTTGATAAATCTTGATCTCTTTTTGGAAATAATGCAAAGAAAATGCATCTTACCGTATTCTCAATCCGTCGTATCGTTTTCAACTCCGTCGCAATCAGTTTCCAGATTCGTCTCACAACTTACGGCTCACTGTGTGTATTGAGTGGTTAAAACACAACATATCAACGCTATAATAAAATGATTTACTAGAATATATAGATCTACGGGCATCTCCCTCCATTCCTTCAGCATGATAGAATATTCTAATTTCCTTTAAAATTAATTGTTCGTCATCAAAATTCAGCCCGAACATATGAACACAATTCCTTTTGACCGTACAATTATGGCATTTGCTTACAGTACAGCGAAAACAACACAATCAAAGGAACCGTATTTTTACGTCGAGCGTCGCGCACACATTGATGCACACAAGCTTTTTTTCTCAGAACGACGGATTGAACTTTGTTTACATTCTCAATTATACGCGGCGGTTGAGGAAATTTCGTAAAATTTGATGATTTATTGAAGTTTTACGGCGTGTGATTGGAATAAAATCCTTCAGTGAAGAAGTACGAAGGTTTTCCATAGTGAAAATAAGTGCCCGGCGAAGTAAGTCACCCACGGGGGCGGGAAGAAACTTGTGTTGGAAAGTGGTGTGGCTCAGTCGATCGCTAAGCATTTCTCTCAAATCGTGTTCGTCCATGCGATTTCGGTGAAAAAGTTCATGATAGTGTTACATGAAATGAATGTAATGTTCGAAATAAACCCACGGTTGGTCACATTCTGGAATCTCCCCTCGATCGGATTGCATCGAAAGCACATCCACCAACATGAGCGCCGCAGAGAAAAGTCAGTAAAAATCTTGCTGCGCTCGAACCAGTAGTGGATGCATCCGTACGTGATGCATCGCCTTCGCCTCTTTCCCATTCACAAGGAAAAACGTCAGAACAGACTTCGTTTCCAGTTTAGTTCCCTCCTCCAGGCAAGTCTTGTCTAGAAGTTCGTCCGATGATGCATCTTAATCTTGAGCTGGAGGTGCAGAGTTTTCACGACTCTTGCGATCGCAATGCAGTAACTGGACCAACCAAGCAGTGCTCCGAAACCATCCGGACGGATTGGATTTATGAGTTTTCTCTAGTTTTATGGTGGTCGATAGGTTTTATGGGGGAAAATTTTTCACTGAGGAAAATAATCGCGTGCCGCTCTGGAAACTGTTCTATGTTTTATGGGTCAAGATGTTTTACTAGTTGGAATGTTATGTTTACTGTAATCGAGTTCTCTATACTAACGATCATTTCTCTTTTCTCCGTTTCTTTCAGGTTGGTACTCAACGCTAGAAGGAAGATTTAACGATAGTAGGTATAAAATTGGTGATTGATGTTTGAATGGAATCATCTCTCACCTGTCTCCTGTAAAATGCTGCCGTTGGCAAACTCTTTCAATAAGTCAATGATTAACTTAACGAGTTACGACTTCGAGATTCTTATACGAAAAGGATTTATATTTGATCCTATAATTCTGGTACTCGGTCTAGCCGGACGTGAATATTTCATGGACCGTAACACCAACCAAAGGTAACTCCCAGATCCTTACCTTATCTCACTAATCTTATATCCTTTCCATGAGAATTGTGAAGATGCAGAGGTATTCACGGTCTCTAGTGACAGTGGTTGCATAACTAACAATCCTTAATCCCGGATGACCGTAATGACGTGACCGATACCGTTAGTGACTTTCAAATTTTGTGCTCATTCAGAATGGTTAACAAATCCTTAGCCCTTTTTGAATGAACTTCGGGTTAAAGTCCCCTCAAACAACAACAACAACAACATTAGCCTTTTTCCATAAATCTCAAAGAAATTTCGATATGTAGCCTAGTCATATCGAATTCTTCCATCGTGCGCCAAAGTATCAGACTCAGAACTTACATTACGGATTCCTGTAAAAATCTCAACAGCTGAACAGTTCGGTGAAATAAATTAACGGAGTACGGTAAATTTTTACAGTATTCGGTGAAAAATCACCGGAATCCGTAAAATTTCGACGGAATTACGGTGTTTTATTTCACCGAACTGTTCAGCTGTTGAGATTACGGTGAAATTCACCGTAATAGCTTAGTGTGTACTATATCCAACTTTGAACAAATCATGATTAACAAGTCATAAAAATTATAAATCGATTAGATCATGATCCTCAACCACAAACCTAGAGTCTTAAGGACTGTTCATTTTATAAAGTGAACACATTTCTTATGCTATATCTTTTTTATTTATTGATTAAATCGTAATCGGTTTTCTGTACATCGTTCAACTATAACTCTACAATGTTATAAAAATGTAAAAAAAAATCAAAATACTTTCGATTGAAGAACAAAATAGTTTTTTTCCAAAAACTCCTCAGAAAAGCTGTTCGTCAAAGTAAAGCATTATTTTTCGCATATAAAAACTCCCCATTTTTAATAAAAAAAAATGTATGTTTGTCTCCATCACTATTCTACTAAAGATAGAGCTTAAGATAAATAAATAATTCCACCATTTTCTGACACTATGTCCTTCTGGCGGTTTATCCTTTAGGGGTCATGTAAAAATTACGTCATGCTCCGAGGGGGGGGAATCAAGCCAAGCGTGGCAAGTCTTACAAAAAGAGCGGAATTCTCATATAAAAAACTTGACAAAGGGTGGGGGGGAGGTGGTCATAAAAGTTGAAATTTAGCGTGACATAATTTGTGTACCATCTCTTATGGCCAAATTTGCTGAAATATCATCCTTACTCCCAGCAATAAAAGTAAAGTGAAATGCATGTTAAAAATGGGTTTAGATTACACTGCGGAACACGTTTTTGTCTCCAGCATCAAAATACCTCTATTTACTTAATTAAGGGTTGCTGAATCTATTGCTCTTTACAGAAATATCACAGCACGTCTAGTTTTTTAGATATTGGTTGTTGAAAATGCAAAAATTGACTATTTCAGCCAACTTGCATGCAAGTTTGCCAGCTTGTAAGGCAATTTATTTGTTTAATTTGCCACATAATTCAAACTTTATGTATATAACAATACTTATCATCAAAGTTTATAATATTATTGAAGCGGAAAAGTTATTTTTTGATGGTTTAGAAAAGTATTGTATTTTGCCATATAAGAGAAACGAAAAATTTTGTATGGAGACTGCAAGCATGTTGAAAACGATCGGTTTAATCCAAATTTTATCGTGTAATTTCTACCAAAATATATCTAAAACGAAAGTTTAAGTCCTCTTTTGCATGCTTGGTGGATAAGATCACAAAAAAGTTTGATGAAATATACTTCAAATTTCAGGTAAACATCAATAAAACCAATGTTTTATACAACTTTGACGATCTGTAGCTAAAAATTGTGACGTGATGGGAAATTTTTGAGAACGGCATCAGATTCAGCAACCCCAAATCCACTAGAGACACATAATTTGATCCTTGAGACACGCAAAAATGTCATTTTTGTTGCGCTGTGTTACCAAAGAAACTATATTTGTATAAAAGAGAGCTAAATCGTGATTTTTAACCTGAGATTAATTTTACTTCCTATGGTCGTTTTATGAAAAGATCTCGTCCTTTTAAAATCATATACATATTCATCGATCTACAGCAAATTGTAAGCGTTTTTCTTCAAATATTTTGATAGGTGCTCTCAAAATAACACATTATGAAAATAATGCATGGTAAATAATTTCGATTTCATGACCTTAGTGTTCCCAAATTTGATGATTGTCCTTGTGCTTAAAGAGGTCCAGTGAATATAAAGCATTTGTTTTTCTATTGTGCTTAAAACAGGTTATTTTTATATTAACACGTTATTAGTACTTCCGTCGGAACGTTTTTCAAACCTAAAAATTCTACTCATAGCAGTTCCCTTTAACTTTCAAATATTTTTTCCCAAAAAATGGTCGAAAACGATTTTATGCTTCTGGAAAATTGTTGCTCCAAAAATAACTTAATATTTTTCAGCAGGATTCTGATAGGCAGTGCTTTCGAAAACATGCCTTTTCAGGAAATAAAAAAATATAAATTGACGAATTTTACAGCCAATTTCTAATAACACAGCGTAACAAAAATGACATTTTTGCGTGTCCCAAGGATTAAATTATGTGTTTCTAGGAGATTTGGGGTCGCTGAATTTAGATTCAATCGATTTTTTTCAACAAATTGCAGTTTCCATACAAAATTCTTCGTTTCTCTTATTTGGCACAATGCAATACTTTCCTGAACCACCAAAAAATAACATGAGCTTCCAAAATATTATGAACTTTATTGATAAGTGTTTTTATACACATAAAGTTTGAATTCTGTGGCAAATAAATTTCCATACAAACTAGCAAAGGTCATAAAGTACTTTCTGCACCCAATATTGCAAGTATAGACGTGTTTAGTCTAATTATAATGAATAAAAAAATTTAGGCTGACAAAATCGGGAAAAAAGGATGCTTAAATCGGGGGTAGACAAAATCAGGTCATTACTGTTCAACTTAAGCATGATTCATCATAAGCGTAACATCCAGAGTGACAACACTAAACGATGAGTTTTGCTTCAACTGATTCGTAACGATAGCTCATAACTCAACACATCACATTCGTAGTGACTCTCTCTCAATCAAAATCTTGATTGGAATTTCGCTATTGTATTGTATATCTTTTTTCTAAATTTTCTGTTTTAAAATTAAGGCATTTGGTTCATGATTCCGAGTAATCAAAAACAAAACCATAACGCCTGTGCTGCGTTATGCTGCAATCTGAATCACGATCTTATGCGTCCAAATCATTGTGTATTTTCATGAGATGCAAACACACTCGAATCATGGTATCATGGGCAGGCATTGCAGAATCCATTTTCATTTGATGAAGCATGGCTGAAGCAAGCGAAAAAAAATCCATCTATATGGGTTCATGATCGGCAATATTTCGCATGTTGTAACAAGATTGATCAAAAACCACTACAAACGAGAGCCCCAATCCGATTTTCTCTCTTATTTACCGTTGAGGGCAAGTGTTTTATTTTACTGACAATCCTCGAACGTCCTTTAACAATTGTGTCCCACAGGTTTGGAGGTTAAGGCGGGTTTTATCATGCACTGCTATCCCCTCGATCAAATCAGAGCTGTAGCAGAAGATGATAAACAGAATCTCGTGATGTATTGCGGGTCATGATTGTAACAGAGAGCGATAAGTGAGAGATATTCTCATTTTTTTTTAATTTATTCTGATTTCTACCCGTGTACCGGTTCCTAAAGGTATAGCGAAATACCTCCAGAATCAGTTGGCTTACATAAAAAAAATTTAAGCTGTTTTTAAAATAGTAAGACTTTTTCAGTAACATATCTAGAATTTGTTTAAATGGAAATGAGAGCTACAAAAAATGCTTCTTACAACTTTTTTAATAATGCTTCGGATAATTGCTACCAGGTATTAGAAATGAGCATGATTTTTGAAAGCTTTTCACAAATTTCTGGCTGAACTTTTGTTGAAGTAACGTACGTATTTTTTTCAGAAGTTTTAGTTAAAATTCATACCATGGTATTTTGTAAACGTTTTGGTCAGTAGCCGATATTGTATACTTTGGATATTGATTAAATATTTTATCTGCTTTTTCTTCTTCTTTCTGTCATTACTTCCAACCTGCACAGAGCATGCTACTCAGCGTAGTGTTTACACGAGCACTTCCACAGTAATTAAATGAGAGCTTTCTATACCAATTGAGCATTTTTACATGTGTATATCGTGTGGCATGTATGAAGATACCTCATGCTCTGAACAGTCAAGCAAATTTCCAACCCGAAACGATTGTCGGACAGTGAGATTCGAAACCACCACCCTCAGCTTGAAAATGGTTTGTAAAGATAAGTAGGTTTATGCTTATGGGATAGATGTTTTAAAAGAAAATTATTTCCATGGATTTTTCGTATCAAAAGAACAGATATAATAATATACAGCAAATGGTGATATTTTTTGGAAAACTGTGTTTCCAAGCATTATTTCAATTGACAGTGACATTAAAATTATTCATTTCTGTCTTCTGGGAGGGCCGCCATGTCCTCGGTAAACTCTTTCGACAGCAGCCGCAGAAGCTTTCAATCAATCTCCATGATGGATATGGACTGCCGCTTGAAATTATTATTCACCAACGATGGCAGCCGTTGACAATCGCTTGATTGAAGGAAACATCTGAATGTGGCGGTGTCTGCGAATGTGTGTCATGGGAAATCTCTCTTGTGTCACTTCCAGATTCAATAGTATGAATCGCTAATTTTACGCTACTCTTTCGATTTTAGTTACGGTAAAAATAAAATTAATGTTTCATATGAATTCATTGACACGTTCTACTTTTGAAAATTTCGATGTAGATTCTTTTACAGCAAAGGCACCATTTGTCACACAGTAGCCCGCTCTGCACGTAGCTACTGTTCCTTCCTAGTTAGTGTGAAGAATACATCTAGTTTATGACTATTCACTAGGGTGCGGCGTATTTTTCGAAAGTTCTCCAATTCGAAAGTTTGTATGCTCTTCTGAATTCCAACCTCATGAAAATGAAAAACCTCAACATTTGAGCCGAAAATATTTTGATTTTTTGAGCCGAAAATTTTCCACAATATAAAAATTTGTTTGATCATAACTTCATTAACGCTCAAACAACTTCAAATCTTTTTACACGCGTTTGAATATAATTTGATTATTTTTAAACAGTATGAATAAAACATATGAATGCATAATTGTGGAATAAAGTCATATTACAAAAACTACTCAAAAACAAGAAATTTTATAGAAAAATTCCATAGTTTTCAAGTTTTTGCTAGTTGAACTGATTGCTGAACCTTTGCAAAGATCTCTCTGAATAAAATTTTGACTCTAACTTTGAGGTTTGTCTTTCTATGTGGTTTGAATTCAGAAGAGCACACGAACTACTGATTTTGAGAACTGTCGAAAAAGTAAGCCGCACCCTACTACCCACTCGTTTTCCCAGTCACTGAGCCGATGTAATCCTTATGGCACAATTTATCTCACGATTTTCTACGGTTCGTTCCCAATGACATGCATACAATCCATCGGTCTAGTACCGGATTGGGATACGCGCGTCACGTGCATATATAGAGCGCCATCACTTCGCAGCTTGGGTCGCACTTGCTCGCTTTATTGCTGATGTGTTTCGACTTTAGAGCAGCTGACTCACCAGGTTGGGTGTTCCAGTATTCACCGCCCCAAAGCAAACTATTTTTTAAATCAATAAAAGACTTTTGAATACAATAAATATGTTGATGATAAGAAAGCTGGGGTGCAACTATTGTAACAGTTGTCCCAGTATTCGCCATAACATTTGAAAGTTATTCAATAAATTCAATAAACAATGTTATCAGGAACAGTGAATACTGGCGATATAGCAAACATCGGTGCATCTACCCTACTCCAATCCAGCAATGTATGAATCGAACGGAATCGACAGACGAATTACACCAGCTGTGGCAGATGACCTAATCCCTTCGTTCGGAAGCTGATGACTACCGTTTCCAAACGGGGCAACGAAGATGTCGACGACGACGACGACGATGGTTGTTCTCCAAATATTTGGGTCAGCCAATAATGATGATGGTGTCATAAAAATTAACACCCGCTCTCAATGTGGTCTCTGTTCATAATAGTATCTCTCCAGCGTGGTATCCAGATTTATCGGGTTTATGGCTCGACAGTTGCATTTGGCAGCTAGACAAGTCACAATCGGAATCGTATCGGAAGAAATGGACTGCTGGAATGTGTAGGATGGTTCCATCCCTTCAAATTATTACGATTATTGGAAGGAAGGAAAACCACGAATCTGTGTCAAAATAAGCCGCCCATATGTGAGACACGTGTCGTCATCCGTAAAAAAAAAACTGTAAAACGACACCACTACACATTTCCGCCACCATTCCACGTGCTCTAGGACAATACGTTTTCGGAAAATTAACACACCCAAGACTGTGGATGTTATCGCGAAAGTATCAAAGAAACCCCTAACAGGCAACATAAGGCACTATGATAACAAAACGGTAACCTTCGTAGAAGCGGTAGCCAGAGAACCGGGACACATGTGGTTTTCACCACCAAAATACTTATGGCCGCCAAACGATGGACGAACAGCGGTTACATAAGTGTTCACCAAAGAAAAACAGGCCGGAAGAAAGTGAATTTACGACTGCGAATAGCCGTAAAAGTTGACTGAGGCGCCACATGAACGCGGATATTTCATCTGCGAAATGCATGCATTGCACGCGACCGAGTTTCGCGAGAACTGTGTCAGAATTGTGTTCGGTGCAGGGAGAATGAGACCGTTGAACGGTACTGGCTTTCGATGTGATTTTCTGTTTTGAAATTTAACGTTCTGTATGAAAAGATATCGAAAGATTTATCATCAGTTCGCATCGCGCTCTCGTACACAAATTATGCTGATGAAATTTCAAGTACTATTTAAATCAATTCAACAATACTATTTTAATCAATTAGTGCTACAAAAACATTGCTACTTTTTTCTACATATTGATCCCTTGTCGATTCTTGTTTGGAGCCGTGCCTGCGATTTTTCGTTGGACCCGAAAGCGACACCGTTTGAAAAAATATTGAAAGATCACTTCATCTTTCGTTTTTTTAACTGAAAATGATTGCAATCACGAAAAAAGGATGGATTAATCTCTGAATTCACAACTTCCTAACTGAAATGTGGGTTTGAAAATCGCCATTATACTTGGCCTTGACTTCCCTGGGCATAGAGTATCATCGTACCTGCCACACGATACACAAATGCGAAAATGGCAACTTTGGCAAAGAAAGCTCTCAGTTAATAACTGTGGATGTGCTCATAAGAACACTAAGCTAATAAACAGGCTTCGGCCCAGTTAGGATATAATGCTAAGAAGAAGAAGAAGAAGAAGAAGAAGAAGAAGAAGAAGAAGATTGTCAGTATTTTAGCAGCAGCTCTCCGCTTTAATGGCGAAGCAAATCAAAAGCTTTTCCGTCACGGTCTGTGATAGTGAATTCGGTGAATCTTATTATTCACCGAGATTCGATTTTTTTCGAAATCGGCAGTATATCTAGTAGTCCCTCTTTGTAAATATACTCTGGAACGGTTTCTCAATAATTCTTCTTTTTCTGCAACGGTTTCTCAAAATATTCAAGTGATTATTTTGGCACATCTTCTAAGAATTCCTCCAGTAATACCCAAAGAATTTCATCCAGACATTCCTCCACGTAATTTTCAATAGGCTTAAACATATCTCCAGAATTTTGTCATAAAATTTTTCAAGTAAATTATTTGGAGATTTTTTCGAAAAGAAGAAAAATTCATATGTTTCCAGAAATTTCCTCAAAAATTTTCAAAGAAATAATTTTGTAATTTTCCGGAAATTTCTCAAAGATTTTTTTTTTTTGAGAACTCTCAAAAAATCCTCCACGGATTCCACTACGATTTCCTACTATAATTTGCCAAAGATTTCTCCAGTGGCTCCTCCGGAAGAAATATCACATATTTTCCAGGAATTCCTCCATGGATTCTTTCAAGGATTTTCTCCAGGAACTCTTTAAATACTTTCTCCATAAAATCCTTCAAGTATTCTACAAGAATTCCTCCTAGGATTTATACAAGTATTTTTCCAGTGATTATTCCAAAAACTCTTCCAAAAATTCCTCCAGAGATTACTCCAGCAATTCCTCTTAAGATTCCTTCAAGACTTAATTCAGGTATTTAAACAAAAAAATATATATCTCCAGGAACTTCACCTGGAATTGAATGCCTTTGGAAATTCCCCCAGGTTTTCTGAAATAGTATCCGTATGAATTACTTAAGGAATCTCTGAATAACGCTTGGCAAAACTGATTGAAAAATGTATGCAGAAATCACTTGAGAGATCCTAGAGGAATTCCACGTGAAATCCCTGTAGGAGTACCTGGAGAAGTCCCTTATAAAATGTTTGAGTAATTCTTAGAGGAATAGAGTAAGGTGTGGCAAAAGTTCGACCTTAGTGGTATAATCAAAGTTTCCAGGAAAACAATAGCAGTTAAAACAAAACAAATACCATACAGTGAACCTTCGATATATTGGCTATAATTTTGCTGAACAAACTTGTGTTAAAATATTTACCCATTTTTAGTTATAACAGTTTCAAAATTGATTGTTTTAATCGAACTTTTGCCCCATCGGTGGGGCAAGAGTTCGAATTTAGTGTGGGTCAAAAGTTCGCTGGCTAAAAAACAAAATATCCATCCTTTTATGACAGGCATACTTTACACCAGCCGTAAACTTAAGTTTGCCGAAAAATACACACTAAATTTTCATCAAAAAATTGCCCAAAACCAGGTTAATTGTAGTATACTCAAAAATAGCAGTTTTTCGTAAAACTAAGTGGAAATGTAAAATTTTAGTGAAAGTTTTCACACGATCAGACAAATTTATCTAAATATCTTCAAATTATGTGGATTTTAGGCAATTTGCAATTTTTTCCGGGATTTTTACATGGGTCGAACTTTTGCCCCGCTGATTCAAACTTTTGCCCCACTATGGACCAAAAATTTTTTTCAAGCATTTATGCAAAAACTAATATTGAGGTGTATTAGCAACCTTATGATAGGCCTAGAAACGCCCTTGCATAAGATATTGAAAATAAAAATTTATCTTCAATTGGTTCCATGCAACGAATGTTTGACCAAAAATTGCAATATTCACGTAAAAAACAACAAATAGCCATAACATTTCCAAATCCCAATCGATTTTCATGATATTTGGAGTGAAAGTTCTTACTTGAATAGCATTCGAACCACCATGACATTTATAAGATTTGTTTTGAATTGAGTTAGAAATCTTAAAAAGAAACTCTTACCCCACTCGAACTTTTGCCCCACTTTACTCTACCAATAAAAATAATGTTGAAATTATAGGAGGATTCCTTTGAAAAATAAATGGAGGAATCTTTTGAAAAATTCTTTGAGAAATTCCTATGCTCTCAGAAAATCCTTGAAAGAGCTTGTGGGAGATTCATTGGAGGAATTGCTCCAGGGGTCCTTTCTGAAATTGTTCCTGGAAATCCTCTAGAAATTCTCCCAGGACATTCTCCAGAAATTCCTCAAGGAATTCATACAAAGATTCCTCTAGAAATTCCACCGAGAAATCTACTAGAATCTCATCCAGGGATTCCTGCAAGGATTTCCCAGGGTATTTTTATGAACACATCTCTCCAGTAAAAAAATCTTATTTTTTCGAAAATTCCTGCAGGGATTCCAAGAGTCCATTCCAATAGAGATTTCATCAAAGATTTCGCCTAGATATAATTCGCATGTCTTCCACAAAATTTTCCTCCAGAGTTTTCGCGGAACAAATTTTTAATAATGCTTCCAGGGATTGTTTGACAAACTCCTACTAGGATTTCATTCACAGATACCATCATGAATTTCGCCAGAATAACTTACAGGGATTCCTCTACAAAGCCCTCCAAGTATATTCTCAGGAAATACTCCAGGGATTTTCCAGTAATTCCTCCTGGAATTTCTTCAAGTATTCTTACAGGCAATCCTCTAGAAGCTTTTTCAGGGATTTATCATAGATTTCCTAAAAAAATTTGTATGGGTATTTCGCCAGGCATGAATGATTTTTTTTTAATTTTATTTTTTCAAAAATTTCCAAATAGTTCTGTCTAAGATTTACTCAAGTTTCCGCCAAATATCAAAGATTTGCATTAAGCATTAAGACTGATCGATTCAGAGAGTGTTCGTTTGAATCACGCTTCAGCGTAGAAAACTTTTAATCAGGTATGAATTTTGACTAGTGTGGTGGAAATTTGTTTGTCCGTCAAAGGGCAAATCGTTCGCTGGAAGCATCAAGGCTAAGTAGCCCGTCATTTGTTTTGGCAGCCATGTTGATTGTGCAGCTTTCAATATAAAAGTTCTAAAACTCAGCCATCTCAAGTAATATTGCCATAGAAAAGTATCACTACTTGCGCTTACATGCAGAAAGTATGCTGATACTTATCCAGATATGTCAGTGCAAAACCAAGTGATTTTCTTCAATTCGCAATCGTGAGACAAATTGGCCACAATCATGAATGCCTAGTACAAATTTCAATGACGGCCTACTTTGCCTATTCCTCCTCCAAAAAAATCTGTAAGAGATTGTTACTGGGATTCTATTTCAAACTTATCCAGGAATTCCTCACGGATATCACTTGCAGTTCCTCATGGGATTATTTTCGAAATTTCTCCAGGGATTTTATAAGAAAATCCTTTAAGGGTGCTCCAAGGTTTTTTTTTCCTTAGGACTCCTCCTGGAATTTCCCCGAAAATTCGTTCAGAAAATCCTCTACAAGCTTCTTCAAGAATTTTCATAGAGATGTCTCAAGGATTTTTTCCATTGGCGTAGCTAGGATTTTTTTCTGGAGGGGCCTAGGGGGGGCCTAGCAAATACTTGTTTTACAGAAGTAATGTCGGTCGCAATAATCACGATTTTCACAAATTTGGTAGTTTTTACAGATTTGTATCAATTTCATTCATTTATAATTTTGTCTCATTTCGTGGCATATCAGTGATATTTGTAAATTTCAATCATCAAAAAGCTCACAAGGATTGTCTGTTGTGTTTCTCCTTTGATTATTTCAGGAATTAAATCATGTGCTTTGAAGAGTTTCCTCTGATAATCTCTACGGGAATTTATTCATGAATTATGTTCGCACTTTTCAGTGCTTTTTTCAAGAACTCCTTTACTAGTTTTCATTGAGTTCGTCCTGGGATTCCCCAAGAGAATCATTCTCAGACTTTTTGATCTCATCAGACAATTTCTCGAAGAATCTCTATCGAACTGCTTAAAAAATCGTTTGAAGAATTCCGCATTACAAATTCTTTTGAAACTTTCTCCTCGAAGGTCCTCTAGGTACACATTACATATAAATTCCAATTGTTAGTTTAAAGTATCCCCCTGTGTTCATAAATAATTTGTTTAGGATTTCTAAGGATTTCTCCAAAATATAGAACAAAAATATATAGGATTCTCACCAAAAATGACTTCACAATCAACAAGCAAGGATTCATTCCACGAATTCTTCAGAGAGTTAACCAACAGTTTTCCAACTTTGCTTTTGAATTTCTTTCTAAGGTTTCTCTATAGAATTGTTTAAAAAATCGTAGCAAAATTATCCAGACATCCTGCAAAAATATTAATTGGCTCTTCCAGGTGTTACTTTAAGGATTCCTAGCAATATTCCACAAAAATTTCCTGAGCAATTTAAAAGAATTCAATTGGGAAATTTTATTCATGATTGCTCAGAGAAGCTCTTCGCAAGAAATCTGTATTTTTTCACAGATAATTATCTAAAATAAAGGTGCAACATCTCTTCCGTGAAAATAATCAAAGATTCCCGAGTAATTTGTACAGAGATTTATTAGAGAATTATATTATTGTTTCTTGTAGATTCTTCTGAAAAATTACCAAAGATTCATCTTAGCATTTTCCAGAGCCTTTTTCATAGAACCGCACTAACGATTCTTTTGGGATTTTAATTGAACATTTTTTTCACCAGATTCACTAAACACTTGCAATTCATTCTTAATCTTAAAAAAAATCTCCAGAAGTTCCATCAGGTTCTAGAAATAACTCATTTTTTTGCGAATATAAATCTCAGGAATCTTCCATAAAAAAAGACATATAAAAATCTAAACACTCTCCATTTTTTGGGTCTAAAACTACTCCTGGAAAAACTTAATATTTTTTAGGAATTGCTTTATAAATTCCTCTATGAATCACTCCATATCAGATTTCTAAAGTAACGAAAGGTTTGGAATAACCTTGTTGATAAGTTATTGAATAATTGCAGCTTAAACATACTTCGGAAAATATCACTGAATACCTGTCGTGAAATTTAAGAATTTCTGAAACATGTTAACAATGTACCTCACAGAAAAGCTTAAGTGGTTCTTGTAGGATTTACTACATAAAATCGTATTCTTTTTCGACGTCTTTTATAATAGAAAATGATCCATGTTAAAACGTATGATTTTTTTACTGAAAGTATTTGTAACTAGAGTCTTATATAATATTTAGTATGAACTCTGAAGATTCATGATACTATGGTGAACATATTGATGTAGAACCCATTTTTTCCTACCTCTAGAAATTCCAAACAAACTTTTTTGAAGGTTTTATTATCGACTATTTTGTAGTACTGTAGAAGTTTAACGTGAAAATGTAAGATTCTAATTTAACCCTTTCTTTCCCACAGCTTTGTTTGACAATTTAACTATCAAAATGGCGTTTCAAAAAACAAAAAGTTTTTACAAATAAGCTATATTATTCAAAATCACAATAATTTTTTTTATTGTTTGTTTTTATTGTTGATTGTTTTCCAATAGTTTGACCCTAAGGTCACTTATTTCGATGTTTGATAAGACAAATGAGCGAATAAATTTATTCTAATCATTATTAAGCTACTCGTACCAATTCGGTTGAGCTACCGTTCGTTGAAAATCGGTGGCAACTATGCTACGATGGGAAAGAGAGGGTTAAATCTTAGTGAAAACTTCTGCATTACTTTGAAATTTTGTTGGGGAATTCCTGATGGATTTTCAGGAATTAGAAACCATACGCATAAGAATTCTGTAATTTTTCACAATTTGTATAATTAGATTTAGATTCTTTAAAACGATGCTTTTTGGAGTATGGAAAGATTTGTACGAGGTTCCTCAAAGCAGTTTGCGAAGGAAGAAGAAACATTAAAATGTTGAAGCAAGTCGAACAATAGGTGGGCAATGGTACAATGAAAGATAATTTATAATATCTTCTCTACAGGTAAATTACAGGATAGTAAAATATTCTCTTATGAATTAACAAATAAAACAAATTTCTCAAGGTCCATCAGAATCTTTTTTATCCTTTAAAGCTATCCTTTCTTGATTTCTGGTTTTCCAGAATTCTGCCAGAAAGCCTCTAGAAATTACGCTTTCGTATCGCACAAAAATTCAAACCAAGAACCAATTTCTAACGAAGTGTTTTAAGGAAAATCAATAAAAATTTCTTTATGAATATCTTAATAAATTTTCTCCTTCCCAGTTATTTTGCTACAGACTCCTCTACCGCTATGATTATATCGAAAGCAAAATTTTCCTGGGGGTTTTCAACAAATTTCCTCTAAAGATTCGAGGGTAAGAGACATTTTGAAAACATTTTTTTTTACAATTCTTGAATGATCCGGGGATTTGAACCAAAATTTCTAAAAAAGAAACATAGAAAACTGTTTGACGCAATTTGTGAAATATTTTAGAAATATTTCTTTACGACTTTAGATGAAATTTGCGGAAGAATTTGTAATAAAATTTTTGGAAAAATTACTGAAAGCAATTCAAAGAAGAATTTTTAATAGAATTTTCAGCGAAATACCTCTGAATTAGATTTAACAGAATTAATGATTTTTTGGAGGAATTGCGAGCGAAAACTTTTTGAAAGATAAAGTAACATTTTTAAGGTAAATTTGGGAACATTTTCCGAAACTAATTTGATAATAAAAAGTTGACATAGGAGTGGATGTCCACCAGGATGAATTCGCTTTGAAAGTATGAACAAGTCCAACAATATTGTTTGACTTATTTCGAAAAGATTTGCAAAAGTTCTGAAGCCCCCCTTAAATATTCCTTGAGGTATTTGATTGAACTAAAATTTTATAATGCATATCGAAAAGCTTTTTGAAAAATTGTGCTACAAATTTGTTGAATATTAATCAAATAATTTTGGAATTAATAATCTTTCTTGAAAAAATATTGTTCAAGCAATAAATTTATTCATGCAAAACTACTTAAAAAATTGAATCAAAATCAAAGAGAGCTAAGGTCACTATGGTCGATTTTGTTACATTTTTTTTCACGCCATGTTAAATTTCTACCATTTATTTGAAGAAAACTTGGCCATGCCGAAATTCCTCTTATTTTTCGACAAGAATTCCCGCTATGTATTGTCTAAGAAATTCCTATAGTAACTTTGTCTATTTTTTCAATTATTTGTTTTCGAACATCATACGAGTTGAAGTTAAATGGATTTCTTTAGTGGATTCTCATAAGGGTAATCATCATCACCACATACCTCGAGCAGGGTATCCTACAAAAACATGAGAAATCAGACTGCAGTGCTGTTCTATGCTGAAACAGAATTAATTGGATTGTTCAGAAAAAAAAAACTAATTTTTGGGATCAAACTTCCACTTTTTTATACCACGATATTTTTGGTAATGGATATGTCAGAAAAATTGTGCTTACCGCATACAACATGAAGCTAGTTCTAACAGTAATCAATCGATCGACAGCCGGACGTATAAGCTTTCGGTTGACGCGTGATTCACCAAAGTCAGAACTATCACGCTGATGCTGTATAAGACAAGCGAGGTATCCTCGCTATAGTGTTCTACAACATAAAATAACTTAACTACTGAAGAAATTTTTGTCTATAACAAGAGTCATGTACCTAGATTGATTCAGAAGATTTTGCTGCAAGTTAAATTGTTGTTTGTTTTTTAATTTTTTAATTTTATTATCATCAAAAATTCTGGGGGGGGCCTGGATGGTTCTGGAGGGGGCCAGGCCCCCCTGGCCCCCCCTGTTCCTACGCCAATGGTGATAATAACATACATGGTTGCTTCATGATGAGTTTTTAATCACATTATTTATTATCTTCAATATTCGTATAAGAACAAGACAATCGATGACTAATTTTTCGCCTCCTATAACTATGCAGTTATGCACTGATTTTAGTGCTGATGACAATATAATTTGGAAAGGGAAACTAAGCATTCAAAAACGATCAAACTGGATTTTTTTTTCTAAAGTGGTTTTCAGTGCCTGAAACAACGTCCTTTAAGAATAAAATTACTGCATTAGTCATGGTAAATTTCAGCATATTACTCCGACAAATGATTGATACATTTCATTCTTTACGAATCCACAACGATTCATCGCGATGAATTTCATGCAGGCTAGAACACCAAAACGCGAAGGTTTAGTGGTTTTCTTCAGTGTTGCCTTTCCACCGGCAACAGCAGGGAAGTTCCCATCAGAATAGTAGATTCATGTCAATAACCACATAGCAGCATTTTTAACACTGTAGGTACATACCCTAGAACATGCCAGCTAGCTGAACTCGTGAAACGGATCACGCCCTAACACGCATCGAATAAAATGCTACAATCTGGCAAAGTTGCACCCTTTCCATTATCCAGGCGATCAACCAAGTTCGCTGCCACCGATTTGCAGTGTTACGCAATTTCATATGTGTGTGATTGTTGTGCTGCTGTATGCACATAAGGGTGGCCCAAACTAATCAAACTACGAAAACCTTAAGCAACAATTCTTTCATTTGGACCCCCAGAAAGCTTTCTACTTTCTTTCTTGTTGAGAAACAAAAAAGTTATGCCATCATTGCGTTCAAATTTTGTGAATCGAATCATTACTTAAAAATTTTATACCACTATTTTTTTTTATTTGGGCATAAAGATGTTCTATTTTTGCTAAGAGTTGTTCAAAAAAACAAAATTTCTGACGCCTGTTCTTTCCGGAAACAAATTTTCAGTTTCCCTGGACATTTATTTTCTTAACTAAAAACTTCCGGTTGGAGTTGTGCAGCCAACACAGTTTTCCCATATATTTGATAAGGTTTTCCATACAAACATAAAGCTTTTACAGTCCCTCTAAAAACTAATGGATTAAGCTCGAAGTTTCACAGTAGCTTCTGGGATCCAAATCGAGAAATTTGAGAGATGTAACCTAAGAATTTTAGAGTATGATTTTGTCCATAAATAAAAGGATCACCTTAATAAACACCTTGCTCAGTAGCGCCTGGTATGAGGAATGCACCTCAATGTGAGCAAAAGTGAACGATTATAATCTGCACCGAGAGCTTGCCACAGGTTCTGTCATCACTCGTAACAACACGCCAATCTCTTGATGCACACCACACGACCTGTTAAATAGACAGGTTGCTAGCTAGCTATAATCCCCCTGTGGTAGGTGCACAGTGGTTCAATTAAGAACAATTGTCGGCCAAAATCTCAAACTCCCATTTGTGTAATACTGTTTTGATTCATATTACGGACACTTAAGGCCGGAGTAAAGTTGAAATCATCAAAAAGCACTGAAAATACTTTTTTTTTTGTAGAAAATCTGGTCCACGGTTCACTCAAAAGTTGTATAACATTCAAAATGTTTCAGATTTTTAAATCAAACCAAAAAACTGTAAAGCAAGCCCAAAAAGGTATTATCATTCGAAGAAAACTACTTTGATTTATGAGTTTTTGTTCACCATCGAACCACTATGGAGTGCTGTGGCCTGATGGAGCACGATTGCTCCAAGTCCAAGTTTTTGATCGAAATGTGGCTCGCTGTCGCGGTGCGCTGCTTGTATGTAGGTACGGAATTCGGATCACAGACGCGTAATTAAAATACAGAGCGCAAAAGTGCTACCGGCGGTCGGTGGCGTGTTGAAATTGAAAGGGGAAAATTTCCACCATGCAGAAGGAATGGAGCAGACATCATCGCTTCATGGTGGCGATCGTTGTCGCGTTAGGCGAAACCGATTGTGCAATTGGTAGGTTCGATTACTGCGCCTGGTGGACATTTCCCACGATTTTTCTCATTTCGAATCTGCAATTCAAACGGGTACTACCTAGCTGGATTCCGATCAAACATAGTCCCACAGTTAGTGAGGGGCTGTGTGATGGGATTGTGGTTCATATGGCATTATGTTGCGGGTTCATTGACACACCTTTGTAGATAAGGTGTTACAAATACATAAACCACAAAGTCCTGTTTAAGGAAGTTATTGATCAACTAAACATCCTGCCTCCCATAGTTTTCCCACCATTCTTTTTTTTTTTTATTTGTATGGGTTATGACCAGAATCTTCCTTTTCTTTATTATGTAACAAATGAAGGTGCTATGGGACCATTTGAAGACTCAATCTTCATAATTTCCTGAGCATATCACAAAGGTCGGAAAATAAAAAAATTTGGCCAAAGCTAGTTTTATCGCCTTATTTGAAAGTGAGTGCTGAAATCGAAACTTACCGCAGGGATCGTTATTACACTCATTTTATGCTAATTCCACATTTTTTTCAGGCTTTTGATAGGAATTCTCTTGTTATTGTAACTTTCTTAGACTCATATCGCATTGAAAACGTTATTTTAATAGTTCATAAACCGTTTCCTGGTATATTGCATGAGGAAATTACCAGATAAAAATCTGGAATTTGGGTGAAATGAGCATGATAACAAACCGTGCGGTCAGTTTTAATTCATGCATTCCCTTCTTTAGACTGCTATCAGCTTATAAACAGTTTTACCACCAGGGGATTTTGTTTTATTTCCGTACGGGATTGGGCCGAAAAGTCTCAGATTGTCATGAAACTTTTTCCACAGGCAGGGCTCATCAATATATGAATAAAAAAAATTGAGAAAAATTCAGGGTCGCCCATTTTCCCGGAAAACTCAGTTGGAATTTTTTTGTTTTCCCCTGACACTACTTACTTTGAAAAATCATAACTCAAGAACGAAGCATCATAGAAACAAAGTTTTTTTTTATGAAAATGAAAGAAAATTTTCTCAGGAATAAAAAAAAATAATTGGAAAAAGTTTTCCACAATATTTTCCACCGTTGAAAAAATTCGTAAAGAAAAGCCGGAAAAACAATGCTCCAACTCGTGGAAAATTTTCAAAAAAATATTTTTGAGAAGGTCTATTTTGTAATTCGAGCGAATTCACGTGACTCGTCTGAAGTCATTGTCGATCAAAGTAAGCATGCATATTTCAGATGTCACCCGTCCACTCACATAGTAATCCAGTCACATAGTGACAACTGTCGATAAACTCGAGTGACAGAGCCAAGTCGAGCGAAGTTTTTGGTCGACAGTGACTCCAGTCGAGTCGTTTTTGATCGACTCGACTTATAAAATAGGGCCCTTAACCCCTCTACCGGCAGCTTCATTTTTCACCGCTAAAAAAATATTCAAATCACGATAACTTTTTTGTTTCTTAATATTCTTTGGGGACCGACGCGTAGCCATAACCCACGTAAATATCTCAGGCTACAGATTTTTTTATCGTATTCGGATATTCACTCCACGGAATGATACATAAATGCGAGTATGTTGTGAAAAAATGACGCAATTTGGTCCACCCGTCTTTGAGTAATGAGCATTTATGTTTCTGGTACCACGCTGAACAAATAAAGATCTTGAAAACCCTAAAAAAACTCATTTCGTAATTTTCAAATTTCTCCAAGAATACTAAACCGATTTATATGATTTTTTCAGAATAGCTCCTTATTACTTGGCAATGTTTAGTACACATTTTATTTTTTTGATAGATTGACTAAAACAAAATGGTCACCAAAGACAGTTTATATGGAGAATGTCGGTCCCCCAAGGAATATCGGAATATCTTCAAAACTAGATCACCAATGATTAATATCGACACGGCTTCTTAAACTAGAAGAGTTGTTTGAGATCTTGTGAAAAAATGGTGCAAAAATATCTAGAAACAAAAAAGTTATCGCGATTTGAATATTTTTTTAGCGGTAAAAATTGAAGCTGCCGGTAGAGGGGTTAATCGCTGAAATTTTTGAAATGGTTTATTTTTCGTTTTTGAGTTATGGCCAATTTTGTAAAAAAATGTGCAAATGTGCCATTTCGAGCTTTTTCTTTGAAAAATCATAGCTTAACAAAGAAGCATCGTAGAAACTAAGTTCTTTTTTATGAAAATGAAAGCAAATTTTCTAAGGAATGGAAAAAAATGTTAAAACGGAAAACTTTTTTCAATTAATTTTTTTTATTCCTGAGAAAATTTGCTTTCATTTTCATAAAAAAAAAACTTTGTTTCTACGATGCTTCGTTCTTGAGTTATGATTTTTCAAAGTAAGTTGTGTCAGAAGAAAAAAAAATCCAACTGAGTTTTCCGGGAAAATAAGCGACCCTGAATTTTTCTCAATTTTTTTTATTCATATACTGATGAGCCCTGCCTGTGTAAAAAGTTTCATGAAAATCTGAGACCCTTCGGCCCACTTTGTACGGGAATAAAAAAAAATCCCCTCCACCATCAAATGGAAAACTTGATTCAGTGTGTAATTCCGGTAAAATGATTGTGATAACGATTCGTGCGTTCAGATCCTGCACTCATATCCTCTATCTTCTAATAAAATGTTTTTATAACATTTCATTCACAGTTTTCTTACATAAAAAAATCCTACCGAAAACCTAATGAAAATTGGGAATTTTTGTATAACGGTCATTATAATAATCCGTGCGGCCATCAAAACCACTTCCATTCGATTACTTAGACAAATTAACATAAGAAACAGTTATTTACGCGTTTACGTGTTGCATAGCATCCTTTTTCGTCGGTATGCCACCTTTTTTTCCACTGTGCATTGGAATGACTTAGCAATGACCACATAGTTCAGAGTGGTTTCGAAAGAAGTATTGAGTAAATTTTTTCCGATCCGTATCTTTTGTGCAATATTTGTCAATATAATTGCCAGAAAGTCAGCTAAAGGTATGCTATGAATCTCGCTACTGAAACACCAAATTCCCAGTGGTATTAATCTGAATCTCAGAATTATGCATTACTACTGCCTCACTAGGGCGGTGCAAAATTTAAAAAAAAAAGTTTGAGAATCCAATCTCCCATATCTTTCTTATTATCCTTGCCAGAATAATAGTGTACGAAGTCGAGTCTGGTACACGACACTGAAGACGGTTTTACAGTTGAGGTCGAAATACGCGTACCTGTCAAAGAATACAAGCTAGTGGAATTGAATGGTATAGTACTAAATTCGGTTTTTTCATCTACCTGTAGTTATTCCACTAAACAGCTCAAAGGTTTATCTTTTCTAGATGATGATTTAAAGGTGGCCCAAAGATGATGTAGGTTCATATGGAAATTACTATGAAGAAATTTTTAAAAATGTTCCAAACACCTTAGCACTAGAATGTTTAATACAAACTTATCTTCTCATACTGAAAACTTATTCTTCAAACGTCAATCAAGGATGTTGCTGAAAAGAGCAATTCAATCCGAATGATAGGAGAAGAAATATTCATCAGTTTATTCGCTTTTACAGGTCGGACTTGATTATGCGGAGACTCGATTATCCGGGATTAGATTATCCGGAGTATATATTTTGATATTCTTGTTTTTTAGTTTTTATGTATAAACTAGCAATAATTTAGTAGTGCAATAGACTATATGAATGGTTTAGCAGTTTTGGTCGTAGGCTAGAAGGGGGGGTTTGAAAACGAGTTTTTTGTGTATGCTGGTCAAAAACAAATCGTTTCTTCTCAAGACCTCTAATGTTGCTAGAAATAATTTCTGGCTACGCCACTGCATCATATAAATAAAACCACAAAAAAAAACAGAAAACATGAAAGTTCTTTTATGGAATGTTTTAATTTTTATTATAACGATTCGATTATCCGGAGGATCCGATTATCCAGCGTGAAAAAAAAAAACAATACTCCGGATAATCAAGTCCGACCTGTATCAATCCCATTTGAACTATAGCCCTGCAAACATGGCTGAAAATCTCAAATAGAATTAGCAGATAGCTCAATGGGATTTGGTTTTTTAGCAACATCCTTCATTAAGATTTGAAGAATGAGTCTTCACTATGGGATGATAAGTTTGTACTTATATTACAGTGCTAACGTGTTTGGAACATTTTCAAAATTTCTCCATTGTAATTTCCATAATGAACCTACATCGTCTTTGGGCCACCTTTAAATCATCGCCAAAATAGCTAAAAATTTCACAGAACACTATTTTTATGTTGAGGATAGTAATGAAGTCATGGGATACTGGATTTTCAAACATTTATAAATTTTGAATTGAACTTCAATTAAATAAATAAATTTTAAATTTTGAATTGAACTTCAATTGACAGAGCTTTACAATTATCAACTATCTTACCAGTTATACTTCCGGCAGCTGTCAAAAAAACTTCCATCAATTGATGGTGATTACCCGCTGTGTAACATCCATCCAATCCTCGCCAAAACCATCAAAAAAGATAGCACTTTCAGGTACATGGAAGCAACAGCTGACCTCGGCAAACCATCTACATTCCACTGGCTGAGCCCCCAAATTGCCTTACTTAATTGCCAAAACCGATGCAGGCAGATGCTTTCGTCCGCATTTGCCGGACAGTAAAAGGCTTCCATTTTTCGGCCGGCGGCACTGACCGAGTTTTTCATCATTACAGAGAGCAAACCGCACCGTTTTACAGAGAGCACTTACGACTACCATGATCTTCAGCGAGGAACCGACCGCCGGAACCGGTTTGATGATTTTTTTTTTGCTCGGTTCTTTGCGTCACGTGTCGCGTCGCATATCATTGTGTTTGCGGTTTTGGTCCAAAAGGTCAAGCCTCAGCCCTTCCCTGGTGACGACAACGACGCGGAACCGAACGGGCGCAATATGCGACTGGGTGAATTCTCCGGAAAACATGAACCTGTAGTTCTGGACTCAATCGTATGTCGTTATTGTTCTACTGCTGCAGGGACTCCATGTTGACCGGTCGGTTTAGTAAAATGAAGAGCTCAGCGGACCGAGCTATAATCAGCAAATACAAAGTATCCAAACAAATGGAGTCTGGTAGAAAAGCTTAGGCGACAGCAGCAACAACGGCTGGGTTCGAAACTGAGGGCAAACAGCCGGAATACGTTCCGCCAGGTCGGGACGTAGGAAAATAGCTCGCAGCGCTAGATGCAAACATATAACCAGATTTTCATTCACCGTCCCGGAGTCTTCCCGGTGCAGTACCGCGAAACGGGGTAATTTTATTTAGGTAATTTGCTGTCTGGTACACGACAAAAATTAGAACATGTGTGGAACACAATAGGGTTTCGTTTTACTTCGTCGTAAGCGTTATTATTCGTCGTAACAAACTTAAAATGTTGCAGTGCGGCGGAAATTCCAACTTACTTCTCTTAGTGGAGAGACAAAAAAATTCAAGAAGTATGTGAACCCAGCAGCGCAACGCCTGATGGTATTCGTGCTGCTGCTGCTTGGTGTTTTGGTTGACTGTCAAAAATCAATGAACTGTGGTAAATTGTGTGACTTACTTCGCCGTGCACTTATTTTCACTATGGAAAACCTTCATACTTCTTCACTGAAGGATTTCATTCCAATCACACACGTGAAACTTCTCTAATTCACGAAATTTTATGACATTTCTCCTATTCAACGACCGCGTATAATTGAGAATGTAAACAAAGTTCAATCCGTCGTACTGAGAAAAAAAAAGCTTGTGCGCATCAATGTGTGCGCGATGTTCGGCGTAAGTAGACAACGGTTCCTTGGATTGTGTTATTTTCGTTGCACTGTGAACAAATTTCATGAATGTTCAGTCCAAAAGAATTGTATGTATATGTTCGAGCTGAATGCTAATGGCGACCAATGAATTTTAAAGGTAATTAATATATTTCATCATGCTGAAGGAATCGAGGGAGATGCCCATATATTTATACATTATAGTAAAACATTTTATAATCGCGTTGATATGTTGTATTTTGATCACTCACTATACCACATTGCGCCGTAAGTTGTTAGACGAATCTAAAAACTGATTGCGACAGGAATGAAAACGATACGACGAATTGAGAATACGGCAAGGTGCAATTTCATTGCATTATTTCTAAAAAGACGATCAAGATTTATCAAAAACTTATTGTACAATGCGAAAGCCGTTTTGGGAAAGAATTGTTTGGCATCGTTTGTATCAGCATCCTTTACTGCAATACTGAGAAAATGGCAGGTTCTCACTGATCAAAGTTCAATGCGAATAGCACATTACCCTATTTTTATGTTTTGATCGGTTTAATGAGAAAATAAAAATTAATTTCTTCGTTACATTTCTAGCCACAAGTCCAATACTCACAAGGTCCAGGCAACATTCAGTCTTTTTTAGGATACACTACACAAAACCTATATGGAGGCTGACATCAATTGTCCATTATCACAAAATAGATTATTTAATCAACTATAGCTGGGTCACTCAATAAACAATTAAAAAGAGAAAATATGCATCACTTACCGTACAAAACCTCATGATGGAATAGTGACATTACCTATTATTGCTACTAGCAAAGCCTTAGAACTATGCACGATTAATACAATTCCCCAAAGTGAAAAACCAAGCTAAAATGATCAACCACGAAACATCTCAGTGTTCATGGTTTTAATTTTTCAAACCAATAAATGTCAACTCTAGTACACTACACCGAAAATGGCCTTACAGTTTAGGTCAAAAAACGCGTATCTTCCAATGGATACAAAATCTAGTGGAATTATATTGTAAATTACTAAATTCAGCTTTCATTCACCAAATATGAGTTTAATTTGATAGTGAAAATTGTCTATTTGTCTAAAATAATATGTTTTTGTTTAAAGAATCTGTTTTTGATTGTTTAAATAGATCTCTACAAAAACTACGTGTGGCATTATAATATGACTACTAAAAAAATGATTTTAGATGCACACACCCGTTATTTTTGAATTATGGGCTCATATATAATGGCAAAAGTACTTAATTTTTAAGTTTTATGCTTACACAGAAAAAAAAATTTAATTTTCAATGTGATGTAAACTGAAGTCTACTGTAAAAATAAATCAAATTCATGTGTTGTTAAAGCATCATGTAAATTTAAATGAATATACATTCAATTTTCAACTAAAAATGGTAGAATATTACATGATCGTGTAAATTTAAAGTGAATTCGATAGAAAAATAATGGATTGGTCGTTGAAATTTAGGTTTATTTTGATGCTCCAAATATGTGCATGAAAATAAACTTAATTTTACAACATATTTTTAGCTGTGTAAGTGTCATAAAACAACTGTAAGTTTTACCAATGTCTCCATCGAAAAAAACCCAATGTACCCCCACGATACGGTACCAAAACACAACCATCGAGAAAAGCTCTTTCCTGTTGTGAGTGCTCAAATAAAGACGGGAAAAAATTGCGACACATACATTCACACGGAGTTTCCTTTTTGGGATGTTGTCATATTTTTTTTTTGCGTCCGTTTCTGTATGAACATGAGCAGCTGTGTAGCAGCAGCATTGGTGTGAGTAAGGTTGTGCACTTATTTGCTGCTCCATTGCAGGTCGGGAACTTGCAGCCATATATAAAGTGCATAAATTTACTGCACTTGACATTGGTCCTTGATGGCGAAGAAGACAAGTGAAACAAAAACTAAATGGTACGGGAGGAAAGATCAAACGATGCATCGTGGAATATTATTTACTGCGGAGCATAGGATCAACGGATTTAGCTTGCCACTGAGGGCTTATAAACTTTTGAGAATGATCAGTAAAGTATGAAGTGTGGATAAACATTGTCGAACAAAAAGAGGTTTAACCATGAGTAATTGTCACTGAGACCGTCACATTATTTACAAATTATGTTTGCTTGAAAGTATTATTTTTCAGTATGTTAAGAAACTGCATTCAGTTGGTGCAAATAGTTGGACCCTTACGTGATATCTTGTATGCTTTTACATTTTGAAAAATCTTTTGTGTTTTAGCAGTAAAATTAAGGTTAAATCTTGATGTTAAAACATTCAAAAAGATTAAAAATGTAAAAGTTATCCAAATTTTGCATATGGCCAAATAGGGAACCAGTATGGCCATAACTTTTGTTTTATTGAAGCTGAAATTCCAATACTGTATTACTTAAAAATGAATAGCCGATGTTTACAAAAAGGATGAATCTCTGATGCAAATATTCACAACTAAAATCACAATAATTTCTTCTACAATATACACTATTACAAATTTTTTAAAAGTTTCGGGGAAAATTTCTCATCGATTTGAATCAAATAAACCCATTATAATAATAGTGACCAAACGACATTGGAGCGGAATATTGTTGGAAAATGGATGTGATCGATTCAACTACATCAGATTATCGATACTTAATCAAAGATTAATGCAGCCGATTCAAATTATATATCTTTTTGTTTATGGATCTATAAGTCGATAACGTGTAATGTAAATTAGTACAGAAAAGGAACTATTCATCGTTGATAAGCAAATATTGAACAAAAAAACTATGTCGAACCTATTTTTATACCTAACATGTTACAAAAACTACACTCTTCGGACAGAGACAAAATCGTGCAAATTTAATTCCCTGCTCAAACAACGCCTTTTAAAATTGCGATATCAACTCAACGCCGAAAGCTGATATCGGGGCGGAAAACAATTTCAAAAATTACTTAGCAAATAAAATTCCGCCGTGGACACGACTCGAACAACGCCGTTGATGACGACGGTGGCGAATGTTTGCTTCGTACAAACACGGGTGTCATGTGGTATTCGTCATTTCGAAACGGTACGGACCACCCAGAAATCGTACGGAGTGAGGCTTATGGCGAATTGCTGCGCAGTCAACATTCAAATGAGATGAAATTTTCGTCACTTTGAACTGGCTGGTGGGTGGAACTTTGCCATCGCCAACAATAGCAGATGACAAACGCAAATTTTGAATATTCCCCCCTAAAATGGGGAGTTCAAGCGGATAAATAAACTCCGATTCCCGGATCATTCCACAAAAGCTCACTTTTGATCGGCCAAGTGCCCCGGGGTATAGTAGGAATCGTAAAACAGGGTAACTTTGAGAAAGCGGCCAATTTTGATCGTGTGTCCAGACCTTTTGCGTTATACGATGCATATATGTGCCAAGTTTCACGTATAAGATGTCTCGAAAAGGTCTTATACGTACAAAAGTGGAGGCTATATACATGCATTTTCTAGCATGAGAGTTTGTAGATTTTATTGCAAACTAATCTATACTCTTATGCGATTTAAATTATGATAACAAAGTTGATTTGACAGCTGCTACGGATTGATTCGACTTACGGGATGAAACGAAATATACATATGAATCCATTAAAAAGCATTTTATGCGAGAAAACTAATTGAGTTATTAATGAACGAATAAAAAGAAAATTATATGAATATGTTCAATAGTTGAAATCGAATACAGGTTAACTTCTGCGTCCATGAGTACTCTCGTGGTGTAGGGGTGACGCCCCCTATCTAGTTAACAGGGAGTCGTGAGTTGGATTCTCACCGAGAAGACGTGTAACTTTTTCGCAAATTCCACATCAATTTGTCCATTTAATGCGTCCATACATGTGATAATGTTCATAAATGTGGGCTTCGTGGCCGTGCGGTTAGCGGCGTCAGTCGTTTAGGCGTATTGTGCCACGAGGTGTGGGTTCGATTCTCGCTCCAATCGGTGGAAACTTTTCGTCAAACAAAAAAATCACTACTGGGTGTTTCGTGTTTTCCGTTGCCTAATGTTAGCGATCGTTCAGTCTGTGCAGCCTCCGGCTGAAGACGATGTAAATTGTCTTTTTAAGCCAATTGCGAAGTATATGGTCAGAGGTCGTAAAAGTAATGCAGCTGGCTCTATGTTTCGATTTTATACTAATATTTGTTCTTAACTGTGTGGCTATTGGTACACCGACCCTACTTGTATTTAAAATATAAAATCTTTAAAACAGAAAAATTCTGAATTTTTATCCAAAATTCAATCGAAGTCACCCTGTTTTAAGGTATTATCAAAGCAAAGTCCAAACCGAATTGAATTCTCACATATGATAAGTATATTTGAATGAGATTGGACGAGGAGATGCATGGTTTGGCCACTCAACAAAGCGTGCATAATTGCAATATTATGCGGCGGGCGGAGAAATGCACGTGCTCTCGTCGACAATGTGATTACTCTGTTTTCGCTTGCAATGACGTGCATTTTTTTTCCGCTGAAATCGTTGGTGCGTGCGTGAGTGCGTTCTCAGTTGCACGGGATGTTGTCGAGTGGGAAAATTAAATTGAATTTTGAAATGCTGTTTTTTTTTTTGACGGGAATGAATCACATGCAAAAGTTTTATTGGATCAATTTCCGTTGAAGCATATATGTATGAAAATGGATTTATTTTTCCAGTTCATGTCTGCAAATGAATGTCGGGAGAATCCCTTTTCATTCATTTATTTAGTTAATATCTAAACAGACAACACTGAATCCACGATTTCACGCCACAATACTTGGTTCGTGGTCGCATCTCTCCATCCTCGTTTTTGCCCCACACTCACAAAATTGAAACGCACTTGATTCACCCACCTAGCTCGCAGCGCTCCACGCCTTCTTGTACCAACCGGATCCAAAAAAATACCATTTTTATAGGGTTGCTGTCCGGCATTCTTGCAACATGCTCAGCCCATCGTATCCTTCCAGCTTTGGGCGAGCTCGTGATTCATCCTTCGCCGCCACACAGAGGACTACCAGTCTTATGAGCGTTTTGTACATGGCACATTTGGTGCGGGTATATTTCATGGCTAACATTTTTAGCAGCCGTCAGCAAGGATCAAGGTATACGAACTCGTCGACAACCTCGAACGTATCCCAGTCAATCGTAACCCTGCTACCTAGACAAGCCCTGTCGCGCTCGGCCCACCCACTAGCATATACTTTTTCTTAGTCGCACTCGTTGCCTGTGCTCTCAGCACCATTCAGGTGATCGTCGCTTCCACCTTTCGATCGCCTCACGCTCGTCCGTCAAGATGCCCCCATCCATATCCCTGCACATCACGGCTCGTGGCACGAAACTGTTGAGGAATGCGTAGAGCTTCTGATAGAACTTACGGGTTTCTTGAGACCGTCACAGCTGTTCCATCTACTTGCATTCCGTCTCCTCCATGCGGCGTTTTTTCTCCCGAAAGAGGGTTGCCGTTTCCGTTGCCCTGTACCGCACTCTGTTCTGTCGAGTACCGGCCACAAGCACACGGTTTCTGGCGACATTCTTCAGGTCTGTCACTCTCTTGCACTCTTCATCGAACAAGTCGTTACGTTTTCGCCGTTGACCAGTGTCAATTACTTCCCGTGCCATTGTTGTCAGCTTCGTGAACAGGGTCCCATAGGCTCTTGACATCTCCAGAAACGCTGACTCTTCCCAACTGCTCGTTTAGCTGCTGGCGGTACTGTGCAGCGACCTCATCAGACGCCAAGCGTTGGATATTGAATCGTTCTGTACGTTTTGAAATTCGTGACGCTGGATTACCGAGTCGATATTGGGGCCTTGGAAGGTCATGACATCTGATAAATGTGTGATAAATGCCCTTCAATCAGCGTGGTCTATTTGGGAGAAAGCATCGCCACCCTGGTCACCAGGTTTGTATGCGAATATTCTTGCGTGCGAATTAGGTATTGCTGATTGCCATCCCTCTGACAGTAGCGAAGGTCACAAGCCGCAAGCAATTATCATTGGTAACGGAATGGAGGCTTTTCGTTCCTTCTATCCTATTCTAATGTCCTTTGTGTTTCCTCCTTGATCTTTTCAGGTATTCAACCATGTGCTCTGAAGAGATTCTCTCTGATAATTCCTACGGGAATGTCTTCGTGACTTATGTTCGTATTTTGCAGTGCTTTCTTCAAGAACTCATTTACCTGTTATCACTGAGTTCGTCCTGAGGTTCCCACGGAAAATCAAACTTTCTGATCTCACCAGAAAATTTCTAGAAGAATCTCTATCGAATTGCTTAAAAAATCTCTTGAAGAATTCCGCCTGAGAATGCATTAAAAATTATTTTTATCATTTCTCCTGGAAGGTCCTCTGGGTGCTTATTACATATACATTGCATTTGTTAGTTTAAAGTATCCACCTGTGTTCATTAATAATTTGTTTCGGATCGTCAGAAATTTATAGAGATCCCTTCAAAAAATAGTTCAAAATCCCCTAGGACTCTCAACACCAAGCAAGGATTCATTCCACGATTTCTTCAGAGTGCTCACCAACAGTTATTTTGACTTTGCTTTTGAAGTTCTTTCTAAAATTTCTCTACAGGATTGTTTGAAAAAATCGCAGCAAAAATTATTCAGACTTTCTGCAAAAAAATAAATGACTCTTCCAGGGGTTACTTTAAGGTTTCCTCGTAATATTCCACAAGAATTTCATGAGCAATTAAAAAGAATTTAATTGAGAAAATGTTATTCATGATTTCAAAGAGATGTTCTCCACACATCTATCCCTATTTTTTCCCGAATGTTTTTTTTTTTTGCATTTATCTATAATCTAGGAGCAACGTTTCGAATTCTTTCAAAACCCTTTCTAAATTTTTTTATTTTTTTTTTCAAAAATGCCTAATTAAGAAATGTTTAAGGTGAAGATAAATCGATGCCAAACCTCAAATTTTCAAGAGCATAAATCTAGAGAACCAGATAAACGTTTGTGCAGAAAATTTAACTCACTGATCACTCGCTGGTGGTGATCAATCGATAAAATTTTCAGCGTGAACGGTTGACTGGTTCTCTAGATTTGTGCTTTTGAAAACATGAGGTTTGGCTTCGGTTCATCTTCACCTTAAAGAATTCCAACATTCCTATAAAGTTTGCTAGTGGAAAACGATTTAAAAACTTTTACGCAAAAATACTCAAAGATTTTCCGAGTAATTTGTTCAGGGATTTCTTAGAAAATTATATTATTGGTTTCCTAAGATTCTTCCGAAAAACTTACCAAAGATTCACCTGAACATTTTCCAGATTTTTTTTTCTTTTTTGAACCGCACTAACGATTCTCTTGGGATTTTTTTTAAAGAAATTTCTCACCAGATTTACTAATATTTTGCAATTAATTCCTGAACTTCCCAAAAAAAATCTCCAGAAGATCCATCAAGTATTATTTCAGGTTCTAGAAATAGCCCCAATAACATTTAAAAATGTATCCACTCTCTTTTTTTTTTGCTTAGCTTGGACTGACTACACATATCAATGGTTGCTATTCCGTGATTGATCGAAGTCAGTGAAGATGCACAAAGAATCAACTAGAAGTTTGGCTGGGACAGTGAATCAAATTATCATCAAAATAAACGAAAAACAAAAAAACAAAGCAAGCTCGCTCACAACCGTTTATCGAAACTGTTGCGGATAAGGACACAATCAAAAGCAAAATTGTCATGACAATCACAGAGCGCAACATTGTTGCAACCTTTTCAACTCGCGATTAATCAGTTATTTTAAACACAAAACCAAATTTGTTTTATGGATGCTGTTTGATACTGTGTCATTGTTTACCAACACAGAGAAAGTTCTCGAAAATTGCAACGCGAAGCCCAGAAAATCGCGCCGCACGTGGTGATCGATCTTTGTCATATTCTGTTCAAGTGATGATAAACGGATGTTGCCGAATCAAATTGTTGCAACAAGAATATAAGATGACAATGTCTTTGTTTCTGCGTGTTGGGTGACAAATGATTCACTGGGCTGGGATGGACCTTAATCTTCTTCAGTGTGCATAATCCAGTCCCTCTATTTATGCAGGGTCAATAATGGCGGCCACGTCCTTGTAGTCAGGTGGGATTAGGGAAAGAAATGTTAGTGTGTAACCTTTTCTATTTGGAGACCATGTTTGCCACTGCATCTCCACAAAGGATACTAGGAGGGATGTTTGTTAGTAGAAAAGATCGTTAGGTCACAGGATTCGCTTCAACCATGATAAACAATTATTTGTGCCTTTAAATATTTTCAATTATGATGAAAAATTTCGAAGTAGAAGAAAATAATGTCGACATATGAAGTGGCGAACCACTCAAAGATTGTTGAACAAATAGCTAAACGCACAGCTGTCAGCACAAAAGCATGTAGTTTCATATTTACCTCATATGAAAAAAAAAATAACTCGACTGGCTGGACCATCACAGAACACTCTTATCCTCACACTCACAGTGCAAACCATTCAAAGTTTGTTGAATACAGTAAAAAAATACAAATCTCCTAGTGTCGTTATTATTTAAATACAAAAACAGAGATAAAAGGATAGATGTGTCTTGAAAAAATATGTTAAACATGAATAGTTTAAAAATAAGAGTTTATGCTGACACTCACTGCGACTAACCATTCATAGTTTGTTGAAAAATCACATCTATGTCTCACCGCTGAACGACTAAATGTGGAGTCATACAAATTTTACAGATTTGATATAAAATCATGAAACGAGCTCACCAATTGATCCTTCATCCTTGACTGGGTAGCCACCATCCACTTTCGCTTCACTTAACGCTACAATCTGGCGACGCAACGGAAAAACTCATGCTTGCTCGGGCTCTTCAAACTTCACTGCTCGGCAAACGCGAAAACCGAGAAAATAAAACAAAACTGGCGACGCAGCGAAATAAAAACTCATGCTTGCTCTGGCTCTTCGAACCGCACTAAGTAGCCACTCTCGTTTTTGTTTTGGTTCAACAACTACTCCAGGAATATCTTAATATTTTTAAGGGATTTGCTTTACAAATTCCTTTTCGAATTACTCCATATCAGAATTTTAAAGACACACATACAAAAAAGGTTTGAAAGAACTTTGTTGATAGTTTTTTGAGTAATTGCAGCCTACATATAATTTGGAAAAAAATACTAAATTCCAGTCGTAAAATTCAAGAATTAAACCACAGAAAATGATAGGTGTTAAAATGAATCAAATTTATACTGAATGTATTTGTACCTAAAATCTTAGAGATTTATTTATTTATTTATTTGTATAATTCAACTGGCAATTTGTCTTATTGAATATCTTAAAACTATCTTGACCGACAAACAAACAGAAATCGTATTAGCAAAACATAACATATTCAAATAAAACATATTCACTGCACAACTCAACACAATAAATATCACACGCATTCTAATCTTTCAACATCATCTAATTTCAAAACTTTTAACATCAAACAAACTCGAGACTATAAACTAGAAAGATGTAATGTCTACAATTACGGACGCCAAGTTTCATTGTGACTATTAATAAATTCCCTGAATTTAATTTTCACAGGCCACGTCGATGAATTAAGCGCATTAGTTTTCCATTTCTTACTCAAAGCAACTTTAAAAGAAACAAAGTCGAGCGCCCTAGTATTGTTCCAATTTTTCGTTAATTTAGTAACATCCAATCGTTCGGGTTCAGATACACCAAGACAGCGGGAAACCATACTACGAACGTCCCATTCGGTGGCACATGGATCGATGTTCGATAGAAATAAAGAGAAATTATCTTCGTTCGTTGTAGCTCGAACATGCTGTAGATTCTCTTCATCGGTTAGTTCGGCAACACATCCATTTGTTCCATTGCAGAGTGTAGGTAACGAATTTGGAGTGCTGTGCAGAAGTTCAGCATCATCCGTGGTCGAGGTCGTGGATACAAGTTTCGAAAGAGTAGCTAGAATGTCAGTCACTGTGTTTTTGAGCTCCTGAACTTCATTCTCAATCGTTTTCGTGTTCTTCACATCGTTATCAGCATAAGGCCGTATACTATCTCTCATCTTTCGGAACTTATCCATGTACGCATCACACATCCACAAGATATTCTGCGAGCATGTGAGAACATCTAAATCTTCTTCTTTTAATCCAACGCATTTGATATGGAAGAGACCAGCACAATCCCCTTCGCATACTGTAAACAAATCCACATGCGCATCCACACATCGAGAGCATTTTTTGCAATCTCTGTTTTCCTCCATTGCTGATCGAGAATGGCTTTTCTTGTCGTATATCACTTCGAAGTTAAATTTGATTTGCAGAATTTTCTCAGCACTTACGCCAACTTCACAAGGAGCAAAAAAAACGAGTGATCAAACTTGCTTTAGTTACAGTCGGCACACAAATTTTTATAGTCAACGAAAGGCAAACAAATTAAATACAGCACAGAACAAAATTCGAAACGACTTAACCGTAATCAACAATGCATAATATTTTGAATGAACTACGAAGTTTCATAATACTATGGTGAACATATTGATGTAGAACCCATTTTTTCCTACCTCTAGAAATTCCAAACAAACTTTTATGAAGGGTCTTTTATCGACTATTTTGTAGTACTGTAGAAGTTTAACGCGAAAATGTAAGATTTTAATGAATTTAAATCTTAGTGGAAACTTTTGCATTAGGGGATTTTTGTTTTTTTTTATTAGCCATTCGCTTAATGTTGCCACCGATACCATCACAAGGACCTTACATTTCAAAAATTTCAGCGATTGAAGCTTATGAAATTACCTTCTTAAAAATATATTTTTGAAAGTTTTCCACTAATGGTTTTTCCGGCTTTTCTTTACGAATTTTCTCAACGGTGGAAAATTTTGTGGAAAACTTTTTCCAGTTAATATTTTTTTTTTATTCCTGAGAAAATTTACTTTCATTTTCATAAAAAAAACTTTGTTTCTACGATGCTTCGTTCTTGAGTTATGATTTTTCAAAGTAAGTTGTGTCAGAGGAAAACGAAAAAATTCCAACTGAGTTTTCCGGGAAAATAAGCGACCCTGAATTTTTCTCATTTTTTTTTTTATTTATATATTGATGAGCCCTGCCTGTGGAAAAAGTTTCATGAAAATCTGAGACCCTTAGGCCCACTTTGTACGGAAATAAAAAAAAATCCCCATTTCTTTGAAAATTTGTTGAGGAATTTCTTATGGGCTTTTAGGAATCAGGAATAAAACGTTTGAGAAATTTGCATTTTTTAAAACTCCTATAGTTTCTTTTTTTTAGATCCTCTAAAATGTTGCTTTTTGAGGTATGGAAAGATTTTTGTACGAAGTTCCTTAAAGCGTCATGCGAAGGAAGGAGAAAACAACACAATGTTGAAGCAGGTAGAACAATAGATATACAGTAAAAGATAAGTTATAATCTTTTCTCTAGGGCAGCGGTCTTCAGATCGTGCTCTGCGGAGCACTTGGTGCTCCGCGAATCCTTGGCAGGTGCTCCGCAACCATTTAAAAATGTGTATGAATGCCTTGAAATATCTCAACTTTTTATTTTAAATGTGAGAAAAACAATCGATCAAACTGTAACTTTTATTGATGAGTAACTTTTTAGTTGTAACCAAATGATCTAATATGTACATAAGAACACTGTAGATCTATGTTCTGGAAAATTTATAGGTACTTTTTATTTACTCTTACCTTATCAAGTATATGACGTTATGGTGCATGACGAAACACGGTGCTAAAATGTTGACATTATCGAACCTTCATATACCTTGCGCACTTCCACGAACACGTTCATTACTTGGGCTTAGATTTTGTATTTAGAATGTTAAAAATATTCTACCGTCAAAGATTTTCATACATTTTGCATAGGACAATTATTTTTCTTTTATTAAACTTCATAAACAACAACCCTAAAAGTTGAAGAAATCCAAACTACCCCAACAGAATATTTTGAAACTTTCACTATGGGAAAGTATTGTTGGGATACTTATCCTCATCGACAAAAATCTGAGGTTCAGTAAACCTGGGAGACATTAATCGGAATGACCTTCCTCGCAAAAAGTTCGAATCAATACATTTTTTTGAAAAATTTTCAATGTATGATTAAAGTTTCTCTTTTCTATATTAATATGTTTACAAAGTTCAAATTTTTTGCTAAAAATTAGTTTCCTGCATGCATAAATATGCCAACTTTTCGAAACAATTATCTCCTTAGTTATGGATTACACTACCAAAAAAATCATACTTCATATGAGTTCTGCAAATGATATAAGCGAGGATGTGCTGTTCTACTCAAACCAGCATCGCTGAAGACGATTCAGTTGTCGTTATTTTCATAAGCATGTTCAATTAACGATTTGCTTTAAATAATTCCGAATCTTCGAATAAAATTGCCTATTTTCTGCCGTTTGAACGAAATTTTGACACCGTGAAACAAAATTAGGAAATTTTTACGAGTTTTATCAAGATTATGAATATTTACGTGAGTGTTGAACTTGTGATTATTCCATTAAAAACCATTAATAAACGCTTTAAAAAAGAAATATTTTGCTGCAGAAAATTGCTCAGACTGTTTTTAGACCGAACATAAAATCAATAGTCTAATAAAAAAATTTCTAATAAAAGCAATTCTGTTGTTTCCAGGTCAGAGCTTTGAAAATGTTGACGAAAACTCAAATTTAGTTTCATTTAGCTGCCTTATTGTCACAGTTTGAGTCTGTAATAAAATAGCTTGCTCAATCAAATGAAAAGCATCTTATTGAATTAGAGTTAAATTAAAATTATTGAAAAATTTATCAACATGAATCTTACATCAACCACAGTTAAACAGACATAACATTTAGAAGAATTAAAACTAAAATCCATCTCTCAATTCACACTATCATCATCCGGTAAACAGGTTGCACGTATACTGTTTTTTTTACAACGAGACCTGCAGATGGCACTAATCAAAGACAAAGGAAAACGATGCACACGCCTCTGGTTGTGAGGTTTGTAACAATGTGAATTTAAAATAATCGTTAAATGACTTGTTAATGGAAATTTCGTCAGTGTTACGTCTGTTTGTTTGTGCTTCAATGTTTTCATAGAAAATATGGGATCAATTTGAGCTTGTAAAAATATGCGATTTCAAAAGGAGTGGTAATCAAGAACAAGTGCTCCGCGCAACAATTTTAATTCAAAAAGTACACCGTGAGTCAAATGAGCAGAAAACCCCTGCTCTAGAGATAAATTACAAGATAGTTAAAAAATCTCTAATGAATTAACAAATAAAACAAATTTCTCAAGAATGTTCATCAGAATCTTCTTCAGAAATTATCCCTGAAAACTATGCTTCCTTGCCTTCTGGTTTTCTAGAATTCTGCCAGAAAGCCTGTAGAAATTCCGCCCACGAATCGCACAAAAATTCAAACCAAGAACTGAATAGCTGCCGATCCGAATATGAACCGACTTTCCAAACATTGTCCTTTATTCGTTACCGGGTCTGTTTGCTACTTTTGCCTTTCTTGGTTGGTTAAGAGTCATCGATAGGCTACCTAAATATACCTACCAACCTAGGTTGTGCTATCTTCATCGTCTCAGAGGGGCTGCCTCCTTAGTACTGGCACCCCGAGCAAAGTTGAATAGCAAAATGATAATAAATCTTGTTACCTGGTTATCATCATTTGATAACTGATTTTGTTATCATCTTGGCTGAATTAACAGCCAACATAACAAAAATGAGAACTCATTTTTTTTTGTCGAATAACAAAGTACCGTAATCCGGGGTAACATTGATCATTGTTTTTAGTTTTTCTTAAATTTTTCTTTTCACAATACAAATGTTACAAGTTTCATATTTTTAAAACAAGCACTGGCACCCACCGCTCCTAGCTATGTACTTTATTTTGTTTTTCGAGAGATTTAAACATGTTTAAATAAATGTTTTAAGTGATTTTTTGATTCAGCTGATATGGGGTAACATTGATCACCCAAGTAAACAACGTTCGCTAATATTGGAAATGTCGTTACTAAAATCAGGGCCCCTGAAGCCGAATATGAAGACCAAACTCTTACAAGTCATTTACTTTTTGAGTTATTTCAAAATTAAAAACACCTTGAACCGCGTAATACGCCTAAAAGTAGGCAATTTCCTCAGGAAATTCTACATTCGTAATAGTATTTAGTTAATGTTGCCTAAATGAATAAACATATGAAAGATTTGACAACGGAATCGTTTTCGGCGATGCCATTTTTAGTAACACCCGCATTTTCCTTGATTACATCGTCTGCAGAACTCATGTGAGACATGAATTTTCGGTAGTGTCAGTGAAAATGATAGAAATCATTGTTTCAAAAAGTTGACAAATTTGCGCATGAACTAAACGCAATTTTGGCAAAAACCTTAATTATCATTAGCTTATGAATATACGAAAGAGAGGCACCATTCATGGTTCGAAAATGCTTCATCAATAAATCTTTATTTGAACGTTTAACAAGATGAGTCATCCCGATCAATGTTACCCCGCTGAGCAATGTTACCCCGGATTACGGTAAAAGTAAATTATGTTATCACTGAGTTCAAGTTGATAACTAAATTTACAACATCATATTTTTTTGAATTTTATGGTCATAAATCACGGAAAAAATGAGAAATGAGTGTTTTGGATTAAACTTACGCTTCAAATAATTTTACGAAATTGTGTATGACGAAAAGTCATCTTTGTTTATCAACACACACTTTGTGTTATGGGAAAGATGTGTGGTAACATATTTTGTTATCAACATGTTATTAATAATGTCTGTCACGGATACAATGATAACCAATTTTGTTATCATTCAGTTATCATTGATAACAGAATATCAAATTGATAACAGAATATCAAATTGATAACACTGATAATGAAAGTTGTTATCATTTTGATATCATCCAGTTATCCGCCTTTGCCATATTCATGAAATCCGTAAAGGTCCGTAAATCAAAGTGTCAAAATTGAGAAAACGCGGCAGATAGACTCAAAAGAATGAATTGAGCTTCAGGATAAATCCAACATATTACTATACAAGACAGTCCACCTTATGAAGCAAATAACATACGTCTCCTGATTTAATCGATCCAGTAGATATACCCAGCAATTCATAAAAGTGGTTCTAAACTTTTATTCTCACTTCCACCGGGAGTGCTGCTTCATTCATATCTCTTTCCGGAAGCGTTCCGTTCGATTATGGAAGGAAAACATATTGGAAAAATACTTCCGGTGACATAAATTCTACACGACCATCCCAGTAACAGACACCAAGTCAAGAGCATTTCGCCCAATCGCAAAAACGTGCCTCGCCCTTAGAGGGCTCTCCGGAAAATCGGAACAAACAGGCGAGCAAACGAACGAACGACGGACGACGACGTTTCGAAACTGTCAAGAATTTACACCGGGAATCACATTCATCGTTCTATTGGATTTTTCCCCGGATGGCTTTCGGTGGGAGATATTACTACTGTCCCGAGAAAAGAGGTGAATAAAATATTATTTACTAATTGCAAAAAGCTCTAATGTTTTTAATTTGCATATTTTCCTGCGAATGTAAAAATGCCAAGATTATACTCAATTTTCAACACCCAAGCTATCGTCCAATAAGCAAAAATTCTGAACTGCTAGTTACGGCAAATGAAATGTAGTATGTTGTTAATAATATTTAAACGGAAGCTCAATTTAGACGTACCGAATTAGGATGAAATCCTGAAATCTCCCCTCGATCGGATTGCATCGAAAGCACATCCACCAACATGAGCGCCGCAGAGGAAAGACAGTAAAAATCTTGCTGCGCTCGAACCAGTAGTGGATGCATCCGTACGTGATGCATCGCCTTCGCCGCTTTCCCATTCACAAGGAAAAACGTCAGAATGATTTCGTTTCCAGTTTAGTTCCCTCCTCCAGGCAAGTCTTGTCTAGAAGTTGGTCCGATGATGCATCTTAATCTTGAGCTGGAGGTGCAGAGTTTTCACGACTCTTGCGATCGCAATGCAGTGACTGGACCAACCAAGCAGTGCTCAGAAACCATCCGGACGGATTGGATTTATGAGTTTCCTCTAGTTTTATGGTGGTCGATAGGTTTTATGGGGGAAAATTTTTCACTGAGGAATATAATCGCGTGCCCCTTTGGAAACTGTTCTATGTTTTATGGGTCAAGATGTTTTACTAGTTGGAATGTTATGTTTACTGTAATCGAGTTCTCTATACTAACGATCGTTTCACTTTTCTCCGTTTCTTTCAGGTTGGTACTCAACGCTAGAAGGAAGATTTAACGATAGTAGGTATAAAATTGGTGATTGATGTTTGAATGGAATCATCTCTCACCTGTCTCCTGTAAAATGCTGCCTTTGGCAAACTCTCTCAAAAAGTCAATGATTAACTTAACGAGTTACGACTTAAGATTCTTATACGAAAAGGATTTATATTTGATCCTTTGATTCTGGTACTCGGTCTAGCCGGACGTGAATATTTCATGGACCGCAACACCAACCAAAGGTAACTCCCAGATCCTTACCTTATCCCACTAATCTAATATCCTTTCCATGAGAATTGTGGAGATTCAGAGGTATTCACGGTCTCTAGTGACAGTGGTTGCATAACTAACACTTCCTCTCGGATGACCGTAATGACGTGACCGATACCGTTAATGACTTTCAAATTTTGTGCTCATTCAGAATGGTTAACAAATCCTTAGCCCATTTTGAATGAACTTCGGGTAAAAGTCCCTCTCAAACAGCAAAAACAACAACATTAGCCCTTCCATAAATTTCAATGAAATTTCGATATATAGCCTAGTCATATCGAATTCTTCCATCGTGCGCCAAAGTATCAGACTCAGAACTTCCATTACCTACTAAATCCAACTTTGAACAAATCATGATTAACAAGTCATAAAATTATAAATCGATTAGGTCATGATCCTCAACCACAAACCTAGAGTCTTAAGGACTTCATTTTATAAAGTGAACACATTTCTTATGCTATATCTTTTTTATTTATTGATTAAATCGTAATCGGTTTTCTGTACATCGTTCAACTATAACCCTACAATGTTATAAAAATGTAAAAATAAATCAAAATACTTTCGATTGAAGAACAAAATAGTTTTTTTTCCAAAAACTCCTCAGAAAAGCTGTTCGTCAAAGTTAAGCATTATTTTTCGCATATAAAAACTCCCCATTTTTAATAAAAAAAATGTATGTTTGTCTCCATCAGTAGTAGAATAAAGATAGAGCTTAAGATAAATAAATTATTCCACCATTTTCTGACACTATGTCATTCTGGCGGTTTATCCTTTAGAATTACGTCATGCTCCGAGGGGGGAGGGGATCAAGCCAAGCGTGACAAGTCTTACAAAAAGAGCGGAATTCTCATATAAAAAAACTTGACAAAGGGGGGGGGGGGAGGTGGTCAAAAAAGTTGAAATTTAGCGTGACATAATTTGTGTACCATCTCTTATGGCCAAATTTGCTGAAATATCATCCTTACTCCCAGCAATAAAAGTAAAGTGAAATGCATGTTAAAAATGGGTTTAGATTACCAAAAAAAACTATATTTGTATAAAAGAGAGCTAAATCGTGAGTTTTAACCTGATTCTTAGGCATTAATTTTGCTCTTTATGGTCGTTTTATGAAAAGATCTCATACTTATACAGCCATTCCATGAAAAACCGATCTAGTGGGTCTTCGAATTCCGTGAAAATTTGCTATTTTGTTCCTTATCCGAAATAAGGATACAGGTATTTTTGGATATTTTGATTAGGGTGACCATTTCCGAAATAGGGTGACCAGAAAAATCGCGATTTTGCAAAATTTTTATTTTTAAAAAAATTATAACTTTTGAACCGTTTGACCGATTTTCAATCTTCTTGGACGAAATGAAGGCTAAAGATTTTGACTTTTTGGGAAAAATATAAAATTTCACAAAAATTGTGTTTTTACATGAAAAAACTAAATAGTTTCCGTTTTTTCGTGTTTTGAAGGCCTCTGGACCAGAGGGGCTACTGCTGCTCTCATTTTTTCTTAAAAGTTCAGAAAATTTTACGTAAACTGTCAAATTAACAGCGATGTTTGTTTTTAGTTTTTGAGATATATTTTTTTGAAAATAAAAAATCAGTCATTTTTCATCGGCACACACTGTAGATCTCAGCGCATTAGATTTGTAATGTTTAAAAAACATCATAACTTTTGAACAGCTCAACCGATTTCCAATCTTTTTTTATGGAATGAAAGCTTAAGGTTTCAACTTTTCAGAAAAAAAAAATAGAAAACTTTGAAAAAAAATTTTTTACATTAAAATATATGAAAATTTCTAAAAAAAAAACAAGAAATTTTTATATTTTTTCACGTTTAAATATATGTTTATCAGATTTTTCAATTTTGTTGAATAGTTGAAATTATAAGCTTTCATTCCATACAAAAAGAATGGAAATCGGTTAAGCTGTTCAAAAGTTATAATTTATTTTTAAACATTACAAATCTAATGCGCTGAGACCTGACTGATATTTTATTTTCAAAAAAATATATTTCACAAACTAAAAAACATACATTGCTGAAAATTTGACAGTATACGTAAAATTTCCTGAACTTTCAAAAAAAAAAATGAGAACAGCGATAGCCCCTGTGGTCCCGAGGCCTTCAAAACACGAAAAAACGGAAACTATTGAGTTTTTTCATGCAAAAACACAATCTTTGTGAAATTTTATATTTTTCCTGAAAAGTCAAAATCTTTAGCCTTCATTTCATCCAAAAAGATTGAAAATCGGTCAAACGGTGCAAAAGTTATAATTTTTTGTAAAAATAAAAATTTTGCAAAATCGCGATTTTTCTGGTCACCTTATTTCGGAAATGGTCACCCTAATCATAAAATCCAAAAATACCTGTATCCTTATTTCGGATAAGGAACAAAATAGCAAATTTTAACGGAATACGGAGACCCACTAGATCGGTTATTCATGGAATGGCTGTATATACATATACATATACATATTCATCAATCTACAGCAAATTGTAAGCGTTTTTCTTCAAATATTTTGATAGGTGCTCTCAAAACAACACATTATGAAAATAATGCATGGTAAATATTTTCGATTTCATGACCTTAGTGTTCCCAATTTTGATGATTGTTCTAGTGCTTAAAGAGGTCTTCTGAATATAAAGCATTTGTTTTTCTATTGTGCTTAAAACAGGTTATTTTTCATATTAACACTTTATTAGTACTTCCATCGGGTCGTTTTTCAAACCTAAAAATTCTACTTATAGCAGTTCCCTTTAAATTTCAAATATTTTTCAAAAAAAAAAAATGGTCGAAAATGGTTTTATGGTTCTGGAAAATTGTTGCTTCAAGAATAACTTAATATTTTTCAGCAGGATTCTGATAGGCAGTGCTTTCGAAAACATGCCTTTTCAGAAAATAAAAAAATATAAATTGACGAATTTTACAGCCAATTTCTAATGACACAGCGTAACAAAAATGACATTTTTGCGTGTCCCAAGGATTAAATTATGTGTTTCTATTTTCTCTTAATTGGCAAAATGCAATACTTTCCTGAACCACCGAAAAATAACTTTTGAGCTTCCAAAATATTATGAGCTTTATTGATAAGTGTTGTTATACACATAAAGTTCGAATTCTGTGGCAAATAAATTGCCATACAAACTAGCAAAAGTCATAAAGTACTTGCTACACCCAATATTGCAAGTATAGACGTGTTTAGTCTAATTATAATAAATAAAAAAAAAATAGGCTGACAAAATCGGGCAAAAAAGGATGCTTAAGGTGAAGATAAATCGAAGCCAAACCTCAAATTTTCAAGAGCACGGATCTGGAGAACCAAGCATCCGTTTTAGCTGAAAACTTAATCGATTGGTCACTCGCTGGAGGTGGGCAATCGATTAAGTTTTCAGCTCAAACGGGTATTCGGTTCTCCAGATTTGTGCTCTTGAAAATTTGAGGTTTGGCTTCGATTCTTCTTCACCTTAAATCGGGGGTAGACAAAATCGGGTCATTACTGTTTAACTTGCTTTTGCAAACCTGGAGCGTCTGTACTCCACGTTAGGAGCGGCTCACAACAGCGTCTGTTCCCCATGTCAGGGGCGGCTGATCATCGTCCGAGTGCCAGAGAAGGACTCTAAGCTAAACTGCGCACTATGGCCCTCCGAACATTTAGGGGGAATGGTCCTCCGGAAATCTAGGGGGTTGGTGTCAGGCCCTGCGAGCCAGCCGTAAAAACACATCAGCACAGGAACGTCAACGAGAGAATACGGACCGGAACAATCGGCAAAGACCACAGCGACGAAAATGGACTAGCGATTGGAAACTCGGTACGTGGAACTGCAAATCTCTCAACTTCATTGGAAGTACTCGCATACTCTCCGATGTACTGAAGACCCGCGGTTTCGACATCGTAGCGCTGCAGGAGGTGTGCTGGACAGGAGCATTGGTGCGAACGTTTAGAGGTAATCATACCATCTACCAGAGCTGCGGCAACACACGCGAGCTGGGAACAGCTTTTATAGTGATGGGTGATATGCAAAGGCGCGTGATCGGGTGGTGGCCGATCAATGAACGAATGTGCAAATTAAGAATCAAAGGCCGATTCTTTAACTTTAGCATAATCAACGTGCATAGCCCACACTCCGGAAGCACTGATGATGACAAGGACGCATTTTACGCGCAGCTCGAACGCGAGTACGACCGCTGCCCAAGCCACGACGTCAAGATCATCATAGGAGACTTAAACGCTCAGGTTGGCCAGGAGGAGGAGTTCAGACCGACGATTGGAAAGTTCAGCGCCCACCGGCTGACGAACGAGAACGGCCTACGACTGATAGATTTTGCCGCCTCCAAGAACATGGCCATTCGTAGCACCTATTTCCAGCACAGCCTCCCGTATCGGTACACCTGGAGATCACCTCAGCAGACAGAATCGCAAATCGACCACGTTTTGATCGATGGACGGCACTTCTCCGACATAACCGACGTCAGAACCTATCGTGGCGCCAACATTGACTCCGACCACTACCTGGTGATGGTGAAACTGCGCCCAAAACTATCCGTCATCAACAATGTACGGTACCGACACCCGCCCCGGTACAATCTCGAGCGGCTGAAACAACCGGATGTCGCCAATGCGTACGCGCAGCATCTTGAGGCAGCGTTGCCGGATGAGGGCGAGCTCGATAGGGCCCCTCTTGAGGACTGCTGGAGGACAGTCAAAGCAGCCATTAACGACGCTGCCGAAAGCGTTGTCGGATATGTGGAACGGAGCTCAAGAAACGATTGGTTCGACGAGGAGTGCCAGGAGGTTCTAGAGGAGAAGAATGCAGCGCGGGCTGCAATGCTGCAGCATGGTACGCGGCAAAACGTGGAACGATACAGACTGAAGCGGAAACAGCAAACCCGCCTATTCCGGGACAAAAAGCGCCGCCTGGAAGAGGTGGAATGCCAAGAGATGGAGTTGCTGTACCGTTCTCAAGAAACGCGGAAGTTCTATCAGAAGCTCAACACATCCCGCAAAGGCTTCGTGCCGCGAGCTGAAATGTGCCGGGATAAGGATGGGAGCATCTTGACGGACGGACGCGAGGTGATCGAAAGGTGGAAGCAGCACTACGATGAACACCTGAATGGCGCAGAGAACACAGTCACAGAAGGTCAGGACAGCGAAGGCGATGGCTACGTCAGCACAGCGGACAGCGGAAATCAACCAGCTCCCACGATGGGGGAAGTTAAGGATGCCATTCAACAGCTCAAGAACAACAAAGCCGCTGGCAAGGATGGTATCGGAGCCGAACTCATCAAGATGGGCCCGGACAGGTTGGCCGCTTGTCTGCATCGGCTGATAGTCAGAATCTGGGAAACGGAACAGCTACCGGAGGAGTGGAAGCAAGGCGTTATATGCCCTATCTACAAAAAGGGCGACAAACTGGAGTGTGAAAATTATCGTGCAATCACCATCCTAAACGCCGCCTATAAAGTGCTATCCCAGATTCTCTTCCGTCGTCTATCACCTATAGCAAACGAGTTCGTGGGAAGTTATCAAGCAGGTTTCATCGACGGCCGCTCGACAACGGACCAGATCTTTTCCGTGCGGCAAATCCTCCAGAAATGCCGTGAGTACCAGGTCCCTACACACCATCTGTTCATCGATTTCAAGGCGGCATACGATAGTATCGACCGCATAGAGCTATGGAAAATCATGGACGAGAACAGCTTTCCCGGGAAGCTCACAAGATTGATCAGAGCAACGATGGACGGTGTGCAAAACTGCGTGAAGATCTCGGGCGAACACTCCAGTTCGTTCGAGTCTCGGCGGGGACTACGACAGGGCGACGGACTCTCGTGCCTGTTGTTCAATATTGCGCTTGAAGGTGTCATGCGGAGAGCCGGACTTAACAGTCGAGGCACGATTTTCACGAGATCCGGACAATTTGTTTGCTTCGCGGACGACATGGATATTATTGGGAGAAAATTTGAAACGGTGGCAGATTTGTTCACCCGCCTGAAACGCGAAGCAACAAGAGTCGGGCTAATGGTGAATGCGTCGAAAACAAAGTACATGCTGGTTGGCGGAACTGAGCGCGACAGGACCCGCCTAGGAAGCAGTGTTACGATAGACGGGGATACCTTCGAGGTGGTGGACGAGTTCGTCTACCTCGGATCCTTGTTGACGGCTGACAACAATGTTAGTCGGGAAATACGGAGGCGCATCATCAGCGGAAGTCGTGCCTACTATGGGCTCCAGAAGAAACTACGGTCAAGAAAGATTCACCCCCGCACCAAATGCACGATGTACAAAACGCTCATAAGACCGGTAGTCCTCTATGGGCATGAGGCGTGGACTATGCTCGAGGAGGACTTGCAAGCTCTTGGGGTTTTCGAACGTCGAGTGCTAAGGACGATCTTCGGCGGCGTGCAGGACAACGGCGTGTGGCGGCGAAGGATGAACCACGAGCTCGCTCAACTCTACGGCGAACCCAGTATCGTGAAGGTAGCTAAAGCTGGAAGGATACGCTGGGCAGGGCATGTTGCAAGAATGCCGGACAACAACCCTGTAAAGATGGTGTTCGCCACGAATCCGGTCGGAACAAGAAGGCGTGGGGCGCAGCGAGCTAGGTGGATTGACCAGGTACACCAGGACCTGGAGAGCGTGGGTCACAGTCGAGGATGGAGAGAAGCGGCCATGAACCGAGGGAATTGGCGAAATATTGTTGGCGAGGCTTTATCAAGATAATTGATGTAAAGCCAAATAAGTAAGTAAGTACTGTTTAACTTAAGCATGATTGATCATAAGCGTAACATCCAGAGTGACAACACTAAGCGATGAGTTTTGCTTCAACTGATTCGTAACGATAGCTCATAATTCAACACGACAAATCGGTAGTGACTCTCTCTCAATCAAAATCTTGATTGGAATTTCGCTATTGCATTGTATATCCTTTTTCTAAATTTTCTGTTTCAATTTCAGACATTTGGTTCATGATTCCGAGTAATCAAAAACAAAAACATAACGCCTGTACTGCGTTATACTGCAATCTGACTCATGAGCTTATGAGTCCAAATCTTTGTGTATTTTCATGAGATGCAAACACACTCGAATCATGGTATCATGAGCAGGCATTGCAGATTTCATTCTCATTTGATGAAACATGGCAGAAGCAAGTGAAAAAAAAACATCCCATCTGTGTGAGTTCATGATCGGCAAAATTTCGCAAGTTGTAACAAGATTGATCAATAACCACTACAAACGATAGCCCCAATTCGTTTTTCTCTTTTATTATTGAGAGATATTCTCATTTTTTGGAATTTATCCTGATTTCTACCCGTGTACCGGTTCCTAAAGGTATAGCGAAATACCTCCAGAATCAGTTAGCTGTTTTTAAGATAGTAAGACTTTTTCAGTAACTTATCTAGAATTTGTGGAAATGGAAATGAGAGCTCCAAAAAATGCTTCTTACAACTTTTTTGATACTGCTTCGGATTATTATTAGGTATTATAAATGACCATGATTTTTGAGAGTTTTTCACAAATTTCTGGCTGAACTTTTGTTGAAGTAGCGTACTCTTTTTTCAGAAGCTTTAGTTAAAATTCATACCATGGTATTTTGTAAACGTTTTGGTCAGTAGCCGATGTTGAATACTTTGGATATTGATTATATATTTTATCTACTTTTTCTTCTTCTTTCTGTCACTACTTCTTGCACAGAGCATGCAACTCAGCGTAGTGTTCACACGAGCACTTCCACAGTAATTAAATGAGAGCTTTCTATACCAATTGACCATTTTTACATGTGTATATCGTGTGGCATGTACGAAGATACCTCATGCTCTGAACAGTCAAGCAAATTTCCAACCCGAAACGATTGTCGGACAGTGAGATTCGAAACCACCACCCTCAGCTTAAAAATGGTTTGTAAAGATAAGTAGGTTTATGCTTATGGGATAGATGTTTCAAAAAAAAATTATTTCCATGGATTTTTCCTCTCAAAAAAACAGATAAAATAATATACAGCAAATGGTGATATTTTTGGAAAACTGTGTTTCCAAGCATTGTTTCAATTGTTAGTGACATTGAAATTATTCATTTCTGTCTTCTGGGAGGGCCGCCATGTCCTCGGTAAACGCTTTCAACAGCAGCCGCAGAAGCTTTCAATCAATCTCCATGATGGATATGGACTGCCGCTTGAAATTATTATTCACCAACGATGGCAGCCGTTGACAATCGCTTGATAGACGGAAACATCTGAATGTGGCGGTGTCTGCGAATGTGTGTCATGGGAAATGTCTCTTGTGTCACTTCCAGATTCAATAGTATGAATCGCTTATTTTACGCTACTCTTTCGGTTTTAGTTACGGTAAAAAAAAAATTATGTTTCATATGAATCCATTGACACGTTCTACTTTTGAAAATTTCGATGTAGATTCTTTTACAGCAAAGGCATCATTTGTCACACAGTAGCCCGCTCTGCACGTAGCTACTGTTCCTTCCCAGTTAGTGTGAAGCATACATCTAGTTTATGACTATCCACTAGGGTGCGGCGTACTTTTCGAATGCTCCTAAAATTTAACGTGTGTATGCTTTTCTGAATTGAAACCACATATTAAAGAAAAAGTTTAAGCCAAAAATATTCTGATTTGGTGCAAGCAACCTAAAGGCGAAATTTCAAGATAAGAAGATTACACGAAATTCCGATTTTGAGGAACGTTCGAGAAATAAGCCGCACCCTACTACCCACTCGTTTTCCCAGTCACTGAGCCGATGTAATCCTTATGGCACAATTTATCTCACGATTTTCTACGGTTCGTTCCCAATGACATGCATACAATCCATCGGTCTAGTACCGGATTGGGATACGCGAGTCACGTGCATATATAGAGCGCCATCACATCGCAGCTTGGGTCGCACTTGCTCGCTTTATTGCTGATGTGTTTCGACTTTAGAGCAGCTGACTCACCAGGTTGGGTGTTCCAGTATTCACCGCCCCAAAGCAAACTATTTTTTTAAATCAATAAAATACTTTTGAATACAATAAATATGTTGATGATAAGAAAGCTGGGGTGCAACTATTGTAACAGTTGTCCCAGTATTCGCCATAACATTTGAAAGTTGTTCAATAAATTCAATAAACAATGTTATCAGGAATAGTGAATACTGGCGATATAGCAAACATCGGTGCATCTACCCTACTCCAATCCAGCAATGTATGAATCGAACGGAATCGACAGACGAATTACACCAGCTGTGGCAGATGACCTAATCCCTTCGTTCGGAAGCTGATGACTACCGTTTCCAAAAGGGGCAACGAAGATGTCGACGACGATGACGATGGTTGTTCTCCAAATATTTGGGTCAGCCAATAATGATGATGGTGTCATAAAAATTAACACCCGCTCTCAATGTGGACTCTGTTCATAATAGTATCTCTCCAGCATGGTATCCAGATTTATCGCGTTTATGGTTCGAGGGCGGCGACAGTTGCATTTGGCAGCTTGAAAAGTCACAATCGGAATGGTATCGGAAGAAATGTGCTGCTGGAATGTGTAGGATGGTTCCGTCCCTTCAAATTATTACGATTATTGGAAGGAAGGAAAACCACGAATCTGTGTCAAAACATGCCGCCCATATGTGAGACACGTGTCGTCATCCGTAAAAAAAAACTGTAAACCGACACCACTACACATTGCCGCCACCATTCCACGTGCTCTAGGACAATACGTTTTCGGAAAAGTAACACACCCAAGACTGTGGATGTTATCGCGAAAGTATCAAAGAAACCCCTAACAGGCAACATAAGGCACTATGATAACAAAACAGTAACCTTCGTAGAACTAGTAGCCGAAGAACCGGGGCACATGTGGTTTTCACCACCATAATACTTATGGCCGCCAAACGATGGACGAACTGCGGTTACATAAGTTTTCACCAAAGGAAAACAGGCCGGAAGAAAGTCAATTTACGACTGCGAATAGCCGTAAAAGTTGACTGAGGCGCCACATGAACGCGGATATTTCATCTGCGAAATGCATGCATTGCACGCGACCGAGTTTCGCGAGAACTGTGTCAGAATTAGAATGGTCCAGTTCAGAGAGAATGAGGCCGTTAAACGGCGCTGGCTTTCAATGTGATTTTCTGTTTTGAAATTTGATGAACATTAACCAACAGATTTATCCTCAGTTTACACAAATTATGCTGACGAAGTTTACAGGAGTTCTCCTTAGTGCTATAAAACAGTATTTTTCAGTGCTCCAAAAACGGTACTTTTCACTTTCAGTACCACATTACTTATTTATTGATCCTTATCAATCCTTGTTTGGACCCGTGCCTTTGATTTTTCGTTGTTTTAAATCCCGCTTTTTTGGGAGAAAGTTGTGAATTCAGAGATTCGCCCTTCCTTTTGTTTGTGGTTGCAACCATATTCAGTGAATAAACGAGAGAAGAAGTGGCCTTCTGAGGGTTTTTTTTTTTGTCCAGGACGGTATCCAAGAAGGATTACCACCGCAAATGGGTAATCCTTCTAGGATACCGTCCTGGACAAACAAAAACCCTCAGAAGGCCACTTCTTCTCTCGTTTATTCACTGAATATGGTTGCAACCAAAAACAAAAGGAAGGGCGAATCTCTGAATTCACAACTTTCTCCCAAAAAAAGCGGGATTTAAAACAATCACTAAATGTGTCAAAAATGGAAGAAATGACATTTCTCCGGAATGTACGCTTTTTTCCAAATTTTCAACTTTAATGTTAATGTTGATAATTGAATTGAAATAAGTAATCAGTTAAATGCTTTAGACATTTTCCTAACACCAAATCGAAGCAGCCTCTAGTCTCTAACCCAGGCTCTTTGATTCAAGTGAGGAAACAAAGAGTGCCGTGATTAGTTGTTCTGAATTTGGAGGATTTAGGCAGAAGATCTTGAACTCCATTAGGGTTGCCACCGGTGTTCCATTTTTTAATCCAATTGTGTCCAGTTCTCAAAAAATAGACCATCAAAAATATAACAAATATCGTCTGCTTCTGTCAGTGTCAGTGGCCAGCAGAGCAGCCCAATTATTAAAGCCAAAGTTTTACAACTTACATAAAAATCAATAACTAATTACTGACGCGTCCGATTTGAAAACGGTCTTCGGCAAATTTGTAGCTTATGAATGTATCTTGCATTATCAACGTAGGTCTAATCCCCAAGACCACATGGGCAAACACTATGACCGATTGAACGATTTGCTTGCTATTCACATAGTAATTCCCATATAAACTTTGAAGGGCTTGTGCAGTCTCAATTTTCATCCGAATGAATTCAAATTTTGAGAGGACACTCAGAATTTGATCTTGAATCGAATGAGCGGTGTGGAGCAAGAGCAAAAATGATTTTTTGAACCACTCTACTGGGCATAGAGTATCATCGTACCTGCCACACGATACACCAATGCGAAAATGGCAACTTTGGCAAAGAAAGCTCTCAGTTAATAACAGTCAAGCTGAGAAGCAAGATTTGTCCCAGTGAGGACGTAATGCCAAGAAGAAGAAGAAGATTGTCAGTATTTTTGCAGCAGCTCTCCACTCTTTCGTCACGGTCTGCATTTTCGTCACGGTCTGTGATAATGAATTCGGCGATTCTTATTATTCACCGAGAATCGTTTTTTTCGAAAGCGGTAGTATATCTAGTAGTCTCTCTAGGTAAATATGTACGGTTACTCAATAATTCCTGGTTTTTTGTTTTCTAAATCTCTCTATAAATATTCAAGTGATTATTCCGGCACATCTTCTAAGAATTCCTACAGTAATACCTACAAAATTTTCTCCGAACATTCCTCCACGGAATTTTCAAGAGGCTCGAAAATGTCTCCAGAGATTTATCAAAAAAATTACCTAGTAATTTATCTGGAGATTGTTTAGAAAATTCCTTCAGAAATTCAAATATTTCCAAAAATTTCCTTAAAAAAAATTTACAAAAAATAATTTTATAATTTTCCGGAAATTTGTTTAAGATTTTTTTTTTTTTGAAAACCCCCAAAAATTCTTCCACGGATTCCAATAGGATTCCCTACAATAATTTCCCAAAGATTTTTCCATTGATTCCTTCGAAAATTCCTTTAGAGATTTCTCCAGTGAAGATTCCCCAAGGATTTCTGAAGAGATTTCCCAAAGAATGTTTCGCCAACAGGAAAATCACATATTTTACAGGAGTTCCTCCAGGAATTCTTTCCACACTTTCTCCACAAAATCCTTCAAGTATTCTACAAGAATTTCTCCATACAAGATTTTTTTCCAGTGATTCTTCCAAAAACCAGGGATTCCTCCAGAGATTACTCCAGAAATTCCTCTTGGGATTCTTCCAAGACTTAATTCAGCAATTTCAACAAGAAATTCTTCAGGGTTTGTACAGCGATATCTCCAGGAGCTTCTCCTGGAATTGAATGCGTTTGTCCGTCATTGAAAAATTTATGCAGAAATCACTTGAGAAATTCCTAGAGGAATTCCACGGGAAACCCCTGTAGTCTGGAGAAGTCCCTTATGAGGAATAACAATAAAAATAATTGATGGAATCTTTAAAAAAATTCTTCGAAAAATCCCTAAGCTCTCGGAAAAATCCTTGAAGGAGCTTGTGGGAGAATTATTGAAGAAATATCTGAAGGAAATCCTCCAGGAGTTCCTTGAGAAATTGTTCCAGGGAATACTCTAGAAATTCTCCCGGGACATCCTCCAGGAATTCCTCAAAGAATTCATTCAAAGATTCCTCTAGTAATTTCACCAAGAAATCTGCTAGAATGTCATCTGGGAATTCCTCCAAGGATTTCCCAGCGAGTTTTTATAAAAACATTTCGCCAGGAAATAATTCAGATTTTTTCGAAAATGCCTGCAGGGATTCCAAGAGTTCCATAAACGATTTCATCAAATATTTTGCCTAGATATAATTTTGGAGTTTGGAGCAAACTTGGATTTCGCCACCCCTCAACGTCTTGTCAGCTCGCTTTTCATTGATAAAACAAGCGAGGCGATGAGAGATCGGGGGGTCGCGAAAGCCAAGTTTGGGAAACGATGCTCAAGAGCATTCGCAAAAAAAAATCCCCAATAATGCTTCCAGGGATTCTTTGACAAACTTCTACTAGGATTTCCTCCACATATGCCACCATGAATTCCGCCACAATTACTTACAGGGATTCCTCTACAAAGTCCTCCAAGGATATTCTTAGGAATAACTCCGGGGATTTTTCCAGGAATTCCTTAAAGTTTTCTTCCGAGAATTCCTCCTGGGATTTCTACAAGTATTCTTCCGAGAATTCTTCCAGGAAATTCTCTTGAAGCTCTTTCAGAGATTTTACATAGATTTCCTAAGAAATTTTTCTAAGGGTATTTCGTCATGAAATATGAAATTTTTCGAATTTTTTTCAAAATTCTCCAATAATTCCATATGAGATTTATTCAAAGATTCCGCCAAAAAATCACATATCTGCCCGAAATTCAGCTTTGTGGCCGTGTGATTAGTGTTATTAAGCAGAAAACTTTTCGTCAGTATGAGTTTCGACTAGTGTGGTGCCAATCGTTCGCTGGATGCATTAACGTGTCGTGTCGACATATTTATTGAAAAAAAAAAGTCCCTCGAGAATTTCACCAAGTATTTTTTCCAGAGAATCCTCCACAAAAAAATACGAGAGAGATTGCTACTGCGATTCCATTTCAAATTTATCCAGGAATTCCTCAATAATATCACAAGCAGTTCCTTATGAGATTGTTTCAGAAATTTCTCCAGGGATTTTATAAGAAAATCCTTAAAGGGTATTCTAAGGTTTTTTCCAAAGACTCCAGCTAGAATTCCTCCGAAAACTCATTAAAGAAATCCTCTATAAGCTTTTTCAAGAATTTCCTTAGAGATATCTCAAAGATTTTTTCAAGGGACATTTTGTCAGGAACGATTCACAGTTTTTCTAAAATTCCTCCACGGATTCCAATAGTTCAATATTCCATCTAGAATTTATTCAAAAATTTCTCCAAGAAAAAAAAATGTCACATACGCCAGAAATTTCTTTAAGGATTTTTCTAAGAATTCCTCTAGAGCTACAAAAAAAACTTCTATATGTCTCCAAAGATTCCTGCAAGAATTCCTCGGAGAATTCCTCTAGAAACATCTTGGTATTCTTCCGGGGTTTCTCCGAGAAGCCTTCCAGGAAATTCTCTAGAAGTTTCTAGAGATTTTTTCCAGGGATTTTCCAAGGAGTTGCTTAGGGTTATTTCACCAGGAAAATTTCTATAATTCAATGCACTTTTCGAAACATTTTAAAAAATTTCAAATAATTCCATCTAAGGTTTATTCAAAGTTTCCGCCAAAAAACAAATATCTGCTCGAAATTCAGCTTTGTGGCGGTGTGGTTAGTGTCATCAAGCATTCAGCCGCATCGATTCAAAAAAATGTTGGTTCGAATCCCGTTTCAGTCCAAAAAACTTTTCGTCAGGTATGAATTTCGACTAGTGTGGTGCTTCCGTCAAAAGGCAAATCGTTTGCTGGAAGCATTAACGTGTCGTGTCAACGTATTTAAAAAAAAAATCCCCCAAGAATTTCACCAAGTATTTTCTCCAAGATTTTTTTCCAAAAACTCCTCCTGAAATTCTGCCGAAATATTATTCAGAAAATCCTCTACAAGCTTCTTCAAGAACATCCCCAGAGATTTCAGATTTCTCAAGAATGTTTTCAAGGAACATTTCGTCAGGAATAATTCACAGATTTTCGAGAATTCCTCCACGGATACCAATAGTTCAATATTCCATCTAGAATTTATTCAAAAATTTCTCCAAGAAAAAAATCTCATATACGCCAGAAATTTCTTCAAGGATTGTTCTAAGAATTCTTCAAGAGCTACAAAAAAACTTCTATAATGTCTCCAGAGATTCCTGTAGGAATTCCTCGGAGAATTCCTCCAGCAAATCCTCTAGAAACATCTTGGTATTCTTCCGGGATTTCTCCGAGAAGCCTTCCAGGAAGTTTTCTAGAAGTTTCTTGAGATTTTTTCTAGGGATTTCCCAAGGAATTGCTTAGGGTTATTTCACCTGGAACATTTCAATAATTCAATGAACTTATCGAAACATTTTCAAAATTTTGAAATAATTCCATCTAAGATTTATTCAAAGATTCCGCCAAAATATCTGCCCAAAATTCAGCTTTGTGTCCGTGTGGTTAGTATTGCTGTGTGCGTTTGAATTGCAAATATCAAATGCGGGAACACCAAACGCGGTAAGATTTTTCATAAGAAATGCGATGTCATAGATAGATTTTTCTTGCTAAGGCGGCGATGATTTATTTAATCGTTGCTAGGTGTCCTTTGATTGTTTTGTGTTACCGCATTTGGAGGACGTTTAGTCTAGATTTGCATCCCAAATGCAAACAGCAATATTATCAAGCATTTAGCCGCATCGGATCAAGAAATGTTGGTTCGAATTCCGCTTCAACCCAGAAAACTTTTTGTCAGGTTTGAATTTCGACTAGTGTGGTGCTTCCATCAAAGGGCAAATCGTTCGCTGCCAAAGATTCGTTCAAGAATTTCATCAAGTATTTCTTTCAGAGACTCCTCCACCAAAAATCTGTAAGAGATTGCTACTGGGATTTAATTTTAAATTAATCCAGGAATTCTTCAAGGATATCACTAGCAGTTCATCATGGAATACTTTCAGGAATTTCTCCAAGAATTTCTCCAGGAATATTATAAGAAAATCCTTCAAGAGTGCTCCAAGGTTTTATTCCAACGACTCTCCCTGGAATTCCCCCGAAAAAAAAAATCATAAATTCCTCCACGGATTCCAATAGCTCAATATTCCATCTAGGATTTATTCAAAGATTTTGCCAAGAAAAAAATCTCATTTACGCCAAAAATTTCTCATAACGCCTTGAAATTTCTTCAAGAATTATTCTAATAATTCCTCCAGAGCTACAAAAATGTCCCCAGAGATTCGTGCGGGAATTCCTCGGAGAAGTCTTCCAGGAAATCCTCTAGCAGCTTCTTGGTATTGCACCGGGAATCACTCGAACTGTTCCTCCAGGGATTTCTCCGTGAAGCCTTCCAGGAAATTCTCTTCTTCTTTTTAAGGGTTGTTTCACCAGGAAAATTCCTCAAAGAATTCCAATAATTCCATCTAGAATTTATTCAAATTTTTTACCAAAAAACCAAATCATATATCTGCCAAAAATTCCTCTAGGGACTTCTCTAGGAATCCCTTCAGGATTTTATCCTTAGATTCTTCTGGCAATTTCAGGAAATCCCCGAGAATCTCCTCCAGGAATTTCCCAAGAGATTTTCCAAGGATTTCTTCTAGAAACATTTCACCGGGAAATAAAACAGAGATATTTTCGGAAATTTATGCAGGGATTCTAATAACTCCATAACAAAATTTCTGCTAAGATTTCGCCTAAAATAATTCACATATCTTCCAGCAAATTGCTCATATAGAGGTTTCTCGGAACATTTCTTTCTTCGATTGCTTGACGAACCTCTACAAGAATTTCCTTCACAGATGCCATCAGAAATTTCTTCAAAGTTGCCGACAGAGATACCTCCACAAATGTTATCAAGGATTCAAGGAATTTCTTCAACAATATTAATAAGAAGATTTTTCCAACAATAGGAATTCCAGCGATTTTTTCCTGAAATTTCTCCAGGGATTCCTTCAACGCTTGCCTAGGGCATACCTTCAGGATTTCGTCCAGAAATTCCTCCAGAGATCCCACCAGGAATTCTTCAGGAATTACATCGTGATTGTTTTCTCAAAATTTTCTAAATAAATTCCTCCGGAGATTACACCTGGGATTGTGTCATAAATTTCTCCAAATATTTCTCCATCGAATCCTTCAGAAACTTCTTCTGGTATTTTTCAAAGATTTACTAAATTTTCGAAAAATAATTGTTTTGTTTTTGTTTTCGGCGAAATGTCTATTTTTTGTTAACATTTTTTTTTCGAAAATTTTTCAAAGGATTCCAACAATTACATCTTGGATTTATTCAAAGATTTCACCAAAAAATCACACATCTGCCAGAGATTTCTCCAAGGATTACTTCAAGAATTCATAAAGATCTTCGTAAAAATTCTTTTCATAATGGCTTCAAAGATTCCTTCCAGAATGTCTCAACAGATCGGTCCTGGAATTACACCACAAATTCATCCAGAAATTCGTGAAAGATATTACTAGAAATTCCTCATGGGATTCTCCTAGAAATTCATCCAGAGATTCCTTAAGAAAATCCTTTAAGACTGCAAGTTTTTTTTCCATGGATTTCTATAGGAACTGCTCCGAGAATTCTTTCAGGAAATCATCGTCTAGCTTCTTCATGGATTTCTCCAGGGATTCCTAAAGATTTTATCTAGCGACTTTTTGAAAAAAAAAATAATTCAGAGATTTTTCTAAAATTCTTCCAAGGATTCAAAAAATTCTATTAAAAAAAATGGTCATAGATTCCGCAAAGAAATAATTCATATATCTTCGAAATCGCTCCTCAAGAACATTTTGTTAAATGAAGCTTCCAGGAATTTCTTGACGAACTCTAACAAAAACTTCCACAACAGATACCATAAGCAACCCCTCTGAAATTGCCTCCACAAATTCTTCCTAAGATATTTCCAAGAATTCCTGAAGGGATTTTTCAAGGATATTTACAAACATTTTTCCAAGATTAGGAATTTCTAGGATTCTTCCAGGAATTCCTCCGAAGATCCCTCAGAATTTTTTTTTCAGTGATTACTCCAGGAATTTATCCAATGGTTTCCTCAAGAAATTCCTCTGTAAGTTTTCCTGGTATTCTCCCTATAATTCCTTCAGGCATTTTTCCAAGCATTCTTCCACGAAATCCTCTAGAAACCTCTTCAGTTAGATGTCCGTGTGACATGGGAACAATTCCAGAAACCTGGACGAAATTTTCAGAACCCCACTCAGTGCCGTCGATGCTAAAAGTGGTGTTTTGGTATCTGACATTGCCGCATGGATGCTAAATGCATGTTTTGCAGAGGTTCTTCTCACGCCAAGGACGTCCGTCCTGTGCAGGATGATACCAAAAAGTTTGTATGCGCAAATTGCGGGGGCAACCATAAGTCTAACTTTTGGAATTGCTCTTCGCGTAAACGAATCGTCAAGGCTCGTACAAGGCAGATGAACGGTAACGTTTCTTGTTCCAGGTATTCCGCAGGCAGAATCTCCAACAATGCTCATTTTTCAGTTAACGCTTGATTAAGAATTACACCTATCAGGTAAATTATAATCATGCTCATTCACAAGCAAATTTTCTTTCGTCAGGTAGCCGTTCGATTTTATTTTTAATTTCGAAAGGATTTACTCTTGGAAACTTCTATGGCGATATTGAAAATCAAGTTACTCAGGATTTCTGAAACATCCTCAATAAAAAGAACGTTTTCGAAAATTCCTTGGGGTCTTATTTGGAAAAAGTGAGAACAATTATCAAAAAAATCAAAAATATGAAAGTCCCTGGCGATGATGGAATTTTTCATTATAATTTCCAAAGCGTATAATATTTTCCTGACAAATGGATAAATGCCAAGATTGCACCAATTTTAAAACTAGACATAAATTCTGCAGAAGCTTCCAGCTATCGTCCGATTAGCTTGCTTTCCTCAATCAGTAAACTTTTTGAAAAGGTGATTTTGAATATAATGATGGTCCACATCAACAAAAATTCAATTTTTACCGATGAACAGTTAGGATTCCGACATTGACATTGGACGACTCTGCAACTTTTACGTGCATCAAATTTTGATTCGTTCCAACACATCTGAAGCTTATTCTACTGGTCTTGCTCTTCTAGACATAGACTAGACATAGAAAAAGCATTTGGCAGTGTTTGGCATGAAGGTTTAATTGTAAAATAAAATAAAAATCCGCCAAACATTGCTAGAATTGTAAGCGCTGGTGTTCATCAAGACAGCGTTTTGGGACCAATATTATACAATATTTTCACATCTGACTTACCTGAGTTACCTCAGGGATGTCAAAAACCTTAGTTTGTGGATTACTCAGGCCTCTCTGACAAAGAAAGAATTCTGCGTGTCATATGTAGTCGACTGCATAAACGTTTGTTCAACCTTTACTTTCGGACTTTGAATCTCGCATCATTTGAATTAGTTGGACGCCAGCTTTTTACGACGAACTTTTTCGAGACGTTCTCTTGATCCTCGTGTTCCATGAAGTGAACTACTATTCGAATCAGTGGAATGTTTAAAAAAATCCTCAATTAAAAGACTAATTCAACCGAACATAAAACAATATAACGACTGAGCATCGTTAACATAAAACGATCTGCAACGATTGATGTCCCTCTACCCAAACGGATCATTTGAGCTCATGATTAGTCATCATTAGATAATAACTTTTGTGTTCGTTCTATACCGAACCAAAATGGTGCATTGAAAGTTGCTCAATTGCAATAAATAATTGCTCTACAACGATCACCATATTGCGCCGGAAACACCAACCTAATTAAAATTATGCTTTAAATGATAATTCAATTAATTTTCCTATTTTTAGAACTTCCGGTCAGCGCCCAAGCCGACAATTCAATCACAAAATGTCATTTCCATCACCCCCCACGCGCAATGGGATTCGAATGGAACATGAGTCAATCAAAACTGAACTCTCATAAATAAAATATGGAAATTGTCAGCTTCGGAGTTTTCGCGGATCAGAATCACCAGCCACAGAGTTCCACAGCTGCCAATGCATATTTTCGCGACATGACGAGAGATACATTCTGCAAACAGCCTCAGGGTCGTGATAAATGTTTAATGAGCCAACTGCATGCTCTGCATCTGTTTGGGTTCCGTATTTAAAACCACCCTCGGAAGCCGAGTTGCGTGGAATCGAGGTCGCTCCCCTTCGACCATACACTGAGAGTGGGATAATTCTCACGTGGTCGCACTGTGACGATGCATGAATAATTAAGCATCATGTTGTGGCTCGCACTTTCCGATGCAAATTCGTGTAGAAAAGTTGGGTGAAAGATAGGAACAGCGGGAAAGGAATATTTTCCGGATAGACGAGTTCCACATTAAAATACGAATGAGTAGTTTTGTGATTGTTTACCAATTGTTCTTTTCGTCAATCACAAAATCATTTTAATGTAATCATACAAATCCGAACACGCTTCTCAGCATTCAATGAAATTTGGTGGAGCAACTTATCATTTTTCAAAATTCTCAGTACATAACGACCGTTGATGTTTTGCAATACTGCCTACATGGCGACCGTGATAGAATAATATTTCGCTAATTCAAATCCAAATTGGAATAGGGAAGTTCTTCGAAATCCATAAGGTTGATATCCAATCCAAATCCAATCCAAATCCAATCCAAATCCAATCCAAATCCAATCCAAATCCAATCCAAATCCAATCCAAATTCAATCCAAATCCAATCCAAATCCAATCCAAATCCAATCCAATCCAATCCAAATCCAATCCAAATCCAATCCAAATCCAATCCAAATCCAATCCAAATCCAATCCAAATCCAATCCAATCCAAATCCAATCCAAATCCAATCCAAATCCAATCCAAATCCAATCCAAATCCAATCCAAATCCAATCCAAATCCAATCCAAATCCAATCCAAATCCAATCCAAATCCAATCCAAATCCAATCCAAATCCAATCCAAATCCAATCCAAATCCAATCCAAATCCAATCCAAATCCAATCCAAATCCAATCCAAATCCAATCCAAATCCAATCCAAATCCAATCCAAATCCAATCCAAATCCAATCCAAATCCAATCCAAATCCAATCCAAATCCAATCCAAATCCAATCCAAATCCAATCCAAATCCAATCCAAATCCAATCCAAATCCAATCCAAATCCAATCCAAATCCAATCCAAATCCAATCCAAATCCAATCCAAATCCAATCCAAATCCAATCCAAATCCAATCCAAATCCAATCCAAATCCAATCCAATCCAATCCAATCCAAATCCAATCCAAATCCAATCCAAATCCAATCCAAATCCAATCCAAATCCAATCCAAATCCAATCCAAATCCAATCCAAATCCAATCCAAATCCAATCCAAATCCAATCCAAATCCAATCCAAATCCAATCCAAATCCAATCCAAATCCAATCCAAATCCAATCCAAATCCAATCCAAATCCAATCCAAATCCAATCCAAATCCAATCCAAATCCAATCCAAATCCAATCCAAATCCAATCCAAATCCAATCCAAATCCAATCCAAATCCAATCCAAATCCAATCCAAATCCAATCCAAATCCAATCCAAATCCAATCCAAATCCAATCCAAATCCAATCAAATCCAATCCAATCCAAATCCAATCCCAATTCTATCCAAAACTATAATTACAAAAAAAAGGGATCTGGTGTCCACAAAACTACTCCATAAAGAGATTATACAGTGATTTATATTATCAAGTTGTTATAACAAGGTATACGATAATGAACATGAACATGGTCATTGGAAACCACAGAAATATCTGACACGAGATACGATAATTGTTAAAAACGTCCCCTTGGCCTTGCCGTCAATCCCATCACGGTTGCAATTTCCCATTCCCCGGGGAAAACGAAATAAATCACTCCAAATCCACCAATCCATCCAGATGCGTTGCATCCAATCGAAAACAAAAATCGCGTGCTCTTCAACCGAGGGGGCTCGTTATTATTTTCATTCAATTTTCACTTATACCGCAACCGCTACCGCTGCCATACATGTGCCTCAAAATGTGTGTCGTCGAATGTGGATCACGGTAATCAAATCAATTATAATTATTTTCGAAGGCTGTCGTGACGCGTGTGAAAAAAATAAAAACTGTACGTCAACGATTGGATTGTGGCCAGTTTCGGTGGAGAGGAAAAAATAACACGATAAGCCGCCACCAAAACGTATGGAATGCAGAAGCGTGAGTTTGTGTCATTTTTCCAACTGGGCTGATTTTTATCCACTTTCGTTGATGGTGTTATTTGCACTGGAAAGTGCATAAAAACATACGTTTCTGTTTATTTTTCAGAATGGGATTGAACTTGCTTGGAAAGCCAATTGACCATTTGTAAATCGTGTGCCAAGCACAAAGATACTCTATGCCCTGGAAAATCAAGAAAAATTCCATTAAAAAAATGATCCTCAAACGGTGGGATTCGAATCTACTGCTATTTGGACGCCAGGTTCTCAAATTGCGTTAATATGTTTGATCATCTATGATTCGATGTGATTCGATGAGAATGGCCCTTTTTGCATTAAGACGTTTGACATAATAGACGTTTAGCATAAAGAAGTTTCATACAAGAATAGGTAGAAGTTTGAACAAGGCATCCTGAACAGAAAAAAATTGCTGTCGAACAGCAAACTATGATACCGTTTTGAATCCTATGCCAAACACTCAAGGCTTACAGTGACCATAAATGCATATAACTGCCATGAGTCAGTTGACTCCCTGATCCTTACATAATCCCACTACCCTTTCCATGACAACTGTGGAGATGCAGAGATATATTCGGTTTCTAGTAACAATGGTTGTCTAACTAACATTTTCTCCATTCCCCGATGACCGTAAGGATGTGGCCGGCGCCGTAATTTACTTTTAAAATTTGAGCTCTCGATTGTGCACATTGAGAATTGTTAGCTAATCCCATACATTAAATCTCAGCGCAGCTTCGGCTGTTCTGGTCTAGCACGGAGTAACTACGAATTGTAAGGTCATCATGAACTCATACCCATGCTCATTCTCATACTCAATATCAAAACATGGAGATTGGACTGTTGTATATTACTTCTTACAACATTGTTCTGTTTGTTGGGCTCGGTATCAACATCCCCATGTGTAAACCACTCTTCAACATCACCAGCTATACTTTAAAACTATTTCGATATGAATAATTCAGTGGAACCGTTTCCAAAATACCATTAAAATCTGTTTTCCACTGTAAGGCAGAATAAAATGCTAGCTAAGCACCTCCTTCCATCCCACAGCGCGTTACATTTTATTCTATTTTGACCGGCGCCGTCGGCAGAAACCGAAACTTTGATTGCATTTTTATTCAATTCCTGATGCACACTTCCCCATGCAAGTTGAGGATGCTTTCAGAAAACGAAACTCTCTAAAGTGATTCGTCCCTTTTTTAGGCGGTGCTGGGCTTCGATGATGCAGCAGCCAGGATAAACAAACTAAGGCGAAAGGATTGCATCCTGTCTGCTTTAGTAGAGCCTTGCTTCAGGAGTGGGCGGCATATTGCTCTAAGAGCGCCGTCAGCCGGAAAATGTACACAGATGGATTTGAATGTTTCGCAGGAACGTCATCAGAAAGCATCTGGTTTGGTGATTAGAAGGAGGTTCTCAAACGATTTAGTTTAAACAAAGAATCTTGATTCAGTTGCGAACAATGAGAACATTGCACTTATATTAGTGTCCTATTTTCTCATGTACCAGGCGTAGAATCTGTCAAATTCAGAAGTACCGAGATGAACCAGCCTCAGGCTGAAAGTCTTGTTAATAAAGATAATAATAATAATAATAATAATAATAATAATAATAAATTCAGGAGTATGACTTGCAGACTTACCATCTGTCTATTGATTTCAAGGCGGCGTACAATTAGGTGAAAAGAAATAAACTGTCATGGTGTCTGCACATGGTTTTCCTGCGAAACTAATATGGCTGATACGTGCAACGATGGATGGTTTGATGGTAAGCCTTAGACCTAGAGTATCATCGTGTCTGCTACACGATATTCGAATGCAAAAAGGTAAACTTTGGCAAAGAAAGCTTCCATTTGATAACTGTAGAAGTTTTTTTTAAATAAAAACTAAGCTGATTAACGAGCTTCCCGAGGAGGAACAAATAACTCCCCAATAACTTATGCATACCATTTTTTGGTATCATACCAAAATTAGGTATTGTTCAGTTGTCAATACCTCAATTTGGTATTAAAATGGTATTGGAAAAAATCTTTAAAACAATTAAAAATACTTCATTGGGGCATTGAAAAGCTATTGAGGTCTGCTGGAGGTATTGAACTACAATTGAAAAATTTAATTTTTATATGAAAATCCATCAAGTATTATTGAGGTATTACAATACCTGATCTAGTTATCAGTTTGGTGTTCGTAGAATATGCTTGAGGTATCATTTGAGGTATTTTACCTCTTATGCAGGGCTCATTCATAACTCATTCAGGTTGTAAGTATTGGAAATTATCTGGTATGGAATACCTCAATTTGGTATTCAGTAGTTATATTCTTCTGCTCGGGTTCGTCTGAGATCTAACGTAATGCCATAAAGAAGAAGAAGTGAACTTTCATCCCAAATGTGAATTGGAAACTTCACGTAAATTTATATGAATCAGTTTTCGTAGTAGACTTGCATTCTTTCACTTAAATTGCACTACAGTACAACACTGTTCCAACTAAAGTTCATGTATCAAAATATGTCTTAACCAAAAAAATCCGCCCAAACCTAACAACACTGGTTTTCGTGTTTGCTAACAACCTAGATAGATACCTACTGCAGCTGTTTTGATGTGATAGAGTTTGAAACTGAATAAATGCGCCCCGGGGAGAATGGGGCGACCGATTCACTGCCCGTTGGACGTCGAAAAAGCAAAATCCTGTTTCAGTATCCTGACGGCGGCTCAATATTGCTTTCAGCTCCACTTCTAAGGGTCGACACGCAGAACCCGGGCGATGGCAGTGCGCTGAGCTTTATGGTGATACATATTGTTTCACTCTCAGTCGTCGCAATTTTCAGAAGTAGAGTGGTGAGATGATGATGGAACATCCTGCTTCCTTTGGCATTATGTTGCTTACCTTGCCAAGCGAAGTGACGGAGCAGCCACAAAATGACATAACTAACAATTGTGGCCATTTTTAGGATAGACGCAGCGTAGATTCAGACGTTCGAAACAGACAAGAGAAGTTTGCATTCCTAAATATGAATGGCGAAAAACTGTTTTAAACAAGAATGGAAATGAAATTAGTTTTTTTATTAATTGAAAAATCTACAGTAGAATCCCCTTAATGCAGTTACCACCTCTATTTATTGACTGTCTGTCACGAAAAAATGCGGCTTTTTGAACAAGCAAAATAAGTTCTTAATTGTTTCAATATAAGAACAGAAAACATTGAGTGGCAAAGTGGCTTGAAATTGAATGATCTCTACACTGCACACTGAAATCCAATCTCTCATATGTTTCTCACCATCCTTACCATAAAAGTAGTGTTCTGTGAAAATTTCAGCTCTCTAGGTGGTCTAGGTCTGATTTAAAGGTGGCCCAAAGGCAATGTAGGTTTATATGGAAATTAGTATGGAGAAATGTTCCACAAACGCTAGTACTGTAATGTAAGTACAAACTTATTATCATATAGTAAAAACTCATTCTTCAAACAATAAGAAATTTGCGGAAGCGAGAAATTCAATCCAACGGAAAGAAGAAGAGAAGAAATTCAGGGTCGCTTATTTTCCCGGAAAACTCAGTTGGAATTTTTTTGTTTTCCTCTGACACTACTTACTTTGAAAAATCATAACTCAAGAACGAAGCATCGTAGAAACAAAGTTTTTTATGAAAATGAAAGCAAATTTTCTCAGGAATAAAAAAAATATTAACTGGAAAAAGTTTTCCACAAAATTTTCCACCGTTGAGAAAATTTGTAAAGAAAAGCCGGAAAAACTATGCTCCAACGCGTGGAAAATTTTCAAAAAAATATTTTTGAGAAGATTATTTCATAAGCTTTAATCGCTGAAATTTTTGAAATGTACTTTTTTTTCGTTTTTGAGTTGTGGCCAATTTTGTAAAAAAAAATGTGCAAATGTGCCATTTTGAGCCTTTTCTTTGAAAAACCATAACTCAAGAAAGAAGTATCGTAGAAACAAATTTTTTTTTATGAAAATGAAAGCAAATTTTCTCAGGAATAAAAAAAAAATTAACTGGAAACAGTTTTCCACAAAATTTTCCACCGTTGAGAAAATTTGTTAAGAAAAGCCGGAAAAACTATGTTCCAATTAGTGGAAAACTTTCAAAAATATATTTTTGAGAAGGTAATTTCGTAAGCTTTAATCGCTGAAATTTTTGAAAAGTATTTTTTTTTTTTTCGTTTTTGAGTTATGGCCAATTTTGTGGAAAATTACCATATAAGCCTTTTCTTTGAAAACTCATACTTCAATCGAAGCATCGGAGAAACAAAGATTTTTTTATCAAGATATTTTCTAAAACATCTGAAAAAAAGATATGAGCCTTTTTATTATTGTTTTCTAATAATAATTTTTACAATACATCTTAACAAATAACTAGTCTATTCTATTTACAAACACTTTTCTTTTAACATAAGTCCAAATAATGTTTAAACTGTTTAGCGAAACTTGCCTTATTGTTCCATCTTACTTCACGTATTACGCTCTGGAATTCGCTTAGACAAACCTTACCGTTATTATCAAAGGTCTTTAAATTAAACTTTATGACCTCAATTACAAGCCATAAAGCTGCTTTACTTCTGTAATCTTTTTCTCCGATATTTAATGATAACAATTCATCAGGATTTTCGATATTGATTTTCAGTCGATTCCGAATTATGTGTTTCACCCAGTTCCATGTATTTTTAGAATCACAGCATATTTCAACACGATGCTGCATTGTATCGCATCTTTGGTATTTCTCACAAAGGGAGTCCTGGACTCCAGATACTTTGTGCCTGAACATTTTACTTCTTGTTGGGATAAGATCATTTAATACTAAAAACAAGTTTGATTTGGCCGATGTTGATAAAAAATTTTTGTTCAAATTTTGCCAGACGGTGTGCCAGTTAACATTTGGTATCTTATTTTCAATTTTTGGTTTTATGTTCTTTTCGTTAATCAAATAAGCATAAATTAGGCTAGTAGTATTTAAGACAGTTTGTTGCTGTAGTTGCTCAGCAGTGAGCAGCCATTCACGAGTATTCCTTGTGATGCATCTGTTGTGAATTTGTTGAAGCATGAATTCATCTACTGTTTGAATTTGTTCTTTTTGTGTGTACAAAATATTTCTTACAAAAAGACTTTTAGCTTTGCATTCAACATCTTCTAGTGATAATCTACCTTTGTACACCGGAAGATAAAGTTGGTCTTTGGAAACACAATAAAAATGTCCTTTCCACAAAAATCTAAAGCAAATTTGTCGTATTTGAGCAATGTGTTTGTTGTTTGGCGGGAAAATTTGGGATATATACCACAGTTTAGATAGAACAAGTGCATTGAGTATTATGGTTTTCTGAAAAATATTCAAGTTTCGTCGTTCGTGCATGGCAATTGAGTATTTTATCTTGGTAATCAAGTCGTTATGATTAATATCAACAGTCGAATTGAATGTTCTGTACAGTTTAACTCCGAGAATCTTAAGGTAGTCGGCCTCTTGTATCAGATGAGGTCCTGAGTTGCAATTGTTAAACCGCATGAATTTAGATTCAATAATATTCAACCTTATTTTAGCATAAATGCTAAAGTAGTTGACTAACTCTAAGACCTTGTCAAACTCGTGATTGTTACGGATTAGGACATTGATGTCATCCGCGTACGCAACTACCTTAACGAAGTAGTTACTTATCAGACAACCACCAACAGCATCATACAGCATGCGTACTAGTGGTTCGATGTATAAACAGAAAAGCGCCATACTCAATGGACACCCTTGCCACACAGATGTTTCTATTGAAAAGGAATTTGTAAGGAAACCATTGAATAATACTTTGGATGTGGCATTCTTGTAGAGTCTTTTTATGCAGTCAATAAAAACTACCGGAAAATTAAACTTCTCTAAAACTAACCATAGGAAATCGTGATCTACACGATCAAATGCTTTTTCAAGGTCTAAGCTCAAGAGCATTCCCTTGAAATGTCTCGACTGTTTAGCCTTTAGCATAATATTCCTTAGAGTACGTAGATTATTTATGCAAGATTGTTCCAAAACACAGGCAGACTGCCCTGGTCCAAGTAACTTGCTTAACAAACGCTGTATTCTTGACCACAAAATTTTTGTGAACAGCTTGTAATCCACATTGAGCATACTTATCGGGCGTCGGTTATTCAAATCGTGACTATCACCCTTCTTAGGAATCAAAGTTATGATGCCAGCTGAAAAGTTTGCTGGTGGATATTCACCTTGTGTTAGATATTGATTGAACAGATTAAGTAAATCATGTTTTATCAAATCGTAGCATTTTCTGTAAAATGCATAAGACAGTCCATCCGGACCGGGAGAAGAATTTTTAGACGCACATCGCACAACCTGATCGAGCTCTGACAACTCAATTGGTTTACTTAAGCTTTCCTTAGCTACGTCTGATAAGGACGTTCGAATCCAACTCAACACATTGTTGTAATCGAGTGATGTACTGTTTTGTTTTTCGAAAGTATTCAAGAAATGATCGAATATTCCTGCCTTTAATACACTTGCTTCCGTAGTTAACCGTCCGTTGATTCGCAATGCTGCAGTTGATGACGGGGTTGATTTTTTCAACCGTGATGCAATTTGGAACAAACTTAATTTCTCATCTTGCAGAATGTTATCGCTATGAAAAGTCCCCTTGTAAAAGGCTAACTTGCTTTGTTCAATCTGCATTAGCTTTGATTTGACGATTTTCATTTCATTATCCACAGATTTGTTGGTTGTTCTACGAACAAATCATTCAAACATTTGTAGTAAAAGGTCTTTTCTCTATTAATTTGTTGGTTTCGCGAGAATGATTCGCGTTTGAAAAACTTTTTCACACTACATTTAAAGTCATTATTCCACCAAAAAATTAGGTTATTGTATGAGTCTCGGGTTTATAAGCAGTTATACAAATTTTCGAATTTACCCATAGTGTCATCGTCAGCCAAAAAATACGGATTTAATTTCCAATATCCTCGACCAATAAATATCGCTTCTTGATTGGGGGTTATATCGAGTTTTAAACAAACGCTGTGATGATCAGAGAATGATAATGGAATTGTTCTTATCTCTCGCACTGTTTGAATAATACGTTCTGATGCGTAAAATCGATCTAATCGAGATTTAGATGCACCCCTTACAAAAGTGTAGTTTGTTTGCTTCTTCAAAATTGCTTTTTCGACATCTTTCAACTCAAGAGACTCGACTAAAGATCTTAGGCCACCACAAAAAATTTTAACCGTTCCAATCATATCATCCCCATTCAACACACAGTTGAAGTCTCCCAGAATTACGTTTTCCTTGCCATGAGCCAAATGCATGAGAATATCCTCACGGAAAAGCGTATCTCTCTCCTTTTTAAATCCGCTCTTCGAATGAGCGTAGATGTTTATAAAATTAACTGAATCTATAGTCAACGAGGTGATACGGCCTTTAACATTCAAAATGACGTTAGAATAATTTAAGTTATTTCGCAAAAGAACTCCGGTGCCTTTTCTATCCTCGCTGATGTTGACTATTGCGGTATAACTAGTTAAAAATGCAAAATTTTCGAAGGCAAGCTCTTGGACAAAAATTATGTCAAGATCGTTGTTCCATATGAAATCTTTTAAGAGTGACTTTTTTACCGGGGTGTTAATTGCATTCAAGTTAATGGTTGCTAATCTTCGAATGAACGGCATTGGTTTTTCACAAATGAACAAATTGCACTCACCGACACTATGCAGAGCAATAGTTATTTAAGATATAAAGGCTGATACACGGATCGATAGAGACAAGCACTATACCTGATCTCCATTATAACGGGCCAGCCTGTCGAGCTTACTTTTGAGTTGGGTAGCTTATGCGCCACTCCGATAGGAGACCACCCAACAAAGATTGCGTTGCCCGGCTTGAGACCTTCTTGGGGAAGGGTCATTTTATTAGTGAGTAAGCTGACTGGCTGACTCAAATAGTCCGTCGTACTTCACGTTTCCGAGTGGACACATCCTACAAATAAATTCCTCCAATAAACGGCTGAGGACAAGTTATCAAGGCGGGGTTTTTCCTCACAGGTCCAGTCCAAAAAGTTCACCTGTCCCAATCCACAGAAAACCCAAGAACAGCATAAAGTCAGATTCGGGCTGACTACCCAGTAAATTACCCAAAAACGCTACAAAAACTACATACGAACGCGAAGCAATAAATAGACCTTAAAAGACGCTAACTAAATACATTCAAAATACGAAGAGCTTTTTCCTCCGTGCATGGAGCAAACTAACTTTTATTGGGGGAACAAATATACAGGCATTGCATTTCATCTCATCTTTCGATCTTCTGAGCAAGATACGGATCAAATATTAGGATATTATCTTAGAGCTCTTTGATCGATTTTTGAACTTCATCTTTGATTCACTTGATTCTAGATGAAATCTTATCATCTGAGCAATTCGTGCATCAGAAAGCTATACCAGAAAGAGTCGGAACAGCCCAGCTGTCACGTCCAGGTAATCTCTGATTATGTGAGATATAAATCAATGGAAGTAAGTAGTTCCTAGAGGAAATCAATTTTTATTTTTCATATATTTATAGGTTTGGAAGCATTCTATTGCGGCTACACCTAGAAAGTGTTTGTATTTGATGTCGTAGGACATGAAGACCTCAAACACAACTCTCAAACATTAGGATCAAGCAACGGAACGCTTTAGCAGAAATCCTGCATAAACAATGAAATGAATATAGAATATAAATATAATGAGATTGGATTATGAAAAACAAAAGTATTCATGTTAAATGAAATGAAAGATTCCTTCGAGAGACGTTAAAAATGCAAACATTTATTATTCGAGAAAAAAATAGGAATTCCTCATTAATCTTCTGGCCCAAGCAATATTCGTCTAGCATGCACTCCTTAGTGGCGGGAAAATCTATCATTCCATTGATTTGGAGTTCCAGCGTTGCTCATCGTTCTGTAATACAATTTTTTTGCATGGGGTTGCGACTGGAAGTTAAAACATGAATTCTTGTTCTATCCAAGTCTTAATATTCAAACGTTTTATTTTATTTTATTTCTTCTTAAGGATGCTCAAAAGTCAATCAGTATTAACACTTTTTTTTTTATTATTTTACTAACGTATTCAGCATGTAGCTTTGAAAGGGAACAAAGTGCTCACTATGTAAGATTTACTAACAGCATACATCTCAGCCGTTTGAAATATCCGTACAGCTGCTATGACAGTATAGCAGTGTAATCTAATTTTAAATAGACATACAAACCAAACAAGCATCAAGATCATCATCTAATAGAGAGATGGACTTATATCATAGCGCTCTTGGATTGCTGATAATATCTTTCACCATCCGAAGATGATCAAAGTGATCAGATGAGATTGTAATATACATGGATTGCTCCATAATTAAATATACATGCTTTATTTCCACTATTGCTCTCTACAGTGGAGAACCAAGGGGGGGTTTTGGGGGTTAAACCCCCCCCCCCAGAGCTGATTTTTTTTATAAGAAATTTTAAATATATTTTTGAAGCTCAACACTAAAATCCACAAACACTGGAGCAGTGAGTTGTATTAACAATTATGTTGTTCTAAGTTGAGGCTCTCTAATTTGGAGACCAGCGAAAAGTTATAAAACGTAGTTTTCTTGCTTTTTTTTGTTAAATAAGCTACAGGTTTTTGAAGAGAAGTTCGATGCTTTGAAAAATCTTTTATTTTATTTGGTTCAGCATTGTGCCAAGTTTTAGGACCTCGTGAATTTCCGGAATAGCAATTATTTGGTTTTCAATGATTACAAATAAAAATAGAAATGCTTCAATATCTGCCTTCGACAAACTGCTAATGATAGCCGCAATGCTTCTTACTGAAACTTGTGGTGAAAGATTCTGTTCGTTGAAAAAACTTGAAAACGTATGTAAGGAACAAAAAAGACAAAGCATGTTTGAACACTATCACTCTCATGCATGTGCGTGCATCCATATGTAGCTTGGAAAACTTTCGAACAAACTACGAAATATGTAAATGTAGATTGAAACGATATCAGATATTGTAATCTCGCTTAACCATTTATATTAAAAACGTAGAATTTAAGACAATGTTTGTAAACAACAAAAGTTTCTTTGGAATCCTAAGGTTTTTCTATAACAAACAAACATATTTCAAGTATCATTCGTCTATTGTTTTCAATGTTTTCAATGTAAAAGAGTTGCATTTTGGCCCCGTGAAGCCTCCGGGCGTTTGGGCCTTCCAAATCAATAAAATTAAAAAAAAAAAAAAACATATTTTAGATTTTTTTTTTTAAATTTCACCAGGTACAACAGACTTCTCTTAAGTAGAGTTGTAAATTTACATAAAAATGTATGCCCAGGGTGGACAAGAAAAGCTTAAGTTTGCATATGGTGTAACATTTTTTTTAATGATAATCTCGCAATATTTTTAAATTTGTCCGCCCAAAATTTTTTACACCCGTTTATTTACCCAAAAACACATTATTTTCAAGTTCACGCTACTGGCTCTCTACATTGCCTAGGCCTAGACTACACTCTTTCCCACTGATTCCCTCTAGCTATTCTTTCTAGTGTGTGCGGATCAAACTTCTCCTGTGGCGCGCACTCGATGCGCGAGATCTTCTGCTGCTCTTCTCCTTACGCTCCGAGCTCCGACATTCGCTCCGGGGAGCTCAAACTATCACCTCTCACTCTCGGGTGAGTTCTATGCTAGCGCCGCCGAATTATGGGCTATGACGGACTCGCAAAAAATGAATGTTGTGCCTCTATTGGGTCACATGGCCGACACTGTTTATGCAATAAGGGTACTCACTCTTCACCTAGGATTTTGATGTGGGTGGGGAGACGCTTACGATGACTGGGGCAGATTAGCGCACTACCTCCAGCCTGGTACTCTCGCGGGATGGCGATCGAACGGGCGATGCAGTTGGTGGTGTCTCCCTCACCGGTGCGCGGGCTTACGCGTAAGTGCGGTACAAACACTCAATCCTGCAGTGGCGCGCAACCCAAAGTTGAGGCGCCGTCGGCAATTGGCTCCGGTGGCGCACAGTGGGACGAAATCAAAAAAAGTGGGACATGTGTGTTTGTGCTGAAACTATTGGTTTTAGCGTTTTAACATGTTCTACAAAGTTTCATCATTTGTTGAGTACTTAATTTAGACACTGAAAAAAATTTCACTTGAAGTGACACTGAGAAAAAAAATTAACTTTTTTAATTATGGTAAAAATTGAAAACTGTCTAAGAAAGTATTGTAGGCGACATTATTTCATGAAAGTTTGTCGAAGACAGGAAAGCTCTATCTCCTACACTGACGAAGTTAGGGGGTAAAAATGATGAGTACCCCCTTAAAACTCATATTTTCTTCATAACTTCTAAATTTGAATTTTAACATTTTTACAATATTCTACAATGTTTAAGGTGCTGTAAAAATACACATTTTTGCCGAAGACACTGAAGCGCTAGCTCTCCATTTTGAAGATTTACGAACGATTTTCTGATTTTTTCACATCAAATTTAAGTGTGCATATCTTGTAAAGTTGCAAGTAGTAGCAGCTAATTTTAGCATCATGCCTTCCCTCAACCTATACTCTTTTGATATATGTGCGAATAATTGCGGGGTCAAGCGGGGCTCATCGCAGTTTGTTTATTTGAAAATTGTATTTCCTATGAATAAATGCATGTATTCTAAATTTTAATCATTGTTTTTTTTCTATCTGTTAATTTTTTTTATGTTTTGTTATAATATTTAAATCTTGGCCCATTTTACAAACGGCAAATTTATAATGTTTACTGTTCAAGTTTCAATTTGACACGGCTATAGAGGAAAAGTTTTCCGTGAAAATTATTGAATTTTTTCAAGTGTATCAGTCTTACTAATAGTTAAACACAGTTTTATTAATCCTTAAATACTCGATTTTGTCCCTATGCTAGATACCGTCTGTCACTCTTTGTACTTTTGCAAATCTAGGAAATCAATACATATACAGATATACAGCGCTATAATAGATATCCAAGGCGTGCTGATTTGTTCGCTGCTGTGCTGCAGCGAGCATCAACTGCAGGGGGGTTGGTCTCCTCTCGACTCTTGCTGGTTGAACGATATAGTAGACTTGCCTGCCAAAGGCGCGAAATTGGCGATCGCGTCCTTCTCCGGCCACGTGTACCCCGGGAAGCTTTGAAGCCGTTGCGTGGGGTCAAAAACGGTCGCAAACTGAGAGCGCAGTGTGACGGCTCTGCCTATGCTGCCACGACCTATTCCGAATATAATTTTTATGCGCGCACGGGGAATTACAATTTGGCTTTCATCATTCTAAAAGATTTTTTATTACCTCGGAAACACTGATCAACGCACTACACTGGGACTATCAACAACTAACTGCTTGCGCATAATTGACTAGCGCTCAACTAGAGAGATATCAAGAACATAAATTAGCTAATTGTCTAACAAGTTTCCTATGTCACTTTTCACCTTTACAATCACACCAAGGCACGGTAACAAAATAGACCGTTCTTGCCTCTTCCACGAAACGGAACAAAGTGAACGATTCGAGGCTGGAATAATTCTCAGATGCCGCAATTTTTGAACATTGTCCCCAGACTTCGCGAAATTCAACGAAGTTAAATTTCGCGAAACCGAGCATCAAAGGAATCTATCTGCAATATTTCCCGAAGTCGTGCATCTCATTCCAACTGACTATTCAAACCATCTAGTCAGCTTGCTCGCTAAGCTTCGTGACAAGCGTGGAATGCCGAACAAGGAAAGGTCAACGCATCCTGAATAGCATAGGCATATGGGTCAGTGCCCGCGACCCAAGCGGTTTTTGGGTGGCGTCATGACGCTCGACAGGCTTGCAAAACCATGCGCTTTTCTGGTAGCTGACTATAGGGAACTCAAGATACTCGTTTTAGGCGTGAGTAACTATGTCGTCTATTCTCTATGAGAGCAATTGGCGGTGATTTAATTGAAGATTTAATTTAGAAAAACGAATGGACATGCAAAGTTTAATAAATTAACAAATTTTGATTTAAAAAAATAACAAAATAACATGTAATATTTACAGTCTTGAATTTAACAAAGAATTTATAATAAATAATAAAGCGTACTTGCAACACCATTCCCCTTACCTTCTCTCTTATTTCCACGCTTACCCCCACTACGGGACCTTGATCTGCCAGATAGCCGCGAAAGCAATTCTGGACAAACATTTCAAAAGGGCACATCGACATTGGTAAACATTGAATTTGCAAGACGCTGTTGAGCCCAATTCAACTCGATCACGCTTACCAATACCACTATCAGAAAGAGCTAACACCAATTTTTCTGATAGTGGTGTTAGTTTGCGTGGGCGGGCTAAAAAGGGCTCAACAGCAACGTTTCTGAAAAAAGGCTCAAGACCTCTTGGGCCCTTTTCAAATGTTTGTCCAGAATTGTTCCATTCGACGTTCCACGTTTTGTTTTTTGCTCCGGGAGCGTCCTCTCCGTGGTGATACCTTGCTGGGTGAATCACCATCATCCTGCGATGTCTCCGTAGATGATAAAATGTTGTTGATATCCATTCTCTCGTTTCCATTTGGTTTCTCCTGCTGAGTAGATTCCGATGAACTTTTCTTCGGAGTGTTTCGAGCTGTTCCTGTTGAGCTTTCAGGCTGAGTTACGGATTGGTCGTTCATTTTCGAAGCGGTTCCATTGTCTCTCGACTGCAATGGCGTCATGTTCAACTTGGATGTGTCTTCACTGGGTTTCGTGAGATTGTTTGCCACCGCACCTGCAACTATTCCGCTGTATGATCCTGGTTTAGCTGAGACCTTCATGCTTCTCATTTTGGGACATTCGGCTTTTAGATGTCCCTCCTGTTTGCAGAAGAAACACCTGTTTTTCAAGCCTTCATAGTAAAGGCGTGCTTTGAAATGGCTGATGTAAATGTTTGCCGGAATTTCCTTTGCGATTTCCATATGGACTCCACGGATCCCACTGAATACCGCGTAGCCATAGTCAGCAGGATAGCGTTCGCGAACGTATTGCCTAATTGATCCGAATTGGCCAATAGCTGCAGCTATGTCCTTATCGTCAACCTCCGGGGGGAGATTGAAGATCCTTACATACCGTAACAATCGACTGGCCACTTCCAGCTTCACAAACGTAGATTCTCCATCACCATACTCAAAGCGATACTGCTCCCAGACAAAAAAGCATCGGTCGTTTTCGTCCTTGTAAATGGTATGTACTTCTGGTGCTGGGATTTTCAGAACATTTGCCGTGAATCGAATTACGTCCAGATCAGCAGGTGCCCGAACTCCACTTGCAAAAACTACCTTCAACGTGTTCTTTCGCACTTTGTCCACTTTTAATTATCTATTCGGAGAATAGATTCCGTTCAAATAAAGGAAGATAATATGCACTAAAACGCCCGACAAAAAACAAATCTCAGTACTGCCGTTAAACACGTGTTAACGCATCGACGTCCGAGTGAATACTGTACTTTTTTTTCGTTTTTGAGTTATGGCCAATTTTGTGGAAAATTACCATGTAAGCCTTTTCTTTGAAAACCCATATTTCAATCGAAGCATCGGAAAAACAAAGATTTTTTATCAAACCAATTGCAAATTTTCTAAAACATCTGAAAAAAAAGATATGGGATTGGTTTTATTAAGTATAAGTCGGAATGGATGATGTTTTTCATTAAAAATTACACCGTTAAGAAAAACTGAAAAAAACTGTTTCTTCCTCAATTTTTCATTACACTGAAAAGAAATTCTTTCTTTTCTATGGAACAAAAAAGATAATTATTATTATTTAATTTTATTCATTCAATTATTCAGTATATAACTTACATTTTCATCTTAATACTATCTACTTTTTTCAACCGGGAAGATTGTCTATGGTTGCTAACACCAGAAGATTTTCGTTTCTTTGTATTATTAAGAACAAAGCATGCTGTATTTTCTTGGTTTTCATGTGCATCTGAGAATTCACTAGCAAAAATGCTTCGTTCGTCTTTTGGTATAAATGGATGATATTTTTTTGTTCCAGCAATTGGAACAAGATAAGAAAATCTTTCCTGAAGAAATTTTTCAGTTGCATAGATAAATTCCCAATCTTTTTTAAATTGGTCTTTCACCTTTTGCGACACAGCCCAGTCGAAAAATTGTTTGGCGTTATTAATTTCTGCTGACTTTCTAATACTAGCATCTCTAGCCATTCGCTTAATGTTGCCACCGATACCATCACAAGGACCTTTTCCATGTGAGGTTGGGAAAAAGTGTCATTCTGCTTAAATTTTAAAATCATTTTCATGGTTACATACATTTTTGAAATTTGACATTAAGCGAATGGCTAGAGATGCTAGTATTAGAAAGTCAGCAGAAATTAATAACGCCAAACAATTTTTCGACTGAGCTGTATCGCAAAAGGTGAAAGACCAATTTAAAAAAGATTGGGAATTTATCTATGCAACTGAAAATGACTATTCAGAGACTGAAAAATTTGTTCAGGAAAGATTTTCTAACCTTGTTCCAATTGCTAAAACAAAAAATATCATTCATTTATACCAAAAGACGAACGAAGCATTTTTGCTAGTGAATTCTCAGAGGCACATGAAAACCAAAGTAAGTAGTGTCAGGGGAAAACAAAAAAATTCCAACTGAGTTTTCTGGGAAAATAGGTGACCCTGCATTTTTCTCATTTTATTTTTATTCATATATTGATGAGCCCTGCCTGTGGAAAAAGTTTCATGAAAATCTGAGACCTTTCGGCCCAAACCCGTACGGAAATAAAAAAAAATCCCCTTAGGTAAGTCAGATGTTGAAATATTACATTAAATTGGTCGCAAAATGCTGCCTTGAAAAACACCAGCTCTTACAGGACATCTTTCAGACATGAAGTTAGGATAATTAACCTGCAATTTACGTTTTGATAGATATCTTTAGATTATTCCAACACTGTATGTTGTGAAATTAATTTTTTTAATATCACTATCAAACTTTCATGCCAAACACTGTCGAATACTTTTTCTATGTCTAGAAGAGCAAAACCTAGCAGAACAGCCTTCAGATTTGTGTTCAGATTGTGGACATTCGACATATTATAATCCGAACTATTTATTGGCAAAAATCGTTGATGTGGACCACAACGTGTCCGGTTTACATATTGGTACAACCTTGCCATTTTTTCATTTAACAGGACCAACTAGTTCTGGTTCTTATACTACACCCGGAAATAGCGCCGAGTTGGGTTCATAAGTTCTACTACCGTAAAGATTGTCTAGTGAAGATACTTCTTCACAAGTATACTTAAGCAACTCTATCACAAAGAGATACCGGTTTTGGAAGCAGTCCTGACATTTCCTTACATGAAACAGACCTTCCCCCACATTTCCACCCTGACCAGTAAAAAGTGGAACAAATTATCTTCCATTAGTTTCATTTCATTTTCAACTCAATAAACAGTTGGTAAACATCATCAAAGGATAACCCACTCATAATCAGCTGCTTTGAATCGGCTTCTCGGGTGCCACAGCAAGCAATCCACAAACGATTAGGGTTTTTTTTCTCTGTAAACCTACCCTTACTCCATCGACTCAACTCAGCATGGAACAGGATTACCGGGTGGCTTCTACTGTAATCGCCATTCCGACCCGCCAACAGCCATAGGACCAACCGTCGTCGTTCACCATTTCTACTCCTGCCAGTTTCCGTTGGAGGTGGTGGAGTAGATTACTTTACGACTTTTCTCCGGTCTTTTCCTCCACTGGCTTTTTCCGCAACAGCTCACAGAATGGCCCAGTAAAACGCGCGAAACTTCTACGAACTAGGGAAATTCTACGGACGAATGAAAATTTATTGACCTACTTAAGCCGTGCTGTTTGTCGTTTCGAATAAAAGAACTGTAAACAACGTAACGGCCAATCGCAGAAAGGGTGACACCGGTTGTTCAATGTGAGAGCTGGTTCTGAGCGTTGTCGAAGTAACTTCTGAGAAGCTTGCAGTTATGCGATTCATTTTGACAGGCTGAACTACTACCTACGAGCACTATGTAGAATTTGGTCAATCCTACTGGCAAAAATTATCTCTAAACGCTTTCACCTACTTGATGTGCAGTTAGCAACGCAACTTGTTTTCAGCGATGTTTTGATGTTTCATGAGTGATTTATACCCCCAGACCCCCAGAATCCAAATTCCCTGATTTAAGGTTGATACAGCGTAAACATATACTTGTTTAAAGAGAACTTTATTTCAAAATCTGAAAGAACTCCAAAAATTACTTTTGGCCAGCTAGATTCACCAAATGCCCCTTGGTGTTCTATGTGTAACCTAGCGAAATATGTTGCAGACCAAACCACAACCCAGCGGGGAAATGAACGTAAATTGGTCTAATCTATTTAGCAGGGCCATCCAGTCCCACAACAATATGTTAGTTGTATGACTAGTGGTATAAGGATGACTGAATATCAGACCCAGAATGCATACTCACAGCCAGACAGCCAGCTCTGAATGACGTGTGTAGGTGTAAATGTGCTCCCAATGTCGGTTTGATCCTTTGACAATCTCATTAACATCACTTGCCTGCGTCCGGAATCGTACCCGAAGTGGCGTAGCCGAGGAGGGCCCGGTCGGACTGATGACCTCCGGGCTTGAAGCTACACACCTCAACAATCTCCAACAGCAGACCATGGACACAAAGACTGAAAGCCCCAGAAGCCAATGCGTTGTGGTGGTGATGCTTCATTATAAGATCCATCTTCCCTTACTGACCGCCGGAGTGACGTTTCATAGCACAACGTCGTGCCCTACCCTTAGCCATGGCATGAAACGAGCGTGGACTCCGTTCCTCGTTGGGCCGAAAGAGATACGACTAATAACGTACGACTCTTGTGAGAGCTTTTCGATGTAAATAGGCTTGTTTTGTTCGTTTATCTGACGTATTATAATCGTTTACCTCGGGGGGACACTAGTTATGATGGGACAAGTCCAAGCCCCGACCAAGCTTAATGAAATATGAAACGAGGAAACTAATCAATGAGTAATGTGCTTATTTACGGGAAAAGTGCTCTCAGTAGACGCCTGCAGAGAAGACCGGTGAGAATTGTGTGAGTGAAGCTTAGGCCGTTGACAATGTTCGAACATCATAACCTGATGCAAAACTCGGTTTTTTCATGTTTGTTTGTCAGGCTCAAGGGCTTCATGGTATGATGGAGCCGAAATAAATTATTTAATCAAATCACTTCTTGTTTTTCCTTTATAATAAATTGTATTCACCTAAAATCTGTACAAATACAATGATGCTTATGCAACTATTGTCTACGACTGTAACGAGACTAAACAGATGGGATTTACAGGAGAAAAAACTAATCTCTTGAATGATTTAGCAAAAACTTAGAACATGTTATATGAAATAAAAATTTAATAATTCGCTTATACTTGACTAATGGAAAATAATTGGATATAATGGAGGAAATTTTATTCTTAAGTCGTAAATGATCAAACAATTTGGAATCAATAACAATAAATTATGAAAGTTATATACAGGTACTTATTGAACCCGGTTGAATAATAATTATTATCGAAGACACCATAGACGCCTTAATTGATCAGTAGCTCCTAGAACATTTAGCTCATAGGACATGGTTGGATATGTGCCGTTAAAAAATCAGATTTTGAGAACCTAGAACATCTAGTATGCAAGAAAATTGAATCATACGCAACACTAGACTTACATGGGCTCATAGAAAATGTTTGGATAAACTTCGTTGTTGAGAAAACCAAAACTCTTATTGATCTAGTACAACGATAGTTCCCGACCAGTGGATTACAACAGAGTTTTAACAGATTTTGTTACTCAGTAAGCGCATTTTGTCCGACAAAATATGTTATAATGTTGGCTGATTAGTAGTTAAAATAGAAAAAAATACAACACGATTTCTTTAAACTGCACTAAACAAAGTTGAAAAAAAATACGTTAACAAATTTGAAACAGCCTTTGTTATTAGAACTGATTTTGTTTTAGGGGGAGATCCCCCAGTACCGGACACTTAAGCCACTAAATTCTTAATTCGAAAAATATTGATTTTATGGGCTCGTGTTACCCATTTATGATAAATATTATCATTTTTATAGTGTTCAAAAATAAATTTGAAAATATCAATATGAATTTTGGCATTGCATTTTGATGATGTATTTTAGTACCAAATTGATCGATCTTGAAAGGTGGCAACCAATACCGGACACGATCTGGAAATGCCTCGAATTCTGTAAATTTGAACATCATTGAATGTGTACACTATAGGAATAGTTTATAATTACCATTTCAATGCTTTTGCAACATTTACAAGAATAATTTGAGTCTTTCTTAGTTTGCAAGATGCCTATCAAAAACCTCTTTCACATATGATGAAAAATAGGACATTTTACGATGTTGTTCTGAATGTTCATTCTTCTTAATTTTATTGCATGTTTGATACCATGATCGACGGAACCCATGAAAAATGAAAGTATTTGAGACACAGATGCAATGATTACAAAGATATCAAATCAAGCTGTCCGAAACTGAGGGACAGGAGGTGCTTAACGAAAATTGTAATTTATTCATAATCATTTCAATTATGGTTCACAATACATTCATACTATCAAATCAGGATTATGTTCGATCATGCTTGCGTGATCCAAAGTATTTTTTCATATTCAAAATAATTACTAAATTGGCTCAAAATTAAGGGGATACGTCAATTTTTTTAAAATTTTCGAACTTTTCTACATTTTTAAAAAGGCATGAATATTTCAAGGATGTGTTATTCTACGCAAACATTAGTCTAAACAATAGTTTTCTTTTCTACTAATACACCATCTTGATTGAACAATAATTTCTCAATGTTTCAACTTTAACCGGTATTGGGTGCTGTCTGGTACTGGGGGATCCCACTACTTATATTATGATTTCCTCCACCAACTCAAAGTGCTTCTTATTCTTATTCTTCTTCTGAAGTCAAAAAATTGAAAAATAAAATAAAGTACAAAATTTATAATTAAAGAATGCAATATTTACCCAAAGTTACGGACTATCTAAAAGCTTATGGTTCAACACTTTTATCGAGCATGAGGATGGAAAAAATATTTGGTTGAAGTTTTAATACTGTTCATTAGTACACTTTAGTACAAAAATCAAAACTCGAAGATTAAGCCATTTTAGCACCTTGGTATGGAAGGGAAAGTTGTTTCTGGTTAAAAGAGCAACAATTTGCATAAATGACATATAATCTACGCATAATCGCAAAACTGTCCTAAGCGCCAATTTCATTATTTTCCAAATAAAACCTTGCAATTTGTACTTTTATTGCTCATAATGATGTTAGAAGTTATTTGCAAATATGTCTTTTCTTACTTGTAGCTGCAAAAGTGACTTTTACGCCTTCATGCAAAAAATCGATTTTGTTTTCAATTTATCAGCTTTTTATATAAAATTTTAATAAAATCTTGGAAAGTACATTCAAAATATATTATATTAAACATTAACTTGCTTTGTCTGGATGAGCCGAGGCCACATAGCGTTGCAAGATTTTCGTATTTTTTATCACAAACAACTCATTTTCATAATTGTGCTGGGTCAGGAGTATACTAAAAAATAGTCAAAAATCTCGTATAGTTGCAGGGAGTTGCAGCTGTATCTTTCAGACCTCTAAGAGGAAACTCGAAGAAACATTTCTGTGCGTGATTTGGGGTGGAACTCGGTGGAACTTTTTTTGAATCGATAATCAAAGTTATGTGTTTGTATTTCATAAGTTTGATTTCATAGCCAACTCAACGTGCCGATTTCTCATATTCATAGTGAAAATTTGGTGTTCTTATCACATCAAATATGCTTTACCAACCTTCAGCCATGTTCTCTTTTAGATTTTGATTGAATAGATTGGTTTCAACACTCTCCGTGCTAGTTGAAAGGATTGCTGAGAACATGCGACAATATTTTGTTTTTCTGCTACTCCGACAACGGTCACTTTCAACGCTTGTTGCAGTGGTTTTAGTGCGTTGTATAACTTCTAAATACTTGTTTCAATAACTGATGCTATCTATAAACACTTGTGGATACTTATTTTCGCCGAATAGAAAAGCTTGAAATTTGATTTTTGCTATGGCGCAACGCACTGTGTGTCGCCGCCATTTCAAATATTGCACATCAAAATGGATCCTTAGATCTTATAAAAAAAAACTATTAATTTTTTTGCAGAAATTCTCTGATTTGCAAGTTAGAGCTATTTGAATAATTCAATATTTTACATATATTTTAACAATATTTTTCACAAAATATTTAACCTCTGGAGATTTTTCTTTATTTCCGTACAAAGTGGGCCGAAGGGTCTCAGATTTTCATGTAACTTTTTCCACAGGCAGGGCTCATCAATATATGAATAAAAAAAAATTGAGAAAAATTCAGGGTCGCTTATTTTCCCGGAAAACTCAGTTGGAATTTTTTTGTTTTCCTCTGACACTACTTACTTTGAAAAATCATAACTCAAGAAAGAAGCATCGTAGAAACAAAGTTTTTTTTTATGAAAATGAATGCAAATTTTCTCAGGAATAAAAAAAAATATTAACTGCAAAAAGTTTTCCACACAATTTTCCACCGTTGAAAAAATTCGTAAAGAAAAGCCGGAAAAACTGCTCCAACTCGTGAAAAATTTTCAAAAAAAAAATTTTTTTGAGAAGATAATTTCATAAGCTTTAATTGCTGAAATTTTTGAAATGTACTCTTTTTTCGTTTTTGAGTTATGGCCAATTTTGTAAAAAATGTGCAAATGTGCCATTTTGAGCCTTTTCTTTGAAAAATCATAACTCAAGAAAGAAGCATCGTAGAACCAAGGTTTTTTATGAAAATGAAAGCAAATTTTCTCAGGAATAAAAAAAATATTAACTGGAAACAGTTTTCCACAAAATTTTCCACCGTTGAGAAAATTCGTAAAGAAAAGCCGGAAAAACTATATTCCAATTAGTGGAAAACTTTCAAAAATATAGAAGTTAATTTCATAAGCTTTAATCGCTGAAATTTTTTAAATGTACTTTTTTTTCGTTTTTGAGTTATGGCCAATTTTGTGGAAAATGACCATATAAGCCTTTTCTTTGAAAACCCATATTTCAATCGAAGCATAGGAAAAACAAAGATTTTTTATCAAAGCAATTGCAAATTTTCTAAAACATCTGAAAAAAAGATATGGGATTGGTTTTAATGAAGTATAAGTCGGAATGGATGATATTTTCATGAAAAATTACACCGCTTAGAAAAATTGAAAAAAAACTGTTTCTGCCTCAATTTTTCATTACACTGAAAAGGGACTCTTTCTCTTCTATGGAACAAATAAGATTATTATTTTTTTTTTTATTTTATTTATTCAATTATTCAGTATATAACTTACATTTTCATCTTAATACTTTCTATTTTTTCAACCGGGAAGATTGTCTTTGGTTGCTAACACCAAACGATTTTCGTTTCTTTGTATTATTAAGAACGAAGCATGCTGTATTTTCTTGGTTTTCATGTGTATCTGAGAATTCACTAGCAAAAATCCTTCGTTCGTCTTTTGGTATAAATGAATGATATATTTTGTTCCAGGAATTGGAACAAGGTTAGAAAATCTTTCCTGAACAAATTTTTCAGCCTCTGAATAGTCATTTTCAGTTGCATAGATAAATTCCCAATCTTTTTTAAATTGGTCTTTCATCTTTTGCGACATAGCCCAGTCGAAAAATTGTTTGGCGTTATTAATTTCTGCTGACTTTCTAATACTAGCATCTTTTTTAATTTTTTTTTTTTGATCAAAAAATCCAAAAACACGTGTATCCTTATTTCGGTTAAGGAACAAAATAGCAAATTTTCACGGAATTCGGGTCACCGAAATCGGTTTTTCATGGAATGGCTGAAATCAAAGTTAACGAAATTGTGATGTATTGGGACATTTCTGAACTGGCACATCTCTGTTTCTGTTTTGGATGAACCACTGCGACCAGTTTTCTGTGATCTTTTGTGGTATACCCGTGTCCTTTGTTTAGTGCATGTCGTTCTACTCCATTACTATAGAGAAATAATGAAGTAGTCGTTTTTTATACAATTATCATTCTTCACCATTTCGCATAGAGCCTCTTTAGAAAAAGATAACGCTATTTATACCTTTTGGAGAAAACAGTTTGTCACCATTAAACTCTCGAAGGCGCGCCCCTTAATCACTATGCTGGTTGAATGATACCGATTTTGACCATGCATCGGTACTATTGTGTGTCATGTTATTGCGTCTACTTATATGGTTCAAGGTCGTTTTTGTAGCTGTGAACAGCTTTCATCGCATAAGACATTAATATTCCTTGAAACAAGCTGCTTGTTTAGAATTTAGGAGGTCTGCTACTCCACTGATTCGGAATCATTTACTTCCTAGGTATACAAAACTAAGCACTTGATCTCGGGAAGGAATTGTCTCATGAAATGAAACCAGCCTCAGATGCTGATTGAGTCATTTTTCCACTTCGACCTCCTCATCATCTAGAACAAACAGGTGGGTCTTAGCGACTTGTTACTCTCTTATACTCTTCCGACCATAACTTATCAATATTAACAAGAACAGATACAACAAGAGTACAATGTGGTAGATCTTACCTCGTAACGCACCTCGAAAAGGTGATCTACCCACGTTACGAGAACGAGGCACATAATTTGATCCTTGATACAATCAAAATATTATTTTTGCTACGCAGTGTAATGGATCCAGTGCTTATTGTAAGTTGTATTCGTATTGTAAATTTCATTCAATTCAAAAAGCTACAGCCTACAGCCTCTATATACACGCTCCATACTCTGCAAATGAAAATAGTTCAAACATTTCAATTTATTCCGACTCGAATGTTTCACTGCCACAGTCCGATAGCCGTAACCGTTACGTCCTGTGTGTGTATGCATATTTGAACACACAACTGTGCCAATGAACTGGAATTAACGGCATTTCATTTTCCTTATTGTTTCCTTCCTTGCCCTTCCATTATCAACTTCCTTCTCAAGAAGTGAGACATCCAACTAAGGTTCCACGGCAAGAACAAAGAAATATTCAACCAACCCTTATCACCCCCAAAGACGATGAAGACGACGACGACATGAATAGCTTGTGGGTAGTTGTTGTCACTGCGTCAGAGGCATTCGTTATTGCGTGCGGCAGAAGAAAATGCTCAAACGGAATACAAAACTAAAGTAATCAAGTGCTTCGGCTAGATCTATCAGTGTTCCCATTGGATTTGATAAGACTATGTAATATCTTTTGTTGGCTTGTTGGGGTTTTAGATTGTTATGAATAAGAACAACTTTTTGTTAGTCTTTCGCCATTATTCAGGGTTACTTTAAGTAATTTTCGTAGTTGCAGTCCAACTAAATCGTAGTCCTACGTCAAAAATGGGCTCGCGACAGATGCCCATCTCCGGAGCACTATCAAAGGTCCTTGTCACATGAATACAAATCAACTCGACGTACTCATTTTTTCAACTATCGGTAGCTGGGGAGAACTCCATCGATTCTACTTCCACACATTTCGTTGGTTTCCATTGCCCTTCTACATATATTGACAGCTTCCAGGCCAGGAAACTTTGGGCCGTTCCGCTGATATCCGTCGGGGGAACTTCAGCCTAGGCAGCCATCATGCACGTATCCCAAGCTTCATGCATGCTAATACATACACTAAGCAGTAGCAGATCACATCAAAGTGCTTCCCATCGGCTTTGCACTGTGGGTCAGAATTCGAAATTTCCTTATAAAATGAATTATACACCCTCGAGCAAAATTTTGGGCTCACCCCCTAAAAAACATACAATAGCGTTTTGTTCACATCTCTGTGATTACACATTCAATTGCAACTATATATGGTGCATTCAAAAGGCTATGAGTTAATCTTACTTTTCCAACAACATTTTTTAGATGTTGTATACAAAAGTTTTACTTGAAGTTGGGGCTTTTTTTCAAAAACCATGGCTAATTTCCTTCGCATTGGATCGACCACAGTATTAAATCAATTTGTCATCAGAATCGTAATCTTATATATTTTGAAGAGCAGTCACGAAATTTTAGGGGAAAAATCTGAAAATATAATAATTTCCGCAAAAATTTCGTGAGAGCTCTTCAAAGAAAATAACATGTCAATTCTAATGACACATTGATATAAAAATTGTGATCGATCAAATGCTGAGAATATTAGCCATGTTTTTTCAACGTGTTTTTTGAAAAATTCTCCTAGTGTTAATAGTTATCCTACTTGATATTTCCCATCAAAATTTTCAATGTTTCCTAGACTACGTTTTGAAATGGGCCTATGGAATGAAAGAATTTACACGATTTAAAAATTCATAACTCTAAAACGTTGCGCTTGATTAAAATGGTGTCTTCATATAAGATCTAGCAAATAACAAGCACTAATAAAAAACACCAAGAAAGGAAATCATAATGAATCCACGTTAAATTATACATAAATCCGCTCTTCTCAAAACCATACTCTTCGATGTTAAAGCTTGGCCCTATAGCCCAGGATGGTCGAATGCTCAACATTTCAATATTTGTATTGATATGCTGCAAATATTCATGCTGACAAGAAAATAATGACAGAAATTTCGATGTTGCTAGGATGCTTTTCATAATTGGCTAAGCAAGCCTAGAAAAGGATCGAATAAAATAGCCTAGGATTAAAATATGTCTTAACAGTTTCTAAATATTTGATGATTTGCAAAATAGGTTGAAATAGCTCGGTTTTGATAAGTTCTATATCAAAATCAGATTCTATGCAAAATTTCCTTTCAACGTGGTTATCATTTGTTTTCTATCTTTAACCATTCTCAAGTTATTGCGAATACTAGAATAAAATAAAAATTTCTTCACACTTTGGCCCATTTGAGTGTAATTCGAGCTGTCAAAGTACGTATTGTGATGATCTTTGTTTCATACACTATTTAACTATCCAGAGCTCTATTACAAAGTAAGGTCAATGATTTTAGCTTTCTACTGGAGAAAAAATAATGAAACATTTCGAAGGATATGGTATTGAGGAAACAACTTTTCGTGTTATCTAACCTAGCCGAACGATGATTTGTTCTCTCAGCGTCTCTTTCCCTCAAGTTTATTCTCGATCTCCCACGGTTTTTTATTCACTAATTCCGTTATTATGCGGCTCAATCGCATGAGAAGCATTATAGAACCGATGGTCATTTGTTAAGTTTCTTTAAACTTCGTGGCAAGTCAAATAGATATTGCGCTCGAGAGTTCTCAGCAGCTCATTCGGAAGGTTCATCTTGAAGATGAAAATTAATATAATTTGTTGTGTATTTCAGCTCTAACTGTGGATCAGGGCTGGTAATAGTAATAGTAGTAGGTTTGAATTTCGTGAAACTCACGTGGCTGCTCTTGCTACAGTAGTTTAAAATCGTGAATCCCATCGAGTAGCCTATGTTGGGGGCATGGTTTTTTAAATCAGTTGTGTAATTGAAGGCTAAAAATGCGAGAAATGCAACGCAAAATAGAACATTTTTCCACGCTAGTTTTGGGTTGTTGTTAGCAATGAGTTTTTTTTACTTTCAAGGCATTTTGCCTACAGCAGCGATAAGCATGAAATTCACAGGTTTCAATGACTGTGATGTGCTGCGCTAGCCTACAAGTAGTATTAATCTCATGACTTTTCCCAACTATGCTAAGGATCGCTCAGTTTTTTTTTTTTTTTTTTTTCAATTAAAATCAAACATTGCTCGCATATGTTGCCATTCTTGATTACATTTTGTAAATAAAACATTATCGCTTTCCAAAACCGTGTTATGAATAATTTAAAAAAATAAACGTCAAATACACAATATTTTTCTATCTAAACACACAAATGAAAACATACTAGACGATTCATTGTTCTGCCAGCTTTCCGCTGGAAGAAAACTTGACTACCGACAATAGTCACACTGACAAGAAATGTTCGAAGCGTTGTATAAACGTTTTTGCTACCACCCCACACCTACAACCCTGATGGCGATATACGAGAGCCGTTATCTGTCAGTGTGCGTGGCATTAAAAAGAACGAAAACATTTTTGTCTTAAGTTGAATTACTGTACAACGAGAAAGTAAAACGAAGGTTCTGTTAAAAATCATTATTGCTACTATTAAAGTAGTCTTTAAATTTTTAAAAACACAACAGTATTAAAAAGGCTTTCAACAATTCTGTTGGTGTGAATCGATAGAGGATTTAGTAGCGCAGAAATGTAAGAGGCGCAGCATCAACTTAAACTGCCGATAATACGTACATTCCCTTGTATCGATACTTGTTGAGAAGTTGGAACAAAACGCAAGAGAGAAGCGTGAAAAATCTAAAGCTGTTTATATTTTGTTAAAATAATAACTACACTGAGACAAAAATATATCGTGTTTGATACTAAATAAACTATTACATCGATATACTCAAACATTTTTTTAGAGTAATTTTTTATTCAAGAAATCAAAAATTCTTCCCTATATTCTAAAATACAGTCAAAGGTGCTTGATCAGTGGTTATAAATCATGATAAGCACAGTACAAACCTGGACAGCTCGAATAATATTCTAAGTGCCAACATACTAAATATGTACATTTTACTCTGAAATTTGCAAAATTTGAGAATGATTAGAGACATGAAAATATAACTTCACCAACTTGAAAGGAAGTTTGAAAAACCTCATATTGGACTTTAAAAAAATGCATAGGAGACATCCCGAATTAATTCAAAATGTAGCTTAATTACCCCAAACACCAATTTTTATGTTTATTTTTTTGGTTGGTTTATGTTCATAAGAAACGTGCTTAGAATTTTGTCGCAAAATTTAAATTTCCGGCCCTTAGTGTATTGTTGCCGGCGCTACTGAAACCGAAAACTCCCGCAAAGACTTGGAGATGGGACCATTTTTCGGACGGCTTTCTCGTGGCTATTTGAACTCGGCACGATTGGAATATCCGCCAGCCGTCGTCGATGATGTTTTTGATCTTTGGCCGAGAAAATAAGGATTGCGATGTTGCATGCGAGCGAGTCTGTCTCAGTCGACTTGATGGTACGTACGTGACACGAGTCGTACACGTTGCCTCCGAATATGGGTGGAAATAAAGTTCTTCTCGGTAGTCGGCAGTTGGACGATGCCAAGGATTCTATTTGGGTGACATTTAATGAAACGACGGTTTGAATAATTGAAATTTCTGTTGGTCTTTTGTGATATGTGGAAGACCTATGCAGTGAAGTGCGTGAAGTGGATCAGTGAATAATTCCTGGAAGCGCTTTTCAGATAGTTAACACTTATAGAAAACCCAACTTTGACCATTCGCTTATTAAATTCCACAGAATTCCTAATTCTCACAAAAATCGTGCCATAATTCACATAATTTGTATTCTCAAATGAAACGGAGAATGCATCTTCAAAACAACTCGCATCAACTACAGTATCAAAACGAATAAATTTTCGTGCGGCTTGTGACTTTGCCTTGAAAACTTACCTCGGATTATACAATAGCAATCCTTTAACATTGTTGCTCACTATATTCCAACCTCCTCCACCCAAGGACCTTCATCGTCAATTTGTGAATGGAACAGACCCACCCGACTGGCGCCGGAAAGACTAGCTTTGCATCAACTCTTTTTCTACTATCGAACCGTACACAATTGCAGAAAAACAGACCAGAGGGTAAGCCGGCGGTTTTGTGCGAAGCCTTGGAAGGTAATTTACCACCTCATCGTTAGGTGTGCTGTGCGGTTAAAGGGAACCCTTTGCCAGAAGAAGCGAGAAAAACGGCAAACGACATCGTTGAAATAAACACGAACGTAAAATTTTCCATCGCGTTTTCCTTTTTTCCCAGCAAGGCAGGCGGTTTAGGTCATTCTCCATTTGTTGAACGTTTTGTCAGTTAGGTTTTCCTTCGAAGCTTCAACGTTGAAAGATGAAAAAACGATAAGCCGAACTGTAAATTCAGTCTTGTCCCCACACAAGTATAAGGTTTCGTTGAACGGATTTGTTCCGTGACGAAAGGATATTCATTAATTGTCTTAAGTATGTTCAAATTATGCATTCAAATAAACGAAAGTTCGTGGTTCGACTGTGAGCTCTATAAAGACAAAGTGCATGGTTGCGGGCAGAGACAGAAGCATAGCATAGAATAGACTAGCTGCAAATGTCAACAGTTGGTACGTGATTGATCGGAACTAGTTTAAAACCGTTTGCGTTTAAAACCAAATGAATAAGGGGTGGGACTTTCACTTTATTCTTAAACATGCACATTTTAGGAGATCTCATCCGTCAATTCTAGCAGATCTCGCCATCAAGTCCTTACAGTCAGTTGGAATGAGAAAGGAATGCTAGTGTGTAATGATTGCTGCTTCTAGAGACCGAGGATACCTCTGCATCTCCACAATCACCATGGAAAGAGTGTTTATTAGTCAGCGATGATAAATATCTGGAACTCATCTTTGGTCGGTGATGCGATCCATGGGTAAAGAGGGAAAACACAATTTTTACTTTAAACTGTTTTTGCATTTTTGTCTCGCGGGAAAAATATAATGGTAGAAGGATAACAAAGTATGTCAATATTCATAATGTCGAACTATTTTTTTGAGTTATGATGAAAAGAAAAAGGTATTCATATATTAAACTTTAAAAAAACAGGAATAAGGGTTTATTCCAGGGGACTGACAGCACTATACCAACCAACACAATGTTGCCGTAGCCAGCATTAGAAGCCTCCAGCCAAAGGCCCAAGCTGACAGCCAACCTCAAAGCAGTGTTGCATAGTTTTGATGCTGCCTACGAAAGCATCACAATCTGTCATTCCCTTGGTTTATTCCGACACGTGTAGTGACTAGTAGAACGGTTCAAAATTTTAAAATGCTTGAAAATCCAATCTCCCATACCTCCTCTACTACCTTACCATAAAATTAGTATTCTGTGAGATTTTCAGCATTCTAGGTGGTGAATCAAAGGTGGCCCAAAAACGATGTTGGTTTACATGGAAATTACTATGAAGAAATTTTGAAAAATGTTCCGAACACGTTAAAACTGGGATGTAAGTACAAACTTATCATTCTATAATAAAAACTCATTCTTCAAACCATGATAAAGAAATTTGTTGAAGACAGCTATTCAATCCGACGAATAGAAGAAGAGATAATCAAGAGTTTGTTTGCTATTATTTAGCTTAATATGGGGGGCCCAGATAGCCGTAGCGGTAAACGCGCAGCTATTCAGCAAGACCAAGCTGAGGGTCGTGGGTTCGAATCCCACCGGTCGAGAATATTTTCGGGTTGGAAATTTTATCGACTTCCCAGGGCATAGAGTATAATCGTATCTGCCACACGATATACACATGCAAAAATGGTCATTGGCATAGTAAGCTCTCAGTTAATAACTGTGGAAGTGCTCATAAGAACACTAAGCTGAGAAGCAGGCTCTGTCCCAGTGAGGACGTAACGCCAGAAAGAAGAAGAAGATGGGATTATCATCCTGCAAACATCTACAAAAATCTAAAACAAAATTAGCTCAGAAGGGATTTGTTTCTTCAGCAACATCCTTCGATAAGGTTTGAAGAAAGAATTTTCACTAAAGGATGGTAACGTGTTACTTACATTACAGTACTAACGTATTTAGAACATTTTTCAAAATTTCTCCATATTAATTTCCATATAAGCCAACATTGTCTTTGGGCCACCTTCAAATCACCACCGAAAAAGCTGAAAATTTCACAGTGCACTATTTTTATGGATGGGATGGTAAGAAAGATATAGGAGATTGGATTTTCAAACATTTTTAAATTTTTGAATCGCCCTTGTGACTAGCTATCCAAAGTTTGTTTTAAAATTACATAAATACTATAATATTTCAAATCATTTCAAACAAAAAAAAAACAATATTGTTGTTTCACTGCAAACAATTTGCTATTTGTGTATGTTCAATTCCAAAAAAAATATGAGTTGATATTTATAAAATTAAAAGTTACAAAGTAGCAAGATTTCCTAAAGTATTTATTCAGTTAATAATTCATTCCTGGCAGTAATCTAGCATTTCATCCCAATAATCTTCTCTCGAATAAATGTAATAGCCCTTTAGTGCCACCTCGTCTACAAGATCATCCAACAGAATAGGAAAACAATCCAAATCTCTCTTTTTCTGCATTATCCCTTCCCCTTGCAACCTCCCACTGATATCAGTAATTTCTCGCCCCCCTAATCCCACCCTCTCATCTCAAGGCGCTCATCTCCTAGACCTTTCGAAATGAAAGTAAATTGCTTGATTTGAGTCAAAACAATGGTGCGTGACTGGAATTGAAAATCAGGCTCCCGAACCCCGTCTCTTACTGGCTGACTGTCTTAGAATTAATCCAACAATTTCGTTCGGAAACACATACCTACCGAAGAGCGTTACGAATCCGACTATCAAGTTATGCTAACAATGACCATTTTGTCTTTGTCTCTATTTTCAGGTGAGTTTGGTTCAACGACAGAGTCCAACCATTTCATTGATTGAAATCAAACGCAGAACAAGGAACTGATTGAGCTTCGTATTGAAGTCGTAGTAGTGGCTTGTTTTTGGATCCTGATCGGTACGTACAATGCCCCCATAACTGGTTTCACCATCAAATTGATATGAGTGGTTAAGCTGAGGCGAGTTGACAAGTTCACTCACGACAACCGACGGTGGGCCAGAATTAATATTCCTATTAGTGGACGACGTGTGACACCTGTTTGTTATGTAAACTTGCACTGGTCGTTCGGTGATTGGTATTACTGGGAGCCGGCAGTGATTAACGATGATAATTAACTTCGCTTATCGAGGCACGATGTGCGTGTCGTTTGAGCCTTGGTTTAACGAGGTGGATGATAACTATGTGGTTTGGATGGCAATTGACTATGATATGCGTGTACTGTCGTTACCGATGATTGATTGATTGATACACTGAGATTCAATCCACAAACTCTGGCTGATCAAATTGATGCAGATCGATATTTACGAGGTTATTTGAAACATGCCTTTTGGTTTGAAAATTATCTCAATTTTCAAGGCACGAATACAGTCGACTGGTGAAGAGATCATTTGATACCAATTTGATGATGATTATGAAAGCACCCATAAGAACACTCAAGTGAAAATCTGGCTCTGTCCCAGTCGAGACATAACTCCAGAAAGACGAATAAGAAGAAGAAGAAAAATTGTAACATGTGCGTATATTTCGCAGTAAGAAATATTTCTAAACTATTGTTTGTTGCTTGTTCAACCCATTCTTTTTTCCTTCAAAACTTCACAGCCCAATGCTGAAAATGCACAGCAAAAAATAATGTGCAATATCACGTCATTTAAGATGCACATCGTCCGCGTCGCAAATGTGATGAAATATTACCTTTCGTTTGCAACATATGAAATAGATGTGTGAAAAACGTTAAAAAAATTCGATGTGATAAAAAAAAACATACGTAAAAAAGCTGCCGGCTATTTTTCATCCATATTTACACTGTTCGACAAAAAAACATTTTTGGCTGGATCAGGGACGCGTTTATATGGGTCTTGAAGTGCAAGAAAAGTGTAGAAAGAGGCCGTTTTCAAATGATTTGCAGCACCCTTGGATTAGTTTTTGACAAAGTTTGAAAATTTTGAATTTTTTATCAAAAAAAGCGTAATAAGCAAAATATCAACATATTTTTAAATTCAATTATTCAATATTATTCAAATCAATATTTTTAGCACTAGATCGCTTCAGGGAAACGTGCACCATTTCAGAAGAATATTGGCATTTTTTTTATATATGAATTTGGAATGTTGACGATTATTAAGCAAGTATGTGAGGTTGTGCACCATATAAATACTACTTATTTTTCTATTTCACACATCTGGTTCATTATATAATTATTATGGGTTCAAGAAGACGCTTGATTAGGATTTGATACTTTGCTCCGTTAGATGAAGCAATGAGCAATGCAATCCAGTAACATTTGATTTCAATAAGGATACGACTACGGAAAATTGATGTGTCTGTTATGTTTATATGGACTGGTTGATCTAATAAACTCTCAGCAGAAATAAAAAAATTATAGAGTAAGGTGCGGCAAAAGTTCGACCTAAGTGGTATAATCAAAGTTTCCAGGAAAATAATAGCAGATGAAACAAAACAAATACCATACAGCAAACCTTCATCATATTGGCTATAACTTTGCTGAACAAACTTGTGTCAAACTATTTACCCATTTTTAGTTATAACAGTTTCAAAATTAATTGTCTTATTCGAACTTTTGCCCCACCGGTGGGGCAAAAGTTCGAATCTAGTGTGGGGCAAAAGTTCGTTGGCTAAAACACAAAATATCAATACTTTTATCAATACTTTCCACCAGCCGTAAACTTATGTTTGCCGAAAAATACACACTAAATTTTCATCAAAAAATGCCCAAAACAGGGTTATTTGGAATACACCCAAAAAATAGAAGTTTTTCACAAAACTAAGGGAAATGTAAAATTTTTGTGACATTTTTCGCACGATCAGGCAAATTTTGCTAAATTTGAAGATAATATGTAGATTTCAGGAAATTTGAAAAATTTTCCGTGGGTCGAACTTTTGCCCCGCAGATTCGAACTTTTGCCCCGCTATGGGCCAAAAATTGATTCCAACTATTTATGGGAAAACTAATCCACGTCAAAGCATCCTTATGATAGGCCTAGAAACGCCCTTACATAAAGTATTGAAAAATATTTTATCTTCATTTGGTTCCATGCATCGAAAGTTTGACCAAATATTACAATATTTACGTCGAAAAACAACAAATAGCCATAACTTTTCCAAATCTCAATCGATTTTTACGATATTTGGAGTGAAAGTCTCTTACTTGAATAGCATTTGAACCACCATGACATTTCTAAGTTTTGATTTGATTTGAGCTAGAAATCTTAAAAAGAAACTCTTGCCCCACTCGAACTTTTGCCCCACTTTACTCTAAAGGTTGGACACTGACATGTAAGTGGTCTCACATGCGCTAGTCGGTTTACAGGAGACGATGTCTGTAAGAAAATGTGATAACAATGTTATTTGCGATTTCTAAATATTTCGATAGGTACTCATTAAGAATAGTTTACTTATCGTGGCATTCATTTTCCTCGGAATATTCCTAGAAAAATTACAGAATAACATTAAATAGCAACAAATAATTTAGTAATCAACATTTCCACATTTTTTGCGAAAGTCGCTCAGGCAGGCATGAGTTCTTTTTGATTCAGTCTGTGCACAATACTAATCATTTGTGAAAACTGATTTAGTGGTAACATGCCTGCTTCTTACTTGTAAGATGAAACAATTTCTGGTTAAACCATTTCCGATATTTTTTTATTTTTCGGTTCTAAATTTCACATGTTTTTCGGCAATTTTAATCAAACTTTCAGTTTTGAGATTTGGAATGGATTTCACAAATAATTGCGATACATTCAAAATGAGTAAAACACTTGTTTTTCTATGTCTTCTTGTTTAAAGAAAGAAAAATAGAAATTACGTGAAGTTTCGCAAAATTGTTTATCATCAATGTATGGATAAATTGTTTCTTCGCTTAATTGAAAAGCATTTTTACTCGTTTCAAGGATATGGGAATGGGGGCTCATAAATGGACACGTTTGTTCTTATATGAGAGACGAGTTTAAACTTAACCTTAATGTTCGACTTCTTTATGTTTCCAATATGCTTACAACTAAACCGATTTGAAGAAAACATCCCATTGAACAAGAAACTAACGCTCCATTTGAAAGTTTGATTAAAATTGTAATTGTAATTTGTAATTGCTCAATCCACACCCTGGCAGACAATTGTCCGCCAATCTAGACACGGGCTGGGTGAGGACCTACCAAGCCTCACCCGTTAACATGTCCTATACCGTTTAGCACACCGGGTTCTTCCACAAGCAGGCGCCGGAATTAAAGCGGTCCCACGAGTTTCAGATACATTAAATAGATGTAGTCCCTCTGGCACTAAACCGAATAGCGCCCTCCACCTCATCACCAGCACTGCCCATCCCGCACGCCAAACAAAATGCCGGAAGTGGCGCGCCGTGTAGCACATCAGATGTTCTACAGAGCACACCACCTCCGACACCATGCTCAACGTACAGCAAAGACAGCGCTAATAAAAGCGGAAGGCGCACCACTCGGTTCAGTGCCAGAGGGACTATAAGTATAACGAAGAAGAAATGAAAAGATAGTAGAGTTGGTTCGGTTGTTTGATTGCTGAAACGAAAAAAAAAACAGAAACAAAGTGTTAACATTAAAACGGGGTTTTATAATTGATAAATGTATCGATAGTTTCTCATCTGTTACGTTTCCTTGTCGTAGCGCTGTCGATTTTTTCCATCTCCAGGGTGTTCATCTCCGCTCGAGCAATGAGGACCATGATGAAATGAGAATATAAAAATGTGAGCATTAGTGTTGATCTACCAATAGATTAATTTAAACTGCTTTTCATGTGCTTTCAAGCCCTAAGTAACTTGTAAACTCCTACTCAATTATGTTTTGTTGGCCTCCACGTTTTATTTAGACACAATTTTTATTTAGAAAACTATTTGGATCCGAGATTTTAGGTGCAGATTGAGTATGTTTAATAAAACAAGCATCCTGTTTTCCTGTTGATGATTCTGTTATTTATACCAGCTGTATACAAGAATTTATTAATGTAATATATGGATATTGAATAAGTTTCAACGCGCGATTATAATACTTCAGTTTTCGTGCAGTTGTATTGGTGTATGTAGTGGGAAACCAATCAGTTTGGTAATTCTAACGGTAACAAATAGCACGACGAAAGGAAAGTTGATAATCTATCATCATTATGATTTCAGTCCTAATTTCATAATCCGTTTAATAAATTCCGCGTATGCTTCGGCAATTTTAACAATTTATACATATGTATTCGAAGAAAACAGACTACGAGCATTTATTACCTTGCAACACATTCATAAGTGATCAGATATTTATCATTTTCTACAGCCTAATTTAATAATACCTACATTGGGTTGTAACAAAAAAATTGATCTTGGGATGTTGATTTGCCTCCTAATCATAGTTTCGACAATAGTCACATGCTTACTATCCCTTATGGCAGTGTTGTTGATTCTATTGTCTATCGCTCATCAGTTTCGCGCTACCCGGCAGGGACTTGGTCCTATGTACCCAATACTCTGCTATGTCTTAACTTCACGCAATACATTCTGTAGATGTGTGATACAGTTTGCGGAATATTATGATTTATCACTTCATCCAGATGAAAAATTCTGTTATGGTACCATATTCACATATCAGATAACTCCCACCTGGAACGATGTAATACATCGGAGACATGTAGATTCAGATGTATGTAGACGATCTATGCCTAGTTCGGCTCTGATCGACAGGCAATCAGTGTATTCAGTTTTTCAACTAGCTTGAAGCGATGAACGTATCAAGACAAGCTCTCCACTATATCTGCTAGCAATCACCGGTCGTCGATAGACATTTCGGTTCTTTTCTGCTAAAGAAAGATCCAATTGTATGCCAAAGACTATGGCTCATGCTTTTCAATACAGCTGGAAAAACAAGAACTACACCCAGCACCAAATAGTACGTAACTATGAGGCGGACCGGAAGGTTTGATGAGCAATCCCCACCAAGAAACTAACGCTCCATTTGAAAGTTTCATTAAAATTGCCGAAAAATATGTAAAATGTAGAACCAACAAAAATATTCAGAAATGGTTTAACCAGAATTTGTATCATCTTACAAGTAAGAAGCAGACATGTTACCACTAAATCATTTGGTTTTAATATACTTGTCGTCGATTTTGAAGTAATCATCTGGTGTCTCCGGAGCTGGGGGAAATATTTCTTTTTTTCTCGGCTTCTCTGGCATATTTTCTTCTGAGCAGGTTTTGAAAGCATCGTCTGGACCTATGTGATTTAATTAGAATAATGACACGTTTACTGAAAATAGGTTAACTTACCTCAAGTGGTGCACTTGAAGCACAAGCACTGATCGTGACGGCAGGAGCTTCATAAATTTCCTTTGATCGCCTTTTCAGGGTTTGCTTGTAGCGCAGACAATGATTTTCCAATACATTAGGAGGGTGGGTATGATTACTTGGCGCCTCTAATTGATGCTGTCCTGCCGAAAACCGCGAAATCAGTGTTGCGCCACACCACACTTATCCGTGCACCTTTCCTTTACACAGCTCCAATAGTGGACATCTCCCATCTAAAAACATAACAAATAATAAGTGTATATGGATTCACTTATACAATATTTGGACAGCTTACCTTCTTGTTGAGGTGATAAACGTAGCCGCCAAACATCATTTTTGGTCTTCCCCGTATGGAATGCACCACTTCATAGTGGGCTTCAGCGGTGGATTTCGCAGCGTTCTCAATTAAACCACCGGTAACTTCTTCTTCTGGAATATCCTCTATATTTTTCTCCAAATCGTCTTCAATCTTATTGTTTTCATCTTGCTCTGTCTTCATGTCGTCAATTTTGTACCGTTCCGTTGTTTTTATTATTTCGAATGGTTTCTTTGCAATGCTTTTACAACACTTACCGTCCTCGGCCTGGCAGTCCAACCAAATGTCCTCCGAGCTACTCCAATCCGCGATGAGCTTCTCAATTTGGTCGTCCATCTTCGGAGGTTACTTTACGAATGAAAATCAAATCCTGATGCGTTAGCTGCGGAGCTATTATGCAGTATGAAAATAATTGTTTATGGAGAATTCTATAGTTACCATACTTACCATAGCAACATGCGCAATCAAGTTTGCGATGTTCTTGGCGATTTTCATTAAGCTTTCAATTCTCAAGATGAACAATCCACTGGAACAACTCTCGAAGATTTATCGTGAAAATGAATATTCATCGGACATTTTATTCACAATTCAAGGTGTCTGCGGTTCCGTATATACATGGCCCGGTTACATCAGGAATGTGGTTAGATCAAGGACATTTGGCTACACAGAAAGAGTTAAACTGACAACGTTCTTTTGGGTCAATGGATACCGAAATCTTGATGGCTGGCTTATGTTTTTGATACGTACCAAAGGACCTGCCTTTTGCCGTTATGAAGCAGAACTCAAGACGCTTTTTCCTATTACAACCAAGAAGAAATTCAGAAGAAATACATTTAATTTTGTATTGTACATAAGAGCAATTCTCGCTGAAACCAGGCCGCCATCGGCACCCATCGTTAGAATTCCAATTTTATGTCACTGATCGCTAGTTTTCGATAAAACTTAAGGGTGGTCCTTTTTGTTTTCTCAAATTGGTGTACCCCTCGTACGCCAGCTAGCTGAACAGTTTGTAAAAAAGCCCATTTTTTGATAAATCTTGGGTATTTCTTCACGGGATATGTCTCATATTTCGCTTGGAACACATAGCAAACTTAGTGGCATCGTATAGAGAAAGAATATAGCTTTCATTTGAACACGAAAAAAATTTGGCGGCCATTTTAAATTTGGCCGCCATCTTGAATTTTGTTAGAAAAATCGTTTTTTCACCATTAGCGCACCGCTAGTTTTGAATTCTGAGATCACCATCAGAAAGCTGAGGAAAAATTGCGTAAGATAGGCTACAAAAACTAGGTGAGCAATGGTATTTACCCTATCAAATGAACGATTTTCTAAATCATGTTATACGTATACGGCGAGTGCAATCAATACAAAAATCTTTTTTTGTACTACAAAGAAACAAGTTCTCAACCTTTGGTGTTTTATTCGAGTCGAGTGAAGAGTAATAATATTATTTTGAGTGCAAAAATATGGCGGCCATCTTGGATTTTGACGCCATCTTGATTTTAGGTAGAAGAATAAATGATTCACCTCAGCATGTTGAATTTAGAGGCTATCAATAAAAAAAGGTTACGTATACTCTTCTTCTTATTATTCTTAACTTTCCTGACGTTACGTCCCTACTGGAACCGAGCCTGATACTCAGCTTTATTAGTCATAAATACAGGTTATTAAATAGGAATTTTCTTTTATAATGCGATTTCTGACAACAGAATAATTCTTCGACATATTTTTGAATTCAGTAATAATGAATAAATAAATTCAATAAATGAAAACCGTCCAAAAACATTGATTATATTAAACAAACATTTTTTTACCATATGCATTGTTGTTCATTGAATGAAGTTCATAGATTGCGCGTCGGGACATTAGTAAGTCTTGTGGTAATATCTGTGGTAAAACATTGACAAAAGTGCATTAATTTAGAATGGAAATCATAAATCTTGAAGCAAAAAAACATCCTTGATTTTCTGAGCCATAAAGTATCGTTTTTAGTACCGCCCATGCATGCTATGTGAAAAACAGCGAGATTGAAAGATGGGAAGCAGGTTTTGTTCTAATGTGGACGTAATGCCGAAACGCAGGTGTATCATTTCGAGTTTGGAAAATCTGGCGGCCATCTTGGATTTCGACGCCATCTTGGTTTTTAGCAGTTGAATGATTTTTTACCATCATGTGCTCATCATGTTGAATTATGAGGCCTCCGTTAAAAAAAAAGCAATCAGATTCTATTTTTCTTATCTTATCTCAGTTGTTCAACTGATTGTTCATTTCTATCAATGGTTTAAGACCAAATAAATTTAAGATATAATGCTAATTTCAACTCGAAGATTTGCAGAAGAATCATTCAAGTAGCAAATAAGCGTTAAAAAATCAGATTTGAAAATTTGTTTTCAAAGCTAGTTAAGCTGAGGGGCTGGCGCTGTTCCAGTAGGAACGTAACGTCAGGAAAAAGAAAAACAAGAAGAAGAATAAGTGTAACGGTAGCATTGAAATTCAACATGTTGAGTGCTATCAAGGTGAAAACTCATTCTACTACTTAAAACCAAGATGGCGGCAAAATCCAACATGGCCGCCAGATTTTTTCACTCAAAATAATACTCCTATTCTTCATCTGTCTCAAATAATACACCAACGATTGAAAACTTGTTTCTTTGTTGTACAAAAAAATGATGTTTGCATTGATTGCACTCGCCATATACGTCAAAATAGTAGAACATGATTTAAAAATCGTTCATATCATAGGGTAAATACCTTTGCTCACCTAGTTTTTGTAGCCTATCTTACGCAATTTTTCCTCAGCTTTCTGATGGTGATCTCAGAATTCAAAACTAGCGGTGCGCTAATGGTGAAAAAACGATTTTTCTAACAAAATTCAAGATGGCGTCCAAATTCAAAATAACCGCCAAAATTTTTTCGAGTTTAAATGAAAGCTATATCCTTTCTCTATACGATGCCACTAAGTTTGCTATGTGTTCCAAGCGAAATATGAGACATATCCCGTGAAGAAATACCCAAGATTTATCAAAAAATGGGCTTTTTTGCAAACTGTTCAGCTAGCTGGCGTACGAGGGGTCCACCAATTTGAGAAAACAGAAAGGACCACTCTTAAGTTTTATCGAAAACTAGCGATCAGTGACATAAAATTGGAATTCTAACGATGGGTGCCGATGGCGGCCTGGTTTCAGCGAGAATTTTTCATAATAAGTATGAATATTTGGATGATTCAGATCGTGACATCAGGACAAAATAAAAATACAGTGTTTGACTTATATGATCGTTTTCATTTTTGGTAGTATTGCAATTTTAGGGAAAACTTTCCGTTTTACGGTGCAATGAAAAGCTACCGCAACTGTCACATCACTGATTTGCACTGGTGAATCATCAGTAGGCTTCAATGATACCTTGGATACCGTCTTGATGATCGTCGTTTGTTGCTATTTTTCATACCGTTTTCTCTTTCAAGCATACTATGATTGAATTGTTTGCTTCAATGATGGAATGATTTCGAAGCCTGCGGTAGAACTTTGACAGCTGCGGTAGAACTCTGCGGCTACCGCAAACCGGAAAATTTTCTTAACAACCGTAATATTTGCTTCCGAACTAATCTATCTTTCATTGTTGTAAGTTATATGGAAATATCTTTAAATGTTATTCATAAAAAAGTAGTTGAAAGCAATAAAATGTTAAAGTAAAAACATAATTGACAATGTTTTATGAAAATGAAAGATTATGAACAGAATAAAGATGATGATATTTCAAAAGAATAATAACCTCACTTAACCCGTATAGGCCTGAGTGAAAGAAAAAATACTAAAACCTTTACCACTCAGCGAATACTTAACGGATTCAAATAATGTTTTGTCAGTATACTGGCCTACATATCTAGTTTCTAGAAGTGGCCAGAGGAACTCGTGAATACTCCTGTTGCCGGAGTTATTGCGGTGAGTTACTGGGTCAAGTCGGGTAGAAAAAGGCGATTTTTTGGGACATGCCAAGTTATCTTTATTTATTCCCAATGGCAATCATTTTAATTCGCATAATTCATTAAGTTCTGATATTCAACATTATAAATAAATAGTTTTGCACCGTCTAGAGTGTACCAGATGCGGCCAATCGGACTTAATGACCTGAAGAACCGGCACTAGATTTGTTAGGTACTAAACCGTTTGAAATCTCTAAAAGTTTAGATCAAACATAATAGTTCACTAAAATGGGTTCCTATAAGCTTGACACAGATGTTTAGATACAAATTGAGCACTTTATTATAAATATGAGGCATCCCGGGGACCCGAAAATGGTCATTTGTAGGATCTATCAAATTCAGTTGACATAATTATTCAATTTAATCGATTATCAGTAGGCTTACGCTCATGCGTTTTTCTTAAAACTCTTTAATATTGTGGCCAAATTATAGCCGATTCTGAAAATTATATTTGACTTGAAATTTGCCTACCTCCAGGGGCCAAGAAGCACAGAACCCTTGTGACCAGACCTGACCCAGTGACCCATCGCAATAACTCCGGCCGCAGGAACATTCCAGAGATCCTTTGATTACTTTTAGAAACTAGATATGTGTACGAGTATACTGACAAAAAATAATTGAAATCCGTCAAGTGTTCGCTGAGCTGTAAGAATTTTAGTAATTTTTTTTTCACTCATGCCTATACGGGTTAAATGTAATAACCAGTCATTATTTTCGAAAAAATAAGGTTTCACACATGAACACAGACCTTTTTTAAACAAAATTTTACTTCGTTGTATGTATATTTGAACAAATGAAGGTATAGTCCATTCGACCAAATGTCCCTTCGACCAAATGTCTATTCGACCAAATGTCCATTCGACCAAATGCCCCTTCGACCAAATATACTTTCGACCATACGACCAAATGCCCCTTCGACCAAATGTACTTTCGATCATTCGACCAAATGTCATTCGACCAAATGTCTTTCGACCAAATGTCTTTCGACCAAATGTCCTAAAGCCGTGCCGATGAAAAATGACTGTTGTTTTTTATTTTCAAAAAAATATATCTCGAAAAATTAAAAAAAACCATACATCGCTGAAAATTTGACAGTATACGTAAAATTTACTGAACTTTGAGAACATCAATAGCCCCTTTGGTCCCGAGGCCTTCAAAACACGAAAAACAGAAATTATTGATCCCGGCCGAGCACGTGGTTTTTTTTTTCATAATTTCACCCATAATTTGTCCATCTTTACCACGCGTAATGAGTTAATTATTTTAAAGAAATTATTGTTTTTTTTTATGTAAAAAATCAATTTTTGTGAAATTTTATATTTTTCTTAAAAAGTCAAAATTTTTAGCTTTCATTTCCTCCAAGGCAGCATCTATTTATTACGTAACGCCAAAATTGGCAATCTCGGGACCCCCTCCCCCCGTCCGTAACGCTTTTTGTATGAAAAATTTCAAATTTTTGTATGAGCCGTAACGCTTGAGCTTACTCCCTCCCTCCCCCTAGAGCGTTACGTAATTTGTGGATGCCGCCCAAGAAAATTGGAAATTGGTCAAGCGGTTCAAAAGTTATAGCATGAGTGAGTGAGTGAGTGAGTTAGTATGAGTGAGCATGAGTATAAATGACCGTACAATTCGTAGTTGCTACTCCATGACTGACCAGAGCAATCGCAGTTGCACAGGGATTTAGTGAATGGGGCTTGGGATTAGCTTCAATGTGCACAAATCGGCGGCGTCAGTTGTTTAGGCGTATTGTGCTACGGAGTGTGGGTTCGATTCCCGCCCCAGTCGGAGAAAACTTTTCGTCAAACGAAAAATTCTTCACTGGTCCACTGGTCGTTCTGTGTGTCCGTTGTCTAATGTTAGTTATGTTCAGTCTATGCAGCCTATGGCTGAAGACGGTGTAAATTGTCTTTTTTTTTTTTTAGAAGTCAATAACGGCGCCGGCCACGTCCTTACGGTCATCGGGGAAGGCAAGGAATGTTAGTTGGACAACCATTGGTTTTAGAGACCGAAGAATCTTCTGCATCTCCATAGTTGTCATCGAAAGGATATTGGGTTAGTGGTATAAGGTAAGGATCTGGGAGTCATCTTTAGTTGATGATGCGATCCTTGATGTATTCACGCCTGACCGGATTCGCGATATTATTCGATAATGAATTGTATGCCGAACAAGTGTTCATCGTTCGCCCTCGCAAGAGCAAGCAACGCGACCAAAAGATCAAACATTACTGACACTAATCACACGATCCGCGACTCTTATATACTATCGTGTCACGCGAGCGATGCGCAACACGATCGATCTTGCCCGCATCACTCGCCCCCGTAGGAGCAAGCAACGCGACCAAAGGATCAAACACTTCTCTGGAAATTGGTCAAGCGGTTTAAAAGTTATTATTAATTTTTTTTTGCAAAATCGCGATTTTTTTGGTCACCCTATTTTGGAAATGGTCACCCTACTAAAAAAAACCCGAAAACACGTGTATCCTTATTTCGGATAAGGAACAAAATAGCAAGATTTCACGGAATTCGGTGACCCACTAGATCGGTTTTTCATGGAATGGCTGTATTTTGTTTGACAACTTTTATGCATGGAGAATGTAGAAGACATCCCAATTATGGAATCTTGGCGAAATAAATCGGAATATGGTTCAAAAAACATCGTGAAAAAGGCCAGTGTCCGGCTTTCGAAGCGTCCGGCAATTCGATGCAGTATGGTATAGTCCTCAAAGTTTCAAGTTCAATAATTTTGACAGAATAGAATTATATCTCTTGTAAACTGAACTTCATACCTAATAATGATGATGACTGGAGAAAAAATTACACCAGGGTATCATTTGAAATATTTTATGGCAACACTGTCATCCTCAGCCTCCCGAAATAATGCTCTCTGCGTTTCACGGCGTTTCAACGATTAAACGTTTTTTTAACGCACAGAAAGTAAAATCCATGTAAATTTCAGCGTAATATCATGTACACGCGGGGAATGCCAGATTTGTCGAAAATTTACATGACACATCGTGTAAAATTGCATCCATTGCCATTGCCATTGCCATTTCAGAAATTAATTGCGTTTGGTCTTCCAATACTTCACTTTCGCCACAAAACCTTCAACACAACTTCGGACAAACAAATGCAGTTGAAATTCAATACATCGTTCTACACCTATATTTGAAATGGATGTATATAAAAAACAGCAGAAGTGAAAAATCGGTAGTCAAAATTCATATTAGTGCACGAGCGTCTATAGGATGCGAGAGATAAAGCATTTCATGTTGAAAATTTCCCGGATGTATATTTTGCAACGGTCCTTTTCGATAAATTGCTATTAACATTCAGGAAAAAAAACAACCGAATGATTATTGAACTAAAGTAGTAAAGTGTATTTATGGACATGCATTTATCTATATCTACTAGGAGAATAATGAACTTCGCATGGAGTTGAGGACATTTTAGTCGTTACTGCATTTTTTCCATAAAGAGTAATCTAAAACCGTATGCATGGCTCAAAAACTAGAGATGGGTCAAAAATTGGTGCTCTTCCCCTACTTGAAGAAAAATTGCTTGAAATATATCTGAAGTAGGTAATATTTAATAGAAGTGAATATAATCATCGTTTTCTACTGGAACTTTTCTGCATTGCGTAAAATCGAGATTTTTCAAGATTCCTCAGTTACACTCACACTGTTGGAAATAATGAAGATTACACGTCATGTTAACCTCATTTATGCGATGTAAATCTGACGTAAATTTTAGTCTGAAATCATGTAAAAATGTGTTATATGTCATGCAATCACTTAGGACCCTGCTGAATAACATGATATATAATTGAAATTTACATGACATATCATGTAAATATCCATGATATTCCACGCTCCAATTATGTGCATTATATGACTCAGAAATTTACACGTTTCGTTCGAACTGTGCAAGACATCACTAGTTTCACCCTCCCACCTGTTTAACTTACATTCATCTGTGTTCTTTGTTCTTTCTCTCATTCTTCTTTGCTCTTTGTTTCATTCTACTTGCATAGGAATCCTCCTCAGATATTCATATGCTTATTCGGGTTCATAGTAATCAGTCAGCATAACCTATTCAAAGGCCGAAAATCGCAGGCATAAAATATATTTCTTCAAATATCATCTAAAGGAGTGGAGATATCGCAATTTTGAGGTGATTTTTTGTCCATAAGGGTCCTAAAATCACCAAAACAAGCTGAAAAGCATACCAAAATTTATCAAAGTTCACTAAAATGGGAAAACTGCACTTACGCCCTTTGCGCCACCTCTAAACCTTCACCAAAAATTCTCATTTTTTCAGAGGATGTTATTTTGGGACCGATGATCATTTTCCACTTTGTAAATCCTGACTACGGAAGAGTTTTGGAAATAAGCCCCACCCTAATCTGACATTCTCCGCATGTGCATGATTTAACGCTGAAATATACATGGATTTTTCATTCTGTGCGGTTGAGCGTGACCTCAGATCTTAAGTGTCCGTACTATGAATCAAAACGGGTGCCACTGCTGAGAAACTCCACACAGTTAAAAATAATAAAGATTACACGTCATGTAAACCTCATTTATGCGATGTAAACATGACTTCATGTAAATTCAAGTCTGAAATCATGTAAAAATGAGTTATATGTCATGTAATCACACAGGATCCTGCTGGATTACATGACATACAATTGAAGTTTACATGACATATCATGTAAATATCCATGGTATTCCACGCTCCAATTATGTGCATCATATGTCACAAAAATTTACACGTTTCGTTCGAACTGTGCACTGCATAGTTTTAAATCTTCTTAAAATTGGCTGTAGCTTGCAATAATTGCAATTGTATGTAGTTGTTTCAAAATTAACAAGTAATCATCCTTTTTTGTTAATATGTTCTTCTATGAACGTTAAGTTACCTAAACTGCCGTGCGCTTGGTTGCAGTACTGGAGACAATACGATAAAGAGCGTTTCACAAGAAAGTAATCAAATAAAGGAGATACTTGAAAAAATCACATACCTCAAAATCATTTCACATAAGCTTCTTATGAGTGATTGAACTGATTTATTTTAATGTAGGTTTTGAGAGATGCATCAATAAATTGAATCAATGCACACTACACGTAATTTTACTGTTTAACTAATTTATTCACATGGATTTCTTATAATCTGTTAATTATTTTCACTATCATTTCTCTTCTTCTTTTGCTTCGTATGAATTTCAATTCCATGTTTAATCTTCATAATAAAAAATTGTCCGGTATTCGAAGCACCATTTTTTTTCTTTGAAATCCGGACAGTAAGAATTATTGCCGAAATCTGTCGTTTTAGGTTTTTAACAAGTATTACGCAACGTTATTTGACACTATTTATTAGATTTGCATAATATTTTCCAACTTGAAATAAATCCACAAGTGAAAATACGTTAGCTGATCGACGAAGAGGAGATAAAAACTTTTGTTCAAATTTACGTGATATTGTTTTCCATTTAATTTTGGAAAATTTCACCGCCTAATGTTATGTGTAAATTTAAATTTATGTTTAAATGGGTCTGGTTTACCATAAATGATCAATATATTCAGAGTCCGGCTTTCGAAGCGTTCGGGAATTCGATGCAAAACGGTATAGCCATTCATGACATAGTGCAGCGTTTGCTAACCTTGCTAAGTACAGAAAAACAAGTGCATGGGAGATTCGCGCACCTTTGATTGGGAAACGGGAGCCTCATAACAATTGCTCCTTCTTTCTCAGCAGGAGGTCTCGAGATTGATCCCAGTTCTGTCCCTTATGAAACACGTTGAAAGATGAGCAAACGCATGCTATGAATATTACAACACCTTCCCGCAAACATCCGATTTTCATGAATTTTATGAGGGGTTGTGGCCGTACGAGTAACGATTCCTCAAAATTCTTTTATTGGAAAATCATAACTGTCTGTGACGAAATTCCAAAATTTGGAGAGGCATTCTGAGAAAAAAAAACGGTAAAATTCTAATTTGGGACAACAACTATTACACTTTTTTTTATTGTTAATAATGTTAATTAATGTTGATAATTAAATTATTGAAGGATAGTGACTAATTTATACGCAAAACAAACTTTTGTTAGAAATTAAATAGCTCAGAATCACCATTAGATATATATGAAGTAAAAAATATTGAATGTATGTTAGGTTTACGAAACCTTAAACATCTTCGAGGGATAATGTTTTTGATCCTGAACTGATCCAATTTAACCCAGTGATCAATTTGACCTTGGGTTATGTTTTTGTTCGTTTCAGAAAATGTCTAAATCTCAATTGAGACTTGAATTTTCATGAAAGCATTTAAAACACTCCAAGTATGATAAACGTTAATAGTAGCAACCCTTAGGTGACAAACATCATCATCAAAACGTTCACTACAATATATTCAATGGAATATATCTTGTGTCGATTTGGGCCACGCGTAGGGAGCCAGATCTAATTCTTGACATTTTGGATTAACTTCGGCAGTGGGGTTTTTTTTAAGCTACTGAGTTCATTTTTGGCCACCATATGCGTCGTATTAAAATGCTTCTTATTGTAAAGTTTCAAACAATTCAGTTTATTTTCAGTTAATCATTGAAGTGCCCAAGTAGCTGTAAACCCTAACTGTCTGTCAACCAATTCTGCTGATTTTTGGTTTACATTTAGCTACTTTGGATGAAAGTACACTGAGCATACAGGACAACCGAAAAATGGCCATGGATAGTTGTTAATACCCATTGCACACTTATAGTCGCAACTTGATACACTATTTGCCCAAACACGTACGCTTCAAACTTTTCATGCTTTTAGGGCTGCAAGCATAACTGGTTTAGGATGCTAGTTGTCCTTTTGTTCTTTGCTGTAAAACAAACATCAGAAATGGCTGGGACCGAAAATCCACCCAAAAACAAGCCATTTCTGGTTTAGTTCAAACGATATAGTCCCTCTGCAGCTCGTTTTCTTGCCGGTTCGACCGCATTGTAGTGACGAAAAGCATGCTTTTAATTTGTGTGGCCTTTTGTTCTTGTTTAGCCACGCAAATAGTCGGAATGAACGGTCAAGGTTGGAGCATTTCCACAGCGGAAATTATAACCAGTATGGTGAAAATGTGGAAACTTATGAACTGAATGTTTTTCTCAGTGTTCAACTGAATTTTCGCACATAATTCTTCTAAGCTGCTCGGCCCTACCCCCACCTTACCTCACAGAGTAATCCTTTGAGCCTGACTCAAAGTAACCATTCAACAAAGAGCACACTTCATTGCATTGAACATTGAAATTGGGGAGGTTGCTTCAAAATGCACATCAACTGTTAATGATTTGGGAGTTACTGCGCGGGCGAATTTTCTATGGCCTTCTTTTTGTTTTCTGGTATTACGTCCAATCTTGGACAGAGCTTGATTTTCAGCTTTTCTTGTGAGCACTTCCACGATTATTACCTGAGCGCTTTCTTGGTCAATTGACCATTTTTGCATTTGTATCGTGTAATAAGTACGATCTGTGTTTTATCTGTGTTCAGGTATATCGAAAATAATCTTTCATGAAAAATCTCCAATCGAGCATCTCTCCAATGGTCTTTTAAGAAAAAAAAAAAAAAAGAGCAACCAAGCGTCTCCATAGAAAGATATGTTGTGAAACAATGGAGTAGCGTTGCTCTTATTCGTAATCAGTTGACTCCATTCGATCAAGTCATTGACTTTTTGCAGCAATTGTCCTTAATTTATAAAAAATTCAGCTGGTAGTGCAAGAAATCCTTCCGAACACACACATGATGGTTTTGGGCGCAATTTGCCTTTGTTTTATTTCCCACAGGAGCTGCAATCGATCAGATAAGGCAAGTGGAAAATAGCAATTTTGTCGGTGAATTTTGGGTTTGACAATCATCTGTATTGGGCGTTCTCGCTAGTGCTGTACAATAATTGGAAACTAGTTATTGTGCGTACTGGTTGAGAAGCTACAAAGATTGCTTCATTTGTCGAATTGTTATTGGAAAATCTTCTTATCGGTAATACATCTCAAAGAGGATAATTGAACTGTACTGCTCATAACTGCATATATGTCAAATTCGACATTTTTGACAATTTCGAGATAATACCGGGGAGAGTCATCAAATAATAAATACTTTCGTTCAACTTACTGAAATCTGTGAGATAGTACTAGAAAATTAAAAAAAAAATACCAAGTTGTTTTGTCACATTGGTAATTGTAACACAGTGATTTCAAAAGTGGGCGAACTTGCCCCCCTGGGGGCGATTTTCGAGCCCAAGGGGGCGAAAACTTGTTAAACTGAATTTGGGGGGCGAAAATGCTTCAATAAGTAAAATTTAGAACAACAAGATTTGCAGAAGGTACTCATTTTAGTTGAAGATTATACTCTTATGCCATTGAAGTGTTATTAATAGCCGGTCTATCTTTTTGTATGCCTCTAAGTATTTCGTTTTCAAATCATGTTAGGCAAAACTTGACGATTGTCAAATACAAAATGTTTGAGTAATGCATTTAGTGTTTTTGTTTCTTGTGTGAATTTCAAAACATATCACGGATATATTTCATATGCAGCTTTTGCATTTATTATTGGCAGCCGGTTTTTCACGCTCCATTTATCGACACTTTTCATTATGAAATTTCTAAAGAAAGAAAGGAAAAATCTGAGTTCTCTTGAGTTTTCGGAAATAAATCTCTTTTTTACGTTGTGTTCAAGTGAAATAGAAATGGTAAAATTTTCTGGCTTTTCATATACTTCTTTCAAGTTTTGGAGGAGATGAGAAAACGTCTTAAGATCATGAAACATTTATCTACAATTACTGAAACTTATTTCGACAATTCCAAGTGATTTCAAATGGAACACTAGTGAATCTATACAAGAAATGGAAAGCAGGAAGTGCATCGATGTTCGCAGTTGAGTAAAAACTGATTCAGAATCCAGTGATTAACGTAAAATAATTGACTAATTTCAATATTAAATTACTAACCAGTTGATAATTTTGATAATTATCGGTTATCGTAATTTAAAGAGATATGTCGGAAAGTTTCCTAGATAATAGAAAATAATAAAAACGATAAATTGGCTTATACTGGGAAGCCAATGAATATGATAGTTAAATATTCCATGACTCTTTATGGATGTGCAAGTCGAGCGTATATTTTTGACGTATCTAGGTCAAGTGTTTCTTAGTGATTCCGGAAAATTCTAAGTATTCATAACAACAAGATACTTGTATTATTTCCTGTAGTATTTGAACATTGCTATTTGTTTCTAATTGGCATCAACATTTATGAAGTTCTTGACATATTTTCCATGGCCGTAATACTTGTTGGTCTAGTTTGTCTGAACACAGACAGAAATTTAATAACATGATCAATTTTTGGTACACTTAGCATAAGATGTAGATCAGAATCCCAACAGAGTATAGCGGTTATTAAATACAAAAACAAAAATTAACATATCAAGGAAGCGATTCTAAAATATATTGACCTCAAGGGGGCGAAAGTCAAAAAAAAGTTTGGGAAACACTGTTGTAACCGCATAACAGTCACATTGAGATTATACATGAGCCTCATAATGTAGTAGCAATGAAATTTCCATCAGAATTATTTTCTGACTATTCACACAGTGTGTGATATGAGTTGTACAAAATTTCAGCCTCAAATAAGCACTTTTGAGTTCTTGGTAATTTTTAGAAATTCTAGTTTCCTCCCATACTGCCATAACATGTAAACTTGGTATTCCATTTACTCAAAGCCTACTTTTGTCGAATGTTACAAATATGCAGTGTAGTTACTTATCAAAATACAGTAGTTTTGTTGCATTTTTGTGTACATTTGTACGATTCATAACAACTTTCACAAAATTACACTTGGAAAACTTATCTATATTGTAGTTATGTTTGAATACCCTCCGTAGTGGAACATTTACGTTTGATGCGACGGGAATTAGCGTTTGCGACGAAGTAGATCCTAACCCTAACTTCATGAGGGTCGAAATTTTGCCCACCTTACTCTATATAAATGCGTATACTATGCATCATCCTAGCTGTCGCATTTTCGTTACAAACCCCAACCACAAAATTTATTCCGCTGAATTTCACTTTAATTTTGCAAACGTTATTCATTTCCATCACCTCTGATTTAACTAGAGAAAAGCTCTCTCCGGCGCTGCATTCGGTAATTCCATATTCCTAAATGGAGCGATAGAGTCTAGCTTCCACTTCAGTAGGGTGGTGGCTGACTGTCAACGGGGAAGTCGTGAAGACATTCTTCCCGAACGAACCGCAACTGACAGAACAAAATTAAGCTAATCAAGATTTGTGTAGTTGGATTACGGCGAATGGAAAGCAGACGATGGCAGTGGGTGTGCAGATGGGGAACTTTGAATGAAAGCTTGTAACAAGTGATAACATTTGTACGAGAGAACTTTGTTTTGCTTCCAGGAACAATCCGTGAATAGAAGTTTTTTGGACAAGAGTGATGGCTTTTGGATAAATTTGTACGATACATCCCAGCTTGATTTACCAATCTTTCCCAAATATGCTCCATTTTCTACTGCTACATATCTTAATCAACTAGGCCACAGAACAGTTTACTGCACACACATCAAAACGAATGTATTTATGGATTTCCTAGATTAAAAATTGAAGTTTCAATAGAATGCATTAAAAAAAATGTACAAAACCAACAATTGTAACACCGAGAGAACACTCTTTTAAAATCGCTATGAGTAATTTTGCCTGATATGTATAATGCAGAATTCGTTCTCATTTGATTTCGATGCTAGATTAAAGCCAGAGATGAAAAACATCACATCTGTATCGGTCCATGGTAAGCAATGTTTCCCAAGTTGTAACAAGCATGATGAACAGCGGCAGCAAACGAGAGCCCCAAAGAGAGAGCGATGATAAAATCATTTTCTCTCGCTTATTTACCATTGAGAGTGGGTGTTTTATTTTACAAGCGAGAACTATAGCAAAACATCCGATAACAATACTGTCCCCGGGTTTAGAGCTTGTTCAGATGGGTTTTATCGTGAACTGTTATATCCCATATTTATTCAGAGCTGTAGCCGAAGATAATAAACAGACTCTCATGATGGGCTCATGATTGGCTCTGAGCGCGATAAGTGAGAGATACTCTCAATTTTCTCCAACTTCTGTCCCTGAGAATGAATATATGAAATATTTAAAAATGTCTAATTCTTCCACAAATTTTCAGGTATCGGGGATCTCTTCACGAATCGTTTCCGAAATTTTCCAGTGCACTCTACAAGAAAACCTTTACCAGTTTACACTGAGTTAGTCCTGGGATTCCCACGGAACATCATTCCCGGGATTAGTATTTATTATTTAATAGATTTTTTCCTGAAGTTTCTTTAAGCATTCTGATCTTACTTTTAATTTCTTCGAAGAATCTGTATCAAATTGCTTAAATAAATCCCTTGAAGAATTCGGAATTTTGAACATTTCTTCATTAAGGTAATCTACGAGCTTATAACATATAAATTCCAATTGTTAGTTTAAAATATCATCCAACTGTTCATTAATAGTTTGTTAAGGATTTTTTGGAATTACTGAGGATTTATCCATGAAATAGTACAAGGAATTCTAGGAGTCTCACCAAAACTGTCTTCAAGATCACCAAGCAAGGATTCTTTCCACAAATTTATCAGAGAGTGCACCAACAGTTTTTCCAACTTTACCTTTGAGATTTTTCCTAAGATTTCTCTTTAAATTCCTCCAAAAAAACATTCAGAAAAACTCTCAGCAATTCTCAAGGATATCTTGAAAAATTCACAGCAAAAATTAGCCAGGACTTCTCACAAAAAAAAAAACATAAAATGATTTGTTTGGGATTCTTCCCAATATTCCACAAAATTTTCATATACAATCAAACACGATTCAATTGAGAAAATATTCTTAGTGATTTATCAGAGAAGTTCTCCACAAATCTATCTACATTTTTTCACAGAAAATTCTCTAAATGCTTCTTTTGATTTATTCAAAAATGTGGCATTGAAACAATTTGATATTGATCCCAACATTTCTTCAAAATTTTCTCTCATACACATTAATTTTAAATTAAAAAAAAAACGCCTACCTATTTTTTAATTCATTCATTCACCCGAAGAATACTCGCGAAAATACTCAAAATCTTCCCGAGCAATTTTCTCAGATATTTCTTTGGAGAATTATGTTTAAAAAGAAAAAAAAGACAATTTACACCGTCTTCAGCCATAGGCTGCACATACTGAACATAATTAACATTAGACAATGGACACACGGAACGACCAATGGACCAGTGAAGAATTTTTCGTTTGAAGAAAAGTTTTCTTCGACTGGTGCGGGAATCGAACCCACACTCCATAGCACAACACGCCTAAACAACTAACGCCGCTAACCACACGGCTACGAAGCCATGTTTCCCCTGAGAAATTAAAATTCATTCTTAAACTTCTCAAAAAATGTCCTGCGGAAATTCCATCAGGTATTCTTTCAGGTTATAAAATTACTCCATATTTTTCCAAATATTAATTCAGAGACTCTTTCATAAATAATAGAATCACTCCATAGCCATATCCGATTTATAGAGATTTTAAAGATTTCTAAAACATGTTTGGATAAATTAGAGCTAAAATTGAATTTGGAAAACTAATATTGAATTCTTGTCGGAAATATTGAAGTTGCTCAAGAAAGCGTCATGCGAAGGAAAGAGAAACAACAACATGTCGAAGCAGGTAGAAATAACAGATAAATAACAACTAAAGAAAATTATAATATTTTCAACAGATATGAGTGACCAAAGAATAATTAAAATCTCTCTAACGAATTTAAAAGAAAAACAAATTACTCAAGAAGCTCCATCAGAATTTTCCTTAGATTTTTTTTTAAATCTACCAGAATTCCTTCTTGGACTTCTAGATTTCCCAGAATTCTGCTAAAAGGCCTCTAAGAATTCCGCTTTGGAATTGCACAAGAATTCAATTCCAGAATATGGATTATTGGCCGAATTTATAAAACTATTTATTAAATAATGTTTTAAGGAATGTCCTTACCTGGGAGGGAGAAACCAATACAAAATTTCTCTACGTCACAGTGAGCCGAGATTTTGCTGTCACGAACTGTCACTGTGAGCCCGGATCTTAAACAATAGACAAACATGATAAAAGCGCGTAATTACCCTAAGCATATTTTTGCATTTCATCAAAAGTAGCGAAAATCGAATTAGAGTCAATTATTGCACATTCAAAAATAACAAGAACACCGTTTATTCTAATTGAATGTAACGTATTGGAATGAGGCTCTTTTAACTGTTTTCATTAAACCTGAAAATTAACCCGTATAGGCCTGAGTGAAAGCAAAGATGCTAAAACCCTCACCACTCAGCGAATACTAAACGGATTCAAATAATATTTTGTTAGTATACTGGCTCACATATCTAGTTTCTAAAAGTGGCCAGAGGATTTCGGAAATGTTCCTGTGGCCGGAGTTATTCCGGTGGATCACTGGGTCAGGTCGGATGCAAAGGGTGTCGTGGTTTTGTGCCCCTGTAGGTAGGCAAATTTCAAGTCATAGATAATTTCCGGAATCGTCTATAATGTGGCCACTTTACCAAGGACTTTTAAGTGAAACGCATCAGTGTAAAACTTTTGAGAAATGATTTAATTGGATAACCTTATGTATTGCATTTGTTTAATCCTTCAAATGATCATTTTAGTGTCCCCGGGCGCCTCAAATTTACGATAAAGTGGTCAATTTGTATGTAAACATCTGTGTCAACATTATGGGAATGCTTTTCAGTAAACTGCTATGTTTGATTTCTACTTCAAGAGGAACGGTTTAATATCTAACAAATCTATAGACGGTTCTTCCGGGCATTAAGTCCGAATAGCCACATCTGGTACTCTCTAAACGGTGAAAAACTCTTTATTTGGAATGTTGAGTATCAGATTTTAATGATTTATGCAAATTAAAATTATTGCCATTACAAATAAATAAAGTTAACTTGTCATGTCCCAAAAAATCGCCCTTTTTTACCCGACTTGACCCAGTGACCCACTGGAATAACTCCGGCCACAGGAATATTCTCGAGTTCCTCAGGCCACTTTTAGAAACTAGATATGTGAGCCAGTATACTGACAAAATATTATTTGAATCCGTTACGTATTCGCTGAGCGATGAGGGTTTTAGTATTTTTGCTTTCACTCAGGCCTATACGGATTAAACGTATAGAAAACTGTGGCCCTTTTTCAATGTTTGTCCAGAAAGATTGAAGGTACACAACAATCGAAAATTAACACTAAGCCTGCCTTGATTGTCGTTGGCAAACTGGAGTTATCTTGCAATTCGGAAAACAATTGTAATCAATTTCGTTTGTAGTATCGGTGCCTCCCTCCCAGGTCCTTACAAATTTCTTGATTAATCCCTGTCCAGTTAATTTGCTAAATGTTTCTCTAAAGATTCGTTTACCGTTATGCTAAAAGATTCGAAAGCAAGAGACATTCCAAAAATACTTTTCGTAGATAATTCATGCATATTCCGGGAATATCATGTAGAATTTACAAAAAAGTAAATACAGGAGAATTTGTGACGCAATTTGTGATATATTTTTGAAATATTTTTGACGGACTTTTGATGAACTTCGCGTAAATATATATTTTTCTTGGGAAAATTATATGAAGGAATTTGATTTTTTGGAGCAATTGCTAAGAAAAAGTTTGAGCTTTTGGAAGATAAGGTATTGTTTAGTTAAATCCGGGAACATATTTTGAGATCAACTAAGAGATAAAAAGTGAACATAGGTGGAATGGTTGTCCTTCAGAAGGAATTCACTTTGAAAGTATGAACAAATATCACACTAAAGACTGGACTCGGAAAAAATGAGACACACTAAAATGATCACCAAAATTCATTTCAAATCGGTACTTCTCAAATTTTCAGGGAATAAATAACTGTTTATTAACTATGTTTTGGCTTAATTTATTTATTGAATTTCCTCCCCAAGCTGATTGCTCCTACATTTCTCTTAACACTGCTCATGAGATCTTGGACGAGGCTTTGTCCATCTCTCTTACACATTTTCTCCCAGTTTTCCTTCAAAGCTTCATCGATTACGAATGTTTTCCCGCTTTTCTTCAACTTCTTCTTCAATATCGCCCAAAACTTTTCGATCGGACGAAGTTCTGGTGTATTTGGCGGGTTCGCCTCCTTCGGGACCACATTAACGCCCTTCGCTTCGAACCAATCCATTGGCACGAAGCGAGATCCGGCCAGAACAGCGTGGGACCACGGTGAGAGCGGAGGAAGGGCAGCAAACGCTTCTGCAAGCATTCCTCTTGACAAATCTGCCCGTTTATGGTGCCGGTTGCAAGGAACGACTTTCTGTACCGTCCGCACTCGCAGATCGCCTGCCACAACAGGTACTTCTTCGCGAATTGGTCCATCTGTCTCTTCCGGAACATTTCCGGAACCTCCATACGTACCGACATAAAACTCGAGGCCGAGGATTTGTTTGGTGTTCTTCTTGACATACCGTCGTTCATGACGAGACAGCCTGGCTTGACCAGCCACTTACGTCTCACGGTACAGCTTCCGCGCACACAATTTGGCCACCGTGTTTTGCTTGTCTGTCCGGTTTGGCGCCTTCTTGACCTTAAAAACAAATAGTCCAGCCCGCTTCATGGTCTGCTGGACAATCACTTCGACGAATTGACCTTTTTGGTCCCGTCTTGGATGCAAAGGTTCGGGTTATTCTTAAAGTACTGCCTGATCTTCCACGCCTTCTCTGGGTAGTCCATTTTCGGGTTTCGGCCACTTCTAGCGCGCCAATCGATGGTCTTCGTCTCCTGAAACATCTTCACAACGCGGGACACCGTGGAATGGTTTATTCCAAATCTTTTTCCGATTCATCAGTGCGGTGACTAGGATTATCGAACACTACGCCCAAGATTTTCTGGCGTAGCTCTTCTTGTTTCAAATGCATCTTGAAAACAACTTGACAGATCGCGATAAAATTTTGCACACAATGTTATGTGCACTCTGAACTAGTGTTACCCAAAACTTCATTCATTTTAACACTTTTTATAAGCGATAACAGTCTGAGTAAGTGAATGCAGGAGTTGACCACCACACGGAACGTTATCTTGCCCTTATATGCAGGGAAACTGACCGCACGGATCGATATCATGCTCATTTTATCCGAATTCTCTAATTTATCATGTTTTTATAGAATTTATCATATGAATTGCGCAGTAATTGTTTATGAAGTATTGCAACAAGGTTTTCTAAGCTATGAAAGCTAAACATGTTCTAAAGCTATAACAGAAGTGAGTGCAGGGATGCAGGGTTCGTGCCCCTACTCACAATTCCAGAGGCACCAATCTACAGAAACAACGAACGTACAAAGTTGATCTTCTTATTTTCAAACTTCCTGCTAGTGCATAACACTGACAAAGAGTCGTTTGATTTTTTTTGCGAGATTTTGGTACGTTAATGAATGGTGTGTTCCAAGCTGTTTTACATTAAAGGATAAAGATTAGTTTTGAATACCAGCAAAATGCAACACTACTTTAGAAAGCTAACATAACTCTGAAAAAATATGTATAGCTCAACAGAAACTTGTATAAACAAAAAAAAAATCTAATTTCAATAAAAGAAGTTTTCAAAATAAGGTTTATCTCTATCTATCTATATAAATAAACATGGAGTGGTGTTTGTATGTCACGAAATGTCTTGAGAACGAACGAACGGATTGACGTAAGTTTTTCACTATTGCACTCCACTATTCGACGTGATCGCGCGAGGAAAAACTTTGGTAAATCTCTGGAATAATCGGGACAACGGGAAACGACTAATGTGTCATTTTGTATTTTGGATTACAGGACGTTTTACAACAGCCTACTTGATGGCAAGACGAAGTAAACCGGGGCCACTAGTTATACACCCCTGTTCATGTTTACGTTCAAATGTTCTTTCGATCGAAAATCGTTTTGCATTCTCGTTCACGCCAGCAAAATCAAGTGGGCCATGGTTGTATCCGCCGAATGAGGGTGATAAATACAAAATGATACTAAAGGCAGCAAAAACTGTAGGGAGCCGGATCCTATTCTTGGCACTTTTGATTCACTTCGACAGTGGGGTTTTTTGAAAGGTACTAAGCTCATATTTGGCCACAATATGCGTCGTATAGATGCGCTTCTTATTGCAAAGTTTCAGACAATTCGGCCGAGAAAAACCCCCCATGCCAAAGTGAATCATGGAAGTGCCCAAGTGGTTATGCACCCTATCTTGACTTTTTATGATAAATACTACGGGCAAATCTAGCATACAATTGGCAAGAACACTCCTCAAATCCTCAAAAACTCTGTTAATACGCTGTTACGAATTGAATAGCTAAACTTATTTTGAAAGGCTGTATCACTGTAAGATGATTTGGCATAGTGCTTTTGAAACAAGAATTCGATTTTTTCATGAAATCCTAAACGATTGCTTCTTACCTGATTCCTATCTGTTTGTTAGAATCAACATCACATACATCACGCTCAAGACGTTGGAACTGCACACAATAATCCAATCGATATCTTTAACCAGAGGAAACCGTACTCCTTCCTCACATTCCCCAAGCCCACACGAGTACAGAAACGTTCCAAAGCAATAAGCCAAATCCATCCACAGCAGAAGGAATGTGTCGCACTGGGAATGCCAGTTCTTATCGTGGCTCGGTGCAGTGAAAAATTGCCACCACCAGTCAGTAAACTGCCAGGACGTTTCGTAAGGGAAGCGAGGGGGTGCCAAGAAGTGCTCACGTCACCTGTCCTTTGGGGAAACGATGATGTGATGGTTCCCATTTTGGTTGGCGTCATGGTGCCTCTCTAGAACTTCTATATTGGGGGTGGGGGATTATAAAAGTGTGGCGGAAAGAGATGTTCGGAAGCGGAAACGAACTGAATTGTGGCATTTTGTCTGAGAGAGCATGAAGTAATGGATGCCATCGAGGGAATACTTCAATTGGAGATCTCTTTCATTTGAGAACGGAGTTGAACAGATGGGCTCGAGGGTGAATCGCGCTTCCATATTTTATTGGGAAAATTTCAAAGGCTTTGTGGTATGATTTCCAATTTATTGGGCCATCATTTTTTAAGAATTCCATGTCGTTTCATTATACATTTCATTCCAATCGTTATACACAATTATTTCCTATATTTAAGTGCTTTATATAAGACAACACTAACTTTTTCTTGAATAAGAATGCTTTCGAAATCCTGAGCAACTTGATTTACAATTGGACTAGTGAGTCCTAAATTAAAATTGGGTGCACTATCAAACTGCGTAGCAAGTTTTTGAGCTTTTCCGCAATTAGTTAGTATTAATTTGTTTTCTACTTTCAACATGGATCGCATCATCGACCAGAGGTGACTCCCAGATCTTTTCCTCCCTCACTAATAAACACCCTTACCGTGGTGATTGTGGAGATGCAGAGGTATTCTCGGTCTCTAGAAGCAACAATCATTACACCCTAACATTCCTTCCCCATCCCAACTGACTGTAATGGCTTGGCCGGCGCCGTTATTGATCAATAATATTAGATCTGCTAAAATTGCACTTCGAGAGTAAGCGGAAACTCCCATCCCTTATTCATTTGAATCGTAGTGCAATTCTTACCAGTTCCGATCAATCACGGAGTAGCAATCATTGACATGTACAGTCAGTCCATGCTATGCTATGCTATAATTTGTTTTCTACTTTCAAAGCTAGTATTGATTTCTGAGGTTTTTAAAATTTTTATATAATTCCCAAAAGGGCTTAGAGCCAGAGTCCAATTGTAAAATTTTGTTTTCAAAATTTTTGGGTCTTAATTTTTTTAATTTCTTTCTGCAGATCCTGCCATATAATTACCATAGTAGGATCGCGAGTGCGTTGAAATTGCCTTCTCCTCACGTTTTTAAGACGGATCAACAGTTTAAGATCATCGTCTATAATCACGGAATTAATTTTTTCTTAACATTTTGTTATTGCAATGGACAATGGAATTTGTTAGTTTCGAGAGCATTGTCAATATCAAGCTTTGTTCGCAAAGAAATGTTAACATCAAGATTACTATCGATATATGTTTGATATGTATTCCAGTCGGCTCGAAGATAATTAAAAGTGGAGTTGATAGAATTGAGAATCGCTTCATACGATATTTGAAATGTAACAGGGACATGAAAAAAATCAAAATCAGCATAAGTAATAAGTTGGCTACTAAGGTGACTAGAGTCGGTTAAGACCAAATCAATCGTATAATGGTTTCTGGAGGAGAAAATATAAGTAGGGCTATCAGGGTCATCAAATAAAATACGGCCGGTGCTCCATTTAGTCGGTCATTACGATAATCAAGAAAGTTTTGATCTCTTTCGAGAATAGACGGAATAGAAGTAACCTGTGACGGCAGTAGTATTTCCTCTTGATTTGAACCAATTCGAATAGTTACCCGTAGGAAGACAATTTGAAGGGGAGGATCTGTAATTACCTGCCACAATACTGTCATAGGAATTTACTTGAGTTAATCCATTCGAAATCAAAAGATTTGAACGATAATCACCCGATGGAAGAAAATTAGCTTGTGAAGGAGTATGATTATAATTTACCTGATGGGTATGATTATTAGGCAAGCGAACGTTAACTGAAAAATGATAATTGTTGGAGCTTCTGCCTGGGGAATTTCGGCTACGAAAAATTTTGCCGTTCAAGTCTCAATTATTCGTTTGTGTGAAGGCCAATCCCAAAAGTTATACTAATGGTTGCCCCATGCAATTTGCGCATACAAACTTTTTGGTTTCTTCCTCTACAGAACAGACGTCCTTAGCGTAAAACTAACCTCCAAAAATCATGCATTTAGCATCCATGCGGCAATGTTTGGTACCATGATCCCACTTTTAGCACCGACGGCACTGAGCGGTGTTCTGCAAATCTTTGTTTTTTTTATCTCTTCAGGTTACTTATAGTCACTCGAGAGACCTTTCAATACGACCTTGAACATACGTTCAGTTTTGACGTCATAAGTAAAATAATGAGTTTTTCTCTTCAAAATGTTCGCGATCTTTAAGCGTTTCCGGCAAAATGCGGCAGTCTCCTTTCTTTGCGTTTTGGAAGTAAACCTTGATTCACCTAATGAAGTTCAAAATCTCCTGTAAAAATCAAGTAAATTCGAAATTTCAATTAAGATTAATGCCAGCAGTTTTACAGTTCAGTTTTGTTACACAAATTTCGTTCTTCATCATTTCCAGCCCATAAACAATTTTCATCCAATTAAGACTCGCTCTACTCGATCCATCGCATTGAAACCTATTGATACTCTGTCACTCAACAGATTCCATTACTCATCCCCGCATTCATCCACACTCCATCGTCATCATTCTCGTCGCCCCCCAGATCGTGCTAATTATGACGAGCCATGTTTACACAAAGTTGCCACTTGAATTTCGATTTCATCGCGAGCGTGCCCAACCGAACCCAAAGAACCTTCCCTCATTTAGAATCTGGGTCACGCACGAAATGCGCGAAATTTTGCGTCAAGAGCCTCCGGTCGGCATTATGGTGGAAGTACGTGTGCTAGTCGCCGTCGCACAGAGGAGTTACTAGAACAAATTTGTGGTCATAATTTCATATTTGAAAAATGAGGCTTTTGATCCAACTAGGGTAGGTGTACCAGTTATGGATATAGTGGTTCCCTATTTCGCCATATGTGATTACTTGAATGTCTTCACACTTTGAAAGCTTTGGTGTGTTGTAGTATTAAGATTTAAGATGCACCTTCATGTCAGAGCATTCAAAAAGATTAAAAATGTGATAGTTATCAAAATTTCACATATGTCCAAAAAGGGAACCACTTTGGCCATAACTGGTACACTTTCCCTATATATTTTCTATTATAGCTAAAAGTATGCCACGATGGGGCCTAGATAGCCGTAGCGGTAAACGCGCAGCTATTCAGCATGACCATGCTGAGGGTCGTGGGTTCGAATCCTGCTGGTCGAGGAACTTTTCGTAAAGGAAATTTTCTTGATTCCTAGGGTATAGAGTACCTTAGTACCTGCCTCACGATATACACATGCAAAAATGGTCAATCGGCGAAGAAAGCTCTCAGTTAATAACTGTGGAAGTGCTCATAAGAATACTAATCTGAGAAGCAGGCTCTGTCTCAGTAGGGACGTAACGCCAGCAAGAAGAAGAAGATGCCACATGTTGTGACTATATCATGGAAAATGACCCAAAAATGGTTTTTTTATATAACGAAATGTTATTCAATACCTTTATTCACAAATATGAGGAACGGTGTCCTGCAACAGTTCAAAATTATTCGTAATTAAACTATAAACGATTTTTGGTCAATGATTATTGATTATTAGATTTATAAGATTATTGATGACACAAAATAATTTTGGCCGTTATTGACCTCTATTTCTCTTGTGTGGTTCGCCCGCGTAACGCCCATCACACGTCATGTTATCGTCTAGGAGCCATCACACTTCGTGGCAGAAATACCTTAATCAGATTAGAGTCCCCCTTGTGGCGTGTGGGTGGTAGCGAGAGGCGAGTAACGAGCGTACAGCAAAAATTAAATTTACCAAACCGAGTGCCTAAATAATAATGTGTGTGTTGTTACTTCGAGCTACTGCCGGTTGTCGGATCGATGATGAAGATACTGATGATGATAGGGATGGGACGCGGAGTTGGTTCACGTAAACAGTTTCCATCATGCCCCATTAAGTCGGTCCCATCGTCGTCATCACCATTTCTGGTTCAAAGTGCGGTAGATTCGCACACGTGTAAATGGTTGGCGCGAGGGCAAAGGCAGCATCCGAAGTTCAACGAGCAACAGTTTTCGCTATGCGTTCAGCTTGGTGGAGCCAAATCAATATAAAAGGGTGGAGAGGGTGTGAGAAATTAAAAGATGATGGGTTTGTGGATGAAGCCATGACATTGATGGATAAACATACATGTTTCGCGTAACTGAATGGCGGTCGAATATTCAAAATAAAATACTAAACACTTATGTTTCTCGTCACAGTTCAAGTATTTGTCGCAGCACTTCTTCCTTGTTTCGATCACCACTCATACTCAAAGATTTGGGTGTTTTACTAGACCATCAATTGACATTCAAAATGCACTATTCAGAAACAGTCGACAAAGCCAATCGTCAACTTGGATTCATCTTCAAAATAGCAAGTGAATTCGATGACCCTCTGTGTCTAAAATCATTGTACTGCTCGTTAGTCAGATCAATTCTAGAGTTTGCTTCTGTAATCTGGTCGCCATATGATGCAGTGTGGATTGCTAGAATCGAATCGATTCAGCGTAGATTCGTGAGATGCGCATTACGTAGCTTACCCTGGTCTGACCCATTACGGCTACCGCCCTACGAGCATCGATGCGCACTGCTCGGTATCGAAACGCTAGAGGAGAGGCGAAAGATGAACCAAGCCGTCTTTGGTGCTAAAGTTCTTCGCTCCGAAATAGACAGCCCAGCATTGCTTCGCCAGCTTAATATATACGCTCCTCAACGTGTGCTGCGTTCTAGACAACTACTATATCAACCACCGAGGCGAACTATGTATGGATCCAATAATCCCATTGACACGATAAGCCGGAGATTCCAAGATAATTACAATTTGTTCGATTTTAACATCTCAACTAATACCTTCAAAAATCGGTTGCGCAATCGCCAGGTTTAATGTATCCTGTTAAGTGTTGTCCAAGAGTTGATGCTTAGTTTAGTTTAGTTTTAATTTTATTCATTAAGACCATGATGTCGGATGAATCTTCAATACAAATACAAATACAAATACAAATACAAATACAAATACAAATACGTCTGTGAAAATGGTCCCTTTTTTGGTAGATCTTACGTTTTTATTGAGAAGAGTATACCAGCACATTCGTATTCCTCATCTTTCAGATTGTGCTTATCCAATCGTTCTAGTCATTCTTCATATAACTTAACCGATTGTTTGTTCATCATAAATGGCATGGTCCGATGACAGAAATGTTTGCCTTATATTAAAGCTTGGTGTTATAAATGATGATTCAATGTAAACAAATATTTTTGTATCAAATTAGTGAATCAATTGTCAACAAATATGCAGCAATAAAGACATTGTCCTCTCCTATTCTAGTTGTAACCATTCTGTTCCGCAACAACAGTTTATCATCACTTAAACAGAATATAACAATGGTCGCTAACCGGGTGCCCTGCGATTTTCCAGGCTTTGCATTGCAATTTTCGAGAACTGTGTGGGTACACATTGCCACATTATGGAACAGCATCTAGAAAACAAATTCGATTTCGTGTTTAAAATACCTGATTAATCACGGGTTGAAAAGGGTGCAACAATGTTGCCTCCTGTAATTGTCATGACAAGTTTTCTTTTGGTTTGGTATCCCGGGTATCCCAATCCGCAAAAGTTAGAACAAACGGTTGTACGCAAGGTATCTAGAAGGGATGTAGTTCAATCTATCAGATTTCTCATTCAGCCATTTTGGAATAGGAAGTGACAGCCGGCGTGTTTGTTTTAAGCATAAGCATAAGCATAGATGACCGTACAATTCGTAGTTGCTACTCCGTGTTTGACTAGAACAATCGTAATTGCACAGAGAACCAATGAACGGTGCTTGGGATTAGCTAACCATTCTCAATGTGCACAATTCGAGAGCTCAGAATATAATGAAGTCAATAACGGCGCCGGCCACGTCCTTACGGTCATCGAGGAGGGAAAGGGATGCTAGTGTGATTACCGTTGTTACTAGAGACCGAGATCACCTCTGCATCTCCACGGTTGTCACAGGAAGGATTTTTGTTAGTGGGAAGGGTTAAAAAGTTACATGGTCAGGATTCACCTTGGTAAGTGATGCGACTCATGAAACTTTGAGTTTAAATATAATTATGTTTATGGCTGCATTATGAATGTTGACAAATGTTTGTCGACACCTGTGGTGACGAACTACTCAAAAATTATTGTTAATGAAAAAAAAAATAATATTTTTTATTTTAGTTGATGAGTATTTTTGATGAAAGTTTTTGCCGACACTCGGAGTGACGAATCATTCATTATTTATTTATCTTATTCGCTTTTCAAGGAACCAAAGCTAACCAGTTGAAGCTGCCACGTAAAAATGGAGCAAATGTCAAAAGCCATTGAAACGGAAAAATCGAAAAAAACAGCTGTTTTATTTGTAAAATAGAAAACGTGTGGCACCATTCCTCTTGACTTGTTGATTTCAAGATCGAAAACCGCTTTTTCATTCCTGACACCCTCTCCACTTCGTTCTGGGCCTTTGGGTTCATTCAAATATTACGTAACTCAAAATTTGCCAATTTTGGACCCCCTTCCTCCCCCACGTAACAGCTTTTGTATGGGAATTTTTAAATTTTTGTATGGATCGTAAGACTCCCTTCCTCCCCCTATTGCGTTACGTAATATTCGAACAATCCCTTTCAATGATGTATTACAGTATCACATACACGTTCATGTTTTGAACATCAGCCAACGGACCAATGCACAGGCTCACTAATTTGGCGCTTGAGCGGTGCCGAATTCATTGGTTTCCATGGCTACATAAATAACACGGCACCGCCAACACGTCAAACAATGAACCCGTACATCGGTCCATCCATTTCTGTTCATTATTTACGTTTGTAGATTCGTGGTTCGCTAAACCTACACAATCGAATCGTCTGTATCGGAGAAAACGGCAAATTTCAACTCATCAAACCAACGCTTTCAACTCCTGAACCGAGAGAATTTAGCACACCGGTGGATAAGACTAATGCATCTCGCGTTCCCCAATGCATGGCAACATCCAGCCACTTTATGTTCCCTCTCTTCTCTTCCTACTCTTTTGAACATGCCTAACATCACCCGAAAAACTGCCACCAACACCCCCAACACCACACTTGGCACTCATCGGTCGCAAAAACTGAGAAGTGAGAAAGAATGAAAATAGTATTCATCCCTCCCTCTCGCCTGCCAACAACCTTTCAGACGGAATTCTTTCTGTCTGCCTTAAATTATGTGCAAATTTGGACCCTAAAACCATTCATGATAACCATCAAACACGTACCTAATCTTTCTAATGCTCTGCGGAAAATTATGCAATTCATCTGCTGCTATATAGGCATCTCCAATGGTTTTATCCACTGGTGTATCAAACTAACTCGGTCGAAGAACTCAGACACTAGAGCGGGTCCAGATCTCGTGGGGATCATTCGGGAGCATGCCCCGCTCAAATGTAACAATTCTCAGACCGAGTGAATTTAGTACACCGGTGGATTAGACCATGGCCTAGATGGTCTAATCCACCGGCGTACTAAATTCACTCGGTTCAAGAATTGTGACACTTGAGCGGGGCACGCTCCCGTATGATCCCCACGTGATCTGGACCCGCTCCAGTGTCAAAATTCTTCGACCGAGCTAGTTTAGTACACCAGTGGACAAGACCATACACTCACTCTCGCACGTCCTCAATACTAACAGTGTTGCCAGTTTAATTTACTCCTTCATAGCAAAAAAGCACTGAAAAGTTTAAGCTTGGTTAAAGAAAGATGAACCATTTACGAATTAAAGTACAGTATTTTCACAAAACGAATATTTTAAAATATTATTTTTATATAATATATGCTCCCCAACTCAATTTCAAACAATAAATGTTATTATTTCAATGCTAACTATTTTGTTTTATAAAATTATCTAGGAAGCCACGGGCTTCATCAGGAATTTATGATGGTTGTGGTATACATTTTTTTTTGGAATCTCTGATACAGATCAGATATTTTTTAGCCTCCGATAAAAATGGGATTGTGGCAACACTGAATATGCATACCTTGACCCGAATCGCTCTCCCCGTACACTCTCGCTCACTTGAAAACAAAAAAAAAATAAAATATGGCTTCCACTCAAGAATCTACCGAATTTGAAAAAAAAACACCACAAAATAGTTCTGGTTTAGTCGTTTTCCGTAAATTAAAAAAAAACATAAAATTGGAAACTTCTCACCGAATTATCGCTTTCATGCTCCTGCATCACATCCTCAATCTGCCGTATTCATCGGCTTCCGTGTTGATGATGCCAAATACACCCTTGGTAGCGATGAAAAAAAAACTGGACCGCAGTAAGATGTCCGAAACTGGCTCTAAAATCACTTTCACTGTCAAAATTTCACACTATTCCTATGCACCACATGACAATTTGTATTTTCAACACCTTTTACACAATTTATCACTAGCAAAACCTTCAAAATTTTAAAAATAATAAGCACCGATCAATTTCACAACTTGCCGCAATCAGTGCTGCCAAAAGCCTCCTGACAGCCGGCGTGTTTGTTTTGGTTATAAACTGGTAATGCCTAGAATTAACGTTGTACAAAACACTGGTTCTATTGATGTTCATAGAAAATTTAAAGCATTATTCAGCAAACTTAGCCAAATGGGACCGCAACTTTCATGTAGGTATATATTTGACAATTTCATTTAGATAAAATCGACTTTTCCAACATGCAAGCATACAAAATATTTCGTTTCCATTATATGGGAAAATACCATAGTTTTCTAAATCATCAAGCAAATACTTTTGAGTATTGAAAGTATGATGATCATGATGATAAGTATTGTTTAACAAATGAAATTTGGATTCTGTAATAAATTGGGCGGATAAATTGCGATACAATTTGGTAAAATCGCATGCAAGTTTACTGAAATCGTTAAATTCTGCATCTTTAACAGCAAATTTCTCAAAAACTAGACTTGCTATGATATTTTTGAAAACAAAATATCCAAAAATCCTGTTTGAAAAATCTTTAAATTGGTACCTATATTGATATGGTTCCGGACATGTTATTTGGAACACATCTCCCAGTGCACCTGAATCGTCGTGCGTCTAACTATTCAAAATACATAAATAAAACTTCGCACTACACATACGAGCGACAGAGAAAATGTGTTAGCCTCCGATAATCCGGAACATCTTATTTCAGTGATATGGGAAAAATATCAATACGGCCAACTCTCCCTAGCTCTATATTAAAGGGACCATCGAGTAAGGGAGGTAATGCAATCCAAGGGACCACCGAGGCAGCCATGAAACCCAGCTTTTACTATGGTTCTCTCACTCGATATCGAGTTACAAAATATCGAGTAAGAGAAAGTTAATTGTATTGAGTAAAAATTGCCTTATTTTTAAATTATTTTAACTAGTAGTAATTTAAGAACAATTGTCATAGTTCACTGTATTATCCTTCCAAACATTGATAGCAAAATGATAGAAAAAATGTTTTGCCTAGTTATCATTTTTTATTACTGATTTTGTTTCAATCCTATCAGGTCTACTGTCAACTACAGTCTCTCCATAACTCGATATCGAACAGAAAATTGAGCTAGCTCTAGATACGTCGAGTTATTACGATGCTCCCCAGACCGTTATCATCAGAAAAAAAAACCTCCATCAAATCTGAGCTCACCAATCGTTTTCTATGGTTAAGTTACATGTCTGGCCAAATTTACGCCCTTTTTATTCGAAGAAAATTTAAGGTATGTGAACGGGTTAAAATGAACCTTTATTATCAGTAGAATTGTACCATCAAAACTGGATTCAAAGTTATCTGTTATCTGTATCCTTTGGGAAGAGTTTCGAATGAAAAGATTGACAAAATTTTAAGTTACGCTCTTTTTAGGGTAATAATCATCATCAGAAAAAAAACCTCCATCAAATCTGAGCTCACCAATCGTTTTCTATGGTTAAGTTACATGTCTGGCCAAATTTACGCCCTTTTTATTCGAAGAAAATTTAAGGTATGTGAACGGGTTAAAATGAACCTTTATTATCAGTAGAATTGTACCATCAAAACTGGATTCAAAGTTATCTGTTATCTGTATCCTTTGGGAAGAGTTTCGAATGAAAAGATTGACAAAATTTTAAGTTACGCTCTTTTTAGGGTAATAATACACGCTTCAGATTTTCAATAAGAAACGATCAATTATGATTAAACCCTGCTGAAACCCATCAAAACACAAAAAGCATGAATAATGAAAATGTATTATTTTTCTGCCAAAACTTGATTTATGTTATTTGGATCGAATCCAGCACAATTTCTGTGTACTAACTAATGCAAATGTCTGCCACTATACCCAGGAAGTCGAGACAATTTCTGGTAGGAAAAGATCCCTCCTCGCTGGTCCAGTAATGGAACCCGTCATATCCGGATAATCAATATTCAGAGATAGCGAGTGAAAACGCGTCGAGAAATGAAAATGTTATGGGGATGAATACCCAAATAACCACTAGCCAGCTAGTTCGCATTTTTGGCCTTATAAGGCTAATATAAGGCATGTCAGTATGTATTCAGTCACCCTAAAGCCCGATTTTAAGCTTTTTTTTTTGAAAATAGTTTTTTTTTTTAATTTTCAATTGGTGTTTATTTCATACATTGGGTAATAGCGAAAATACGTTGAAAATCAGGATTTCCATGGTTTTCAGTATCAAAAATGTAAATTTAAAATTGGCTGTTCTTCGGATTTATGGCATTCAGGGCTATGAAGTAGAATCTTGGAAAAATATGTAAAATATGACAAATACAGAGTTATTCATTGATTCTGTGCAACTTTGGTTTTGGTTACCCTAAAATCTGTGGTTTAGTTGGTCAATTTTGCTGATCTACTATGACTTTGTTTAAATCCTACACAAACTGAATATTTTTCCATAAACTTTCTGTTTTATGTGTCGCAAACTGTGTCATCTGTCGCAAACATCAGCTACTATAACAAAGATTTAAAATTAAGCTGCAAACGCTACAATTATTAACAATCAGTCTTCATTATTTTCTTTCACTTTGTATCGCTGCTTTCTACGTTGTTGTTTACATTTTATTCCATACATAACTTACACAATCAGTGTAAGTAACAACATAAATCGTAAATCGTGAGTACATGGATTCACAAAACTATTTAAAATTATTGCACAATGTTAACTTATTTGGCTATATGATGGAATTGGCTCCGTCATGCCTTCTAGCGCTTAAGTCTATGAAAAATCAGTTGATTGTTAAAGATTTTTGTGGCTATAATTATAGATTGTTATTTGAGTGTTACGGTGTTAGATTGGAGTATTCAAATTTAATGGATTAAATGGTTATTCCACAAAATAGGCGTTACTGGCAATTTTGTCAATTCATTCGAAACTCTTTCCAGAGGTTGCAAATAACTAAACAACTAACTTTGAACCAAGTTTTGATGGTACAATTCTTCTGATGAACCCGCTTAAATACCTTAGATTTCTTTTGAATTTATGGACTCATATCATCAAAAGAGCGCACAGTCAGGTCTCTTATTAGACACTGCAACCCACTTTTCGCCCACCCAGATTTCTCAGCTGTCGTTCAATTTATTATAGCGAAATATTGAAGTTATTAGGTCGCAAATGAGAAATCAGCTTCATCCGATTGAAAGCAGCTGGAAGTTGTGGTGGGATGAAAATGGGTAACGGCGTCTTACAGGAGACCTGACTGTTACTTTGAAATGGGTCCCACGATTTTTTAGTTTTTTTCTCGGACGTGCAACTTAATTGTAGAAAACGACTGGTGAGCTCAGATTTAATGGGAATTTTTGTATGATAATAACGGTTCGGGGAGCACCGTAGTTATAGAACACAAAACCAGTGCAAATGCAATCCAAGGAATCATCGAGGTAGTCATAACAAAACCACTTTTACTATGGTTCTCTAACTTGATATCGAGTAACGGAAAGTTGACCGTATTACATAGCTGATTGATATGCATTTGAAACATCGATATCAAAATTCACGTAAACATTTATTTGAACATAAAATTGGATATTGGCAATCCTATCGAAATTTCTCTGGAGATTTTTTGAGGAATTCGAGAAAATAGAATAATTAGACCAAAACGGACAGCGTGGTGATGATTGGAAATGCTCGTTTTTGGGTAAATTTAAATTATCGAAATTAAAAAAATATTCCTAGATCAACGATGAATGATTCAATAGTTTACCAATAAGATTCTCCAAATGGGATTTTGATGAGAAATGTTAAGAATTGAATTAATCTGAATATCCTTCAAAATAATATACACAAATTTTCACTGATTCATTCACAAATGTCCATTATGATTCGTGTGGAGGTTTTTCTGGGTTTACTATTTTTTTTTACAGAAGCTTCCCTAAGAACTACGCTGAATCACGATAATTACAAAGGTGGTCAAAATATAGCTAACCACATTTTTATGGAGCTTCGAAAAATTGTGATAATTAAAATTGGACTGTTCAAGAAGTTTTAAGGTGAAGATTAATCAAAGTCAAAGCTCAAATTTTGAAAATCACAAATCTGGAGAACCAAACCGTTTAAGCTGAAAACTTAATCGATTGGTCACTAGCTGACGGTGACCAATCGATAAGGTTTTCAGTTCAAACGGGCGTTCGGTTCTCCAGATTTGTGCTCTTGAAAATTTGATGTTTGGCTTCGATTTATCTTCAACTTAAAATTATTAAAAGTTGTTTGTGAATGCGAAGGATTTCTGACAAAATTAAGATTGTTGGGGTATATTTGAAATTAAATGACCATTAATCATCAAGCTCATGAATTCTCAATCCAAAACAATATTATATGCTTAAACAACACTTTCTTCAATCTGATAAAACCACGTAGTTGGTAAAGTAAAAAGGCAAAAGAGTAAAATAAATTTATTAATAACAATAAGATGCAATTTTAAAAGTAAATTATAAAATAAATCCTATTATTTTTTTTATCCACAATTTTTGTAAATTTCAATGTTCATGCTAAATTTTGATATATTTATGATACAAGTGTTGAGTGATACGTGTTATGATTCGCATCTCCTATGCTTTTTATCTTGTGTTGCTTGCGTTAGTGAAAAAAATCAACATCCAATCTAGTTTCTAATCAGCTTGAACCAACAACCTGATTGAATGATCTATCGTACCATAGCGGCAGTCTATCAACTGGCAGACGCTAAATTATTACACGTGCAGAAAAGCCACAGCGTCAAGTTTTTTCCTGAAGCAATGATACCACCGCCCTGTAAGTGTTTGCTCAGGGTACACAAACAAACATCATAATCCAGTCGGTAATCCCTCGCCGGCTGGTTTCGACGTTTGCGCAATAATGTCCCATCCTCTCGAAACAAACTTCAACAACCCATTGAGATATAAACCGAAAGAACTGATCAGCGTCAGATCATAATCAGATTATAGGGTTTTATCGCGTCGTGTGTTAATATGAATTGGGAATGGGAATAAACCTCATAATTAGGAAGGAAATTCTCGACGGTTCTACGTCTATTCCACTACTTATTTCTTCGATAGCATTCTATCTAGAACGAGCACGGGGAATCGTTTTTATTCTGCCCATGTTTTCTTTGGTCTTTTTCGTTCTCATGAAAGTGAAACGAGCCGGAAAGTATTAAACTTTCTCCGGTCGATTCCTTCTCTTCTAGAGACCTAGAGGAAATCGATCAAACCAACCCCAAGACAATAATCGATGAGATAAAAAGAAAAATTATACGATGCTGCGTGATACGGATAAAGAAAAAAGTGGGGGGAAGAAAGATAATAACACTTCCTGATTTCTTGTGCAATAAAATGAATTATGTGCTTTGTAAGATAGCTTACTTTCACAAGATAAAATTCTTAGAAGTTTATAGTGATTTTGGAATATCAAGAATTAGGAACTCGCAACTGAAGGATACTAAATAAGCTCTTACTTGATTAGACTGATACGCTGGATTACTATGAATCAAGTGTTCAGCTACCTATCTTGAAACTTTCGATGTCGGCATCTAGTACTATAAATATTAAGTTCATTATTTACAATATTATTCGTCAATACTAAGAAGCTTCGAATCACTTCAAATCACAGTACCATTCTTCTCACGAGTACCCATAACTGTTTCTATGATCAAAGAACATCCGCCAATTTCGGAACCACATCCGAGTCTTACCAAAAACGCAATTCTCTTCTGACGAAGCGAACAACTTCTCTTTTATAGCGTACAACCCTCAACAACCAATCTCAGCACCTTTCACCTCTATCAAAGGGGCAATGAAGCGGAAACTCTGTCCCTATTTCACCCCCTTCCAACGCATTCCATCTCAGCAGCTAAGAGTAATTCAAAAATCTCAGCCATCCTAAGTTTCGACGAGTTTTCCATCAAAAGAACGTGCGAATATTTTATGATTTTTGCCCTCCATTCACGCGCCCGCAGCTCGAACAAAGGCGAAAAGAAACGCAACGGAGGACCCCCCAAAGAAAAACAGCTGATGGAGAGCAAAAACTTTATCCTTCGCCTTGGAGAAAGGAAGCCGATCGTCTGGTGGGTGGGTGGGCGGACTATTTCCGGTGCCGTTACAGTTCCCCAGTTCGTTTTGTGTTTAGGCCCGGAAGCACTAGAAAAAGAAGTTGTCGAGGGGGCCGAGGTCGACGCGACGCCAAGTGCCAATGAGTGAGTGACCCAGACAACCAGAAATCGCATGAAAGTTCACGTTATAACTCGTTTATTCATACTAATTATATCGAACTCGCAAAACACCGTGGATAAACTCGTCAAATTGATGAGTTTCCTCGCATAAAACACTTTTTTTCTGAGTTCATTTGCACATTTTGTTTCGCCTCGTACACTCTTACAAAGTAAGTCGAATCAATTCGTAGCAGCTGTCAAATCAACATTTGTTATCATCAGTTAAGTCGCATACGATCACAGGTTAGTTCGGTGGAATATTTTAACACTCGCATTGTATGTTATTATTCATCACATAATATATGCACGCATATCGCCTCCACTTTTGTACGTAGAAAGCCTTTTCGCGACATCTTATAAGTGAAATTTTGCACATACAAAGCCTCCAGGTTATTTCGTTATGCGTACATTTTGGTTGTCTGGGGAGTGGTGCCAAGAGGAGCAAAGTTTCCTTTGGAATGTTTTATGTGCTTTACATAAAATATTACTCGCCCACCCGACTTGGGTGCGGCGGAACCAAAATCAGAGCTTGCTCGTATTGAGCATTGGCGCAGCTAGGAAATTAATATGAGAGGATCTCTGACTGGTATTTTTTTAGAGATGCCTTAAACTGACTGCCATTGCAACGGGTAGTGATAGCCCCTAAAACATTTTTTTTTTATTAGTATCATTCCAAACATTACATTCATTTCTTATATCTAGGTGTTCTGTGTTATTAGACAACACTATCATCCTAATTTGGTAAAACAAATTTAAGATTTTATTAACATTTTGTTAACAACATATAACATTTCATTTGCCGTAGCAGTTCAGATTTTTTACAGGTGAGTTGATTTCACCTGCTTATAAGAGAAAAAAACGCTTTAAATATACTTAACCTAGCTTAACCTAAACATATAACGCATTTATCGTGGCAATAGAAGATTGTAACGATTTTTGCCTGAAATTATTTATTATTTTATTTGACATTTGTTCCAATGTTTCAACATTGGATATTTTATGTAACTCATTGGTACTATACCAGGGAGGAAGCCTCAGAATTCTCTGCAGAGCTTTCTTCCTGGTATTACAACAGCTAGTCCATATTGGTACAGCATACAACATGGCTGGCCTGAAAATTTGTTTGAATATCAATAGCTTGTTCTTAAGACAAAGTTTTGATTTTCTATTAATAAGGGGATAGAGACATTTTACATATTTATTACATTTGGCTTGAATGCCCTCAATGTGATTTTTGAAAGTTAAATTCTTATCAAGCATGAGCCCTAGATACTTAACTTCATCTGACCAATTTATTGGAATCCCTCGCATCGTGACACCATGTCTACTTGAAGGTTTCAAATAAAGAGCTTTTGGTTTATGTGGGAATATTATTAGTTGAGTTTTGGAAGCATTAGGAGAAATCTTCCATTTTTGCAAGTATGAAGAAAAAATATCCAAACTTTTTTGCAATCGACTACAGATGACACGCAGGCTTCGTCCTTTGGCGGAGAGGCCTGTGTCATCCGCAAACAAAGATTTTTGACATCCCTGAGGTAACTCAGGTAAGTCAGATGTGAAAATATTGTATAATATTGGTCCCAAAATGCTGCCTTGAGGAACACCAGCTCTTACAGGAAGTCTTTCAGATCTGGAGTTCTGATAATTAACCTGAAGTGTACGATTTGACAGATAACTTTGAATTATTCTAACAATGTATGTTGGAAAATTAAAGTTTTTTAATTTTACAATCAAACCTTCATGCCAAACACTGTCGAATGCTTTTTCTATGTCTAGAAGAGCAAGACCAATAGAATAGCCTTCAGATTTGTTGGAACGGATCAAATTTGTTACACGTAAAAGTTGATGAGTGGTCGAATGTCCATGGCGGAATCCGAACTGTTCATTGGCAAAAATTGCATTTTCGTTGATGTGGGCCATCATTCTGTTCAAAATAACCTTTTCAAAAAGTTTACTGATGGAGGAAAGCAAACTGATTGGACGATAGCTAGAAGCTTCTGCAGGATTTTTGTCTGGTTTTAAAATTGGAACAACCTTAGCATTTTTCCATTTGTCAGGAAAATATGCTAATTGAAAACATTTGTTAAATATATCAACTAAAAATGATAAGCTACTTTCTGGAAGTTTCTTGATGAGGATGTAGAAAATTCCGTCATCGCCAGGAGCTTTCATATTTTTGATTTTTTTAATAATAGTTCTCACTTCTTCCAAATCAGTCTCCCAGGCATGTTCGAAAACGTTCTCTTGATTGAGAATATTTTCGAACTCCTGAGTAACTTCATTTTCAATTGGACTAGTAAGTCCTAAATTAAAATTGTGCGCACTTTCAAACTGCATAGCAAGTTTTTGAACTTTTTCGCAATTAGTTAGTAATAATTTGTTTTCCTCTTTCAATGCCGGTATAGGCTTCTGAGGTTTTTTTCAAGATTTTAGATAATTTCCAAAAGGGCTTAGAGTCAGGGTCCAATTGAGAAATTTTATTTTCAAAATTTTTGTTTCTTAATTGAGCAAAACGCTTTTTGATTTCATTCTGCAAATCCTGCCATATAATTTTCATAGTAGGATCGCGAGTGCGTTGAAATTGCCTTCTCCTCACATTTTTAAGACGGATCAAGAGTTTAAGATCATCGTCTATAATCACGGATTCAAATTTTACTTCACATTTTGGAATTGCAATGCTTCTGGCTTCAACAATAGAATTTTATTAAAGTTTCAAGAGCATTGTCAATATCAAGTTTAGTTTCTAAAGAAATGTTAACATCAAGATTAGAGTCAACATACGTTTTATATATATTCCAGTCGGCTCGTAAATAATTGAAAGTGGAGTTGATAGGATTGAGAATCGCTTCTTGGGATATTTGAAATGTAACAGGGACATGATCAGAATCAAAATCAGCATGAGTAATCAGTTGGCTACAAAGATGACTAGAGTCGGTTAAGACCAAATCAATCGTAGATGGATTTCTAGAAGAGGAAAAACATGTGGGGCTATCAGGGTATTTAATTGAGACATATCCTGAAGAGCACTCATCAAATAAAATTCTGCCGTTGGAATTACTTTGAGAATTATTCCATGACCGATGTTTGGCATTAAAGTCACCAATGACAAAAAATTTTGACTTATTGCGAGTCAATTTACGCAAGTCAGTTTAGAGCAAATTAACTTGCTGTCCAGAGCATTGAAAAGGCAAATAGGCAGCTATGAAAGTATATTTACCAAACTGTGTTTCAACAGAAACACCTAAAGTTTCAAAAACTTTAGTTTCAAATGACGAAAATAATTGATGTTTTATACGCCTATGAATGATGATTGCAACTCCCCCACATGCCCCATCAAGTCGATCATTACGATAAACAAAAAAGTTAGGATCTCTTTTGAGTTTAGATCCAGGTTTTAAATACGTTTCGGTTATAACTGCTATATGCACGTTATTAACCGTAAGAAAATTAAACAGCTCGTCCTCTTTACCATTCAGAGAACGAGCATTCCAATTTAAAATATTTAAATTATTATTTGGATCCATTAGAAAAACGTAATCCAATAACAATTTGATTTGTAAATTTTACACCTACTTGGACTGCTTCAGTCATAGTGGTGGCTTTGAACATTGCATCAATCATTAGATTCAATTGTTCAGTTAGAAAATTAAAATCAGAGGCAGACATGTCATGTGATTTCCCATTAGAATTTCCGGTAGACGAAGATGCGGAGTTACCTGTGGCGGTAGGGTTTTTTCCATTTGATTTGAAACAAGTAGAATGGGTACCCATGGATCGAACAGGGGAGGAGTTCAAATTACCTGCTACGATATCGGCAAAGGATGGAGATAAGGGGAGATACATTCGCAATTGAAAGATTCGTACGGCTACCCGACGGAATAAAATTAGTTTGTGAATGAGCATGATTATGATCTTCCTGGTGAGTATGATTCATGATCAAGCGATCGTTAACTGAAAAATGAGTATTGTTCGATACTCTACCAGGCAAATTCCGGAAAAGACCGTTATCGTAACGGATATTATCCTTCATCTGCCTGGCACGAGCCTCAACGACTCTCTTGCGTGAAGGGCATTCCCAAAAGTTAGCTTTATGAGGGCCCTTGCAATTGGCGCATTCAAACTTTCTGGTATCTTCTCTCACAGGACAGACGTCCTTAGCGTGAAAAGAACCTCCGCAAATCATGCATTTAGCATCCATGCGACAATTTTTTGTACCATGACCCCACTTTTGGCACCGACGGCACTGAGTGGGGTTCTGGTAATTTCCTCCAGGTTTCTGGAAATGTTCCCACGTCACACGGACATCGAACATAAGTTTAGCTTTTTCTAAAGCTTTAATATTATTTAGTTCGTTTTTGTTGAAGTGAACTAAATAATATTCTTGAGAAGGCCCTTTCCGAGCAATGCCAGATTGGGTTCTCTTTTTCATAATGATTACTTGAACTGTGGAAAATCCAAGTAAATCATTTATTCCATTTTTGATCTCTTCAGGTGACTTATAGTCACTTGAGAGACCTTTCAAGACAACTTTGAACAAACGTTCAGTTTTGTCGTCATAAGTAAAAAATTGTGCTTCTTCTCTTCAAGATGTTTGAGAAGAAGTTCGCGATCTTTAAGAGTTTCCGGCAAAACGCGACAGTCTCTTTTCTTTGCGATTTGGAAGGAAACCTTGATTTCCCTAATGGAGTTCAAGATCTCCTGCCTTAATCCCGCAAATTCAGAACAACTGACCATGATAGGCGGCACTCTTTGCTTCCTCACTTGAATCAAAGAGCCTGGGCTAGAGGCTGCTTCGATTTGGTGTTCGGAAAATTTGTCTAGAGCATCGAACTGATTGCTCATTTCAATACAATTATTCATTTCACCCTTGGAAGAAAGTTCGCATTCCGGAGAAACGTCCTTTCTTCCATTCTTGCCACGTTTAGTGACAGTTTTAAATCCCACTTATTTGGAAGGAAGTTGTGAATTCAGAGATTCACCCTTCCTTTCATTTGTTGTTGCAACCATGTTTAGTGAATAAGAAGACGTGACCTTCGAGAGGTTTTTTCCCAAGACGGTGTCCAAGAAGGATTACCACCGCTAGCTTTCGCCAACGGGTCCAACGAAAAATCGAAGGCACGGGTCCAAACAAGGATCAATAGTAGAAAAAATAGTACTGAAAAGTACTGTTTTAGTAGCACTGAAAAGTACTGTTTTGAATTTTAGCACTGAAAAGTACTGTTTTTGTAGCACTGAAAAGTACTGTTTTATTGCTTTAGGTAGTTTTTAAGAAAACTTCCAAGAGCAGAGAGAATTCGTGTACGCACAGCACGAAGGTACGATGCGCACTAAATTTGCTCTTTTAGTATCATTAACATATTATTGATACATTGGGTTCTTAATCAGGCTAGAATGTGTGCAAGTCAAGGTCTTCCAAGAATTCTTTGGAGTTAGGGCATGAGTTAACAGAGATCAATTTATCATTTCTATGTAAAAGAATGTCTCACAAAACTGGACCCTAGAAAATTGTTATATTTTTAAGAAGCGTTTGTATTGTCAGATCCAAGTTTTGGTAACTAAGTGAGTACAACTGGTGTCCTAGTTCATCCAAAAACTTGCTGGAATATATACCTGCAATGTACTGGCATATTGAGCGATCCTTTGATGTTTTTTTTTTTTGATATGGCACAGGCCTATATCTATATGTAGCAGAAAATGAGTATTGTTATAATTTGTACCAATATCCTAGGTCCTCCAAAGACTTCATTGAATATAGGCCTTTGAATCTACAAACGTGATCAATGGTCTATAGGTATTTTTTAATATGGCATAGTCTCTTAACCATTCATTTATTTGATTGATTTATACGGGTGTTTTGGTCCTCCAAGGACTCCACTGAATATAGGCCTTGGGATCTACGACCGAAATAAGAGGTTAGAGGTTAGTTTTCAAACACTCCACAGGCCCTTAACCATTCATGTGAGTAAACGGGCCCAGATAGCCGTAGCGGTAAACGCGCAGCTATTCAGCAAGACCATGCTGAGGGTCGTGGGTTCGAATCCCACCGGTCGAGGATCTTTTCGGGTTGGAAATTTTCTCGATTCCCAGGGCATAGAGTATCATCGTACCTGCCACACGATATACAAATGTAAAAATGGTCAATTGGCGAAGAAAGCTCTCAGTTAATAACTGTGGAAGTGCTCATAAGAACACTAAGCTGAGAAGCAGGCTTTGTCCCAGTTGGGACGTTACGCCAGAAAGAAGAAGAAACGGAGCATTGTAATAATTTGCGAGGATGTCCTAGGTCCTCCAAGGACCCCATTGAATATAGGCCTTTGGATCTACGACCGAAATAAGAGACTAGAGGTCAGTTTTCAAATACTCCACAGGCCCCAAAAAATTCATGTGGGTAAACGATGTGTTGTAATAATTTGTACCGATAGCCAAGGTCCTCCAAAGACTTCATTGAATATAGGTCTTTGAATCTACAAACATGATCAATAGCCTATAGGTAATTTTTTAATATGGCATAGTCTCTGAACCATTCATTTAAGTCATCGGAATATTTTATTGATTTATACGGATGTTTTTGGTCCTTTAAGGACTCCATTGAATAAAGGCCTTGGGATCTACGGCCATAATAAGTGATTAGAAGATAGTTTTCAAATACTCCAAAGGCTGCTAACCATGCTTGTGGGTAACCGGTGCATTGTATTCATATGTACGGATGTTCTTGGTCCTCTAAGATCTCTATCGAATATGGGCATTAGAATATATAAGCTTAACCAATCATCAATAGAAGTTCTTCAATATTGCAAAGGCCTCTTACTATCCATATTAGCAAACGAAGTGTTGTATTGAATTGTGTAATTGTAATATGGTGATTTTCTAACGGTTTTCCCCAACCAGAGGTCGCCATCTTGGATTCAAAAATGGCGTCGGAAACCGATTTTCGTCATTCCCTCGTCGTGCCCGTTCCAAAAATACCCATATCGCATGAGTTTTTCCAAACCATACAACGCATAAAGCAATCATCATAGCTATCTATACTAGCCAAGCTGACGAAGTATTCGCCGAGGATTCTAGCTACCGTTTAGGGGTCAGAGATGTACGAGTTTCCAATACGGAGAGTAAGAGGTTTTATCTTTCGTTTGCCACTGAGGGCATTTACTCGGGTCCAGAGGGCAGATGAAGTTTGTGAAGCGTTTATGCTATCCAGAAAGTTCTCCCAACTATTGCGTTTGGCGTCTGCAATGATCTTTTTGCATTAATTGTGCCGGCTTCGGTGTAAGTTCAAAGCATTCTCTCTGCTAAGATCGCCTATGGGAATGCGTTTGACGGCGCATAATGCTTTTCTCTGACCTTTACCACTATCCGAGTGTGATCGGTCCACCAATGTAGCGCTTTGCAACTCGGTTGGTTACTGCTGCGGGGTATGGAAGACTTGGCAGCTTTGTTAATAATGTCAGTGGGCTCTTGCAAATGAGTAGATTCGCGACCCTTAGATGACTTCCGGAAAGTTTGTTCGTAGTTATCCCAATCGGCTTTTTCGTATATCCATCTTGGACGACGAGTGATCGCCGGTGAAGCAACGTTGGTGGCAATGTGAATAGGGTAATGATCACTACCATGAAGATCGCAGTCAACATTCCAATGGAATCGATTGGTGTAGGACCGGACAACCGCAGCCAGGTCAATAGCCGATGCGAGGTTTCCTTTGAGAAAGATATTTGATCCATTTTTTAGAACAATGAGATCGTGTTCTTCGAAAACATGCAGTAGTGAGGTTCCTCGATTATCAGTGCGTCACCATATTGGATGGTGGGCATTCATGTCACCAACTAGCAGGACTGGATCTGATGTTGCTTGAAGGAGTCTATGGAGCTGTTCTTGAAGATTTGGTTGGGCACCACAGGGAATACAGATGTTCACTACACTGATGTTGAATGGTCCATGGAGACGCATTCCAACGGCTGGAAGGTCGGTTTCCAGCCCAAGGACTTCGATAGGAATTGAGGCCAAGACTCCGACTGCAACGGAATGTCTTAGGTTGATACCTCGAAAAAGGGCCCGACGGTATTGGCCACGTAGAGATGGATTGAGCTGTTCGGTTGTAACCCTGTTCAATTCTTACAGAGCTAAGCACCATGGTGTAGTTGAACTCGTGAGAAGCTGAACCTAGAGTTTATTAAAAAATCCATTTATATTCCACTGAAGTAAGAAGTTGACTGGCTTTGGAAGTGCCGGCATATGATAAGAGGTTTCGGAAATCGATGAGTCACGGCTACGATTATACGAAGTTTGTCTGGAAGAGACGAACCAGCCAAGGGCTGAAAGTCTCGATAATAAAGACAATTCATTCATTCGAAGTTTGTCTTTAGGGTCTGCTGCCATAACGGTGCATGGACTGCCGTTGGAACGATGCGGCCCAATTTGCAGATAAATGAATTGCTAGGGGATTCATTGCGGAAGCAGCGAAAAAAAAGATATCCCGATGGAAGATGACGGCGAACTTTCCACTGGAGGATTTGATCCAATGGGATGGGAAATCGCGTTATGGGACTTACCACCCGAGTTGAAGTGCTCGGGGTGCCCAGGAGTGCAGTTTTGAGGGTTGCTGTGAACTGCATACGACTTGCTTCCCACGGAGTCCTTTGGGGTACGAGAATTACTCCCCTTGTGCGTCTCGACAATAACTAAGGCTTCACTTCCCTCGTCGTCCTGAGGGGAATAATTTGGTTGACCTTTGTGCGTCCCTCCTTCAGCTTCCCTCACCGACTTTTCTTGTTTCGACTTTTTTGTTTAGCTTTGTTTTTAACTACCAACATCATTGCCTGTTGATGTAAACAAATAAATTAATAGGAAAAATAAAATATCCGAAACTAAAAACCAAGTTTAGATCTATAGAAAAATTGAACGAATCGACTAATAAATGAAATTTACGTTTCGGGGAGGGGAAGTAAAACTACCATATACCATGATATAACGATTTTTCTTTCAAGGAACCTCATGCCAGAGATTTCTCCAAGAATTTTCCTTAAAACTGCATCAGGAATTCAACCTGAATACACTCCAAGAAGTTTTTAAAGAATTACTGCTGATATTTCAGTAACTTCTTCATAGATTTCTCCAGAGATTCCCTTAGAAATTCCTTAAAAAAACAGAAAACTTCAATGAAATCTTTACTTGAAAATTGTTGAAATGCTCATCCAGAAATATGTCCAACAATTCTGCCAAGGACTCTTCCAATAATAAATAATCTAGCGGTTTCTATTACAATTTCTTCTGAACTTTTTCAAACAATCCTGCAAGGATGTGCCAAGAGGTACTTTCGAAAATATCTCCAGTAATTTATACATTTCTAGAGATTTTTGCTGTGCTTCCATCGTCATTCCTCCAGGTATTTCTACAGGGTTTCCTTTTGAATTATCTACAGAAATACGTCAAAAATGTATCAAGTATCAATCAGCATTAAAAAAACACAAAGTATTCGTTAAGGTATTCATAATGTATTCTTTCTGCACCGAATGAAGTCAGAAGATCATCGAGGATTTTTTCTTTCCCAAAAATCTTTACAGGAGAGTCCTACATTGGGTTTTTGCTGAGATTTGTTCGAAAACTTCTAGTGAAATTTCTCCAAGCACTCGTTCTGGAATTTCTTAAATAGTTTATTAAATCATTCCTTTAAAAATTCTTTCAAGGTTTCGTGTAATCCAGGAAATTCTGCATTAGAGTGATGCAAATTTTGAAATTTGAGCTCCCCTTTGCTTAAACAACTTATATTATGGTGAATAGCATCCTCCCAAAGTTTTAAATAAATCGGAAGAAATTTGACTGTGCACAGGCCATTTGAAGTTTATATGGAGATTACTATGGAAAAAGCCATCCTTTTGTGTTCAGCCGTCTATTAATTCGTCATAATATTTTATGGAAAAGTGAACCCACTCTTCTCATTTGAAATCCTTTCAGCTACAACTTTGCCGAAGACCACATTTTGATGGTCCGTCAGGATAAATTGCTATTCATCATCATAAACTGGGTATGCATTTTGCATGCTCAACCAACTGCCCGGCAGGCAACAGTGGTGCTCCTGGCGGGTAGAATACATCAAAGTAATCCAGGCTACTATGTTTTACAGCAAAAAAGCAGTGTTGCCCTGAAAGTAATTGAATGATCATCTCAGCATGATTTAGACTTTGTTATCACTAATAACAAATTATCCTTACGTCCCATCAAAATGTGGTCTTCGGCAAAGTTGAAGCTAGGAAGATTACATATGAATAGAGTTTGTTCACTTTTCTATAAATTATTATTACGATCAGTTAGAGGAGTGAACACAAAAGGTTTGTCTTTTCCATAGTAATTTCCATAGAAACTTCAAATGGCGTGTGCACAACCAAATTTCGTCCAAATCACTTCAAATTTTGGGAGAACGTTTTTTTTTTTTTTTTTTTAATTTTTTTATTAGTATCATTCCAAACATATATCTAGGTGTTCTGTGTTATTTGACAACACTATCATCCTAATTTGGTAAAACAAATTTAAGATTTAATTAACATTTTGTTAACAACATATTACATTTAATTTGACGTAGCAGTTCAGTTTTTTTACAGGTGAGTTGATTTCTCCTGCTTATAAGAGAAAAAAAAAACGTTTTTAATATACTTAACCTAACTTAACCTAAACATATAACGCATTAATCGTGGCAATAGAAGATTGTAACGATTTTTGCCTGAAATTATTAATGATTGTATTTGACATTTGTTCCAATGTTTCAACATTGGATATTCTATGTAACTCATTGGTACTATACCAGGGAGGAAGCCTCAGAATCATTTTCAAAATTTTATTTTGAATTCTCTGCAGAGCTTTCTTCCTGGTATTACAACAGCTAGTCCATATTGGTACAGCATACAACATGGCTGGCCTGAAAATTTGTTTGAATATCAACAGCTTGTTCTTAAGACAAAGTTTTGATTTTCTATTAATAAGGGGATAGAGACATTTTACATATTTGTTACATTTGGTTTGAATGCCCTCAATGTGATTTTTGAAAGTTAAATTCTTATCTAGCATGAGTCCTAGATACTTAACTTCATCTGACCAATTTATTGGAACCCCTCTCATCGTGACAACATGTCTACTTGAAGGTTTCAAATAAAGAGCTTTTGGTTTATGTGGGAATATTATTAGTTGAGTTTTGGAAGCATTAGGAGAAATCTTCCATTTTTGCAAGTATGAAGAAAAAATATCCAAACTTTTTTGCAATCGACTACAGATGACACGCAGGCTTCGTCCTTTGGCGGAGAGGCCTGTGTCATCCGCAAACAAAGATTTTTGACATCCCTGAGGTAGCTCAGGTAAGTCAGATGTGAAAATATTGTATAATATTGGTCCCAAAATGCTGCCTTGAGGAACACCAGCTTTTACAGGAAGTCTTTCAGATCTGCAGTTCTGATAATTAACCTGAAGTGTACGATTTGACAGATAACTTTGAATTATTCTAACAATGTATGTTGGAAAATTAAAGTTTTTTAATTTTACAATCAAACCTTCATGCCAAACACTGTCGAATGCTTTTTCTATGTCTAGAAGAGCAAGACCAGTAGAATAGCCTTCAGATTTGTTGGAACGGATCAAATTTGTTACACGTAAAAGTTGATGAGTGGTCGAATGTCCATGGCGGAATCCGAACTGTTCATTGGCAAAAATTGAATTTTCGTTGATGTGGGCCATCATTCTGTTCAAAATGACCTTTTCAGAAAGTTTACTGATGGAGGAAAGCAAACTGATTGGACGATAGCTAGAAGCTTCTGCAGGATTTTTGTCTGGTTTTAAAATTGGAACAACCTTAGCATTTTTCCATTTGTCAGGAAAATATGCTAATTGAAAACATTTGTTAAATATATCAACTAAAAATGATAAGCTACTTTCTGGAAGTTTCTTGATGAGGATGTAGAAAATTCCATCATCGCCAGGAGCTTTCATGTTTTTGAATTTTTTAATAATAGTTCTCACTTCTTCCAAATCAGTCTCCCAGGCATTTTCGAAAACGTTCTCTTGATTGAGAATATTTTCGAACTCCTGAGTAACTTCATTTTCAATTGGATTAGTAAGTCCTAAATTAAAATTGTGCGCACTTTCAAACTGCATAGCAAGTTTTTGAGCTTTTTCGCAATTAGTTAGTAATAATTTGTTTTCCTCTTTCAATGCCGGTATTGGCTTCTGAGGTTTTTTCAAAATTTTCGATAATTTCCAAAAGGGCTTAGAGCCAGGGTCCAATTGAGATATTTTATTTTCAAAATTTTTGTTTCTTAATTGAGCAAAACGTTTTTTTATTTCTTTCTGCAAATCCTGCCGTATAATTTTCATAGCAGGATCGCGAGTGCGTTGAAATTGCCTTCTCCTCACGTTTTTAAGACGGATCAAGAGTTTAAGATCATCGTCTATAATCACGGATTCAAATTTTACTTCACATTTTGGAATTGCAATGCTCCGGGCTTCAACAATGGAATTTGTTAAAGTTTCAAGAGCATTGTCAATATCAAGTTTAGTTTCTAAAGAAATGTTAACATCAAGATTTGAGTCAACATACGTTTTATATATATTCCAGTCAGCTCGTAAATAATTGAAAGTGGAGTTGATAGGATTGAGAATCGCTTCTTGGGATATTTGAAATGTAACAGGGACATGATCAGAATCAAAATCAGCATGAGTAATCAGTTGGCTACAAAGATGACTAGAGTCGGTTAAGACCAAATCAATCGTAGATGGATTTCTAGAAGAGGAAAAACATGTGGGGCTATCAGGGTATTGAATTGAGAAATATCCTGAAGAGCACTCATCAAATAAAATTCTGCCGTTGGAATTACTTTGAGAATTATTCCATGACCGATGTTTGGCATTAAAGTCACCAATGACAAAAAATTTTGACTTATTGCGAGTCAGTTTACGCAAGTCAGTTTGGAGCAAATTAACTTGCTGCCCAGAGCATTGAAAAGGCAAATAGGCAGCTATGAAAGTATATTTACCAAACTGTGTTTCAACAGAAACACCTAAAGTTTCAAAAACTTTAGTTTCAAATGATGAAAACAGTTGATGTTTTATACGCCTATGAATGATGATTGCAACTCCCCCACATGCCCCATCAAGTCGATCATTACGATAAACAAAAAAGTTAGGATCTCTTTTGAGTTTAGATCCAGGTTTTAAATACGTTTCGGTAATAACTGCTATATGCACGCTATTAACCGTAAGAAAATTAAACAGCTCGTCCTCTTTGTCATTCAGAGAACGAGCATTCCAATTTAAAATATTTAAATTATTATTTGGATCCATTAGAAAAACGTAATCCAATAACAATTTGATTTGTAAATTTTACACCTACTTGGACTGCTTCAGTCATAGTGGTGGCTTTGAACATTGCATCAATCATTAGATTCAATTGTTCAGTTAGAAAATTAAAATCAGAGGCAGACATGTCATGTGATTTCCCATTGGAATTTCCGGTAGACGAAGAAGCGGAGTTACCTGTGGCGGTAGGGTTTGTTCCATTTGATTTGAAACAAGTAGAATGGGTACCCATGGATCGAACAGGGGAGGAGTTCGAATTTCCTGCTACGATATCGGCAAAGGATTTACCGTGGGTAGATACATTCGAAATAGAAAGATTCGAACGGCTACCCGATGGATTAAAATTAGTTTGTGAATGAGCATAATTATGATCTTCCTGATGGGAATGATTCGTGATCAAGCGATCGTTAACTGAAAAATGAGCATTGTTCGATACTCTACCAGGCAAATTCCGGAAACGACCGTTATCGTAACAGATATTATCTTTCATCTGCCTGGCACGAGCCTCAATGACCTTTTTGCGTGAAGGACAATTTTTTGTACCATGACCCCACTTTTGGCACCGACGGCACTGAGTGGGGTTCTGGTAATTTCCTCCAGGTTTCTGGAAATGTTCCCATGTCACACGGACATCAAACAAAAGTTTTGCTTTTTCTAAAGCTTTAATATTATTTAGTTCTTTTTTGTTAAAGTGAACTAAATAAAATTCTTGAGAAAGCCCTTTCCGAACAATGCCAGATTGGGTTCTCTTTTTCATAATGATTACTTGAACAGGGGAAAATCCAAGTAAATCATTTATTCCATTTTTGATCTCTTCAGGTGATTTATAGTCACTTGAGAGACCTTTCAAGACAACTTTGAACAAACGTTCAGTTTTGTCGTCATAAGTAAAAAATTTGTGCTTCTTCTCTTCAAGATGTTTGAGAAGAAGTTCACGATCTTTAAGAGTTTCCGGCAAAACGCGACAGTCTCCTTTCTTTGCGATTTGGAAGGAAATCTTGATTCCCCTAATGGAGTTCAAGATTTCCTGCCTAAATCCCCCAAATTCGGAACAACGGACCACGATAGGCGGCACTCTTTGCTTCCTCACTTGAATCAAAGAGCCTGGGCTAGAGGCTGCTTCGATTTGGTGTTCGGAAAATTTGTCTAGAGCATCGAACTGATTGCTCATTTCGATACAATTATTCATTTCACCCTTGGAAGAAAGTTCGCATTCCGGGGAAGCGTCCTTTCTTCCATTCTTGCCACGTGTAGTGACAGTTTTGAAACCCACTTTTTTGGAAAGAAGTAGTGAATTCAGAGATTCACCCTTCCTTTTGTTTGTTGTTGATACCATGTTTAATTAATAAACGAAAGAAGACGTGACCTTCGAAAGGTTTTTTCCCAAGACGGTGTCCAAGAAGGATTACCACCGCTAGCTTTCGCCAACGGGTCCAACGAAAAATCGAAGGCACGGGTCCAAACAAGGATCGTAAAGGGATCAATAGTAGAAAAAATAGTACTGAAAAGTACTGTTTTAGTAGCACTGAAAAGTACCGTTTTTAATTTTAGCACTGAAAAGTACTGTTTTTGTAGCACTGAAAAGTACTGTTTTATTGCTTTAGGTAGTTTTTAAGAAAACTTCCAAGAGCAGAGAGAATTCGTGTACGCACAGCACGAAGGTACGATGCGCACTGAGAATGATTTTCATCATAATTGACACCGTTTAAGCATAGGGGAGCAAAAATTTCAAAATTTGCATCAGTCTACCCTGCATATATTCCTCTAGGAAGTCCTTCAAATTTTCCTGCAAAAAAAACTGTAGGAAATATAGATGACATAAGGAATCTTTTATGATTTCTAGTATTTTTCACAAATTACTTCAAGGACTCTTCAAGGATTTACTTAAAATATTTCTCCGCATGTTTTATCAGGAATCGTTTTTGGGATTCGTGCAGGAATTTTTATAAGGATTCTCATGGAGTTTTTTCAGTATTTTTCCTGGGATTCTACCATAAATTTGTCCATTGAATTATTTTCATAAATATCTGCAGTTATTTCATTGAGAATTACTTCAAGAGCTCGTCATAAGGTTTTCTCTAGGATAATTGAAGAATATTATTTCAAGAAGTTCTTCTGTAGATTGATTCAGGAAATCTAGTGACAAATTCGACCGGAATTCCTTCAAAGGTTATTTAAGTCATTCCTACTGGCTCATTTTGCGATTGCACCCAGAATTTATCCAGAAATTGTAGCAAAATTGTAGAAGTTTCTATTGGAATTCATGGGCTTCTTTCATATTTATTTCTAAAATGTCTCCATGAGCAGTGAAACAACTTAGCACCTCTATAACTCACTTTGGCATGGGTGGTTGTTTTTTGGTCCAAACTTTACATTCAGTACTCATTGAAAGCTTATTAAAACCTGATATGATAAACACATAGTACTTATTCAATTATTACTTAATTGATATTGGTCTTTTTGTCTGAAATGGATGGCTCCCCTGACTTACCCTCTCTAGCCACGCCATATGTTCCTCCAAACGCAGCCCGCCCGGCAAGGATCTTGAATTCATAGCGCACCAAGCATGGTGCAATTCTGAACACTGTTGAACTTTGACTGTTGGGTTCTTTACGTCCGGTTTTTTTGGTGAGAAGGCAGAGGAGAGGACCTGTGGCGTCGGTAGTTGGCGTTGTGTTTTGCTCTTCGTGTTAATGGGCCACCCGGAAAAGTGGGGGCTAATTTTAGAATTTATGATGGTTGAATTTAGAGGATAACTTTCTTCGCAAGTGTTGAACGCTGGTGATAGGAATTAGGTTGCATAATGTATGGGATTATGCAATCAGTTGTGCGAAATTTAGGAGTTCCTTTTGAACAAAGGAAAAACAGAACCGAAATTTACGAGTGACTGACTATGAATAAAGTAGATTAGAGATATAAGATAACAATAAGCATTCCGAATAGGCATGAGAACAAAAGATTTCATCCTTTTATTGTAATTGTAAGGTTTTGCTATAACGAAACGCCCCTCATAAATAACAATGAAAGAAGTGTAAATGTGATACATTTCACATTCTACACTCTCCCGACCTTTGAATAAAGCACAAGTTTTAATAACTCTTTAACTAATGGTCTTTCCCTTTTTCTTTCTCCATTTCAGAAGTCGCTGCTAATTGGCCGTATTCCGGTGTCCCAGATGACCGGACCGATCAAGCGTGGCCTTCTCTGGCAGCAGCGGGACCGGCTTTTCTCCAGATGGAAGGAAAGGTTCGTTTCTCACGGCGATGTCGTGTCGTGTGTCATGTTGCTCCGCTAAATAGATGATGGCCCGGCGCGGGTCGACGTTGGTGTGCGCTGCTGTTTCTTGCTCATGCTCCTCTGGTCACCATTCGGATTACGGTTACCAGACGTATTTTTTAAGAGTACGTTTTAGGTTTTATGATACACTATTAGTTGTAGTTGTGGTCTGTTTCATAAAACTGCTAATAACTGATCCATAACAACCTTCTGATAACTACAAGAACTATATGAATTTATTTCAACCAAGCTCGTTTTTTAAATCTAAAGATTAAATATGGTAACCCTAGCTTAATACCTAATTCGTTTGATGGCACATCACATACCTACCTAACTTAGAAAAAAGGTTTTTTTTCGATCATGCTGCTGCTGACATCGGGTCAAATTCAGCACTCTACCTTTGGCGAGTGTTAATTTCATGACTTCATGACTATTCGTGACCAGAATGGGAAAAGCCAGCGCGATAAAACAGCACAATACCACCAAAGCCGGCTAAAGAGCGGAGAACCAGAAAATTCAATTGAAGACACTAATGAGCCATTGTGCGCTTACGATTATTGCAGATATTTCATCCTGACGCGTGATTATCTCAACTGCTTCAAACGGTCGTCTGGATCGGCCTCGGAAAAGATTTCCGACATGGGACAGTTCATTTTTAAGGTGAGTCTGACAGAGTTTCTACAAATATGGTATAATCATGACCATTCTACAAAAAAACAGTAGATGTAAATAGGTACCAAAAAGTTATGTATGAATATGATGTTCTCCACTCTAACCTGACTAAATCTACGAATTAGATCGCGAGCTCATGATTTTAATAGGGCGATATTAAAAACTGAAAAGGCAATAGATGGATCTTTTTCAGTGGTAGTAAAAACGAAATCCTGAACCAAAGAAAGCATACAAAAAGTTATGTATTCACTTCGCACTTGATTTCCGATCACTACGTTTTTCATTATTTTCCATACGTTTTGACAGTTCTTCGACTACCATTCTTCCATGCGCTTGTGTTGAAAGATCGAGAAATTTGAGAATCCAGCGTAGCGCGATCAGTGGGTGGAATACAAACAACGGTGTCGTCGCTCGGCGGCCAGTGAAAGAAACTGAATGTTCGAAAGGTTGTTGTCGTTTAAGAACATAATAAACAGTCGTTGCCCTATTGGTTTGTGGCCTACTGATGGTTTTATATGGCACATACCGTAATTTCGGGTGTAATTGATCATTTTTCACGGTTTTTCTTGCCTGTTTTCTATAATGTTGACAATGCCAAACAACTAAATGCAGGAAAACAAGTACAAAGGTGAGCCTCATTGGCTCATGTACCGAAATTTTCTAACAAATGTCATTTTAGTGTTAAGAAATATCTCTAAAATAAAAAATCAGGGGGTCGCATTTCGGGGTGAAATTGATCACTTGTCAATGCAATTATTGTTAGCGTTCAAAACATCTCTACATAATAAATTTGAGCACTCTGAATCCGAATATGCTTGCTAAATTCTTAACAATACATTATTTATAGAAATAATGAATAGTTAAATTTCAAGAATTACTCGGAAAACGCCTAAATGTATGCAATTCCCTAAGGAATTTCCTAATATCTAACAGAAAATCAAATATTTCAACCGAATGATCAAATTGGTACGAGTTTTGGTAATGAAATCTGGCTTAGGGATATATCTTAAGCATCCTCACAAACTTTCAGGTTTGTGCCATGTTTAAATCATTGTTTAGAACTAGAAGTTTATGGATGTTTGCCAATACTGCACCGTACATGGTTTTGAAATTTCTCGTTGTTTTCATAGTAATAAACATTCTTTAACGCAAAAAACTTCGCAACACACAATTTGACAATAATTACGACAAACAACGTTCATTCACTGCAGGTTTTAATGATGTTTGTGCTCCTTTGGGAAGAAATAAAATCGTGTGACACTGTGATCAATTTCACCCTACTGATCAATTTCACCCGAATTTACGGTACCCTTCATCATTGATATGAGGAAACGAAGCACATTGTCTTTTGCATAAAATTTTATAACAAACAAAACCGGCATACGTAAAATTTGACGGATGAAAGTCAAGACTTTTCTTTTTCATTTGCTGCTAAAATCAAAATAATTCATCGGAAGGTCTGGTGCAACTCTTTTTTAAATTTTTCTGTCTTGCAGAGACACAATAACGAAATCACGGCGATTTTTTGTCACTGTCGTCGAAAATAATCGCGTTGATTTGGGGGGCCTTAAATAATAACATCATAATCTAAATATTATTGACAGCAAAATTAAAAAAAAGAGTTGCGCCAGACCCTCCGATGAATTATTTAGATTTTAGCAACAAATGAAAAAGAAAAGTCTTGGCTTTCATTCGTCAAATTTGATGTATGCCGGTTTTGTTTGTTATAAAATTATATGAAAAAGACACTGTGCTTCGTTTTCTTATATCAATGGCGTTTTCTTATATCAAGGCGATTTCTTACAGCGCAGCGACAAACAATCGCCGCGATTTCGCTGATGTTTCGTTACATGTACAGTTTTATGAGCGTGCCCAAGCCACTAAAGTGCGACTGATTTCTCTGCGATTTGCGTCTCATTGGTTTGGATAGTATCATATAAGAGTGCTTGCAGCGACACAACGGCGGAATCGCGGTGATTTCTCGTCACTGTCCAGTAGCGTAGCTAGGGGGGTGCGGTGGGTGCGGTCCGCACCGGGCCCCGGATTCTTAGGGGCCCCGAAATCATGGTGGAGATATCTCATAGCATTAGAAATTGAGTTTTTGACAAACTGAAATGTATCGGGGCAAGGAAAATCAGGTTTGGAGGAGCCCTGAATGGGTTATGAGTAGAGTCCCCTATATCAGCTAGTATATTGGTAAAGGTAGCGTTTATTTCAACATTTTAGAACAGTACTTTTAAACTGAACATCATGGTTTTGGATTCAAAAATACATTGTTCTATTAATCATCGAATATCAGGGGGCCCTCAATAGCTTGAGTCTTAGGAAGCCATAAACAGGTTTAGAAACATTTTATTATGAGCCATATGCTGAACTAAGCCGAAATGAGTATTTGTGAACAATATTTTATACACTCTTGAAAAGAACCAAAGCATATTTCGATAACGCAAACAAAGGCGAACAAAGGTCTGTAAAGTCTATTTTTTATGTAAAAGATCTAATCTATGTAAATTATGCTTTTCTTTTTTCGCATTGGAATGATTTTTTATGTAAATTCTTGAGGCTCCAGATATTACTACGGAACTACTCTATACGTTTATAGATTTTCATCTACAGGAAATTTTCTATGCATTGAGTAAAAGTTTTCTTCAGGTACACGTACATAGACTTATCCAGGGATTCGCACAAGAATTCTTATGGAGATTCCTCTAGCAATTTGCCTTGAAATTTTCATAGATAGGAATTCCTTCAAAATTTGTTTCAGAATATCCTTCAGCAGTCCAAGAATGGAGTTACAGCGAAAATTCTATCAGAAATTGTTTTAACGATTTCTCCAGGTATTACACTGAAATATCTACAAATTTTCCAACAGAAATTTTTGCAGGAAAAAAGGTTTATTATACAATTGGCTAAATTCGTATTTTTACATACACCTATAATCATAGAAGAATTCTTCGAAAAATTCTCATGGCAATTTTTCAGAAATACTTCCAGCCATTTTCCGAGCCAATCCTTCAATAATTACCCCACTGATTATCCCAGGAATCGCTCCATAAATTCTTCCTGGGATTATTTCACAAAATCTTTAAGGAAATTTTCAGAGAATTTCACAATAAATCCAACCAAGTATTCCTCATATATTTCTCCATGAATAAGGATTGCTTTAACCTTTCGGTCGTGGCGCGAATTTTTGTAACGCGAGTAGTCGCGCGTTGTACTTCGTACAACACCCTTGGTTTTGCGAATATCCCAAGAGTTTTACCACTAAGAAAGATGGCGTCTTCGGCAGAGTTGCTCGATAGCTCAAATTATTTCTTTGTTTAATCCTTAAAGTTCGAGATTTTGTAAAATAATGATAGTTTCTGAGCTTCTGAACAACTTTGCTGAAGGTGCCTGTCTAAAAAGTCAAGATCCTGCAGTATACGCAAAACAAAAATTTTATGCTCACTAGCACCGCCTGGTGGCAAAATATCATATTTTTTGGCTCAAATAATGATAGTCCTTGAGCTAATGAACTACTTTGCCGAAGACACTACCTTTCTAAGTGGTCAGGCCTCTGAGATATCTGCAAACAAAAGTTTCATGCACACTAGCGCCTACTGGCAAAATTTTGAACCAACTAGCTCGAACAATGACAGTCCTTATTAATAACTTACTTAACAATTTTGCCGAAGACGCCATCCTTCTGAATGATCAGGATCCTGAAATATTTGCAAAACAAAAGTAAAACTTCCATGCCCACTAGTGCCACCTAGCGGTCAAATTCCGAATTAAATGCGGTACCATCAAATAGCGCTTCGCCTCCAGAACAACTTTACTAAAGACCCCAAGTTTCTATAATATCTAGATTTTGAGATATACCGATTTAAAACTGTGATTTACTGTATATAGTGTATATAGTGCGTTCATTATTATGCGACTTTCATGTGCATATAAATCACAACTGTTGTACAAAGTACAACAGCGCGACAGCCCGAAGGTTAAAGAATTATTAAAGAAGTAATTTCCACTTGGGTTCTTCAATTTAAAAATATATTTAGTTTAAATACAAAATCCACAAAATGCTACAGCTATTATTGCAGTAGCTGTTCGAAGAGTTCCAGTCAAGATTTTTCAGATGTTTCCTCTTGAAAATTTGGGTTGGGTAATTTATGAATTTTTGCATCAATATTTTTCCTCAATACTTATCCAAGTCTTTCTCAAGAGTCCAGAAGAGATCCGGGAATATTTGAAAGACTTTTCTCTATGTAGGAATTTACCACGTATTTCATCAGTGATATCGATTTTGTATAAAAGTATATCCGTTTTTTTTAAGGAATCCTCTTTAATAACATCTGAAAAATGTCCTCAGCATCTTCTTGGACAAAATCAAAGGGAAGTCTTGTAACAATTCAATGAGGATTCTTTTGGAAAATTTTCTGAGGGAATCTTTGAAAAAAAAATCTGTTGGTATCATTGGAAAAGTTTTTGTTGAGTTTATCAATGTGCCTCGAATGAAAATTCTGGAGGAATTCCTTGAAAAGTCTGCGAAGGAATCGTTCAATGTAATCCTGAAGAAATCTTCGAATTAATAATTAAAGCAAACTTATAACAAATACTTCAATTACATTCGGATGAAATTTCTGAAGAAAATCACTGAATCCCACAAAAACTTTTAGAAATATGCTTTCAGAGTTGTCTGGTTAAATTACTTGAGGAATCTATATCGAAATGAGTTTTTTCAGTCTCTTATTAGTTTCATTTTTCAGGCATGAGACCTCTAATGTTCCTTTTTTTAGATACTAAGCCACCACCTGAAGTGGTCGTATCGGTATATTACTCTTCATTAATTGACCTTTTGATTACTAAACAAAAATCAAAAGCAATTTCATCAAAAAATGAACACAAGATCCATTATTTTCAATCCTAAATATTGATACTGATTGAAAGTATATCATTGTTTCGATTAATAGGGTCCTAAAGCCCTGTCCCGATTTTAGCACCAAACGCTTAAGTTTAGGCCAACAATACACGTTTACTCAATTTACTAATGTTTTCCGTTGGTTTAAGTCCAAAAAACATATTTTTATGTTTTTTTTTTAGATTTTGTCACACCCCTTGGCTTAAACTCAAATTTTGGGTGTATTTTGTTTTCCGTGTCCCTTCCAAAATGTCAGATAGGAACAACCCCATTGTTAAAACTAAAACCCTTGTGGTGTTTTTGTCGACTAAGCGAACGTCAAACATGATCACAAGTGTCAAGGTTCATTTATAGACCCAATTTCTAATTTAAAATTTAAACATGATATTGCCTTTATTTGAGCGGGAAAAATTGCTAAAGTTGTTAGAGTAACATGCTCTTTCGTGTTATTAAATAAAAACAAGATTTTATTAAAAATTTTAGGACCCCATTGACTATTCAACTGGCACATACCCTTATTTGGAAGGGCCCCCGAATATAGCTCCGCACCGGGCCTCAAAAACCCTAGCTACGCCACTGTCGCTGTCGCTGAAAAAATGGCGTTGATTTGGAGGAGCCTTTAAACTAAAACTGTGCAAAAAGTTGATGTCCAAATCTTGTAGCATATGGTCTAGGCCTAAAAGTTTAAAGGCATGGGTCCCAGTCTAATTTTATTCATTCTTAGTATTAGTATTGGTTTCACATCATGACACGTGCAACATACGCTCAAGTTTGCAAAGGCGAATGTTTCCATTCAATCCAATAACTATACTGCTGGAACAACTGCATACATTAAAGTACACATCATAAATTTTCTTTAAAGGTGCATGATTGAACGGATCCATCTGAATCAAGTACCGGCATAATACACTTGTCTAACGCTCTATGCCACACTAGGTATTGTAGGTACTCTGCTTCTTTCACAAATAGATGCACGTTTCGCACATCTTTTACCCAGAACGGGTACACCAAGGCTGATTTGAATATCACTTTCACCCAATATTTGCTGCAAACGGAAAACGTGTACTCCACTTTTGGAGCACATGTGCTCACGTACAGGTGAGCATTTCCAGCTCAAAACGCAAATAAAAATGGCATTTTCATACTGATTGGAAATGAATGGAAATAAAAATTCTCAATGCAGGTATCCCGATAAGTAATTTCCCATCAATTCTTTTTCTAAATTGTCTAGACTATGTTTTGATAAGAGCCTATCAAATAATAGGATTTCTACAATCTGAAAATGTATATCTAAAAATAGGTGCATTTGAGATAGAAACGGTGTCTATGAAAAATTTCCAGCAGGTAACAAGCACTACTACAAAAAATAGTGAATCAAATTTAGAAATGTCGTATTGGATAGCCATTAATACATGTGTGAAGTTTGATTCACTCTACGCGATTTTCGTTTTGTCCTGGAAATGCTCAGGCACGGGTTCATAAACTGTCTATCTACTTACATGTCGGTTAGAAAAGCGGAAAATGACGATGGGCAGATGCACCTTTCTACTGCAAAACATCGTTGTCTGCAAATTTGATTGAATCACCATCCTTGTTGGACGCCAAATGGCTCACGTTCCAGAATTGTACCAATGGAATACCTACGGGTACTTGAGTGCAGTAGAATTGTTGCAAAAACAAAAGTGGGAATTTCAACCGGAAACCATTTCAATACCAATGATTGCCACGGGTGTATTGTGGGCGTCGTGAATGACATATCCGATTCAGATGGTGTGGCCAAATGGTAAAACGTTTCAATTTACTTACGGGCGCGGGTGTGGCTTTTGGAAGGATAAATGACACCTAATTACCCGCATTGTTTCCCAGTGAGGGGGGGTTGCGATCGGTTCGGTCATACGTTTCCATTTCTGTCGGTCGGATCCCCAGTTTGTTTAGATATTTGCCAGGCTGGCATTTGTAATTAGTTCGGCTGCCAGTGCCCGGCTTAATAAATTCATTAATTAGATGTAGGCGTCAACGGGGAAAACGATTCGAGCTAACACGCCGGAATGCGAAGATGGTTTTTTGGGGGGTGGGGGAAGGATATCTTGAAGTGCGAGGGAAGGATGTTTTGGAGACAGATAAATAAATGACTATAAGTTACTCGAATAAGCTTGGGAATGACCGGCGTTCATTCGAATGCGGGATCTCTCCATTGTTCTGGGAATTAAGGGCTCGAGTTGAATTGATGTGATAATCCTCGACGTCCTGTATTGAAATTGATTACAACGATTGATGGAAAGGAGTTTGTTAATTGAAAACTATTGACGGTAATAGGATCGCATCAATTTGCGATGATTGTTAATTAAAATACCAACTTAAGCGTAATTTATTGCCATCGATAAATGGTAGGTAAGGCAGCGTCCATTTATTACGTAACGCTAAAATTGAAAATTGTTGACCCCCTCCCCCCCTTCGTAAAGCTTTTTGTATGAAAAATTTCAAATTTTTGTATGAGTCGCTTGAGCCTAATCCCCCCTCCCCCTAGAGCGTTACGTAATTTGTGGATGCCACCTAATTAATTTCAAAAATCCTTCCAAGGACTTTGCAGCATTCTTAGACCTTCAAGTTTATACATTTCCAGGTTACATGTGGATTACTACATAAATTTGAAAATAAAATTTCGGGTGTTCCTTACTCCCTAATTCTCACCATTCTTGCAGGCAAGGTTCTAGCTATACCTCCTGGAATATGTCCAGAATTCTATTTCCTTCAGCAGTTCGTCCACAAAATGTTTACACATGTTCCTCCAAGATTTCCTTCAGTTAAACACCAATTATTTTTTTAGGTTTGCTAAGTTTTTTTTATTAAATTTGCCAATGGTTTACACCACAGTGACGTCTATTTTTCTGCCACGCGTTCCGTTTGCTGGGCAGTGTATTTGAAGTCCCAAGCAAGCTAGTTCGGTTTTCGCGTCGCCGTGTTTATATCAAGTAAGCTGATAAAGTAGCTTATGGAGTTCTGTTTGATACTTCGACCTTGACACTTGCTTTTCCCGGGGCAAGCGACGAGGGCAGGATCAAACATGTCGCGCGTCGGTCTCGTAAGTGAAAAAGTGGCGTGATCGATGAGTTCGGTTGAAGAAAGTGAAAAAGTGCCGCGATCGGTTAGTTCTGTTTGATACTTCGACCTTGACACTTGCTTTTCCCGGGGCAAGCGACGAGGGCGGGATCAAACATGTCGCGCGTCGGTCTCGTAAGTGAAAAAGTGGCGTGATCGGTGAGTTCGGTTGGAGTAACTGAAAAAGTGCCGCGATCGGTTAGTTCTGTTTGATCCTTCGACCTTGACGCTTGCTCCTGGGCAGTGCGTCAAGAAAGCCCGAACAGTTTTTTTTTTTATTCTTTTTGGGTCGCGCGCTTATTTTTTTTTTTTTTTCCTGAATGCTTTTTTATAGCCGAGCAAACGAGTGAAGCCGAAAGTGGATTGTGGCTGCTCAGTCAAGGATAACGGATCAATTGGTGAGCTCGTTTCATGCTACTATTTCTAATCTATAAAATATGTATGACTGCACATTCAATCGTTACAATGGTGGGATGTAAATATGATTTTTCAACAAACTATGGATGGTTCGTCACTGTGAGTGTCGACACAAACTCTGATTCATGATTTATTTATGTTTAACATTTTTTTTTTCAGAACACCTCTTATATACCTTTATTTTTGTAATTAAAAAAAACTTTGAATGGTTCGACACTACAAGTGTAGACTTGCGAAAGGTTCACTTTATTCAACAAACTTTGGATGGTTCGCCACTGTAAGTGTCGGCATAAGAATAAGAGTGTTCTATGATGTCCCAACCAATCGAGTTTTTTGTTTCTTTTCAAATGAGTAAAATATAATAACACATGCTTTCGTCCTGACAGCTGTAGGAATGTTACATTTAGGTATTTGTTCAACAAACTTTGAATGGTTCGTCACCTCAAGTGTCGGCATAATTTTTCTCTACATAGAAATTATTCATATCAAATGAAAATATTATATTTACGTATAAGCATGTTTATATCTCACAAATCATTGTTTATCATGGTCTAATCGCTTATCAAAGTGAATCCTATGACCCAACGATCCTCCCCATTAACAAACATCCCTCTCAGTAACCTTTGTGGAGATGCAGAGGCAAACACGGTCTCCAAAAAGCAAAGGTTACACACTAACATTCCTTCCCCCAATCCCACCTGACTGCAAGGACGTGGCCGGCGCCGTTATTGACCCTGTATAAATAGAGGCACTGAATTATGCACACTGAAGAAGATTATGGCCAATCCCAGCCGAACTTCTAGTTGATTCTTTGTGCATTTTCACTGACTTCGGTCAATCACGGAATAGCAACCATTGATATGTGTAGTCAGTCTAAGCTAAGCTAAGTAAGCTGATAAAGTAGCTTATGGCTGCCTAGTCAGGGATGAAGGATCAATTTGATGAGCTCGTTTAATGGTTTCATTTTTAATGTATATTTTAATGTGAAATACTTTTCAATCATGACAACGATAGAAAAGTTACTTTTATGTATTTTTTTTAACAAAACATGAATAGTTTTTCACAATAAGTGTCGGCAAAGACTCTTGCGATTGATCAAAAAGTATTCAAATACACATACCTAATCTCTTATCCAACATTTTCCATCCTGATGTCTAAAGATGATCCGCCAATCTGTGATTCTTGTAAGCAAACCTTAACTGTCAGGCATATCTTTGATGAATGCTCAAAATACTCCATGATAAGAAGAAAATTATGCATCCATGGTATAGATACTCTCAAAGATGATTTAGTTGGTATGAAAAATGTTATTCGTTTTATGAAAGAAACTGAACTGTACAATCTAATATAGAACAAAACATTGAAAAAAGAATATATGAAATTAATAGAAAGCATTGTATGTTTCCTAAAGTTAAAGGAGTTAAGTTAGGTTTTTAATTATTCACTTTGTTATTATTATAGTATTAGTGTTATTGTATTATTAGTGTATCTTTATATTTATTGTATTAATCATTGAAATATTGTATATATAACTGCCCTCTGACGGCCCATATAGCCCTAGTTGCGCTGGTGGCCGACCAAATAAAATAAATAAAATAAATAAATAAATAAACATTTTCCATTGCAGAAATCATTTTGAATGGTTCGACACTGAAAGTGAAGACTTACTTTAGGAACACGTTGTCTATAGTGACTAATAGGTGACTGTTTGAACTAAGGCTGCATGGATCGCATCACTTACCAAGGTGAATCCTGAGTATGTAGCTTTTGAACCCTCCCCACTAACACATTCCTTCCTGTGACAACCATGGAGATGCAGAGGTGATCTCGGGCTCTAGTAACAATGGATGTCACACTCACAATCCCACCTTTCCCCGATGACCGTGGCAGGCGCCGTTATTGACTTTATAATGTTTGGAGTTCTCGAAAGTGTACATTGAAGATGGAAAGCTATTCCCAAGCTACACCTGTTGGTTCCTTGTGCAACTTCGATTATTCTGGTCAATCACGGAGTAGCAACTACGAATTGTACGGTCATCAATGCTTATGCTTATGCTATGCTTAGAACAAGCTTTTGATCTTCAAACAAATTTTCATGCCAGCCATGCTGTATGCTGTACCAATATGGACTAGCTGTTGTAATATAAGGATGAAAGCTCTGCAGAGGATTCAGACATAAATTTTGAAATGATTCTGGAGCTCTCACCCTAGTATAGTACTAATGAGTTACATATAATACCCATTGTTGAAGCATTGGAACAATAGACAAACAAAATAATTGATAATTTTAGACAAAAATTGTTGCAATCTTCTATCGCCACGATTAATATATATAATATATAATTATATATTTTGGTTAAGTTAGGTTAAGTACATTGAAAGCGTTTTTTCTCTCTCTTATAAGAAGGTGGAATCAACGCACCTGTAAAAATTCTGAACTGCTACGGCAAATGAAATGTAATATGTTGTTAACAGAATGTTAATAAAAGCTTAATTTAGTTTTACCAAATTAGGATGATAGTGTTGTCTAACACAGAGCACCTATATCAGAGGCGCGTCCATTGCCAAAATCATGGGTAGGACAAATGTTGGTATAAATTTCAACAAATTTGATTGTTTTCTGGGTATCCTGTTTTATACATATTCTGATTCTACGTTAAACACAGAGTTAGAATCCAAAGTTCCATAATTTCCATTCCATCCATAGGTATGATAGAACTAGATTCTGCCTGTAATCGTTTACAGGGGGTCATTTTTTTAATTGTGTACCTAGTCAAATGAAAGGATTGTCAATTAACAAATTCCTCTTTGTTTGGCAGATGGTCAATTGATGTGTTTGTGTATTGTGTGTTTGGTTAGGTATAAGTTTAAACAGTCAAGAGTTCCCATTTCCTCGATCTTAGTTTAGTAATTTATTGTATTTTGTTTGAAAATTTCTATGCTTTCCGCTACGAAAAGCTTCCAAGGTTTTGAAAAATGTCATAAGAGTTTAATATTTTTTGTGTTCAGGAAATGCTGTTCATTGTAAATATGTTCTGCAACTTTTGAAATGGTGTACAAGTCCTTTTTCTGTGGCTTTGTGTGCTTTAGTAACTTCTGCTACGTGTTCTTCAAAACGTGCATTGAGAGTGCGTTTTGTTTGTCCTATGTAAATTTTGTTACAGTGGTCGCATGTAATTTGGTAGACGCCTGATTTATAAAAACTGTCAATTGGATCTTTTGTTGAACCTAGAGAGTTTGGAGTTGGTTGTTTCTACTCGTAAAAAAGCTAACTCAAAACCAAAGCTTCAACATGCCCTGCTCATCGTATCCGACATTCGAAGACTCCAAGTGCTTGCAGGTCCACCTCGAGCATCGTCCACGTTTCATGCCCATAGAGGACTACCGGCCTTATGAGCGTTTTGTACATGGTATATTTGGTGCGGGCGTGATTTTTTTTTGACCGCAGCTTCTTCTGGAGGCCATAGTAGGCCCTACTTCCGCTGATGATGCGCCTCCGTATTTTACGGCTAACGTTATTGTCAGCCGTCAGCAAGGATCCAAGGTAGACGAACTCATCGACCACCTCGAAAGTATCCTCGTCTATCGTAACACTGCTACCTAGGCAAGCCATGTCGCGCTCGGCCCCACCAGCTAGCATGTACTTTGTCTTGGCCGCATTCACCACCAGTCCAACTTTTGCTGCCTCGCGTTTCAGGCGGGTGTACAGGTCTGCCACCTTTACAAATGTTCGGCCGACGATGTCCATATCATCCGCGAAGCAAACAAATTGACTGGATCTCGTAAAAATCGTACCCCGGCTATCCGCATAACACCTTTTAGCGCAATATTGAACAACAGGCACGAAAGTCCATCACCTTGTCGTAGTCCCCGGTGGGATCCAAACGAACTGGAGTGTTCGCCTGAAACTTTCACACAATTTTGCACACCTTCCATCGTCGCTCTTATCAGTCTCGTGAGATTCCCGGGAAAGCTGTTCTCGTCAATGGTTTTCCATAGCTCTACGCGGTCTATACTGTCGTATGCCGCCTTAAAATCGATGAAAAGGTGATGCGTTGGGACCTGGTGTTCACGACATTTTTGAAGGATTTGCCGTACAGTAAAGATCTGGTCCGTTGTCGATCGGCCGTCAACGAAGCCGGCTTGATAACTTCCCACGAACTCGTATACTACAGGTGACAGACGACGGAAGATGATCTGAGATAATACTTTGTAGGCCGCATTTAGAATGGTGATCGCTCGAAAGTTCTCACAATCTAACTTGTCGCCTTTCTTGTAGATGGGGCAGATTACCCCTTCCTTCCACTCCTCCGGTAGCTGTTCTGTTTCCCAGATTGTGCCTATCAGCCGGTGCAGACAAATGGCCAGCCTATCCGGACCCATCTTTATGAGTTCAGCTCCGATACCATCCTTACCAGCAGATTTATTGTTCTTGAACTGGTGAATGGCTTCCTTAACCTCCCTCAAAGTGGGGGCTGGTTGGTTTCCATCTTCCGCAGTACTGACGAAGGCATTTCCTCCGTTGTCCCGTCCTTCATTGCCTGTGCTCTCAGCGCCATTCAGGTGCTCGTCGAAGTGCTGCTTCCACATTTCGATCACCTCATGCTCGTCCGTCAGAATGCTCTCATCCTTATCCCTGTACATCTCGGCTCGCGGCACGAAGTTGTGTCATCCATAATGTTAAAAATCATTGATTCAAAAAGTAGACAAATTCACGCGTGAACGTAAAGAAATTTTCGCAAAAACCTCAACTTTCATTAGCTTATAATTGTAAGAAAGAGAGGTACCATTCATGCTTTGAAAATATTTCATCAATAAATGATGATTTGAACTTTTTACGAGAAGGATCGTACCGATCAATCTTACCCCGCTGATCAATTTTACCCCGGATTACGGTATAGAAATACCTCGTTTTTTCTATCAGAAACAAAATCAAATCCTAAACGTGTTTATTTTACCACCCCTTCCCCTACGAATGCCTTACAGAGAAAAAAATAATGATGATCAGAATCCGGTTATTTTTTTCTGTTACGCCAATCTGTAGTGGGATTAATATGCGATTACTTTTTTATGGGACTATTTGACTTGATTTTTTTTATGTAATTTTATAAATTGTATTCTTTTTTTTCAAAAAAAACCTGAAGATTCTCAGTAAATGGTATGACATGCAAGAAGTTCGATTAATATTTCGCTGTAATTTTTTTTTATTTTTTCATTTTCTCTTTGATTTTTCCTTTCTTTAAACCATGTCACAATAAATTAGGAGAAATTTTATCCAAAAATTTTCCATGAATGAACCCCTGTAGCGGCAACTTTATTTTTACCACATAAAATATTAAAATCGCTATAACTTTTTTGTTTCTCAATATGTTTGCACAATTGTTTCCAAAAGTTCTCAAAAAAATATTCTGTAGTCAGAATCTGTATCGATATTTTTCATCACTTTTTATATTTTCTTTGCCCACCATTTTGGTTCTAGTCAATTTTTCAAAATAATAAAATGTGGGCTATACAATGTCAGGTTATGAAGAACCTTCCTGAAAAAATCAAACATATCGATTATCAACTACCGAAAAGCTAAACATTACATAAACTTTGCAATTGAATTAAATGGACAAATTGATGTGAAGTTTTGCGAAAAAGTTACACGTCTTCTCAGTGAGAATCGAACTCACGACTCCCTGATCTCTAGTTAGAGCGCGTTACCCCTACGCCATGAGAGGACTCATAGACGCGGAAGTTAACCTGAATTCGATTTCAGCTCAATAATCACGTGGTCCTTTTTCGCAAAGTGCACCGAATTCAGGTTAACTTCATGGCGTAGGGATAACGCGCCCTAACTAGAGATCTGGGAGTCGTGAGTTCGATTCTCACTGTCGTGTAACTTTTTCGTAAAACTTCACATCAATTTGTCCATTTAATTCAATTGCAAAGTATATGTAATGTTTAATTACAATTTAATTAATTAATTGTAATATGATTAACACATGTATTGAGTTTTTCGGTGATCCAATCTGCATGGTTATTAAATTACTCAACTTATTACGCGTGGTAAAGATGGATAAATTATGGGTGAAATTGTGAAATAGTCCACGTGCGCGGCTGTGATTCGAACCCAGGATTCTTGTATGCTAGACGAGCGCTTTACCGACTAAGCTACCGAGCCACTTGGTGACCCAATAACGTAGATGGTTACAAGTTTCAAGTTACAAGTGGCTCGGTAGCTTAGTTGGTAAAGCGCTCGTCTAGCATACAAGAGTCCTGGGTTCGAATCCCAGCCGAGCACGTGGATTTTTTTTTTTCATAATTTCACCCATAATGTATCCATCTTTACCACGCGTAATGAGTTAATTAAATTTATAATATGATGTTTTTTGATGTTTTTAAGATCATTTTCGGCCGGAGTAGTACCAAACATATAAATGCTTATTACTCAAAAATGGTTCTCAAAAAGATTCTAGAAGTAGAAGAGTTTTATTTTTTATTTAATATCGAAAAACAATAAAGTTATTGCGATTTGAATAATTTCTGAAAAAATATGCTGCTAACGGAGGAGTAAATCAAGGAAATCTTTCAGAAACTCCTACGACAATTGCCCGCATGCTGGTACACATAGTTTCTAGGAGTAGCCAGGAGAACTCGAGAATATTTCTGTGGCCGGAGTTGTTCCGATGAGTCACTAGGTCAAGTCGGGTAAAAACGGGCGATTTTTTAGGACAAGGCAAATTATATTTATTTATTTCTAATGGCAATCCTCTTAATTTGCATAAATCAAGATCTGATATGCACCATTTAGGGGAACTTATGTATTGTCGGCAGCCTAAGCAGCTGAACTTTTAAGAGGGCAATTTTACGCAACAAAAGAGCACAACAATTAGCAGCAGACACCTTAACTACACTTGAGCACTCTTCATTTGTTAATTATAATACACAAAACACTATTTTATCCTCTTAATCTTCTATGTTTCCTCACCAAGGTCACGAGGCACTTGTTCTTTTATCGGCAATGCAATGGACCAATGCACGAGTTCACTTGTTGACATTTGAGCAGTGCCGTGTTATTTACGTGACCACAGCAACGAGTGAATTCGGCACCGCTCAAACGTCAAATAAGTGAACGCGTGCATTGGTCCATTACTATTGTCGGCAACAAAAATGTTCACTTCGGCAATCCAAAACTGCGAAAAATACAGACTACACTGAGAACAGAATTGCAGTTATAAATAGAATAGCAGAGAGTCACATTGAATACACAACGCCACTTAATTTATACAGACTAAGGCACCGTCCACAAATTGCGTAACGCTCTAGGGGGAGGGGAAGTAGACTCAAACACAAAATTTATTTTTTTCGTGCAAAGACCGTTGCGGAGGGGGGAATGGTCGAAAATTGTACATTTTAACGTTATGTCATAAATGGACGCTTCGTTATTTCGTTTTCATTTATTTTATCGAATAGTTTTTGTATGTATTCAATCTCACTATGGCAGCATTTCGGCTGTAAAAATTTCCATGTTATGGTCTTGCAGCGAATCCAGCCTAGAAGTTGCAGCGTGACGTCATAGTTAATTGATTCATAATATTGTGCTCTGCAAGAAAAATCCCCGGAACACGATTATCGGATTACTTGAATTTCAGAGTTGCGTTTGAATGGGTTACATGCATGCCCCTATTCGCTACTCACACTACTGTTCATTAGGGTGCGGCTTATTTTTCAAAAGCTAACAAAATCAAAAATTCTTGTACTCTTATTAATTCAAATCATATTAGATGAGAAACCTCAAAGTTTGAGCCAAAAATATTAAGATTTAGAGAGGGGCAAGCGTCTTGAAGGTAAATTTTCAAGTTATAAAAAATGGCCTTCAGTGAAATCACCATAACTTCCGTTATTTCGAACCAATTTTGAAACTTTCAGCACCATTGTCTTTAAAACTAAATTTATGAAAACTTTGTAGAATATCAAGTTTGTGTAAAAGCAAAACTAGTTTCAATAAAAAGTAGTTTACTCCAAATGTTTTCTCATTTTAACTAAAATAATATCTTTGTTTGACCATAACTTCATGAATACTCAACCGATTCCAAATCTTTTTGCATGCATTGCAGAAGCTTACTTAATTGTTTTCATACTTTTCATACGCCACATTTCACTAAAAAAATTTGACCAAGTTATTCAACAAAAAATGCACAAAACCATGATTTTTTAACGAAAAACGCCAGTTTTTTAATATAATTTTTTTTCAGTTAAACAATATTTTTAAAGCTGAAACTGATTTCCCTCATTTGTTAAACCTTTGAAAATGATTTGTCAACAATTTTTAAATAATTTTGAAACAATAAAACTTTTTGCTCATTTTAAAAATTTATGCACTATTGAACTCGTAATTGAAACAACATGCTTTATAAACACAATTTTTATAGGAAAAATGTAATTTTTGGCGAAAAAACATAAATAATCCAAAGAAATTCGATTTTTTCTTTAAAAACTTATGTTTTTGGGTAGTTTTTGTTACAAAACTAAGCCAAACCATTTTCTAGACAAATGTATTGTATGAACAGGATGGTTTTTTGCTTCAAAATCAAGTACAGTCGAAGTTCGTTATAATGACCACTTTTATAGCGAAAAAAGCTCTCTATAGCGATATTTTTTGGTCCCTTGAAAAAGATTTTAATGTTATCACTATTCTCTATAACGACATTTCTTTATTACGACGGTCCCTTGCCATTTCGTTATAACAAGCTTCGACTGTACTAATATTTGAAATAGGTTGAGTATTTATGAAGTTATGGTCAAACAAGTATGAATTTTACAGTAAAATGAAGATAAATTTCGAGAAAACTACTTTTAACAAAGACTTGTTTCGATTTAAGACAAATTTGATGTTCTACAAAGTTTTCATTAATTTAATTTTGAAAATAATGATGATAAAAGTTTAAAAATTGGTAAGAAATAACCGAAGTTATGGTGACTTCACTGAAGGCCATTTTTATAACTTGAAAATTCACCGTCAAGACGCATGCGCCACCCCTAAATTGTTTATAGGATAAGAGATAGAATTTGAGTAAAGTACATAATATTAAGTTTTCAGTCTGTGTGACCTGTAGTCAAAGACGGTGAATAAATAAATAAATAAATCTTAATATTTTTGGCTCAAGCTTTGAGGTTTCTCTTCTAATATGATTTGAGCACACGAATTTTTGGTTTTGAGAAATTTTGTAAAATAAGCCGCACCCTAGTGTCTTTGCGCAAAATATCGCTAAAAGGTAACGCGAAATTGAAAATTCTACAGGCTATTTTTACATTTTTTTTACGTTCATATTATTCTCAGTGTATGAGAAACTCAGAATAGGCCCTTTGTAAATCAATGCACTTATGACTTGACACAAAAACATCATCCTCTGATAGGCCTATTCAAATGACGTCTCAAATCAGCTGATCGGGAAGCACTTTGACATTTCTTCTATGAAAATGACAGGCCCGTGTTAGCACCGGTCCTCCACCGATGTAAACAAATGCATGGACGGATCTGTCACATGAAAAGGCCTATTGCCTGTAGAACAACAGGAGTGTTGCCAAAATAGTTAACCTATTGAAAGACGTATATTTTATATGTTTCTCAGTATATTGAACATTATGCACTACAATCTTCATATAAGAAAGTATTAAAAGGCTCAATTGTTACCAATGCATGCTTTGTTGCCTAATTGCAATAAATTAATTAGTCATGTTCGTTTTTTTTCTGTCAATTCAAATCGTGAATAATAAATACACCGCAATTGAATATGGTTTTCTGGCAACCTGGTCCCGTAATAAAAAGTGATTGCCGAGGATATCAAAGTGCATTAATTTTAATTTGTGATTTAAAGCATAAAAATTAAGTATTTTCGAGTGCTTTATATACAAATCAAGAGTTCAATAGTGCATTAAGTGATCGGTGTGTAGCTTTTGTGAAAAAATTGGCATTGGAGCGGAGAATTGGGCCTTTTAATGTAATGAGTTTTTGTAAGCTGTTCTTGTGTTGTTTTATTCGGCAGCTCACGAATGACGATAATTTCGTAAGCATTTATTTCATTTAATGATAAAACCCATGTTATATAATATTTTTGTGAAAGATGTGATTTACATGGAAGATTATAGTTCAAGGAATATGTTGAGTACACTGAAGTTAACTCTTGTTCCGTAGATAAATTTAAACAAGGACGATAAGTTAGTGCTGCCGAAAATACCCTCAGGGTGCCGAAGCCATCATTTACCCTATGTTTTGGGCCGTTTATAATGTACCGGATGTAGCCACACGGACTCAATGCCCTAAAGAACCGGTCCATGATTTGATGGATACTAGACCGTTTCAATTCTCTAAAAGTAGAGTTCAAATATTAAAATCACTGATATGCGTTTCCATAAGCTTGAGACAGATATTAAGATACAAATTGACCACTTCATCATAAATTTGAGGCGTGCCGAAGACGCGAAAGTGGTCATTTATAGGATAAATCATATGCAGGACACATGGTTCCCCAATTAAATCGTTTCTCAAAGGGTTATGCTGATGCGTTTTTCTTATAAATAACTATGACTATAAACTTCTTGATTATAGTGGCCACATTATAGCCGATGCCGGAATTTAGCTGTGACTTGAAATTTGCCTACCTCCAGGGGCACAGAAGCACAGAAACCTTGCACACGACCTGCCCCAGTGACTCACCGCCATATCTGAGGCCAGAGGAATATTCTCGAGATCCTTTGGCCATTTTCACTAGTATACTGTCAAAAACTAATTGAAATCCGTTAAGTATTCGCTGAGCGATGAGAGTTTTAGTTATTTTTCTTTCGCTCAGGCATATACGGGTTAAGTAAAGAATTTCAACAGAGTGTGCTTCGAGAGTTCTGTAGGAATTGCTTGAAAATCATAAATAAATATATTCTCTCAGGAATGCCTTGAGGGATCAAGAGCACCCTCGGCCATCGCCAGCAGTACCACGCTCGATTTGGGTATAACAAGCGAGCTTCTTTCAAGATGCGTATACTCAGTACACGATGCTACCGGTTTTGGGTTAATCCATGATTTCGATTACCGTGCACCCCCGCTAATTTGAACGGTACCTCATGCAAACCATCGGGGTTCATTTTTAATTTGAACATCTAGTCACCCTACGGCCACCAGAAAATCGTTCTTCTGGTAACCCCTTTGGCTGTTTTGTTTTGATTCTGCGTTCCGTTCTACAATGTTCCATTTCATTTTACTCCGTTCTTAGCATTTCATTTTACTCCGTTCTTAGCTCATGACGTTTGAACCATTTTTAATCTGAACGATGTGCAAATTAGCGGGGTACAAATTAAAAAGTGTTCAGATTAAATGTGGTCAAACCAACGGGGGTACCCGGTATTCAGGAATCTCCTGATAGTTCTCTTTGTATATTCCAATAACTTGTTAAGAAATACTTCCAAGAATGCTCATGAAAACATATCCAAAAGGATCTACAGAGTTGACTCCTGTAGGAATGATATCACTTCTTTTTTAATCATGGGTGGGACCATCCTTTGAATGTCCTATCCAGACATTTTCGTGCGTAGGGCATGTCCTATCCTACCCACTTCCCGCGAATCTAGATATAAGAAATGCATGTAATGTAGCTTAGAACTTGTAGAAGGTATATAGTGGAATGAAAGCATTTTATAGGACACCAAACAGATTTGAGGCTGGCTCGCGCTACAGCCACCAAAATGTGTTATCTTGCTCAACTAGGCTTCCATGGCACTGGCAGTAGCAGTTATTTAGCTTAACTCAGTTGTGAAGAGGCCTTTATTGAATCAGCGATGGCGCATCAGTCCACGATGAACGACAAAGTCTGATTCCCCCATTCTTCATATCCCGTTATGGCCGCGCGACTCAACAACAACTCAACGGTTGACGGAACCCATTTTCTCGATTGGATTCCTTGGTTTATCCGCCATAGGCACGACCACTGCAGTCGAACCACATCAAGAGGCTGAACACACACTGTACTGCGAAGGTATTTTCTGGTGGAACCTGCGAAAAACGTGGCCTCAAACAAACGACGGCACTATTGACGAGGCCTGTCGATATCGACAGCTTCGACAACGACGACGACGACGATGCCGCACTATGGGACAGAAACCCTCTTGGGTGGGCTAAAACTTCTAGTGCTCCGGAGATGCGTCCTAGAGGTTTGATGGCTTCGGTCAATTATCTTGAGTGACTTCTTCATCTTGGCATTTCGTCCTCTTGGAACAGAGCCTGCTTCTCAACTCGGCTAAGGAAGATCCCCATTGTACCAATAAGGATCTGATTCATAAAAGAATAATTTGCCAAAGACATCAAATCTCTAGGAAGCATCCCCAGAACGCTGAAAGTTTTGGCCAACCAGCGTAGGTTTCTGTCTCACAGTGTGCCGGTTGATGGTTGGAAAATGCAATTAAGCAACTTTTAGCCGCGCTTTTCTATCGTCGGAGGAGGATCCACGACGATAGAGATTTCTGCTCCGATTCTGTGGGAAATCGCACAAAAGAGTTAGGATATGGGCCAGCATCAGACTTCCTATACCAGCCGACGAACGTTATGGAATGTTTGTTCAACGGAGTGAATATAAATTGATTTTAATTGATTTGCTACCGTCTCACGCGCCTATCGTTGGGCTCCATGTCTGACGACGTTCGGGTGACGGGTTTTTCCTCGTTTTTCGGGATCACATCAATCACCTTCCTCGTTTGCCCCCGCATGGACCTGGCTGGTGGGCGACGAAAGCCATCTTGAGCGGATGATCTGCTCCATCATCTGTCTGATTATTCCCGATGGAACGGTTTTTTTTTTTTTTAGCCGGATAAAGGAAGACATATTCCTTTTATGTCCTCGACGGTGCCGTCACGGGTCGAGGCAAAAAGTTAGCCACCGGAAAATATCAAGGTGATTGGTTCGGTACTTCCCACGTGGTTTGATGGTTATGCTTGATGATATGTGGGGAAATGGATGAGACATAACCGCACATTAGTTCTTTTTTTCTGATCAGGTTCTCCTATGGGATTAATCATATTATGGGGCTGTCCATGAACCACGTGGTCATATGCTACCCACCGAAAGTATGGAATGACAGAATCTAGTATGAGCCATTTTACGAAGCTGGTCAAATGACAGGAGACCTGGGAAAATTCAATCATCGTCGTCAGTTTTCGCGAAGATGATGGTTGATGACTGTGCGTATTTCTAGCGTAGCTTTTCATACAGGCGAAAACTTAAATGGAGAAAAACTATTAAAATATTTCTAATCACAAAAGTGCCTTTTTATGTGCAATTTGGGTAACAAAGAGGTAGCTGATACAACAACTAGGTGTAATGTTGCAGTAACGAACATTTTTGGATCTCTTTTTTGTCATTTTCTCCATGTCCCCGTTTGGTAAGATGAGGCGTTGTTAAAAATCACGCTGGATTTAATCCCAGGTCTCCTGTCAATTGACGCCGTTTCGGCGATCAGCTGTTCCGAAACGTATTTTTACAAAACTTTTTTATTTTTCCTACAGAGTGTGGATCTAAAGCTTTCGTTTGGTGTAAAAAAAAGTTATTAATTCGGCAATTATTTCGTATAATAAAAATAGTTTCTCTTAGTAGTGCTACTATAGGAACAATATGTTTACTATAGGCGCAAGGGAGCTCAAATTTTAAGCAAAACTAATTATTGCGATCATTTTTTGAGCAAAATCAAGCTTTAAATCAAAGGTACTTAGATAAATAGGTCCTGACCTTCATGTCAAAAAATGTTTTAGAAAGATGTATAGCACAACGGCCGTAAAAAGCCACTAGTGTGACTATAGGGGACTGTCCACTAAGGGAACACTGACCCTAATCGAACTAATCGACAAAAAAGGAAAAATCACCTAAAAATACCGTTGAAAAGCTTGGAAACTGTAGATTTTTGTGGTGTACCCCTCAATTGTTATTATGCAGGTTCAGATTTTCTTGCAGCTGTTGGTGCTCTCCTGACTTTTCCATGACATTTTGTCCTTTCTTTTGAATTCTCCATGAAATTCGATCCTCTTCTGGGCCGATTGAGAGCACAAACAAAATTGATCAGGATGGGCGACTACAAATTATAATGCTTTGTGTATTGAAAGTTTCCTATCGTTACTAGTAGAGTTTTTGTAATATTCACTCTCAAGAGCACGTCGGGGTCCTGGACAAATGCATCAATGAAGAAAATGTGCAGTTAAGAAAAATAAAGGACTAAACAGGAATCAAGAAAAGAAAAAGAAATGTAACCGGAAACAGAAGATGAGTGTTCGATACCTCATAAAATCTCAGCAAACATTTCTTCAAGAATATTTCAAATACTTTTTTGAGAATTTCCTCGTTTTGAGAATATTACTTCTCGTATTACTGTTTATATTTCTCTATGATTTTCTCCATGAGTTTTAAAGGAAATTTAAAATAAACTTAAAAAAAAATCTTTGTTGAAGTTTAAAAAAACTAGGATTGAACTTTTGTAAATTCTAAAGTAACGTTGTTGAACTTCAAAGAGATTATTGAAAGTAAATCGAACGGAATGCAAGTATAAATTTGTGATTGAATTTCTCGAGGAATTACTGGAAAGAGATACTGTTGGTGTGATACTTCAAAAAAGAAGAACTGCAAACCAAATTCAGATAATTTTTCTATAATAGACGGATTTCACGCCAACTCGACAAAGGGATTGGCAGTACCCCTTCAGAATTCAATGAAACTTTCTGGGTGTGAAGCCTATGTGAAACTAAGATACTTTACATACTTTGTTTTTTTCAAAATCGATCTAGACTAACATTTGGAAAGGGTCAAAGTTTTTTTTTTACTTTTTTTTTATAAACCCGTATAACTCGAAAACGATAAGACCTACCTGACGTTTTAGAAAAAAATTGAAAAAATAAAAAACATTTTCTACACTAAAAATCAAAATTCAAAACTTTAAAGTCGAATAAAAAAACGGCTATTTCAGATTTTGATAATCCTTAGGCAAAAAGTTTCGTAATTAAATTTACTAAAAGTCGTCCATACATTGCAAATTGGGCATATTTTAGGGAAAAAAGTTTTTCTAACTTCAATTTTTTGAAGTCCCAAACTGAAATTTATTTATTCAAAGATTTTGTTTTAAACCGTCAAATATGATTGTGTTTTCAAGTGATAAATGAGTTTGAATCAGAAAATAGATTGTATTTTTATTGAGAATAGTTAAAAAACGGAATTATACAGTGATTATGTTTTTTAAATGCAGGCAATCAATGGACTTCGACTCTGCCTATGGGAAAATCAACTCCGTCTAACAATCCGACGGATTTTTATGGTTTGAAAAATAACACAACAGTATTGCAAACATTGAAAAGTAACAACCTTATCCACACCCCATTGAATTCTCTTCTAGAAAAAGTTTTGTTAAAAAAATAAACTTACTAAACGTACCTGCGTTAAACGCCAGATGAATAAGAAATAATGAATATGTTTGTATTGTTATCTACCTAAAAAAAAGTTGATAAGCTCATAACTCATGGTTTTATTTGCAAATAACAGTCTGCTTTTCTACGAAACAAAAAAGACTCCTTAAAGCAAGGTTAAATACTGGTAATTAGCGACTTTTTTGAAAATTATAACGCTGCTCAATGATATCACTGGAATAATTCCCAAGCAACGATACATCAATTCTAGATTTACCATAAAAAAGGTAATAAATTGGAAAATGTTAGTTTTATTATAATATCATGACACAGTAGCAGTTCAGCTATTTATTTCAAAATTGATAAATTTTGTTAAACAAATCAAAAGTTATTTTTAAGTCAGATGGAACTGCAGCTCATTATAAAAATAAAAAAAAATTGTCAGCTTATGTAATTTCAAGAAAATACATGGATTGGAAGCAGAGTGGCACTTTTTTGCCACATCCCACGGCAAAGGCCCCTGTGACGCTATTGGTGGCACTCTCAAGCGAATGGCAAAAAGAGCAAGTCTTGCAAAATACTATGGAAACACAATCGCAACACCGCGAGAATTATTCGACTGGGCAGTGAAACAAACTGATGCATGTATCACCAAATCAAATTTCTGTTATATATCTAATGAACAATATGTTATATATCTAATGAACAAATGTCAGAGGAATTGGTGGAATTTTTTGATAAGGTTAAAACTGTCCCTGGTACCCAAAAATATCATTGTTTTATGCCTATTAGTGATACACAAATTGCAGCCAAACGGTATACCAATTCGGAGGATGAACCAAAAATATTCAATTTATTCAGTAAAGCCCAAAAATAATGTAAATAATCATGTGCAGATACTACGTTTTAGGATATATAGCAATAATAAAAATAAAAACAACCCACGACTTTTTTCATAAGCATAATATTGACCCTTTCCAGACACCTGTTATGATTGACGAAATAAGAAATTAAATATAATTGTGATATCTTTCCAACCATAAAAAACCCATCGGATTGTTAGACGGAGTTGATTTTCTCATAAGCGGTTTGGTGCAAGATCAATTGAATTTAATTAAAAAAAAAAACTCTGTATAATTCCATTTTATTTCTTTTAACTACTCCCAATAAAACAAATATGATCTTTAAGAATTCATTTTGGACTTTAAAAAATCGATGTTAGAAAAACTTTTTTCTCTAAAATATGCCCAATTTGCAATGTATGGACGACTTTTAGTAAGTTTAATTACGAAACTTTTTGCTTAAGGATGATCAAAATCTGATCCGGCCGGTTTTTTAAATCGACTTCAAAGTTTTGAATCATTTTATTTTTTTCAGTGTAGAAAATGTTTTTTATTTTTTAATTTTTTTTTTCTAAAACGTCTGGAAATTTCACGACAATCCCCCATACAACACTTTTTTGTAGGTTTATAAAAAAAAGTAAAAAAAAACTTTGACCCTTTCCAAATGTTAGTCTTTGAAAAAACAATATATGCAAAGTATCTTAGTTTTACTTACTTTTGACATCCAGAAAGTTTCATTGAATTCTGAAGGGGTGCTGCCAATCGCTTGTCGAGTTGGCGTGAAATCCGTCAATATTGGTATAGCAAGGTGAAAATAGGTATATATCTAAGATCTAAGAATCAATTTATCAATAAACTGATTCAACATGCAGGTTAAACAATATAGAATTCATAGAACATCATACTTCTTAGAATCACAGTGAATTTATATATTTTTCGTAAAATTATGCACAAAACTCCTGGTGGTCGCTTCCACCCCGTAGGTGGGCGGTTTTACCCCGTCACTAAAAAAAAATCGTTATATGTAATAAATTTTTTACGTCTCATAAAATAAACAAATTATCACAAATACAACACCTGTAATAATTGATCATGCCCAAGGCTTCAAAGAACAACATGCTACGTCGAAGATGTACTCATTGATTCTTGATATTGACACATAAATTACATTTCTTAGGCCTTACCCGTCTTCCCCTATCACTAATATATTAAGCCACGGATAGCGAAAAATGCACAGAGGCCCAGTGATAGATTTTTCGATTTCCACTGAACAACAAGAACAGTTTAATCCTGCTTGTTATTGACCATTGCACGAATCTTTAGATTCTAATGCAATTGTTCATTTGCCAGATACATTTTACACACTCACCTATACAGTAGGCGTATGCTTTGAAAAGTTATGACGTTTCAAAATTTTTCAAACTGGGCATGTTGCACCTCGCGTACCTGCAGGAATAAACTAGAACCTTTTGTGTGACCCTTAACCTCCTGCGCATCAACTTCTACCCCTACCTTCTCCCGGCACTGGCCGGGGTTACGAACAACCTTAGAGAATATCGGCTTACCATCCCATTGTGACTTTGGGGGAATGCTGACAGGGAAGGGAGGGAGTTAGCATCTGCATATCTTGAGTGTCTGTACTCCATGTCAGAGATAGCTGATAGTCGTCCGAGTGCCAGGAATCAGTTTCGTTTCCCGTTAGCAGATTCAGTTCGTAGATTATGAGCGGCTCGGCATTCCTACTAGTGGAAGAATTTTCAGTTACTTCAGTCTTCATCGTTCATCTCCCAAATACTCCGTTGAAGAACGAACTGAACTGTAGGATGACCACGGTCTTCTGGAAGGGTATTTTGTGTGCTACTCACTGGACATTTCTTCCGGCGGTGTATCTGGCAATTGGTTTGCATTCAGAAATTTGATAACGATGACTAAAACCATAGGAGTTGTTAGAGTCAGAAATAAATTTGATTACTCAAACATACGAATTGCAAACGAAGCACTCACCAGGCATAATTTGCTAACAAATCACTTTATTTTTCAAAGAAATCCTAATTTATCACTTTGGCTTTTGCAAAACTTATGACTAATTAGTGGAATATACAAATCGTTCGCGCAAAGATAAATCAAAACAAAGACGAAAAACGTTGGTATCGAAGCAGTTGTCAAACTTTAATGCACGTGTATGTGTGAGGCGTGTGAGGTGTGAAAATGTTCACTGTGCAAAAATTGTTTGCACAGTAGTCTAATAAGGTGCAAAATGCTCAATATGTCGCATAAAACACACATACAATGAAAGCGGCTCGCATTACGAATAATGATAGAAATAAATAAAACCGTGATGTTTTCTGGTGACGCCATCGTGGTTAGCTGTATTCAATTGACATTTTTCTTTCGTACATTTGTTTGATCGCTCGTGTTGTGAATGTCGAAAAACTGTTGAACATTCTGTATACAAATTCGTAACTCTTTAACAAGATTTTTTAAATTTTTTATGTCTTCTACGAAGTTGTTAGATATCTTAAAACTCGTGTTTTTCCTGAATATTGCACCTCTCTATCTCTTAAAGTAAACGAATTATCGGTAGAAATCGTTTTAATAAGGCTAATTTGTTCAATAGTAAGAACCCATGAAAAGACGCTTATGGACAATTGTTTTTATCATATGCCGAAAGGGAAGATATGGTACTTTCATGATTTGTAAGAGTTGTCTGCGCCATTTTGCGCCAAAAAGCGATTATAGGGGCGTAAACTACCCCTTGAAAAAAGAGTAATTCAAAAATAACTTTGGTACTTCAAAAGAAAGCGTGATGATATGTTTAGCAAAAACACGGGTTTTTTCATGACAAAAAACTTTGTAGAAAACCACAAAAAAATGTCAAAATTCTTGGAAAAAGTTATGATTAAAACTATGATTTTTAGCGGCCATTCACATACAACGGCATATATCTCAAAAAGTATAAGAGATAGAAAAATCATGTCTTCGACAAAGTTGTTTCAAATTGCCAATTCTACAACTTTGTCGAAGTCACAATGTGTCTATCTAAATGTTTTGAAAAAAATAGTTTTTCTGTCTCTCTGCTAAGTGGATTGATCACAAAACTTTTTTCATCCAAAAATGCGCTTTAATATACCAAGAAACTTCTCCAAACAAACTATATCGCCAAAATCAACGGTTTGGGCGCTATTCAAAAAGCGTATGAAATCGACGAATTATAACACAGCGCAGCGGTTCCACCAGGAAGAATTCCAGAAGAAATTCCTGCAGGAACGCTACAAAAAGACTGCTTTAGGAATTCCACCAGGGACTATTCCAGGAATTCCTCCAAAGATTTTATTAACAATTCTTCCTGGAATTCTGCCAGATATTCCACAAACAAATCCACTACGAATTACCCAAGAATTTCTTCAGGAATTCTGTTCGAGATTTAACATCAGAATTTAGTTCATGCTTCCATAGAATTCTACAAAACTTCTATTTGAGATTACTTCAACAATACTTTCAGATTCTTCAACGATTTGTTTCAGAGTTTCCAGGGATTCTTCAAGAATTGTCTCCCAGGCTTCTTCTAGATTTTTCCTAGAGATCTCCTTTGAAAATTCAAATCCATCAATGATTCCTTCAGGGAGTGAGTTTCATGAGATTCCTCCAGTAAAACATCAAAGGTATTCTTCTGAAATGCCTTCAGAATTGCCTGTATGAATTTTCCTAAAGTTTAAGGGATTACTCCAGAGATTTATGCAGAGTTTCCTTCAGAATTTATTTCAGGTAGTCCTCGAAAAATTTCTCAATGGGTTCTTCAGTCATTTCCTCTAGATTTCACAAGAAATTCGTCTGGGAATTATTCAAGTTGTTTCTCTTTTGATCTATCAGAATTTTTTCAAGAGTTTTCCCATGGATTTCCTTTAAGATCCTCCAAAAATTTCTGCAGGAATTCCAAGAAATTTTCCAGGGCTTCCTCAATAAATTCCTCCAGTTATACTTCTAGGCAATACTTATGAACTTCCTTCTAATATTTCTTTAAGGAAGGCTGCAGGTATTTTGTTGTGCTACTTGAGTACCCCTAACCGATACAAAGTGTTAGTTGTAGTAAACCGATTTAGACCCGACGGGCGAAAGTTCGTGTCGTGGTCGAAAACGCAACGTGAAGATTGCATTTCGGCTCACGTTCGTAAGTGTGACGATTGTCATGCGATTGAACCGAGATGAAATTGGATCAGGAGAAACAAGTGGTTGTGTACTTCCGTTAAATCGTCAGTCATTCTGGTAACTATCGTAGTCGCGATCAGATGTGAATGTATTTCTACCATCTTTCGTTCATTACACTACACATAACAGTTTTTCGAGGAAGACATTTGTTACTTCGGTTAGGGACAAGTTATATCAATACTAGCTCATAGATTTTGAGAAAAACAGAACCGCTTATCACACTTATATGAAGGTTCAACCACGGCTTTCCAAAATGAGCCATTTTTTAAGTCTCCAATGATCCAGGTATGAAATCATTATATCATTTGATATGGGCGAATGCTGTAGATAAGGTCTGTGAAGAATCTCACCCCATCGTTGATGTTTTAGAAGCTTTCATCACAAAGATATTGAACTCGATGACCGCATGATAAAATTTGACGGTATGCTTCCAATTTCTCACTGGTAAGGTGAAGCTAACAGATCAAAATCATGTCCAAAGTGAAAAACTGAGTCTTTACAGATTAAACAATACAAATAATGAATAACATTTGGGGCCTTCCTTAGCCGAGTGATTAGAGTCCGCGGCTACAAAGCAAAGCCATGCTGAAGGTGTCTGGGTTCAATTCCCGGTCGGTCCAGGATCTTTTCGTAATGGAAATTTCCTTGACTTCCCTGGGCGTAGAGTATCATCGTACCTGCCACACGATATACGAATGCAAAAATGGAAACTTTGGCAAAGAAAGCTCTCAGTTAATAACTGTGGAAGTGCTCATAAGAACACTAAGCTGAGAAGCAGGCTCTGTCCCAGTGGGGACGTTAATGCCAAGAAGAAGAAGAAGAATAACATGTATGTTTCGTTCACATTTTCCATATAAAAACTACCATGAAACATGATATGGCAATTTCCGCATTTTTTATGAGCCATATTGTATACCTGATGTTACATGTTACCCCGTTTAACGGTACACTGCATAAAATTTGATACGCGATTCTGTATATTGTCTATCCTTTTTTCTTCTGGGATTTGAAAACTAAGCCGGAAGGAACAGAAATTGATTGAAAATCAATACGATTCCAGTGAAGGTATAATAGCGATCCTTCACAGACTTGGAGTCATCTGGAAATGCTAAATAATATGTGATGCAATTCGAAAGCTACTATCGTCTAACTTCATACTAGAGTTAATAATACATTATACATAGTATTCTTCCATAGGAATATACTTACAAAAGTACATGTTTCTCGTTACAGATCAAACTGGTAGACGTGGAGAAGGTCGAGTGGTTGAACCGGCGGTCCTACAGCGCAATTGGCTTGCTTCTCGGGTCCCGAGAGGGTCGTGTCTTATTGCGCTGTGACCAAGGCCTCGAGGATTGGTTTGAGCTGCTGGAGGAATGCACTCTGAGCAGTAAGGAACGTCGTCGTGCCCTTCGCCTGACGCAGGGACCCCGATCACGTGCCTCGCTAGCCGCTCCGGTGTCGCACAGTTCGCTGCAAAACAACCATCTCGGCCTCGGTGGAACCTACTCGGGTGCGATCGAAGACTGGCTCATGTCCCGGCACCACAAAACGTCCAGCAACCACCACCATCTGCACTTCCTGCACTCGGATTCCGTGCCCGATCTGAGCACCATCAACGAGAACGGTCTAATCAGTGGAATGCTGACAAATCACTCTACGCCGAAGAAGGTCCCGAACGCACGGCACAACTTCATCGGAAGCTCATCCAACGGCTACAACAGCCACAACGGAAGCTTCAGCAACGGGTTACCGTACTCACCGCTAAAGAAGCTGTCGGACAACTTCCTCAACGGCAACAGCACCTACATTATCAACGATGAAGACGAAGAAGTGGAACTGAGACGAGGAGGACGATACAGGGACAATGACGATCTCTACCGACGACCCCTGGGGCCGTCAGGGAACGACAGCAATAGACATTCTCGTAAGATTGAGCTCACGTGGTTTCTTCATGAATTTCGTATTACCAAGACTTCCCATTTCAGTACTAACCGATCTGGACTATTCGGCCTGTGATAGCGGCCTGGACACGCCACCCTCGACGCACCGTCCGTCCAGCTGTCGCGACAACGTGTTCATGATTGCAGCCTACAACCACCACAACCAAAGCATCAATAAGGACAAAACCACCGACACGGGAATCAGCTCGTCCCGCGGTACTTTGGTGTCGCCGGCCAACAGCATTCGCCACGGTTTCCTCAACATCAATAACAACATGAACAGTTATGGATCCAGGTAAGATAGACATTCTAAAGCTTGAAGAATGTGGCTCAAATGCGATTTCTGGGATTCCAGGTACAGTGTCCAGGAGCAGAAGATCCTTCGGGCACGCAATAATGCCGAAGAGAACAAGAACTCCATTCGGTCGATTCGCGCGGAGTTCTTCGAGCAGAACAAATACAACAACAACATCACCAACGGACATCACTACCATCCACAGCAGGCGCAACAGGGAAGCATCGGAAGCAACGGAAACATACATCAGTTGCAGCAGCAACATTACCACAATCACAACCATCAGCATCTGCAGCAGCAGCAACAACATCAACTGCTACAGCAACAGCACAGCAACGGGCTGAACAACAATCCCAATGGGCACTACCAGCAGCACTACAATGGGAACAGTATTAACGGCAGTGTCAACGGAAACGGGACAGCGGCGTTGCGAGACCGCTATCAGCACCCAGCACTGGCTGCAATCATCAACGAATCACAGGGAATGAAATTTAGAGGTGAGTTTCGATGATTTGTAGGAGAGCACAAAACCTGGACTATATAATACCCCGTCAGTTTCAGTAGAGATTTGATGTGCTTGCTCGGAATAATAGCACCATATGCGGGCGTCCCTCTTCATAATGTAAAAACACACTAGATTTGTGGGCGTCTCTCATCACAGTTGAAGGTTCCATGGATGCGCATTTCTTTTATGGGCGTACCACCTTGCAATGCTAAAACACTTCCAATACACTTCTGATTTGGCTGGGTAAATGGCTGGGCATGGCGTACCATTGGTACCTCGCGTACCTGAAGGAATAAAATAGACCCCTCTGTGCGGTCCTTAGCCTCTTGCCCAGCAACTCCTATCCCTACCTCCTCGCGGTACTGGCCGGGGTACGAGTAACCTCAGGGAAGATCGGGTAACCAACCCCCGGTGGGAACTTTGGTCGTATGCTGACAGGGAAGGGGGGGTTTGCTTTTGCTTCTGCAAACCTGGAGCGTCTGTACTCCATGTTAGGAGCGGCTCACAACAGCGTCTGTTCCCCATGTCAGGGGCGGCTGATCATCGTCCGAGTGCCAGAGAAGGACTCTAAGCTAAACTGCGCACTATGGCCCTCCGAACATTTAGGGGGAATGGTCCTCCGGAAATCTAGGGGGTTGGTGTCAGGCCCTGCAAGCCAACCGTAAAAACACATCAGCACAGGAACGTCAACGAGAGAATACGGACCGGAACAATCGGCAAAGACCACAGCGACGAAAATGGACTAGCGATTGGAAACTCGGTACGTGGAACTGCAAATCTCTCAACTTCATCGGAAGCACACGCATACTCTCCGATGTACTGAAGATCCGCGGTTTCGACATCGTAGCGCTGCAGGAGGTGTGCTGGACAGGTTCGATGGTGCGAACGTTTAGAGGTAATCATACCATCTACCAGAGCTGCGGCAACACACGTGAGCTGGGAACAGCTTTTATAGTGATGGGTGATATGCAAAGGCGCGTGATCGGGTGGTGGCCGATCAACGAAAGAATGTGCAAGTTGAGGCTCAAAGGCCGGTTCTTCAACTTCAGCCTCATAAACGTGCATAGCCCTCACTCCGGAAGCACTGATGATGACAAGGACGCATTTTACGCGCAGCTCGAACGCGAGTACGACCGCTGCCCAAGCCACGACGTCAAGATCATCATAGGAGATTTGAACGCTCAGGTTGGCCAGGAGGAGGAGTTCAGACCGACGATTGGAAAGTTCAGCGCCCACCGGCTGACGAACGAGAACGGCCTACGACTGATAGATTTTGCCGCCTCCAAGAACATGGCCATTCGCAGCACCTACTTCCAGCACAGCCTCCCGTATCGATTCACCTGGAGATCACCACTGCAGACGGAATCACAAATCGACCACGTTTTGATCGATGGACGGCACTTCTCCGATATTACCGACGTCAGAACCTATCGTGGCGCTAACATCGACTCTGATCACTATCTAGTGATGGTGAAACTGCGCCAAAAACTATCCGTTATCAACAATGTACGGTATCGACGCCCGTCTCGGTATAACCTAGCGCGACTGGCCCAACCGAACGTCGCTGCCGCATACGCGCAGCACCTCGAGGTAGCGTTGCCGGAAGAGGGCGAGCTTGACGAAGCCCCTCTTGAGGACTGCTGGGGCAACATAAAAGCAGCCATCAACAACGCAGCCGAGAGCATCGTCGGGTACGTGGAAAGGAGGACATGTAACGATTGGTTCGACGAAGAATGCAGGCAGGTTTTGGAGGAGAAGGATGCAGCGCGGGCTGCAATGCTGCAGCAAGGAACGCGACAAAACGTGGAGCGATATAAACGGAAACGTAAGCAGCAAACCCGCCTTTTCCGGGACAAAAAGCGCCGCCTGGAAGAAGCGGAATGTGAAGAAATGGAACAGCTGCATCGTTCACAAGAAACGCGAAAGTTCTACGAGAAGCTTAACGCATCCCGAAAAGGCTTCGTGCCGCGAGCCGAAATGTGTAGGGATAAGGACGGAAGCATCTTGACGGACGGACGTGAGGTGATTGAAAGGTGGAAGCAGCACTACGATGAACACCTGAATGGCACGGAGAACACAGGCGCCGAGGGTCACGACAGCGGAGGAAGTAACTACGTCAGCACGGCGGATGAAGGAAACCAACCTGCCCCCACATTGAGGGAAGTTAAGGATGCCATCAACCAGCTCAAGAATAACAAGGCCGCTGGTAAGGATGGTATTGGAGCTGAACTCATCAAAATGGGCCCGGAGAGGTTAGCCACCTGTCTGCACCGGCTGATTGTCAGAATCTGGGAAACGGAACAGCTGCCGGAGGAGTGGAAGCAAGGGGTTATATGCCCCATCTACAAGAAGGGCGACAAACTGGAATGTGAAAACTATCGTGCGATCACTATCCTGAATGCCGCCTACAAAGTGCTATCCCAGATTATCTTCCGTCGTCTATCACCAATAACAAATGAGTTTGTGGGAAGTTATCAAGCTGGTTTCATCAACGGCCGCTCGACAACGGACCAAATCTTCACTGTACGGCAAATCCTCCAGAAATGCCGTGAATACCAAATCCCAACGCATCACCTGTTCATCGATTTCAAAGCGGCTTATGATAGCATCGACCGCGAAGAGCTATGTAAAATCATGGACGAGTACAGCTTTCCCGGGAAGCTCACAAGACTAATAAGAGCAACGATGGACGGTGTGCAGAATAGCGTGAAGATTTCGGGCGAACATTCCAGTTCGTTCGAATCCCGCCGGGGACTTCGACAGGGTGATGGACTTTCGTGCCTGCTGTTCAACATCGCGCTAGAAGGTGTCATGCGGAGAGCCGGGTTCAATAACCGAGGTACGATTTTCACAAGATCCAGCCAATTTGTTTGCTTCGCGGATGATATGGATATTGTCGGCAGAACATTTGGAACGGTGGCAGACCTGTACACCCGCCTGAAACGTGAAGCGACAAAAGTCGGCCTGGTGGTGAATGCGTCAAAAACAAAGTACATGCTGATAGGCGGAACCGAGCGCGACAGAGCCCGCCTAGGAAGCAGTGTTACGATAGACGGGGATATTTTTGAGGTGGTTGATGAGTTCGTCTACCTCGGATCCTTGTTAACGGCTGACAACAACGTTAGTCGTGAAATACGGAGACGCATCATCAGTGGAAGTCGCGCCTACTATGGGCTCCAGAAGAAGCTGCGGTCGAGAAAGATTCACCCCCGCACCAAATGTACCATGTACAAAACGCTTATAAGACCGGTGGTCCTCTATGGACATGAAGCATGGACCATGCTGGAAGAGGACCTGCAAGCACTTGGAGTGTTCGAACGAAGGGTGCTTAGGACGATCTTTGGCGGAGTGCAGGAGAACGGTGTGTGGCGGCGGAGAATGAACCACGAGCTCGCTAGGCTCTACGGCGAACCAAGTATCCAGAAGGTTGCGAAAGCCGGAAGGGTGCGCTGGGCAGGACATGTTGCAAGACTACCGGACAACAATCCTGCAAAGATGGTGTTCGCGTCGAATCCGGTTGGCACAAGAAGGCGGGGAGCACAGCGAGCGAGGTGGCTTGATCAGGTGCAACAAGATCTGGAGAACGTGGGCCAAAATCGAAGTTGGAGAGACACAGCCATGGATCGAGTAAATTGGCGTAACATCGTTAACGAGGTTTTATCAAATCATTGATGTAACACCAACTAAATAAATAAATAATAACACTTCTGATTTGCGAGAGTCCTATAATTTGAAAGTGCAGTTCCTCCAAGGGTTCATTCACAAATTTCATAACGCCGAAAATGGCAATTTTCGACACCCACCCACCCCCTCGTAACGCTTTTTGTATGAACATTCTACGAATTTTGTATGAGCTGTAACATTTTGAGGACACCCACCCACCCCTTTCAGCGTTATGAAATTTGTGAACAGACCCCAACATCCTCTTGATTTGCAAGTGCTTCACCTCGTAATGGAGTTGCACTTCCTACATACTCTAAATGTATGGACATCCCACTTCAACGGTAGAACATTTTCAAACAACTCTTGATTTGAGGCTGTATCAGAAGTTGTTCTCGTCCAAATCTCTAACTACGCGATCAACACTATCGTATGCTGCAAAAAAAAAAAATAAATGTGATACGTTAGGACAATAGAAATATAAGTAGTAGAACGCTAGTGGCGCTGTTATCACAAAATAGAATTATTTTATTAATACTTACTATTGAAATTTTTGATCGTTTGTTTAGTACCATGTTGTACACTGATAAAAAATACCTAGTAATGTCAACCATAACTGCATATTTAACTTTACTATGCCACAATATGGTAACAATAAACACGTATTATTTGATGTTTACCACATTATAGTAATCATTACTATGGCTTAACGCCAATTAAAATGGTAAATTTAACTACATATTTTAGTCAGCCATACCGTTGACAAAAACTGTCAGTTCCAAGTTTAAAGTTCGTGCACGACTTCATGATTATAAAAGAATTGAAAATAAGGTACTTTCTTCAAATTGTTACTTTAGAAGCTCGAAATTCAATTATTTGATTTTAGAGGACGGAGCAAGCCAACTGAAGCAACTGGAGAACGATGGAAGAGACAAATCCACACCAACAATAACGCCACCATTCCACCACCGGTTCAACTAGCTTCATCTGGGACCAACCGGAGGAGGTGGAATGGAATGCGAGGGCTGCGGGACATCACCGCGTCGAACGATGGATATCTGCTGCAGGAGTTCGGCAATGGGATCCACAGATTCCCGTCCGGAGGCGGCTGAAAGCGCAGAGGTTAGATTACCGCCTCGCAGCTGCTAGCGGTCTACATTTTCATGAATTCACCGGGACTAACCGGAGGAGGTGAAATGGTTTCAGGCGGTTCCGGAGGTTCTCGCGATGCATAGTTGTTGAGGTTGGCTACTGGTGGCCAGAGTGATGTTGGCGCTAGGAGGCCAGAGTGATGTTGCCGGAGGAGGTGAATTGGTTTCAGGCGGTTCCGGAGGTTCTCGCGATGCATAGTTGTTGAGGTTGGCTACTGGTGGCTAGAGTGATGTTGGCGCTATCACTCTGGCCACCAGTAGCCAACCTCAACAGCGATGCATCGCGATAACCTCCGGAACCGCCTGAAACCAATTCACCTCCTCCGGCAACATCACTCTGGCCTCTTAGCGCCAACATCACTCTGGCCACCAGTAGCCAACCTCAACAACTATGCATCGCGAGAACCTCCGGAACCGCCTGAAACCATTTCACCTCCTCCGGTTAGTCCCGGTGAAGTCATGAAAATGTAGACCGCTAGCAGCTGCGGTCCCAAACAAGGGGATCTAACATGCACTTCAGCTCATCAGACGGTAATCTCATCTCTGCGCTTTCACCCTCCGGACGGGAATCTATGGATCCCATTGCCAAACTCCTGCAGCAGATATCCATCGTTCGACGCGGTGATGTCCCGCAGCCCGCGCAGCTGCAACAGCATCAGATGCAAATCCAGTTGGAACGGCAGCAAGTTACGGTGTGAGCTGTGACTCTCGCTTTGTTGATAGCACCTTATTTTACATCATTCAGCAAACGTTTTTATTTTATTTGATGAAACTGTTATTCCTCCCCATGTAACAATAAAAAATAGATTACAAAATAAAAAAAATACCAATGTAAACAAACCAATAAACTGCATATATCATACAACTACAGACAGGGGTTGCTTTTACTAAATCCATATAATCATTATTACCAGCAACATGGTAAATTTAACTACGATGGAACTCACATAGTAAATTTCACGATGGTATAGTCACGCCAATAATAAAACATGTTCTGTTGAAATCAAGTGGTAAAAATGTTTTAATTTCACCCTCGACATGGTTAGCGTTACTATGCTTTTCCTTTCAGTGTAGAGAATGTTTTATTATGGTTGAAAAATTTGATTTGACACTTACAGTGGCCCAATTTCATATTCGTACAGGATACTGATTCCACATCAAGTTAGTAAAAAAACTATTAAATGAAGTATTGAGCTACAAATACTTTATCCACATTGAAGGTAATAGGTGTCATCTATTGTTTGCCAATCACAAAATGTTTCCATTTACATTCATCTTTGGATTAATAGAAAAGTATTGAATTGATGTCTAAAATTCACCCAATTCCATATTCGTACACCTACCAAAATTCAAACGCACAACGTTCAAAACTAAATTTAGAAGCTCTATTTGATTACTGAAGTGCTTTATTATAATGTTCAGATGTAGTGAAATACATTTGGACAATTTATTAGTGGACATATATAAAATTTAGGTAAAATTATGAGAAATGCCAGTTTCCAATGATTTTTGCTATAAAATCCAATAATTCGAACAATAACGTTTATTTTTGTCATTGGATCCAATCTATAGATTATACTCGTAAGCTCTGATAGAAATTTAGTTGAAATATATACACTTTACAGAAATCATAAACAGTTTTTATCCCTTTTGAGTTCTGAAAATTGTTGTGCCATAAGTTCAAAACTCTTCTAAAATGATATTTTTGATCAATGTAAACCAAATGTTCATTCTAAACAATAGGTAAATGTTAATTTCGAATTTGTCTGTAAAAATAATTTGAACTACGAACTTCGTTTTACAATAAAGTACCCTAAACTACGCTGTACATACCTCTACATAATTGATGTCATCGTAATATTCAATTATCTTTGAAATAATATTTAAATTATATTCAAAATAGCACCCTATTTAGCAATTTATTGATTTTATAAGAAAAATACAAAATAACTTGAATGAGCAGAGAGCATTGATACACTATTTAATAGAATATATCCTGTTGTTTTCATCATTTTAAAAACACGTTTGTGTTGCGGTTATGGCAATAATTTTTATTCTATAAATCTCTATAATCATGTTTGGTAGTAAAATGTAAATTAAAAATGATAATTACCCAATGTTTTGGTAGGAACATTAACTATGGATTATGTATATACATTTAGGAGCCAAACATAACGAAATTGACTAAAATTTTTAGTTTTGGATTTGTTATAAATATTATATTACCTAAGATTCAAAAGTATAAGTTGTCGATATCCACTCTTAGCTACTCTAAAATTGATTATAATTTTTTGAAACTTGTGCAATATTCGCAATTATCATTCTTAAGGAAGTGATGTTAAAAAAAATGCAATTTATTGTTCGACTTACCGAATATTTTAGCAAAAAACATGTGAAAACTGGTATTTTTCTTAAATTTACTTAAGTTTCAAATATATCCGTTTATATTTTTTTTTTTTTTTATAATTCAACGAAGAGCTAAAGTAGTCATCTAGTCCATTAAAAATTAGTTTTGAATGCTGTATACTTCTTTTTTGTTAGGTGTACGAATATGGAATTGGGTCAATTATAGACACAATCTCAATACTTTTCCATTATTCCAATGATTTAAGCAAATGAATACAGTTTGTCATTGCCAAACAATAGATGACATCTATAACCTTCATTATTGATAAAGTATATCGAAGTCCATGCACCATTTAATAGTTTTATACCAACTTGATATGAAAACAGTGCCCCGTACGAAAATGAAATTGAGCCACTGTATAGACCCGGTACTCAGACTGTCAGAGCGTGGCAAACTAGATGTTGGTCACACGAGCAGTCGCGACATTGGCCTTCTACGGCTAATGCTTCTACTGTTAGGACCTTTTGTTCACGGTATTTTTAAAGGATTTGTCGTAGAGTTGTAATTTATTCCGTTGTAAATAGGCCGTAACGAAGCTGCCTGATAACTTCCCATGGTTTTGTTTACTATAATAGAAATATTAGTAGTAGAACGCTAGTGGCGTTGTTGTCACAAAACTGATTTTAATTATTTTTACCTTAAATGATGGGTTTTCATTGTTTGTTCAATACCGTGTCGTTGTTTTGGTTTTGAAAATTGATCTGACACTTTGACGCCCGGTACTCACGCTGTCAGTTCTTGGCAAACTAGATGTTGGTAACACGAACAGCAGCTACATTAGCATTCTTAGGTTAATGCTTCTACTATTACTATACTGCCCATAATTGCATATTTGTAACATTTGACAATAGTAAGCATTGAGTAAATGGAAAACCAAATGTGCATTTTACAGCAGTATGGGAGGAAACTAAAATTTCTACAAATTACCGGGAACTCAAAATTCTTTGTTTGAGGCTGATATTCTGTACCACTCATTACGCATACTAGGTGAATAGTCAGAAAATAATTCTGATAGGGTGATGTGTTAGTATCCATCGTATTAAGCATTGATCAGTGAGAACTGCAATTTTACCAGTATTGCAGTGAATGATGCTGATACAAACCGATGTCAAACAATTCTTTCTCAAAACGGCTTTAGCATTGTACAATAACATTTTGATAAATCTTGATCTCTTTTTGGAAATAATGCAAAGAAAATGCATCTTACCGTATTCTCAGTCCGTCGTATCGTTTTCAACTCCGTCGCAATCAGTTTCCAGATTCGTCTCACAACTTACGGCTCACTGTGTGTATTGAATGGTTAAAACACAACATATCAACGCTATAATAAAATGTTTTACTAGAATATATAGATCTACGGGCATCTCCCTCCATTCCTTCAGCATGATGGAATATACTAATTTCCTTTAAAATTAATTGTTCGTCATCAAAATTCAGCCCAAACATATGAACACAATTCCTTTTGACCGTACAATTATGGCATTTGCTCACAGTACAGCGAAAACAACACAATCAAAGGAATCGTATTTTTACGTCGAGCGTCGCGCACACATTGATGAGCACAAGCTTTTTTTTCTCAGTACGACGGATTGAACTTTGTTTACATTCTAAATTATTCGCGGCGGTTGAGGAAATTTCGTAAAATTTGTTGATTTATTGGAGTTTTACGGCGTGTGATTGGAATGAAATCCTTCAGTGAAGAAGTACGAAGGTTTTCCATAGTGAAAATAAGTGCCCGGCGAAGTAAGTCACCCACGGGGGCGGGAAGAACCTTGTGTTGGAAAGTGGTGTGTGGCTCAGTCGATCGCTAAGCATTTCTCTCAAATCGTGTTCGTCCATGCGATTTCGGTAAAAAAAGTGCAAAATGAATAATTGAACTGAAGTTATTTACCGAAATACAGTAGTTTTATTGCATTTTTGGTGTACAAGTGTACAAACCATAACAGCTTTCACAAAATTACACTTGGAAAATGAATCTATGTTGCAGGTAAGTTTGAATATCCGCCGTAGTGGAACATTTAAAGTTTAATACGACGAATAGTTACGCTTACGACGAAGTAGAACAAAACCCTAGAAATTTCATTGCTATTGGGTAGTATCCACTTCGTAAGTACTGTGCAAAAGGATAGGACAAGTAATGGCCAAGATATACTTCAGCTGTCCAAATTGCTTGAGCTGTATCCAGTTGACAAGTAGAGCTGATTTCATAACATTGGTAACGCCTGCCGTACAAATCAAATGGAGCTGTCACTATTCCGTACGGAAAAATGTGCCGCTCTATTATTCCGCAAGTAAAAGTGACACTTCGCTCATTCGGAATCAGCTGTCAAAATTACTTTGGTAATTAGCAACAAATTGCACTTGACCGTTCTACTTAGGGCCCATTCACAAATTTCATTACGCTAGAGGGGGTGGGTGGGTGTTGTCGGGATGTTACGGCTCATACAAAACTCATAAAATATTCATACAAAATGCGTTACGAGGGGGTGGGTGGGTATTGAAAATGGCCATTTTCGGCGTTATGAAATTTGTGAATGAACCCTTAGGATGTGGATACCAGGCTTATTACATTATGAGAGTAGAAGCATTAACCTAAGAATGCTAATGTCGCTACAGTTCGTGTTACCAACATCTAGTTTGCCACGCGCTGACAGCCTGAGTACCGGGCCTCAAAGTGTCAAATCATTTTTAAAGACCAAAACAAATCATTGGCAATTGAAAAACAGCGAAAACTCATAACTGAAGGTAAAAATAATTAAAATCAGTTTTGTGGTAACAGCGAAACTATCGTTCTACTACTAATATTTCTATTATTATAAGGCTCATTTGAAATCTCAATGTGACTGTTATGCTATTATAATAACCAATGTGACAAAATAACTTGGTACCGTAATCCGGGGGCAAATTGATCACTGAGGTGAATTTGATCAGGTCGGTACCAAAAATCATTTCCTTCCGAAGATGCTGAAGGCACAGACAAACAGACGTAACACTTAGAACAAATTTCTTTAAAATCCATCGCCCAGTTTACACCATCAACATCTGGTGAGCATATTGCACGACATACTGTTTCGTGCAACAAGACCTACAGATGGCGGTAGTGTGAAACGTCAAACACGAAGCGAAACGATGCGCGCGCCTCTGGTTGTGGAATTTGTAACGTGGTGAATTTGAAATAATCGTTAAATGAGTGGTCGATGGAATTTTCGTCAGTGTTACGTCTGTTTGTCTGTGCTGAAGGATTCATTGGCACCACAGACATTCCATGTTTTCTAGTTTATAGATGTCTTATGATAATTTGAACTATTTAATTTTTATTGGTGTCAGTTTTGCATAGAAATATTCACACTTTTGGAAGGTGTAAGCGATACAGGACTGTGTAAGCTTAAGTTTGAACTACTGAACTATATCATACAGCTTAGCAAGTATTGTTTTTAACTCATAAAACCGTTTATTCTCAAATAATTTGCTTATTTCAAGAGAAATTGCCTACATTTAGGCGTATTAGGCAGATTTTCAAAGTTTAATTTTGCAATACAATCATGAAATACTCGAGTTGTAAGAGTTTTAACGTCATTTTCAGATTCAGGAGACCCAAATTTAGTAGATAGAGATTTTTTTTATTCTTAAACCTGCTTCGTCATATGATGATTAATTTCGCCCCAATGTGTAATTTTAATTTTTTAACAATAAAACTATTCGCAACGCAGCGAATGAGTTAATGCGCGTACTGAACATTGTTCTTGCCCAAAATTATTAGGGGCGTCGAAATCATGGTGAAAATTTCTCATTCTAAAGATTCTTCTAGCCATTCTTTTAGGAATTCGTCATAAAATTCCTTGAATGTTATCTTAAGATATGCTAAGAAGATTTTCTTCAAAATTTGCTCCAAAAATCCTTCACCAGTCCATTAACGGAAATATAAATAATATTCTCTTAGAATCCCAGGATATTACAACGAAATACCTTGAAAGTATTCAGAACAGAAATGTTTCTAGGAAAATAACAAAGGTTGATTCTAGGATTAGTGAAATTCGTGTAAAAAATATTTCGAGAAATCCTATAATAAAGCTCGCATGGAAATTTTCCAGAAATACTTCCAGTCGTTTTCAAGACCAATCCTCCAACAATACCCCACAGATTATCTATGGAATTGCTCTATGAATTCTTCCAGGTTCTATGCCACAAAACTTATAAGAAAATCTTCCAGGAAATTGACAATAAAATTAACCATGGATTCCTCATAAGTTTCTCAATTAATTGGGATTTCTTTCAAAGATTTCTTGAATTATTCATAAGGTAAAATTTACTTGGGTTCTACAATTTAAAAGTTTATTTAGTGTTTACAACCACAAAATAATAATGCAGCTATCCAGCTTTTAACGCTACACGCAAAAAAAATTGTGCGGTAAAAACTACCATTTTAGGGGGTTAACTTAAGCGCTCGCACCGGCAATTTTCAGCAGACCAGAAATGCGCTTGATTTTACCATGTCTGTTGTCGAAATCAGATTGTTGTAAATTATTTCTGTCAAATGTACCAGTAATGTGGTGGGATGTACCGTAAATATAGTAAATTGGTCTGAAATTCCATGGTAGTTTCAAGAATGGGCATAGTCAGCTACAATAGTAATTTTTACCACAGAATTTTTTCTCGTGTAGCTATAAAACTCCAGGGGGTGATTCGATTTTGACATTTCTTGCCTACCGATTTTATAGTGAGATCTTAGTAGGCAGGGATTTGCGTTTGATTCAATTGTCAAGAATTTTCACTTGTTATGCATTATTTGTATCAAGTCCATGTAGTGGATAAAAGTTCTATGATAAATAATGAGAAAAAAAATAACGAGTCTGACACATCAATAGTTTATCATCCAATAGAAACTTACTATAATATTCAGAAAAAATATTGTCACAACAAACGCATGATGAAATAGTTTACTAATATCTCAAGAAACTAAATGAAATCAACCTGACTAGCTGGTTTTTGAGCGTGTCTGACAAAAAAACTAGAGAACATAATTTGTTATTACGATAAGGAATTGGGAAACGAAACCAGGTTGTGTGTGAGAGATCATCGTTTGAACCACACTGAACGAAATCTCCCGCCATGAAATGAATGATTTGTAATTCACATGTCTACAAATCCTCATATATCTCATTTTAAATGATTATTCAAGAATATGAGCATTGACCGACTATCAAATTAAAATCATCCAATATGTGGATGGCTTTCAGTATACATTCGAATGATTATAAGTAGATTATTGAATTATGCCTATACGAATGAATAACATGCAGCTTCTGACGTATTTTCTTTTCTTCGATGTCCCAAACCAAAAATCATTCAATTGTAGTCCAAAAACTCATATGAGTAGTTAATGATGCTAAACTTGAAATCATCCTTGTCAATGTTGTTATAAACATGGTGGCAGCAGCATGGAGCGGAGTTGCTTCGTGGATTTTACAGGTAATTTCGCATTTTATGATGGAATTATGCAGAGGAATTATCAACTGTAGTTTCATTTATTATTATCAGGAGGACCAAACACCATTCAACGCACGAGTCATCGTCTATGCGCGCATTAGAGGCGATATTTAGACATCATGTTCGCTTCAATCAGCTATGTTACGCGCAGCTTGGGCATTTGTTTAAATGTTAGTTGTTGTGATTGTTTTTATATTTTAATTACCTTGTGAATAAATGGTGAGCTACGCGAAACCACCAACAATGAGTTATTATTTGTTTCAATTTTATTTATTTAAAATTACGAAAAAACATGTAATGAGGAATGTTTACATTGGTGAATGATAATCATTCAATTTCGTACGTTTTATTGAAGGCTGAAAATCGTTTCAAAAGTGGATGATTTTCATTCGGTGTTATTTGTAAACAGATGATTTCGAGGATGATGAAAATCATCTTGTTTGTGTCGGAAAATAGGTATGGGGCTCGGATGAGGCAAAAAACATTCAAATCATGGCGGGAGATTTCGTTCAGTGCATCTCTCCCGAGAGGGTAGAGAACAGGACTAGTGGCGAAGAGGTGATGGGGAATGAATGCTTCGGGTTGAAGAGCAGACAGCATAGAGGATAATATCCTCTATGCTGTCTGCTCTTCAACCCGAAGCATTCATTCCCCATCACCTCTTCGCCACTAAGCATATTATGCTTTGTAGAAGCGTGAGAGTGAATGTGTGAGAGAGAAGATGAAATCTCGCGTAACATTACTAAAGGACCTATGTACAAATGAGAGATTCTCTCCTCTCTCGTTCTCTTTTGATTATAACAGTGGAATACTAAAGATTTTGGGAAGTTTTTCATTATAGATCGAAAGTCAATTTCCTTGATTAGCGTTTCATACAAAAAAAGCAACAGAAGAGATTAATGTGACTCAGTTATTAATGAAAGAGAAAGTAAACAAAGAGAGCCTCTCAATGTTAGATAGGTCCTTTAGTAATGTTACGCGAGAAATGACGAGTTGTGGCTTCGGAAAGTGAAATGTAAACTTCGCGTTAGCTTCGGAGATAACTTCGACAATAACACGTATAAAAGAGTTTGTTCTTAGGTCGGACTTAAGCCCTCAGTACACACTTTGCCAAGTGTGCAAATTTTTCCACACGCATAAACTAACACTTCAATATCCACTTGACACTTCAGATGTTTTGTCATTGTTGAGACCGATGTTTGCATGTTGGTTCATGCGTGCGGAAAAATTTGCACACTTGACAAACAGTGTACTGAGGGCTTTACGGAGAAACGAACGAATTAAACACTGAGGCAAAAATCTCGCATGATTTTCATAAGATCGCACTAATGAACGCGTTTTTTATTATTTTTTTTGTTGGTTCATAAGACACTTGTGTATTTCATTCGACGAGATTGAGATTCATAAGACAAGTGTAATTTTTTCATAACAATCAATTGTCAATGTCATAAGAACTCTTATGAACCCCATTGCTCATCATTGTGAAGAACCACGTGAGGCAAATTTTCTCATTTCACTATCAGAAATTCAATATGGCTTCCGAAATGGACGTGTTTGCTGATTTGTCGTTGGCTGACTCCGTTTCTAATGCATCAAAGGGTAAATATTTTCTATTTATCATCAATTCCGCTGTAACTAACATTTTCTTTCGAACAGATTAAGGAATTGGATCCAAACAATAAGATTTGGGAATGAAAATTCAAAACAATTTGTATGACGCGTAAGAAATCACAAACCCCCCTCATCCATTAATCCGCCCCTAACGTAAACCTGCAACAATTCAGGCGTTCTTCACAACTTTTCTCAATAATGTTTCGCTGCTACGATATACTTCTTTGCGTTCAAAATAGGTTAGCCAACTAGAGAAAATCGAATTTTCATCCATTTTGTCGTATCGCAAATCGATTCTAATGCCTACAGTGAAGTGCTTTGATCGAATTGCGGCGTGACAAAATGGATGAAAATTTTATTTTCCCAAGTTGGTTATCCTATTTTTCAACGCGGATTAGTATTATTCATTCATTGAAATTTATAATCTAAAGCTCAAATTACACAAGACAGTCTTATGGAACCAAGAATGGTTCAGAACGTAATTCATAAGACTATCTATGGATTTTGTTATCAAGTCAATGATGGTTCATAAGATCATCTTACGAAATTCCTTCGAAGTGTATTATGGAAACAACATCTGCCGAAAACCATACGATAGTCTTATGAATTTCAAAGATTTTTCTTGTGTCGTAATTCCATAAGCAAATCTTATGACAGTCTTACGTTTGCTTTCCTCAGTGAACGATTCCAAAATGCACGAAGTTGCTTGCAGCTAATCCTTTAGCGTAGGGTCGTGGTAGCTGCTGTAAGTAGAGATGATCATTCTGTTGGATAATGTTACCTCGATAGGACGTTTTTTCCGATCGGTGGTTGTTTCGCGGCGGATTTATTTCTCGCGGTGGTCGCTGAATTTCAGAGTTTTCCGGATATTTTTTGGAAAATGTACAAGTGTTACGACAATGGCGCAGTTAATGCTCCCGTCCGGTGAGTATCCTGTTTGGTAAGCTAATCGGAACTTGAAAAATGGCAAACCTGGAATATTGAAACTCGAAGAAGGGTCAAAAAAATGGCGGTGATTATGGAAGCACGTGGATTGAAGCTTAGTGTTGAAATATTGCTGTTTGGGGTGACCGAAATAATTTTAGCATGAAAAGAAAATGCGGAAATTGGCATTTGAAAGTAAAGTGAAAGTTGAATAAAAAAAAACATTTTTCTTCAATTCCTGGAGCGAGAGGTCTCTAGAGAAAAAAAAAATCTATTGATACAGGAGCGAGAGGTCTCTGACGTTAGAAAAAAGTAAATGCCGGAGCGAGAGGTCTCCGCGGAGAAAAGTTGAATTTCGGAGCGAGAGGTCTCCGAAGAAAAAAAAAATGGCGGTGCGAGAGGACTCTGTAGATAAAACAAAACAATTCAAGACTAACAATTCAAAAGGCCTCATCTCCAAAAAGTGAACAATGAGAAAAATGCAATCTTGTTTTGTCAAACAATAAATCAAATTTAAATTATGAATTTAAGCATTGTATGTTATTTTATCGTCCAGAAAGTCGATAGATAATCTGATTTATAGCTATGAATATTCATTACTATCATTTTAGCAAAAAATCCTGCTAAAAAAACGAGTCAAAGGAAATGAGGCTTTAATTTCTCCAAAAGCTGTGCAGCCCTTTTCATTTGTGGCCATACACGCTAAGATCAGTTTACCCATAAATAGGTAGTTGATTCACCCATTTATGAGTTTTTCTTATAAAACTCATAATATGGGTAAAATCTACCAATAAAAATTGGTAAAGTTCACCCATAATATAAGTAAAGTTGTTTTACCCAAATATGGGTAAAATAAGTACCCATATTTGGATGAAAAATAAAACATCAACAATTATAAACGAGTAACAGCAAAGAGGTGGTTACAATCTTTAGGCAGTTTTTTTTAAGAAAAAAAAACTACTAAAATTGATAATATCAAGGTATTTATTTATATTGTTTTAACAAAAACATACTAACACTTGAAATATTATCTGTTTCAGCGGTGTTATTTGAAGAATCCAACATTTCACCAGCAAACTTTGGCGTACTTAACTTTTTCGGCATCGAAAGTCTTCATCCTGAAAATTCCAACCTGTGGTTAAACTGATGTTCCTGGATGGATCAAGGTCGGTCACTCTACGGATACGGTGGGGATACGTTCCTTGGGGCCCGCTAGATGGAATGAGGCGATAGTTGGATGTTCCCTAATTGGGATAAACCCCAACTAAAGAGCAAGCGTATGTCAATGTCTTTATGTTTAACTGTCCTTATAATTTTGAATAAAATGAGTACAGCATGTATTTATAATATTGTAACTAGTTTGTTCATTATCTTTATTATCGAAAATCAGCAAATAAAAGAGAAATGAAGTACTCATATTTGGGTATTTTTGCCATAATTTCGCTCAAAATCAAATACCCATTTATGGGTTTAAAGAGTTTACTTATTTATGGGTAAAACCCACTTTACCCATAAAATGAGTGTGTGCACTTTTTGACGATTATGGGTAAACTTTACCCATATTTGGGTAGACTGATCTTAGCGTGTAGACGCCGGCCGACGCTGATGAGGCCTGTGAGTTGACGCCTTTGTTTACTCTAAAATGTGTTGAGGCCTTCTAGTTGTGGCTTGTTTTTTCATCATCTTCTGATGTGGCCTTTTGAAAATCATTTAAAATTGTTGATGAAATAACAAATTTGAAGTGTAGAAGAGTGTTAAGTGGTGAAGTAAAGTATATGGAGATCCCTACAGCAAGAGGAGATTCGTGCGGTCGATTAAATATGTGATTGATTAAACCCTTCGTCATCCATGAACATTATGTATCTGCTACGCGAGTTTGTCGTCGAGAAAATGTATGGAAATATTGGGTCAATTGAAATAATATTGCAATGGATCATTGAAGGTAGTTTTTGCAAGTGCTCACCGCATCAAAGCAAAGGTGCCACTGTATATGGGATTTAACATTGTGACAGCATTCTTGTTCTGTCAAACAAACAAGACTACGGTGGCGCTATCTATGCTTTCCATAGCGGCCGTTTTGGTTATTTTAATGATCCATTGAACGTTATTTTCCATGCAATTCAACCAAATCGTGTTTTTGTTGATTGTCTGTGAAGTACAGGCAGGCTGACACAGGAATTATTAGGTAGTATGATACAAAATACATCAGTCTACAGGAACGCGATAATGTTCGCCGTTTAGACAACCACTGTATAAAATATTACAAGGAGCAGTCGCTCCGTAGTATAACCTGCATCTACTTAGTGAGTTTGGAACGTTTTTCGCAATCTACATTGCAATTTCGATGTTTGTTTAACAGGCCTCAACTCGGTTTCCGTCAGATATAGAAATGAGGCCTTTTTGAGAAAAGGCCGCATTTGCGATGAATATCCTGGTTAGCGGAAAATGAGATGGGGCCTTTTAGAAAAATGTTATTTTTTCAACTTTTATGCATATTTTTAAATGACTATTGTATGTTTTAGTAAGAATAGGCTCTTATACACTGAAATCAGCAGAAAACCTATTTGTTTACATTTTGGACTTGAGGCCTTTTCAATTGTTGGTCTTGAATTTCATAGCGAGTCTTTGTAGTCCCCGTAAATAAAAAAAAAGTGAACCCTCATCAGTTGAAGGAAAACGAGTGCCGTAGCAAACGATCTCTGAGGTTGTTATAAATAGCCATTTTAAGTATTGCATTGGATTCGATTTAAATTTGGATTGGTTTCGGATCAGATTATGGCTGCATTTGCATACATTTAGATTGGATTTGGATTAAATTATCACTAGATTTTGGATGGAGTTAGATTAGATTGGGAATCAATTCAGATAAGATTTGCACTTGGAGTTGGATTGGATGGAAATTGGGTCTAAGATTGATTTTTGATTCGAATTCGATTGGATTTTCATAAAAATTGAATTTTATTTGGATCGAACTTGAAACGGCCAAGATTTGAATTGGATTTACATTAAATTGGAGTTGAATTGGCTAGGATTTAGAATGATTCTTTTTGAGTTTGTATTGGATTTGAATAAGATTTGGATCACATTTGGATTGGATTGGATTTCGATTTTACTCGGTTTTAACTTGTATTGGATAAGATTTAATTTGGATGGAATTGGATTGGATTCTAAATGAATTAGAATGCATTTGGATTGTATTGAGATAGGATTCAGATTGGATTTGAAGTGGGGTGGACTGAGATTGGATTTGGATTGGATTGGATTTGGATTAGATATCGATTGGATGTGGATTTGATTGGAATTTGATTTGTATTGGATTAGAATTGGATTTTGATTTGATTTGGAATGGATTTGGATTGGTTTTCAATTGGATGTAGATTTGACTTGAATTTGATTTGGATTGGATTTCATTTAGATTTCGATTGGATTTTTGTTGGATTTTAGTTGGATTTAGATTTGAATTGGATTTAGATTGGATTTGGATTGGGTTTGGATTGGTTTTGGATTTGGATTGGATTTGAATTGGATTTGGATTGGATTTAGATTGGATTTGGATTGGATTTGGATTGGATTTGGATGGGATTTGGATTGGATTAGGATATGATTTGGATTGGATTTCGATTGGATTTCAATTGGATTTGGATTTGATTTGGATTGAATTTGGATTGGATTTGGATTGAATTTGACTTGATTTGGATTTGATTTGGATGGATTTCGTTTTAGTTTCGATTGGATGTGGATTTGATTGGAAATTGATTTGGATTGGGTCTTGATCTGATTTGGATTGGATTTAGATTGGATTTCGATTGGATTTTTATTGGATTTCAATTGGATTTGGATATGATTTGGATTGGATTTCGACTTGATTTTGGATTGGATAAGGATTGAATCTTGATTTGATTTGGATTGGATTTTTATTGGATTTCAATTGGATTTGGATTTGATTTGAATTGGATTTTGATTGAATTTGCATTGTATTTGGATTGAATTTGGATTGGATTTTGATTTGATTTGGATTGGATTTGGATTGGATTTCGATTTGGTTTTGGTTGGATGTGGATTTGATTGGAATTTGATTTGGATTGGATCTTGATTTAATTTGGATTGGATTTCGATTGGATTTTTATTAGATTTCAATTGGATTTGGATTTGATTTGGATTCGATTTCGACTTGATTTCAATTGGATGTGCATTTGATTGGAATTTGATTTGTATTGGATTATTATTGGATCTTGATTTGATTTGGATTGGATTAGGATTGGATCTTGATTTGATTTGGGTTGGATTTTTATTGGATTTGGATTGGATTTTTATTGGATTTCAATTGGATTTGGATTGGATTTAGATTGGATTTGGATTGAATTTTTATTGGATTTCAATTGGATTTGGATTTGATTCGGATTGAATTTGGATTGGATTTTGATTTGATTTGATTTGGATTGGATTTGGATTTGCTTTGGATTTGATTTAGATTGGATTTCGATTTGGTTTCGATTGGATGTTGATTTGATTGGATTTTGATTTGGATTGGATTTGGATGGGATCTTGATTTGATTTGGATTGGATTTAGATTGGATTTTTATTGGATTTCAATTGGATTTGGATTTGATTTGGATTGGATTTCGATTGGATGTGGATTTGATTGGAATTTGATTTGGATTGGATCAGGATTGGATCTTGATTTGATTTGCATTGGATTTTTATTGTATTTGGATTGGATTTTTATTGGATTTCAATTGGATATTTGATTTCGATTGAATTTTTATTGGATTTCAATTGGATCTGGATTTGATTTGGATTGAATTTGGATTGGATTTAGATTGGATTTTGATTTGATTTGGATTTGATTTGGATGGATTTCGATTTGGTTTCGATCGGATGTGGATTTGATTGGAATTTGATTTGGATTGGATCTTGATTTGATTTGGATTGGATTTGGTTTTTATTTTTATTGGATTTCAATTGGATTTGGATTTGATTTGGATTGGATTTCAACTTGATTTCGATTGGATGTGGATTTGCTTGAAATTTGATTTGGATTGGATTAGAATTGGATCTAATTGATGTGTCAGACTCGTTATTTTTTTCTCTTTATTTATCATAGAACCTTTATCCACTACGCTGTCCTTACTGCCACCCAGTATCGATGAAGGTCGAAAAATTGAGAAAACATGGTCCAATCAAGATGATGTATAAGCTAATATGGAGAATAATGTTCGCGTAGAATATCACATCCTTGAAATATGCCTTTTAGAAAAAGTAGAAATGTTCGAAAATCGTTGGAACGTATCGCCTTATTAAGTGTCTGCATATTTTATTAAATTTAACATATTTCAATATTAATGCATTCAGTTTTTCAATTACTTTTTCTACACTGATTCTCATCCATCTACTGAAATTCGTTCGCAGCAAATTCCATTTCGCTTGTGAAAAAAAACATTTCCATCAAAATGACCCATAAAACCTTCCGCAAAATGCAAAACTTGTATTTTTTTCTTGAAAGACAATCATGATACATCAACTGGAGGCGTCACATTGCCGTTTTCTTACATCAGTAATATAAAATTCATTTGTAATTTTGTATATTCAATTTTCAATTTCAGCGCCTCTAGGTGAAATCTAATTTCGAAATGTCATCAACAGTGGGTGAAACTGAATGCGTGCGCGTGTTGCACCCACTCTCTTTCTAGTCGCATTCGCTCTCATAGTCGGATTGGCTTCGTGCAAGCGGAGTTTGTTTTTGTTCGTGTTCGCACTGATCGGGAATCATTCGGCTGAATTTTTTCGACACTGGCCTTATTAGTAATTATTTTGAATTTGGCAAATAGTTTGGATCACGCAAACATGATTGCATATATTCAAATTATTGAAAAAAATTGAGATCACCCTCAGAAAACTGAAAAAAATTGCATAAGATGGGCTACACAAATTAGGTGAGCAATGGTATTTACCCTTTGAAATGAACGATTTTCAAAACCATGTTCCACGATTTTGACGTATATGGCGAGTGCAATCAATCCGAACAAGATTTTTTTGAAAAACAAAGAAACAAGTTTTCAATTGTTGGTGTATTATTCGAGTCAGGTGAAGTATAAGAGTATTATTTTGAATAACAAAATCTGGCGCCCATCTTGAATTTTGACGCCATCTTGGTTTTATATAGTAGAATGAGTTTTTCACCTTAATAGTACTCAACTTGTTTAATTTGAATACTACCGTTACGCTTACTCTTCTTCTTTTTCTTCCTTTTCCTGACGTTACGTCCCTACTGGAACAGAGCCAGCCTCTCATCTTAATTGGCTTAATAAACAAATGAATAGGATTTTTGAACGTTTATTTGCTATCTGAATGATCCTTCGTCATATCGTCGAGTTGCGGAATAGCATTAATTCTTTCATTTATTTAGTCTAAAACCGTTGATAGAAATTAACGATCAGTTGAACAGTTGAGATAAGAAAAAAAAGAAAGAATCTGATTGTTTTTTTTTTATGAAGGCATCATAGTTCAACATGATGAGCACTAAGATGGTAAAAAAATCATTCAAATGCTAAAAACCAAGATGGCGTTGAATACCAAGACGGCTGCCAGATTTTGCAACCTCAAAATGATACTCCTGCGTATTGGCATAATGTCAACATTAGAACAAAGCCTTTTTCTCATCTTTTAATTTCGCTAAATAATATCTTAAGGGATATCTTAAGATATTTTCTGGAAAAAATGTACTAATTTTACAAGAAACATATTTTTGAAGTGATTCATGAAATATATAATTCCCAGAGCAAAATGCTAGATGTAATTTCCAATCAAATTAGAGCGGAAATGCAAAACAAATTTTCTAAAACAAAATATTTAGAAGAATTTTCGAAGGTGATATCTTAGACTAACACTACAAACTTCGCAGTATGTTCTTTGCTAGAATTATGACACAACTGCTAAGGAATCTATGGAGAAATTAGAGCTACTCTTTGGAATGATTTATGGAATAAATTATTGGAATATTTATTTAATAAATTTGTTTAAGAATCTAAAGAAAAATAGGTAGTGGAATTCAAGTCTAATAAAGACACTGAAAACGACCAGTTGAGGTTGAAATGCGCGATTCTGTCAAAGGATATAGACTATAGTAGAATTAAATGTATAGTGCTAAAATCGAAAATTTATTATTATTATAAAGAGGAATCCCAGAAGGAATATGTGGCATTATCCCTTATAGGAATTATTAACTAATTATTATTTGTTTATTATTTATCTTTATTAAAGAGACTTTGAGCCCAAGGCCGGTTCGTCTCTAATTATTAACTAATTTGTCTAAGAATTACTGGGCGATTTCATTTTAAGATAGCTTATCAGATCTTTGGCAGAAGCCTGATTTTGAGTTGAACTACAAAAAAAAATCTAAAAGTTTACCATGACGCAATTTTACTTAAACCTGAATGCTGAAATTCAAACCACTCAACACCTCCCCCTACCTCCCGTAGATCGTTCTCATTCGTCAATCAATACAAACTGAACTTTCCAATAATCGGTCCGAACTTCTGGACGTTTTTTGTTTCATAGAACATCACGAATCTACAAGAAAGAGTGAAGAATCACCATTTAATCACTGTGTTTTCTTTATTACATTTCCAGATCGTTCCTACTCGGATTGCCAGCAGGTGCCACGCCGTCAGTGGACCAGCAACACGCCCAGTCCCAAACGCATTCCATATCTGGGAACTCCGCCAACTCGTGTCTAACTCCATCCGGTTCCCAGTGAATACATTCACCGTAGAACTCGCAAGCTCGAGAATATCACGAACTGAGCGACAAAACATAGTCATTGTGAGTGATTAGTTTTTCCAAACCTACCGATCGTAACCCAAACTCGTAGAACGATAGCAGTACTGACCGTAGATGCAACCATTTTGTACCCTCTTAGTATTGATGATGATATTCGAATCCCTTCGGTTTAGTCTTAGATTAGTAGTTGTATAGACTTGCAGTTCGATGCAGCATTACCACTTTAGAGATCCTCCGAATCTCAACAGTTTACATCGCAGACATATCAAAGCAAAAGCAGTTTCTGCGTTCGAACAGATCTACAATCGATACTTTCATTTCTTATTAAACTTTAAGAAGAACAATAAGACAGGGCCGAGAGAGGGCTGGAAGCTCTTTCAACTCGAACAAAAAAAAAATAATCAAAATGATTCGTATACTCTTCCGCTAATGTCGTTGTTGTCATTGTCGTAAGCCAGGCAAACCAAAATCAAAGAAATTCAACGAATAACGTATAAACAAAATCTACCTACATTTTTAGGCCAGCTTTTAGAAAGCACAGAATGTGCTAGAAAAACGTGTTGTTAATGCTTTCGATCGAAATTTTAGCCTCCATGTTTCGGATGCATTTCATCATCTTGATTGAAAATCAGAGCTATAGTTTTTTTTTAGACATAAGCGTCGAATTCTCAACAGTCAAAGTAGAACTTTGTGCAACGATGCCGTTGATGAAACCGATGCACCAGCTGAGTGTGTGCTGTTCCGTATTTCCTATTCCTTAGTCAGCGATAGGGTCCCTAGTAGATTTACACGCTAGAAGCTAAGAAAAACGAAACGAAGAAACTAAACGCAAGTGTTCACATTTTAGATTCTAACGGACGAGTGCGGAGTAGTCTACAGACGCACACCGAATTAGGGTCTAGTGATGATGTTTTTTTTGTGCGTAGAACAATTCGTGTTTAGGTGATATGTTTATGAAATAAAATCAAAAATCGATTCAGTTGTGTTTTTTAAGTTGAAAAGACAGTCCGAAATTCTTTATGTTCTATTTAACATATACCCTGCACACTGAACCATTTTTTGAGATTGAGATTTTTGAGATTAATAGTTAATTTACCTGGGGCAAATTGATCATTATTTTACGACATTTTATTATACTATCCTCAGAAATATTGTCAAAATAATTTGATTAAAATCAGTACTTCGTTGATCTTTAACAATTTTATTTCATTGATTTAGTAAACATCTAAACAGATAACACTTGATCAACAATTTCCCGGCCGTTCGTGGTCGCATCTCTCCATCCTCGGTTCTGCCACACGATCTTCAAATCGATACGCACTTGATCCGCCCAACTGCGCTCCACGCCTTCTTGTATCAACCGGATCCGAAGCGAACACCATCTTTGCAGGGTTGCTGTCCGGCATTCTTGCTTGCAACATGCCCTGTCCATCATATCCTTCCAGCTTAGGCCATCTTTTGGAAATTGGGTTTGCCGTAGATTTGGGCGAGCTCGTGGATCATCCTTCGCCGCCACACACCGTTTTCCTGCACTCCACTAAAGATTGTTCGAAGACTCCTCAGTGCTTGCATGTTCTCCTCGAGTGTCGTCTAAGTTTCATGCCCGTAGAGGACTACCGGTCTTATGAGCGTTTTGTACATGGTACATGGTGTGGGAATGAATCTTTTTTGACCGCATCTTCTTTTGGAGGCCATAGTAGGCCCGACTTCCATTGATGATGCGCCTTCGTATTTCACGGCTAACGTTATTGTCAGCCGTCAGCAAGGATCCAAGGTAGACGAAATCGTCGATCACCTCGAACTTATCCCGCCTATCATAACACTGCTACTTAGGCGAACCCTGTCGCGCTCGGCTTCACCTACTAGAGTATACTTTGTCTTGGGCGCATTCACCGCCAGTCCAGCTTTTGCTGCCTCGTGTTTCAGGCGGGAGTACAGGTCTGCCACCTTTGCAAATGTTCGGCCGACAAAATCCATATAATCGGCGTAACAAACATATTGGCTGAAAATTACCCCGGCAGTTAAGCATGGCTCTCCGCATGACACCTTCTAGCACGATATTGAACAACAGACACAAAAGTCTCCAGCAGGTTTCAAAAGAACTGGAATGACCGCCTGAAATCTCGCGTAACTTTTCAAAACGTCCTAAGTAACAAATGTAAACAAATCGAGATTATCATTGCAAATCATTTGCGTTGCACCACTTAGCAGCACACTAGAACACTCGTTCTGTTATATTAACAACAAATTAATCTATTCAAAGCTTAACAAAATGACCAATGTTCAAAACTGCATCGCTTTTAATCAATTGTTACATTGGACCTTTGATCAGAGAACCAACCACATGTCCTATGTAACATTTATGAATAAACACGATTCTAATGTTACATTGGACATTCCTGAATAAAGCTTTGGAATGGAGTTTAAAAGGTAGAATGATTTGTAGAAGCGTGTCTGAGACACTGCTTAGATGCATAGAATGCCATAATAACTGCTTCTCAATAATTTCAGTCGATATTTTCAGAGTCGCACTGCCTCGCAAAATTGAAAACGCTCAAGTGACAAAAAGAGAATGAGTTACACAAAACTGTATTTTGGTCTTTTTGCCAAACCATGTTTTACCGTTTCGCTGGATTGGATCAGCTGCAACATCTCTTTTCATATTATTAGCTCATTGCGTGCATATAGGGGAATGATATTGAGCACAAGATTGAGCATCATGATGTCATTGTATCAATCTGATTCAGATGCATGGTCGATCAAGCATATAAATATGCTTCCCGGCAGCAATACGAGCAACGTACATGCGCGACTTGCTCACACATATTTGCAGAGCGATCAATCACCGAAGAGAGGAGAAGCTGTATGTATTTGTTAGACGTGGGCTCCTTTCTCGAGTTCCTACAACAAGATGGACGGCGTCGTCATCGTCATCATTCCCCACCGCAATTTCTTGTTTCAACCGACGGCTGGTGCCGATTGCAACACAGCCGTCACCACCACCACGTCATGCAGTGGGAAACTCTCACATGATCATGTGGGCGAAACCGTCATAAAAACGGAGGGGAAATTGAGGGAGAATCAGTGAGAGAGCAAAATGTCCTACATACAGCTCAACGTTTCCCCTCCTTCTGTTGTTACATAGGACACATAGACGGATGGGAAGAAGTGACGTCGTGGGATTGAATGAATCAAAACAAAGCACAACTGGTGTCTCCGATTAGCACACCGCAACAAAATGTCGATTATCAGCGAATTGAGTGCATATAGGGAAATCTCGCGTAACATTACTAAAGGACCTATCTAACATTGAGAGGCTCTCTTTGTTTACTTTCTCTTTCATTAATAACTGAGTCACATTAATCTCTTCTGTTGCTTTTTTTGTATGAAACGCTAATCAAGGAAATTGACTTTCGATCTATAATGAAAAACTTCCCAAAATCTTTAGTATTCCACTGTTATAATCAAAAGAGAACGAGAGAGGAGAGAATCTCTCATTTGTACATAGGTCCTTTAGTAATGTTACGCGAGAAATGATATTCAGCATCATGATCGTATTGTATCAATCCGATTCAGTTCCATGGTCGATGAAGCATATACATATGCTTCACGGCAGCAACACGAGCAACGTGCATGCGCGACTTGCGCACATATCTCGCGGAACATTACTAAAGGACCTATGTACAAATGAGAGATTCTCTCCTCTCTCGTTCTCTTTCGATTATAACAGTGGAACACTAAAGATTTTGGGAAGTTTTTCACTATAGATCGAAAATCAATTTCCTTGACTAGCGTTTCATACAAAAAACGCAACAGAAGAGATTAATGTGACTCAGTTATTAATGAAAGAGAAAGTAAACAAAGAGAGCCTCTCAATGTTAGATAGGTCCTTTAGTAATGTTCCGCGAGATATATTTGCAGAGCAATCATTCACCGAAGAGCGGAGAAGCTGTATGTATTTGTTACACTGAACAAAAGCTCCTACCACGAATTGAATGATTTGTAATTCACATGGCTACAAATCTGCATATACCTCGTTTTGAATGATTTTTAAACAAAATGATGCACCTACCGACTACTGAACAAAAATCATCCAATTTTATGATGACTTTCAGTATACATCCGTATGACAATGTGTTGATAGTTGAACTTTAACAACACAAATGAGTAACATGCGACTTATGATGGATTTTCATTTCTTCCATGTCCCAAATCAAAAATCATTCGATTATAGTCTACAACTTCATTCGGATAGCAAATGATCCTTGACTTGAAATCATCCTTGTCAATCTAAGCAAAAACATGGCGGCAGCAGCGGAACTTGGCATTTCTTCACGGATTACGCAGGTAATTGCTCATTTTGATGGAAGTATTCGGAAGTATATTTACTTGTAATTCCTTAATTATTTTCAAGGTGACCAAGAACTGATAATTCTGGTTCGATCCAGAGACGTTGGAGTGGATAATGCGGACACTTCCAGATTGCTTCAAACAGCTATATTACAGGCGCCTCATTAGTGTGTTAATTGTTAATTGATTTTTATATTGCCTATTATCATCAAAATAAATGATGACTTGTGGAAACCACCAATGGCTGATGACTTATCTTCAATTAGATTTCTTTTAAAATCACGAAATAAAATGCAATGTGGTTTGTTTAAGGTGAAGATGAATGGAAGCCAAAGTTCAAATTTTCAAGAGCACGGATCTGGAGAACCAAACATCCGTTTAAGCTGAAAACCTAATCGATTGGTCACTAGCTGGTGGTGACCAATCGATTAGGTTTTCAGCTCAAACGGATGTTTGGTTCTCCAGATCCGTGCTCTTGAAAATATGAACTATGGCTTCGATTCATCTTCACCTTAAATGTGCGTCTGATAATCATTCAATTTTAAACATATTTCACTTCAATATAAATCATTCTTCGACTGGATGATTTTCATACGATGCTATTTGTAAACAAATGATTTTGACAGCGATGAAAATCATCTCGTTTGTGACTGAAAATAGGTATGGGACTTGGATGAGGCAAAAATCATTCAATTGATGGCGGGAGATTTTGTTCAGTGTAGACGTGGGCTCCTCTGTTCCTACAACAAGATGGACGGCGTCGTCATCGTCATCATTCCCCACCGCAATTTCTTGTTTCAACCGACGGCTGCTGATTGCAACACAGCCATCACCACCACCACGTCATGCAGTGGGAAACTCTCACATGATCATGTGGGCGAAACCGTCATAAACACGGGGGGGAAATTGAGGGAGAATCAGTGAGAGAGCAAAATGTCCTACATACAGCTCAACGTTTCCCCTCCTTCTGTTGTTACATAGGACACATAGACGGATGGGAAGAAGTCTCGCGTAACATTACTAAAGGACCTATCTAACATTGAGAGGCTCTCTTTGTTTACTTTCTCTTTCATTAATAACTGAGTCACATTAATCTCTTCTGTTGCTTTTTTTGTATGAAACGCTAATCAAGGAAATTGACTTTCGATCTATAATGAAAAACTTCCCAAAATCTTTAGTATTCCACTGTTATAATCAAAAGAGAACGAGAGAGGAGAGAATCTCTCATTTGTACATAGGTCCTTTAGTAATGTTACGCGAGAAGTGACGTCGTGGGATTGAATGAATCAAAACAAAGCACAGCTGGTGCCTGCGATTATCACACCGCAACAAAATGAGCAGTTCAACTTGAATGTTGAAGCAGTTCAACGCACGTGGATACAAAATGAAATAAAACATGATTGTTGTGTGCTCAAATCAAAATATCCGATGTTACTATAACTGAAACAAAATGACAGAAATGAATGTCCGATGTAACAATTGTTGAAACAGAACGACCTATGTGATTTATCCTATGTACATATTTTTGGTCAAAACGTCCTATCTGATGTATATTTATAGATTTCAGTGTAATTTCCAAATAAATTGACAAAATTTCATTTCATACGTTGAACTCTATTACACTGCTTCACTCTACAAGCAACACAGTGGGGAAAAATTGTTTCGTTTTGATACAGTTTCAAAATATATTTTCACAACCTTCAAGCTCGATTTACTCGAAATGTGTGAATTGTTAGATAGGCCGTTTTGAAAAGTTACGCGAGAAATCATCACATACACTGATAAAAATCCACACGCTCGATCTGTGTGTTTAAAATTATGGATCGATTCATGAACGTCCATATCGATTTGCTATGATTTTCTTGTAAACTTCGTGTGTGTTACACATTAAATTCCTGTGTTTTGCTTCATGGATTGATTCATCAACCGACAACAGGGATTCCATATTTTTTCCACATAAGTTCCCGAAGCTTTCTCTTCAGATTCGTATGTGTCAACCTATGGACGCATAGATCATCACTCCAACACGGATTCAGTGTGTTTTGCTTATGGTTATCTTGTGTCATAATCATCATGTTCAAGTTGGTCGATTCATTGATTTGCGCAATGAGATTGTTATGATGAAATCCATGAGCTATGCTATCGATTTCCATGTTCAAAGCTTCTAAATTGTTTGTGATCAACCCATGGGATGCATAGTGAACAGAATTGCGGTTGGACCTCGTGTCGAACGACAGTCATCATCATGCTTCCAAAGAGAAGAAGCAAATTTTGAAGCTGAAAGTGTTAGATGAAAATTTGTGAATTCGATTTTTCTTTTATTAGTGAAGTTGACCGATGTACGAGAATTCTACCTTTCTATAAGAAAACATTGGTTGTAATGTATAGTTTAGTAGAAAAATCGGATTCCACTAACAGATTTTCCTGGCTTTCAGTTTCGAAAAAAATGGAATATGCTTATCCCTAGCTTCCCAAATTATGGATTTGCGGCGCCCCGCTTGTTGCTGGCTCACGGGTTTGAAAAAAAAAAATCAAGAGAGCTTGCGACAAGCAGAGGAGCCTCGGATCCATACTTTGGGGAGCAAAAGTTTTTCTACCAAATTTCTTCTTTCAGCCCCATGACATTTATGTTCAATCACACATGACTATCTAAAGCTACTACATTTCGAATTCAATAAGCAAATCAGTTGGGTTTCATGATTTAATATTTGGAAATTCATGTTTGTTTCACATGACAACCTAATGTTGATACACATGTTATTATACCGTGAAATCAATGATGAAATCCATATGGCTACCACACTCAAATCATGTGGTTTTTTTCATTGCGCAAATCTATAAGTAAAACACACGACCTTGACGTGTAGATTTTTCTCAGTGTAATTTTGCACACCTTCCGTAGTTGCTCTTGTTAGCCTTGTTAGCTTCGCGGGAAAGCTGTTCTCGTCCATTATTTTCTATAGCTCTACGCGTCCGATGCTATCATATGCCACCTTGAAATCGTTGAATGGGACCTGTTGTTCACGACATTTTTGAAGGATTTACCGTACAGTAAAGATCTAATCCGTTGTTGATCTGTCATCAACGAAACCGGCTGGATAACTTTCTATGAACTCGTTTACTACAGGTGACAGATGACGAAAGATGATCTGGAATAGCACTTTGTAGGCCGCATTTAGAGTTCTCACAATCCAACTTGTCGCCTTTCTTGTAGATGGGGCATATTACCCCTCCCTTCCACTCCTCCGGTAGCTGTTCTGTTTCCCAGATCGTGCCTATCAGCCGGTGCAGACAAATGGCCAGCCTCTCCGGGACCATCTTTATGAGTTCAGCTCCGATACCATCTTTACCAGTAGCTTTATTGTTCTTGAGCTGGTGAATGGCATCCTTAACCTCCCTCAAAGTGGGGTTGGTTTCCATCGCCCGCAGTACTGACGAAGGCATTTGCTCCGTTGTCCCGTCCTACATTGCCTGTGCTCTCAGCGCCATTCAGGTGTTCGTCGAAGTGTTGCTTCGATACATAGGCAGTCTGCTAACCACAAAAGCAAACCTCTCTGCCATGCCTTTCACCCAATCCATACACTTCAGCATGAACTGGCGTAGATGCAGTCGGGACTTCACGGTCTACAGTGGGCCAGAATAAGTGCAACATCATTTTCTCCCCCTACCCCACATTGGTCTGCAGTCATTCAGTTGGTTTCTTGTGTAAGTGCAGCTGATCTGGCGATACTGGAGTAGCATCCACGGGCGGCTCAAGCTGTGGTGATCTCCAGGTGTACCGGTATGGAAGGCTGTGCTGGAAGTAGGTGCTACGAATGGACATATTCTTGGAGGCGGCGAAATCAATTGGTCGTAGGCCGTTTTCGTTCGTCAGCCGGTGGGCGCTGAACTTTCCAATAGTCGGTCTGAACTCCTAGTCCTGGCCAACCTGAGCGTTTAGATCTCCTATGATGATCTTGACGTCGTGGCTTGGGCAGTGGTCGTACTCGCGTTTGAGCTGCGCGTAAAAAGTGTCTTTATCATCATCAGTGCTTCCGGAGTGAGGGCTCTGCATGCTTATTATGCTGAAGTTGAAGAACCGGCTTTTAGGCCCCAACTTGCACATTCTCCCATTGATCGGCCACCACCCGATAACGCACCTCTGCATATCACCCATCACTATAAAAGCTGTTTACAGCTCGTGTGTGCTGCCGCAGCTCTGGTAGATGATATGGTTACCTCTAAACGTTCGCACCATTGATCCCGTCCAACACACTTCCTGCAACGCTACGATGCTGAATCCACGGTCCTTCAGCACGTCGGCGAGTATACGTGTGCTCCCGATGAAGTTGAGAGATTTACAGTTCCACGTACCGAGATTCCAATCGCTAGTCCCTTTACGTCGCTGGGGTCTTCGCCGATTGTCCCGGTTCGCATTCTCTCGTTGATTATTAGTTGCTTGATTTTTTACGGCTGGCCTGTAGGGCCTGACACCAACCCCCTAGATTTCCGGCGGACCATTCCCCCTAAATGTTCGGAGGACCATAGTGCGCAGTTTAGCTTAGAGTCCTTATCTTGCACTTGGACGATGCTCAGCCGCCTCTGACATGGGGAACAGACGCTGCTGTGAGTCGCTCCTAACATGGAGTACAGACACTCCAGGTTTGCTGAAGCAAAAGCTAAAGCAAACCCCCCCTTCCCTGTCAGAATACGACCAAAGTTCCCACCGGGGTTGGTTACCAGATCTTCCCTAAGGTTACTCGTACGCCGGCCAGTACCACGAGGAGGTAGGGAAAGGAGTTGTTGGGCAAGAGGCTAAGGACCGCACAATGGGGTCTATTTTATTCCTGTAGGTACGCGAGGTACCAATGGTACGCCATGTCCAGCCATTTACCAATCTAACTTTTGGCCTAAATTTGGCTTTAAGTTGAATGGGACCAAACAACTCCTTCATGGTAGTGATATCAAAAGCATCATCAAACTTCAATTCAAAACTACCTATCTTTATTGATTACGTACGGGACAAGATTAATAAATAAATATGCGCAAACCCGGACGTCAGGTTCGCAGGTCTTTGATTGTTATCGTCGTAAAAGCTACATGGAGAGCGCAGTTCGTTTGTTTTGTATGATGTCTCTCGTTCATGGATATGGTACAAATTTAGCAACGCGAGACCTAACCAATGCAATAGTTGTGTGGAATTGCAAATGCAATTCGTATTGTTCGAAACCAGCGATTCGATTTCTACGTGGCGACTACGGTGACAGGTTCCACCTGTTTCGTTTCTTCCTGGGGTTGAGGCTGTTCTTCCGTTGATTCAGTTGATTCGACGACGGCTGGTTTCTCTTCCTGTGCTGGTTCAGATTTCGGCTCTTCTGTTGGAGTTTCCTCAACGGCAAATTTGGTTTGCTCTTCCGCAGCTGGTGGTTTCGAAACCTCTTCAGCGGAAACTGTTTCTGCATTATTCGATTTGTTGTCTTCAGTACCATTAGCCTTTGATTTGGCTTCTGGTTCAGGTTCCGCAGTCTTTGCCCCCTTGCCCTTCTTATCCTTCTTGCCTTTCTTTCCCTGTGGCTGTGATTGGCCATTGGTGGTAGCCGGAGTTACCGCAGCCGGTTCGTCCTTTTTGGCCTCCGAATTCTGAATTGCACTCAGTTGACCCTGCAAGGCGGCGAGGTTTTCCTTCAGAGCCGAACAGCTCTTAGTCATGATTTCAAGACGGTCTTCTTGCTTTTTGGAGGGAACAGGGAGTGGTTCTGGTTCAGGCATTTGGCAGGGCACTTCGACGATTTGTGGGATTTCCACTTTGTTCTCTTCCAAGGCCTTGAAATAGGCTGTGCGTTCGTTTTGCAGCGTTCGGCAGAGTTTCTGCAGTTGGAACAGTTGACGAGCGGTTTTCATGATGTGCTCGTCGCGGACCTGTTTCTCTGACATCAGATCTATCAGGCCAGCCTGGCTTCTTTCCCATTTGGTCTTCCAGGTGATGGTTTCTTTCTCCAGGGTTTTGATTTTCTTGGACATCTAGAAAAGGGAAAATTAAGCTTAGTAAGGATGTTTGGTTTTTTTCAAGCCAGTTGTAGCTTATTGATTTGGAATAACGCAGCAATTTGGAATTTGCATTTTGTGGGCTTAAACGAGAAGCACACATGTATATTTACAGAAATCCTCCAGGAGATCAAGCAAGCATTCTTAATCATTCATATATGACTGAAAAGGTAGTCACGTGGATTTCTTGGCTATTTGCCGAAGACGCCATCCTTCTAAATGGTCAGGATCCTGAAATATCCGCAAAACAAAAGTGTCGAGCTCACTAGCGTCACCTGGTGGCAAAATCTCGAATTTCTTGACTTAAAAAATTTCAGCCCTTGAGCTACTGAACAACTTTGTCGAAGATGCCATCATTCTAAGTAATCAGGCTCCTGAGATACTAGCAAAACAAAAATTTCAAAAATGTCGTCCGATGGCAAAGTTCGAACACCTAGCGATCGAATTCCGAACTAAATGAGTATTATTAGATACCGCACTACTTGCAGAACAACTTTACTGAAGACCCCAACTTTTAAAATTATCTGGATTTTGAGATATTCTGATAGTTCAAATAGTTCTCTACTCGAGCCATATAACGTTTATTATTATGCGTCTTTTATGTACATTCGTTCTTTTTACCGCATTATTGTAAATTTTGCACCTTATCGGACGCGACGATTTGTAATCGTCGCCGTTGAAACCGTCGCCAAAATCGTCGCCAGCCAACCAGCAGCAGCGAATTTGACGTTTTATCAGTCTTACCAACATAACGGCAAATCACCTCCTTTGATTCGTTTGCTGGCGACGATTTTGTCGGTCTGTTTGAAAGTTGGCGACGCGTTTTGTTGTCAATGAAACAGACAATATAAAGAGCCATTATATAAACCACGCTTGTTATCCACCACAGGAAAAACAAGAATTTCTGCTGTGATCACTTGCATGAGTCTAATAAGAATTGGACCTACCAAATTGCATTCCTACAAACCAATATTTTTCGCTGATCAACAATCAGCAACCGATTTCACTTCTAATCAGATTAAAGTGTCGCACTCATGGCTTTTCGTTCATGGTAAGGAAGAAGTTTATAAAATATATGATTATTATTCATTAATTGAAACGTTTTCGAGGAAATTTTTGACCAGCGGGACTAGAATTCATGACCCTCAGACCTGGTGTTACAGAATAGCTGTGCGTTCACCGCTGCGGCAATTAGGGTCCCATAACTTATGATCTTAAAACTAGTCATTACAAAATTAAATCGGCTCCGTAATGCTTCATAGCACTTGAGCCTGTATGAAAACAGTTGATTATGTTAATTATTCATAATATTGAATGATTGTATGTATTTGGAAACCCTTAAAGGCTCTGGATTCCTGGAGAAACTCCGATTAAATTCCTGTAGCAATAATGGCGGTAATTTAAAGGAATTGCCGGTGGAGCTCCAAAAGAATTTCCGGAGGAAATCTGAAGGAATTCCCAAGGGAACTCCAAAGAAAATCTATGTGGAATTCTGAAGAAATTCTTGGAGGACCTTCAAACATTTTGTGGGGAACTCCGAAGCATGTGCTGGATAGTTTTTTGAAAAAAATCCGGAAGAAATCCTAAAGAAAACTATGGAGAACATCCCGGAGGAACTCTGCAGAAATTTCTGGAGCACATTCAAAAGAATTCCTGGAGGAACTCCGAGGAATTTCTAGAGGAACTCCGAAGAATTCCTGCTCCGAATGAAATCTCGGCAAAAGTTTTGAAAGAATTCCTGGAGGAACTTTTAAAGGAACAACGAAGGAATTCCTGGAAAAACTCAAAAATTATTCCTGGAGGAACTCCAAAGGAAGTCCTAAAGAAACTACTAAGTAAATCTTGAAAGAATTCTGAAGAAATTCTTGGGGGTATGCTGGAGGACCTCCGTAGGAATTGCTGGAGGAACTCTGAAAATATTCTTGGATAAATTCCCAGAAAAACTCTTAAGGAATTCCTGGAGGAACTCCGGATGCATTTGTGGAGAAATTGCGGAGGAACTCCTCAGGGAAATCCGGAAAAATCCTTGTTGAACTTTGGAGGAATTTCTGAAAAAACTACGAAACCCTAAAGCAACTGTGAAGGAAATCCAACGGGAGCTCGGAGGTACTTCGGAGGAAATGCTAGACAAAAATCAGAAGAACAACTGCGAAGGAATTTCTGGAGCAACTCATAAGGGATTACCGGTGAGGAACCCCGAAGGATTTCTTTCGTTCAAAGGCGTTTCTGAAAGAACTCCGGAGGTGTTTCTAGAAGAATTCCGGGTTTATTGCTCAAGGATCTCCGGAGAAATTTCTGGAAAAACTATGGGGGATATTCGAAGGAATCCCCGATGGAGCTCCAGGAAAACTTTCCAGGAATTACTAGATGAAATCCAGAGCAAACGCTTGAGGAACTCTAGAGAAATATCTGGAAGAACTTTGTAAGAATTTCTGGTGGAAATACAGTTCCGAGGAATTGCTGGATGAAATCCAAAGAAATTGTCAGAGGGAAACAGGAAGAATTTCTAGAAGAACTTAAAAAAATCCTAGAGGAACTTTGGAGGAATTACACGAGGAACTCTGGAGGAATATCTTGGAGGAAATCCCGGAGGAAATATAGGGAATTTTCCAAAGAAACTCGTGAAGAATTCGTAGTGGAAATCCGGAAAATTTCCATGGTATTTCTAGAACTCTGAAGAATTCTTGGAGAAATTCTGAAAAAAAAACAGGAGAAATCCTGGAAAAAATTTTGAAGCAATCTGGTGGAGCTCCAAAAGATTTCCCGGAAGAAATGTGAAGGAATTCCCGGACGCACTCTGAAGAAATTCCAAGAGTAACTCTGAATATATTTTTGGTGGACTTTCAAAGAAATTCCTGTACGGAATTCGAAGGAATTGCCTAAGGATTAATGTTTAGAGAATCTCCGGAGAAATTCTTGATGGAAACATGGAAAGAATCCCAGAGAACTCTGAAGAAAATCCTGGAGGATCTCCAGAGAAATTCCTGAAGGAGCTTGGAGGAATTCTTGGAAAATCTCCGAAGGAATTGCTGTAATAAACCCCTGCGAAAATTTCTGGAGGCAATCCGTGGTGAAAATCCCATGAGCAAATCCTGGAGAAATTCCTGGTGGAAATCTTTAAAGGACTTCCTGATGAATATCCCCAAATGAATTTATGGAGCAATTCCTCGGTGAAATTCCTGGAGGGAATCCCGGAGATTTTTTGTAAGAGAACCTCACAGGAATTCCTGGTGGAAATCCCATGGAAAATTCCAGAAGGAAATCCCTGGAAGAATTTCTGAAGAAATTCCTGGTGAAAATCTCAATAGGAAATCCTGCATGAAATCCCCGGAGGAATTTTTGGGGCAAATCACCAGAGGAACGCTAAGAAGGAATCCCGTAGGAATTGCTGTAAGAAATCCCCGCATAAATTTCTAGAGGAAATCCTCGGAGTAAATTCTAGTCGAAATCTCATGAGAAATTCCTGGAGAAAATCCTGGTGCAAATCTTAACAGGCATGCTTGGGAGAATTCGTCGGAGGAATTCCTGGAGCAAATTTCCAGAGGATTTCCTCGTTATTTTCAATGAAATCCCCAGAGAAATTTCTATTGGAAATTTCTTTTGGAATTCCAGGAGGAAATCCCCGGGGAATTTTAAGGGGAAATCCTAGGAGGAATTCTAAGAAAATATCGTTGGAAGAATTTCTGAAGAAAATCCCCGAAGAAATTCCTGAAGGAAATCCATGGGTGAATTCGCTGAAAGAATCCCCGAAGGATTTCCCGGAGAAAATGTCTGCAGGAATTGCATAATGAAATCCCCGAAGGAATTCTTCGAGGAAATTCTCGGAGGAATTTCTGGGTTCTTGGAAATCCCCGTATGAATTCTTAGAAAAAATCATGCAGAAATATCTGAACGAAATCCCCTGAGAAATTCGAGGAGGAATTTCTGGAGAATGTCCCCGGAAAAAATCCTGGAGGAGATTATCGGACGAACTTCTGGAGGAAATGTTCGCGAATTCTTGATGCGAATCTCCAGAGAAATTTCTGCAACAAATCTCCAGATAAATTCCCTGAAAAAGTCCCTGGAGTAATTTCTGGAGAATATCATCGGAAGAATTCCCTAATGAATTTACAGACGAAATCCCCAGAAGAATGCTTGGACGAAATCCTCCGAGGAATTGGTATTGGAAATCCCCATGGAGGAAATCACCAGAAGAGTTCCTGGAAAAAAATCTCCGGAGGAATTTCTGGAGAAAATTCCCGGATCAAATCCGGAGGAATTCCTGGACGACATTCCGTGGAGAAATTCCTGGTGTAAATTCCCAAACACTACTGGTGGAAATCTCCGAATAAATTCTGTGAATAAATCCCCGAAGGAATTTCTGAATAAAATCCCCGAAAACGAAATCGAAGAAGGAATGCCTGGTTAAAATCCTTGTAGGCACATAGAAGTAACTTCGGTAGAATTCCTGGAAGAGCTCCTGGAGGTTTCTTTTGGTGGACTTTCCCGGAGGATTTCCTAGAGAAATAATCTGATGATTCCTGGAGGATTGTTTTTCGACGTTCCTTCTTAAATCACTTTTTTTCAAACTGGTAAACAATCGTCTGTCAAATCAGATTTGAAACAGCTCAAATCTTGTTCCGAATCCGACCAAAAATGGGCCAGGCAGTTAGCCTGTTCCAAAAAAAAAAAAAAATAGACCAGAAAACTGGTATAAAATAATATTGGAACAACATTTGCAACACCGGAGCAAGCTCCATTTATTTGTTTTTATTCGCAAATTTTAAAATTTTGGTTTTTGATTTTTATAATTTTTATTTTTTAACATCCCTAGCTTTTTTTATTTTTTCTTGAAGCCTTTTCTAGTTGTTGATTTTTGGCAATAATAAAAATTTAAATTGTTACGGTATTTTTAAAAATATTAAATTTTTAATTTTTTTCAAAGCGTATTTTATTTTCCGTGTAACTAACGTAAAAACAGGTTTGAAATGATTTTAATACCACCAGGCTCTTCTTTTGTGATAGGTTAATCGTAGAAAAATATAAAAGGTACGATTTTTCATATTACACATTAAATGAAGCCCAGGCATTTGTAGGTTATATAAGAATGCAATTTTTCAAACAATTTCTAAAAATACAAAAAAGTTTCAAAAGTCATAAAAAACTTTTCTTATATGCGTGTTATCAGTCAAGATATAAGGCAAAAATAAGAAGAATTTAAAACAGGAATTTCTCCGAGAAGCTTTTTGAAGATTGCACCAGGAATATCTCCGGAGATTTCCTCCAGGAAGTCCTCTGGGGATTGCAAAGATTCCTCCAGGGATATCCCCCAATATTTATGCAGAGGATTTTCTCCAGGAATTTCTTTCAGGCATTCATCCGCGGATTTACTGCAGGAATTTCTCCGGGGACTCGCCCCAAGAATCCCTTCGGGTATGTATTTCCTTTAGAAATTTCTCCGTAGATTTTTGCAATCCTCCGGGGATTTCGTATATAAATTCATTAAGAAGTTCCTTCGAGGATTTTCTCCAGAAATTACTTCGGAGACATTTCCAGAGAATTTATCCGCATATTTCATTCAGGAATATCTCTGGGGATTTGGACCAGGAATATTTCCAGAGATTTCCTACAGGAATTCCTCAGAGGATTTCCGATAGCAATTCTTCTGGGGATTTCGTCCAGAAATTCATTAAGAAATTCCCCTGAGGATTTTCTCCAGAAATTCTATCGGGAATTTTTTCAGAGAATATTTCGGAAGACATCCTTCAGGAATTTATCTTGGGATTTAAACCAGGAATTTCTCCGGAGATTTTTTGGAGGAATTTCAGCAGGAATTCCTCCAGGGATTTCAAAGAATCCTCCGGCAATATCTCCAGAAACTGCTCCGAGATTTTTCTCCAGAAATTGCTCAGGGGATTGTCAATTGCTAATACTCCGGAGATTTTGTCCAAAAATTCTTCCGGAGATTTCCTCCAGGAATTGTCCGAGGATTTCCTCAAGAAGCACCCCCGAGGATTTTCTCCCGTAACTCCTCCTGGGAATTTCGTCCAGAAACTCCTCTGGCGAGCTGCTCCAGGTATTCCTCCGTAGATTTTCTCCGGAGATTTTTTTCCACGAATTCTTCCGGGGATTTCCTCCAACAACTCCTCCGGGATGTTCTTCAGGAATTTTTAAGGGGATTTTAAATAGCAATTCCTCCGAGGATTTACATCAGAAATACTACTGGGGATTTTGTCCATCAGTTTCACTGGGGATATCATCCAAGATTTCCTTCCATTGCTCCAAAAAATCCTCCGATATTTTTTCAAAGAATTCTTCCAGAGATTTTCCCCAAGAACTCTTTTTCTTCAGAAATCCCTCAGGAGTTCTCCAATATCAATTCCTCCGGAGATTCGCTCCAGAAATTCCTCCGGGGATTTCCTCAAGGAATTCCTCCGATAATGTTATCTAGATTTGTACATAGATTTCCTCTGGGAATCTCCCCAAAGAATTCTTTCGGGGATTAACTCCTGGAATTTTTCCGAGAATTTCAAATACCAATTCCTCCGGGAATTTCAAGGATTTCTCCCCAAGACCCCCTCGGGAATTTTCTCCACGAATACCCCAGGGGATTTCTAATAGTAATTCATCTGGGGATTTCGTACAGAAATTCTTCCAGGCTTTCCTCTAGGAATTGTTACGGGAATTTCCTCCAGAAGCACCTCCGGCGATTGGTCCAGGAATTCTTCCGTGGGTTTCTTCCAGAAACCCCTCTGGCACTTTGCTCCACGAATTTCTCAGGGGATCTTCTTCTTTCTGGCGTTACGTCCCAACTGGGACATAGCCTGCTTTTCAGATTAGTGTTCTTATGACCACTTCCACAGTTATTAACTGAGAGCTTTCTTTGCCGATTGACCATTTTTGCATGTGTATATCGTGTGGCAGGTACGAAGATACTTGTATGCCCTGGGAATCGAGAAAATTTCCTTTACGAAAAGATCCTCGACCAGTGGGATTTGAACCCACGCACCCCCAGCATGGTCATGCTGAATAGCTTCGCTACGGCTATCTGGGGATTTTCTACACGAATTGCTCAGGGGATTTCATTCAGAAATTCTTCCGGGGATTCCAGGATTTTCTCTGGGGATTCATTTATTGGATTTCTCCAGGAATTAATCCTGGGATTTCTCCCCAGAGTTCCTCTTGAGTTTTTCACAAGGATCTCCTCTGGGGCCGAGGGTTTTCTTCAACGATTTCCTCCAGATATTCCTTCGGAGATATTCTACTAGAATTCATCCGAGAATTATTTTGGAGCTCTACCAGGAATTCCTTCGAATTTCCTCCTTAATTTCTTTAGATTTCGTCAAGCAATTACCCCGTAGTTCTAAGCAATTATTCCGTAATTCCTCCAGGATTTCCTTTTCGAGATTAACTAGAATTTTGTCCAGAATTCCTCTGTAAGTCCTCCAGCAATTCTTCCGGAGTTCCTTCAGCATTTTCTCCGAAGTTCCTCCTGAAGCTTTGGAGGAACTTCGGAGAATATGCTGGATAGAATTCAAAAAAATTTCTAAAAGAACTCCGGATCTCTAGAGCAACTCAGGAGGAATTACCGCAGAAGCTTCGAAGGAATTTTAGGATAAACTCTAAAAGAATTTCTGTAGGAACTCTGGACAAAATCCTAGAGAATATCCAAAGGAAATCCTGAAGGAACTACACAGCAACTCCTGGAGGAACTCCGGGGTAATTGCTTGACGAACGCTGGAGAAATTCCTGGTGAAACTAAGAAGAACATTCGAAGCAAAGCAAATCCTCGGTAGAGTTTTTAGAGGTAATCTACGGAGCAATTTTTAAAGGAATTTCTGGAGAAACCCTGTCCAACCAAGCTGAATGTTTCCAATGCGCATTCTTCTTGTTCGCCGAGCGACAAGTTAGATAAAAACGGAAATAGAACTAATTACTACCGACTCCGTGTGCCGAAGGCATCCGATTGCTGTAGCGAATGATTCTTCACATTCCGATCCCGCACGAGAGGCATTCGTGTTTGAGAGCTGATGAGCTTCCATTGACTGGGAATACACTCGGCGAAATGATTCAGTGAACGCGAAATCCGTACTTTCCGCAGAAAGCATTCAGTGATTGAATGGCGAAAGCGTTATTTCGTGTATCCCATTTAAGAGCGGATTGGTGCTCTCTCCGCTTCGCAAATCTTTTAATTTTCGGTTGGGATTGCGCTCACCCTAGTAGCGTTCGGCAGTCACTAAACATTCGGTGGCAGCAGATACTTTGCAGATATTTTATCGGTAGCGTTCGGGTGAGTGAGTGAAGTTTCCCATGCTTGCAAGTATTCTTTAATTACCTTTTCCATGTCGCCCTTGTAGCCGACAAAAATGTTGTGACTCTTCTTGAGCGAATCCTGGAACTCGCCATACTTGTCCGAGTACATATTGACCTGCTCGCGCAGATGCAATTCCACCATCTGCAAGTCCGTCAGTTGCTTTTTGACCTTGGTCAATTCCGTGATGATGATTTCCTTCTCACTGAAATCGAAAATTGAATCAAATGAATTAAATTTTCTACATAAAATATAATGGAAGTAAAAAACTTACGCTAGGAATTTCTCCCTTTCGGCAGCAGCTTCCATGTTCGCTTTGGCGAGTTTTGCCTCATTGAGTTGTGTCACAAGATCCATCTGCTTGTTCATCTTATCCATCTGCTGATCTCTCAGCTCATACTGCTCCAAGATAAATTTAAACCTACAAACGATAACATATTCATGTTAATATGGATTCCTGAAAAAGCAATGCCGTAAAAATAGGAAAATGCAGACAATTTGTGTTAAAGAAAGAGACTTTACAGACCTTGCATCAAATATAGAAGTTTTAGACATTTGTTAAAAAAAACGTGAAAAGGACAACCAGATACTCACTTTTTCGCCATCTCCATATTATCGTCCTTCAGCTGTTGATTCTTCTGGTTATTTTCGTCCATCACGGCCTGGATTTCGTTCAACGACTTCTGAAACTTGGCTTGCGTCTCCTTGCGCTTCTCCTCCTCCTCCTTGATTCGGGCCATGCTTTCGTCCTTAATCATGCGGTTTTGTTTCTGCAGCTCTCGGCACAATTGCTCCAGCTTGCTTTTGGTGTTGGCCGTTTTGCTGTGCTCCAGAATCATGTTCTCGCGTTCCTTCTTGGTGGCTTCCATGCTGCGCTCGTATTGCTTGTGCAGCTGCACCAGACGTTTGTTCTCCTTTTCCGCCTCAACCAATCGCTTGTAGACCAGATTGAATTTTTCCTCCAACGATAAGCCATTCAACTGTTTGTTCAACTGCAATGGGAAGGGTAAGGTAATTATAAGTCCAATTCAACTTCCAAGAAATTTGATTCGTCAAATTCTAGGCATTAGAGTTATAGGGCTGGTAGAGACTAAGCGTCTTGAAAATATAAACTTTAGAGAACTTTTGCTAGAAAAAAGAGACCAAGCAAAAACCAAAAAGATACCAAGAAGCAATCAAATAGGTACTAAGAAAATCCTAACAGAAACATGGATATATTTTTATATAAATGGTTGTTGCGTTCGCAATAGAGTAGGGCTTCGTGAAGCCCAAGCAGGACGGTTCGATTTTGCGTCGTCAGATAGGCTTTGCTCACGGTTTCGCGCGTGTTTTCGTCTCCGAAGATTTTTTGTTTTGTTTTGGAGCGTCTTGCTGGGTAGGTATTTGGGAAGGCACAAGCAAGACGGCTTGTTTTCGGGACGCCAAGAAGTTTTGCTGTCAGTGTCAGTTTTGTGTTCAGTCAAGAATGGATTACCAACTGGTGAGTTCGTTTCATGCTTGTGATAACACATTTTTTCTTGAAAGCGTAACTTTTAAGTAATATTAAAACAAACTTTGTATGGTTCGTCACTACAAGTGTCGGCATTATGCTTTTTTGTTATACAATTTCAATATACATATATTTTTCTCTTTTTGCATTATTAAAAAAATATCTTTTGAATTGTTCGACATTGTGAATGTTGACGTATTTTTTAAAACTTCTACCATATCAAGACAAAATGCACAGTAATACTCATATGTAATTTTCAAACAAACTATGTATAGTTCTTCACTACAAGTGTCGGCATTATTCCTGTTTCATATAATTTAAAATATATACATGTAATTTTCAGTTTTCGTCATTAATAAAAACATCTTTTGAATTGTTCGACATTATAGGGGAACTTACGTATTGTTGGAAGCCTAAGCAGCTGAACTTTTAAGAGGACAATTTTACGCAACAATCGAGCACAACAATTAGCAGCAGACACCTTAACTACACTTGAGCACTCTTCATTTGTTAATTATTATACACAAAACACTATTTTATTCTCTTAATCTTTTATTTATCCTCACCAAAGTCACGAGGCACTTGTTCTTTTATCGGCAATGCAATTACTATTGTCGGCAACAAAAACGTTCACTTCGGCAATCCAAAACTGCGCAAAAACTAGTTTATGTATTGGTAACATTTCGCATTTGTTGACAAATCCTGAAATGAAACGTCACTCATTATGTTCTACTCGTTGAAAGGGCCAATGCAGAAAAATACAGACTACACTGAGCACAGAATTGCAGTTATAAATAGAATAGCAGAGAGTCAAATTGAATACACAACGCCACTAAATTTATGCAGACTAAGGCACCGTTTACAAATTACGTAACACTCTAGCGGTAGGGGGAGTAGGCTCAAACACAAAATTTATTTTTTTTTCATGCAAAGACCGTTGCGGAGGGGGAAATGGAAGAAACTTGTACATTTTAACGTTATGCCATAAATGGACGCTGCCTAATTTCGTTTTTATTTATTTTATCGAATATTTTTTGTATTCAATCTCACTATGGCAGCATTTCGGCTGTAAAAATTGTCATTTCATGGTCTTGCAGCAAGTGCGAATCCAGCCTAGAAGTTGCAGCGTGACGTCATGGTTAATTGAGTCATAATATCGTGCTCTGCAAGAAAAATCCACGGAACACGATTATCAGATTACTTGAATTTCAGAGTTGCGTTTGAATGGGTTACATGCATGCCCCTCTTCGCTACTCACGCTACTGTTTATTAGGGTGCGGCTTATTTTTCAAAACCTCTCAAAACCAAAAATTATTGTACTCTTATGAATTTGAATCATATTAGAAGAGAAACCTTCAAAGTTTGAGCCAAAACTATTAAGATTTAGAGGGGGGCAAACGTCATGAAGGTAAATTTTCAAATTATAAAAAATGGCCTTCAATGAAGTCACCATAACTTCGGTAATTTCCAACCAATTTCGAAACTTTCAGCACCATTATCTTAAAAACTAAATTTATGGAAACTTTGTAGAATATCAAATTTGTGTAAAATCAAAACTAGTTTCAATAAAAAGTAGATTACTCCAAATGTTTCCTCATTCTACTAAAATAATATCTTTGTTTGACCATAACTTCATGAATACTCAACCGATTCCAAATCTTTAAGCATGGTTTAGAAGCTCACTTAATTAATTTAATACTTTTCATTCGACACATTTCACTAAAAAATGATTTGACCAAGTTATTTAACAAAAACTGCACAAGACCTGATTTCTTAAAAAAAACCGTCAGTTTTTTTGAATTTTTGTCAGTTAAACAATATTTTTAAAGCTGAAACTGGTTTTCCTCATTTGATAAACCTTTGAAAAGAACTTGTCAATAATTTTTAAATAATTTTGAAACAATAATATTTTTGCTCATGTTAAAAATATATATGCACTATTCAACTCGTAATTAAAACAAAATGCTTTATTTACACAAGTTCTATAGGAAAAATGTAATTTTTGGCGAAAAAAAACATAAATAATCCAAAGAAATTCGATTTTTCTTTAATAAATCATGTTTTTGAGTAGTTTTTGTTACAAAACTAAGCCAAAACCATTTTTTAGAAACATATGTTGTATGAACAGTATGGAACAACTATTTTTTGCTTCAAAACATGTACAGTCGAAGCTCGTTATAACGACCACTTTAATAGCGACAAAAGCTCTCTATAGCGACATTTTTCGGTCCCTTGAAAAAGATTTTAATGTTATCACTATTCTCTATAACGACATTTCTCTATTACGACGCTCCCTTGCCATGTCGTTATAACAAGCTTCGACTGTACAAATATTTGAAATGGGTTGAGTATTTATGAAGTTATGGTCAAACAAATATGAATTTTCCAGTAAATTGAAGAAAAAAATCGAGAAAACTACTTTAACAAAGATTTGTTTCGATTTAAGACAAATTTGATGTGATGAAAATTTTTATACATTTAATTTTGAAAAAAGGGTATAGTCTCTATAAAAAAAAAATTGAAAATAATGATGCAAAAAGTTTTGATATTGATGAAAAAAAAAACCGAAGTTATGGTGAAATTCACCTTCAAGACACATGCGCCACCCCTAAATTGATAATAGGAAAAGAGATAGAATTTAAGCAAAGTACATAATATTAAGTTTTCAGTCTGTGTGACCTGTAGTCAAAGACGGTGAATAAATAAATATATAAATCTTAATATTTTAGGCTCAAACTTTGCGGTTTTTCTTATAATATGATTTGAATTTATAAGGGCACACGAATTTTCAGTTTTGAGAACTTTTGGAAAATAAGCCGCACCCTACTGTCTATGCACAAAAAATTGCTAAAAAGTAACGCGAAATTGAAAATTCTACAGGCTATTTTTACATTTTTTTACATTCTTATTATTCTCAGTGTATAAGAAAATCAGAATAGGCCCTTTTCAGATCAATGCACTTAAGACTTGACACAAAAACATCATCCTCTGATTGCCTGTAGAACAACAGGAGTGTTGCCAAAATAGTTTACCTATTGAAGTATATTTTATATGTTTCTCAGTAAATTGAAGTTTATGCGCTACAATCTTCAGATAAGGAAAGTATTGGAAGGCTCAATTATTACCAATGCATGCTTTGTTGCCTAATTTCAATGCATTAATTAGTTGTGTTCGATTTTTTCAATGAATTTAAATTGTGAATAAAAATTACACCGCAATTGAATATGGTTTTCTGGCAACCTATTCCCGTAATAAAAAGTGATTGCCGAGGAGAGCAAACTGCATTAATTTTAATTTAGGCATTAAAATTCAGTATTTTCGAGTGCTTTATAGACAAATCAAAAGTTAAATAGTGCATGAGTGATCGGTGCGTAGCTTTTGTGACAAACTGGTATTGGACCTTTCAAAGTGGTGAATTTTTCTTAAGCTGCTCTTGTGTTGTTTTATTCGGCAGCTCACGAATGACGATAATTTCGTAAGCATTTATTTCATTCAATGATAAAACCCATGTTATATCATATTTTTGTGAAAGATGAGGTTTACATGGAAGATTATAGTTCAAGGAATATATTGAGTACATTGAAGGTAACTCTTGTTCCGTAGATAAATTTTAACAAGGACGATAAGTTAGTGCTGCCGAAAATACCCTCAGGGTGCCGAAGCCATCATTTATCCTAGATGTTGACGTATTTTTAAAGCTTCTACCAAAAACTTCTCGAGACAAAAATACAAAACTAGCTTTAAATATATGTCGTATATTTCCCCCTTGTCCATGGATCGCATCATCGACAAGGAGGTGACTCCCAGATCTTTTCCTCCCTCACTAATAAACACCCTTCCCGTGGTGATTGTGGAGATGCAGAGATATTCTCGGTCTCTAGAAGCAACAATCATTACACCCTAACATTCCTTTTCCATCCCAACTGACTGTAAGGACTTGGCCGGCGCCGTTATTGATCAATAATATTAGATCTGCTAAAATTGCACTTCGAGAGTAAGCCATCCCTTATACATTTGGATCGTAGTGCAATTCTTACCAGTTCCGATCAATCACGGAGTAGCAACCATTGACATGTACAGTCAGTCTATGCTATGCTATGCTAAATGGTTGTTGCGTTCGCAATAATATTCTGATCTGAGAAATTTGTACCTCAAATGGAAGCTTGGTATTATATCTGGTTGATCAATAGCCTGGCCTGGCTTATAGTATCTTCGTACCTGCCACACGATATACAGATGTAGAAAGGGTCAATCGGCAAAGAAACATCTCAGTTCCCAGCAAATGGGAAAAAGTTGCCATTTCGGCAATTCTTGATGGATTGCCTTCACTTTGGTTTTACGGAGTTCCCTTAAATAATCGAAAAAATCCCCAAGGCCAAAGCTGGTCTTAGTTCTAATTTAGTCTCCCACAACGTTCGTAGTCAAAACTATAAAACAAGTTGAGTTGGAGTTAGATTTATACTAATAAGTTGGGTAAAAGTTGATTGAATAGGAAGTTGGGGTCATTTTTGCCCGACTTGACCCAGTGACCCACCGGTATAACTCCGAACTGGTAAATATTTCCAAACATTCCAATGATGATCGACAAACTAGACATCCAGGCGAATCGAACGAAAACGAAGATATAAATCAAGAATTGCCGAAATGGCAGCAATTTGAACTCTTTTTCTCATTTGCTGGGCGGATACGGGTTAATAAATGTAGAAGTGCCCATAAGAACACTAATCAGAGATTCGTTTCAAGATTCCTTCACGAATTCTTCCAGTAATTCTCCAAGGAATTCTGCATACATACACTGAGGAAAGCGGTCGTAAGACTTCTATAAGATTTGCTAATGGAATTACGACACAAGAAAAGTCTTTGAAATTCATAAGACCATCGTTTGACTTTCGGCAGATGTTGTTTCCATAATACACCTCGTGGGAATTTCGTAAGATGATCTTATGTACCAGCATTGACATGATAACAAAATCCATAGATAGTCTTATGAATTACGTTCTAATCCATTCTTGGTTCCATAAGACTGTCTTGTGTAATTTAAGCTTTAGATTATAAATTTCAATAAATGAGTTATACTAATCCGCGTTGCAAAATAGGTTAACCAACTTGCAAAAATCAAGTTTTCATCCACTTCGTCACGCCGCAATTCGATTTAAACACTTTACTGTAATAATAAGAATCGAGTTGCGATACGACAAAGTGGATGAAGTTTCGATTTTCGCGAGTTAGCTTACCTATTCTTATCGCGAAGTAGTATATCATAGCCGCGAAAAAATATTGAGAAAAGTTGTGAAGAACGCTTCAATTGGTGCAGGTTTACATGAGGGGCGGTCCTCGATTAACGAAGGGATTAATGGGCTTAGGGTTTCTTACGCGTCATACAAATTGTTTTAATGTTTCATACAAAAATGTTACTGTTCGGGTCCAATTCCACAATCTAATCGAAAGAAATTATTAGTTACAGCGGAATTGATGATAAATAGAAAATATTTACCTTTCGTTTCATTTAAAACGGAGTCAGGGTGACAAACCTGAAAACTCGTCAATCTCGGAAGCCATATTGAATTTCTGATAGTGATATGCCTGTACCGAGAAAATTTGCCTCACGTGGTTTTCCACAATGATGCGTAAAGGGGTCCATAAGCGTTCTTATGACATTGACAATTGATACTTATGAAAAAAGTACACTAGTCGTATAAATCTCAATTTCGTCGTATGAAATACACAAGTATCTAATGAACCAACAAACAAATAATAAAGAACGCGTTCATTAGTAGTGTGATCTTAATATGAAAATCATGCGAGATTTTTACCTCAGTGTAGTAATTGTTCCATCCATAAGGTTCCAAGATTTCCAGGAATTTATCCTTTGATTTCCCTATGAATTTTTGCAACGTTTCCATTTAGAGCATCCACAAGAATTCAAAACTTTTTCAGCAATCACTAATTAAAAATAAATAAGGTAAGTCTTCATAGATTTTTTCCTATTATTCATCAAGGGATGTCTCCGGGGAAATGTCAGGGAACTTTTTCAGATTTTTTGGAAAAAAAATTGAAAAATTCCGCTTGGATTTTCTAAAGAGTAATCAATCACTCATGACACTTTTCTTGATGAAATTCTTTCTAGGATTTTCTTATATAATTTCTAAGAGAACTAAGAAAACATTTGAAGAAATTCAGACTGGATCTCTGAATAAATTTATGTGTGAAAGATCCGAACAATAACTGTAATAATTGCTGTAGTATTAACTGTAATTTTGAAAGAAGTTGTAAAAAAATCCATGGAGATTTGGATTTTTTTTGTTTCGAGAAGTATTTGAACCGCATCAATAATTTTTGATGAAATGCTGGAGAAATGTCGAGAGAAATTTGTGGAGAAATTTATTGAGGAATACCTTGTCGAATTAATTGAGGTATACCTGGAAAAGTTCAGGAAGGCTCTAAAATTTTGCGCCAGGATGAAAGCAGATTAAGGCAGACAAACGGACTAGTGACCATTTTGATTAAAATAGAGACTTTTCAATAATATACGTTTAGAGACTTGTATTAAAATAGTGTCCAAGGCTGCATTAAAATAGTGATCAACACTTTTTGCTCTTTCCCTACAAAGTTTATTATTTCTGTAGAATAAACGAAAAACCAATTCGAAAGTTCTCAACCATGTTTCATATGCTTATGAACGACACTCAGCTGGAACTGGGCGCTGTACTTGCCATTACCAATATGGCTATCTTAAGTTCTTCTTCATTGTCTTAACATGTTCTAGGCTAAATAAATAATAATGAATAAACAAATAAAGGACTGCCCACTGCAAGTAGCATTTCGATAGTAGCGCAGAAAAAAATGGTTCAAAAAAGGTTGTGTCGCAAAAATGACATATTCTACCATGTATTACTAATCCAAAATTATTTCCCTGATTGTGGCCGAAATTCCCTGATAATTCCTGCTTGAGAAACTAATAGAGAAATTGTTTGAATGAACTGCAGGAGTAATTCTTGATTGATATGCTGGAGAAATTCGACGAGGAACCCAGATCGAACATGTTGAGGAATTCCTGGAAGAAAATTTAATCAAATTATGGAGAATTTCTTGGAACCATTCCTGGGAGTAAATGTGGATGGATTCTTGTAAGAATTCATAAAAAAATGCCTAGAAGGATGGAAGTATTGGCGTAAGAATCCTAGTAGATCTTCATGGAAAAATCCATGAACAAATGGGATAAGTCCTCTAGACTCTGAATGATTTCCTATAACCATAACTGGGGAAATTGGTGAAAGAATTAGTTAAAAAATATCTGTAGGGAAGAGTACTCTTGCACTTCCTGAAGCGAATTTGGAAGAAATTTTGCTAAGCATCTCTTGAAACACCGTTGGAAGAATTCTTGGGAGAATAGGTAAATCAGGCTTGCCCAACCTTTTGAACCGCGAGCCAAATCGTAATAACAATGTTGCATGACGGATCTCTTTTGAAATGCACAAAATGAATCATTAAATAATTAAAACGACGGCTATGAAAAGCATAGATAGCGCCACCGTAGTTTTGTGTATTTGACAGAACAGCAATACTGCCACAATGTTAAATCCCATACCCGGGTAGAGGAGAATAGCAAAAGAAAAACAAAATATACTATTAAAATAGAATGCTTGAATAGCAAAATTTGTTCTTTGTTTGTTTGAAATAAGAGATAAAATAACAAAAAATAATAACTAAGTTTGTATGGCATAAAAACTAAATAATAACATATTTTGCCATTGTAATAATAAAATAATAGCAAAAATATAGGCAACCGTAAATAACAAAATATGTTATTATTTAGATATTGATAACAAAACATCAAAATAATGGTAATTTTAGTTCTTTGATTTTAATATTTTAATTTAGCATAATCGAAAAATAAACTTTTCGTTTCCTGAAAAAAAAAACTTTTGCTTTTTGAATCTTCAATGAATAACATATGAATAGTAAAATGAGCTATTATGGTAAAATTTTATATTGGTTTGTTCTCATGAATTATTTAAATAAAGTTTTCAAATATCAAAATAATGACATACTGTGATGGCGATCTTTGTTATTCTTTAGATATTTAATGTTTTATAGTATGTTTTGCACAAATAACAAATTGTACCATGATAGTATATTTTGTTATTGATTAGGTATTACATAAATTTCAAGAATAACACATCAATGATAAATTTTGCTATGATTGTATGTTTTGCTATTGATGAGATATTTAATGTCATATATTAATAATATGATTGCAAAATTTATTCTTATTTTACCATTATTTTGTTATTCACCTCTACCTGGGTATACTGTGGCGCCGCTGTTTCGATGCGGAGAGTGCCGAAAAAGTGACCTTCAATGGTCCATTCGCATGCAATCTGATTCTAAGTATCATCCTAGATTTGTGAGTAAGATTCTTCAAGAATCTCGCTCAACATTAATTTTAGAATCCTACCTTAAATCTTTGAGAATGCTCTCTGGGATTTCAAAATAAAGCTTCTCAAAATTTCACATAGGATTAACCTTGCCCATTATTTTAGAAAACTACATACCGTGACATGCTCTATTACCGTGAGGTTAAAAAAAAAAACAATTTTCAATCGATCAGATAAAAATAACGTATGATTATTTTCAAGTCTTTTATGTTTTATATAGTGGACCGTTTTATCTACTTTGCATAAAAAATATGATTTGAACCGTTTTGAGAATTTTAACCATAGTTACAGTTGATGTTGTTAAACATACCAGTGTTCCAAATACCGTGCATCTGACCCCGACTGCTGAGTCACATTTTGAAACATCTCTTAATTGAACGAACGAAGCGCATCAAAAATAAAACTTTTGTATCGAAGAACGTATTGAGGTTTGCATGATTGATTCGGGAAATAAAATATATATTTCACTTCGCCAATTTGGAATTATAACTGAAACACGGTATTTGGAAAACATAAGCAACCGTGCCCTAATACCGTGTATTGGCACCAGGCGATTACATTCTAACATTATTTTTGCTTGCTTGTGTGTGCAACTTTAGTTCAAGTTTGTCATGGCTTTCTAAATACTACTTAATGTGCTAACGTTTGTGACAATCATTTAGAAAAATAAATAATATAATATGCTAGAAATCCACATAATTCCCAAATACACGGTATTAGGCAACACACGGAATTAGAGCAGGTCACGGTATTAGATTCTCTGAAAATCCTGACTACAAATCAATGGAATCCGGTCCATATTATTATTCTTCTTTGAAAATCCTGCCCAAGTTACGAAAATCTGTCTATTTGTTATAATCCTGACGAGGATTCTGCGTAATCACTGTCAAGCATTTTAAACTCATTTCCTTTATTCTTTGAAAATATCAGTCTATGATTCAGTGAAATTATGTTTGAATATTTAGCCTTTCGGCAATGACTTTTGTTCGGGCTTCATTAATCCAATATTGAAGGAAATTGTGGTAGATTTTGTTGTTCCCTCCCCTTGGTTATGCGACCTTGCCGCGATGGGAGGGCATAATCCATTAGCCCATATGATGGAAACCAAAAGCGTAACTGTAGTGGTGGTATCACATTTTGGCATTTTTTGCTTAAAGCCGCGTCATAATTCATATGGCATAGACCCAATAATATCTCGGATGTGATCCAACGGACATTCTGCGTCATTGATAGAATTGATGCCCATTTCAAATAATTAATCTATTCGAAGTGGACATTAATACTATTGGTGACGTTCAGTTTGCCTTTTGCTAACCAGAATGATCCGTAGCCACTCTTACTATTAGCTAGCTAGATACATCGTTAGGAAAATGACTAGTAGATTCACTGAGTAGAAATAAGTGGCGACAATCTTATTTTAATATGGGTTTTACATTGCCATAATAAGAAATACCTCTTTTGTAACAGCGGTATAAATAATCTAATTCCAGCTTCATTTTCGCAAAATTTACAAGTAGAAAGTAGGCGTTGTAAAGCATTGCATTTGCCACCGAAAAGTGAATCTTCACTATAAAAATAATGACTAGAGAGTAGAGTAGAGTAAGACGCTGAGATCTATCATTAGGGTACACTTGCTAGTTTCGAAAAATTGTTGAACAGACAAGGAAAGCGACTTTTTTCTTTAAGGATATATGAACGTAATGACCAATAAATACTTTTAACAACAAATAATGAAATTAACTAGAACTATTACTAAACAGCCTAATTTTGTTAAGACTTGACGACAATTGACATTTAAGACTCGTATCTTACATAAAAGACAGGAGTAATCAGAATAGCACTTGAATGACAAATTATTGACCATTTCGACTAGACAGTATTAGTAATGACACTACTACACTACTATTTCAAACAAATTCTGATGGAGCTGCTCATTTTCACAATGCTTCCTTTTCTCAGAAGCAAGGGAATATGGGTACTTTTCAAAAACTACCACGTCACAATACTAATAAAAAAGCAGTGTTCATGTGGGCGCCATTGCCTAGTCCGTCTGGGTATTGGTCCTGGTAGAGGGGAAACTTGGCAAAAGCCAGACCGAGGGTTCAGCCTTGACAAGTTAAGCTGTCAGGCAGCTCCAACTGAATACCATACAAAAAAATTGTGGTAGATTTTGTTGTTGTTGTCTTTATTTTAAATAAGACCCTCAAACCAATCTGCTCATGTTTAGAGACCTTATTCTTTAAAAAAAGAGACCAGAGACTGAATGGGAACAGAAAAAAAACAGACCATACAAAGCAACAAAAATAATCCAAACACTAATTGAAAAATTAAAGTTTTTGTAAGAATTTTTCAGAAAATCCAACCAGACATTTTTCTATGAATATTTTTATATTTTTAGGAATTACCATTATTCCTGCTCACTTGAGTGTATTGTATTTTATGATTTTTTCCAGGAATTTCATTAGAACCTAATTCTCGTTTATTCCATTTAAACAGCATTCTGAAGGAATTCTTCCATGAAAAGATACTCTCAAGAATTTCACCCGGATTTTTTAGTATAACCCCAGAGACTTCTCCAGAGACTCCCGCATACGTTATTTTTAGTAATTCCTTCAAAGATTGTTCCACAAAATTCTTAAACAAATACTGAAGTGCATCAAATGATTTTTCTTAAATCAATTTCGTTAGAATTTCGTCCAAGATTTCCGATTGAGTCTGTAAGGGTATGGGGCGAATAGAAACACTTTCTGACATGTTTGAATGTGTACAACTTAAACCGTGTGGATAAAAACCAATTTTATTAGCCTTAAATATGGGTCGCGTCTTCCTTTACTCAGACCCCAATTACTGTTTAAAAATAAAAATTATATCGTACAAAGATTTATGAAAATGTTGTATGTTTCTATTCACCCCGTTATGGGGCGAATAGAAACACTGTTCAGTAATTATCAATACTTTTTTTCATTTTAATGGAAAAATAAACACATTTTTAAGTGCATCTTGAAGAAATATCAACATGTATTTACTTAGTGAAGAAAAAAATTAAAAATTTTAAAACTAAGTTCAATTTTCGATCATTGAAGGCCAAAAGCCAAAATGGCGGATGTTTCAAGCTATCAAAAATGATTGAGATTTCAATATTTTTTTCTCATCTTTTTAATGAGAAATGTAGCAAAATTTTAAATTTGAAAATAGTCTAGGGATACTCTGTTGTTATTGAACTAATGGAGGAAAAATATTTCAGTAGGTTTTTAAAGTTTATCATTACATAATAGTCGCATTTTTAACTGAAGATCGTTTTGTTTCTATTCGCCCCACTTTTTCTATTCACCCCGTTTTACGGTACATTTAGAAATTACTCGACAGATTGCTCCAATAATTGTTTTGTCTGAAAATCCAGCAGAAATTGTCTGCGAAATTTCCCAAGGAAGTTCTCGAAGAGTTTATTTGTTTTAGGGATGTCTCCAGTGAATTGTCAAGGATATTTTTAAGGCATTTTTGGGGCAATCCCTCAAAAATCCATAACTAAATTAAATCCTATATATTAATCGTGATGAACTCTACTGAATATATGTGAAAAACTCGCTAACTTCTGAAAATGTTTTGGAGGTTTTTTTTTAAATGAATTTATAATATGATTAATGAAAAAAAAAAAAAAAACAATTGAATCCCGGAATAAAATCCTGCAGGATTTTCTGAAGGCATACCTTGTAAAACATTGAACAGAATCCGTTCAATTATTTCCAGAAATAATTTTGGAGCAATTCCTGAGATAAACCGCAAATGAATTCACCAAGGAATTCATATAAAAATGACTGTAGAAATAACTGAACTCATGGGAACTCGTCGTATGAGTTATTATTTTAGGAGTTCCTGAAAAACTTTTAAATAGTTTTTTTAAACTCTGGGATTGACCTTTGTGGATTGTATATTGATTTTTAGAAGGTCTGCTAGAAAAAGTTTGAAGGAAATTCCGGAATAGCATTCTGGGAAAATCTCTGTTAATGTTGTTTCCTAATTAGATATTTTGAATCAGATATCAATGCAAGGCGAAAATAATGAATTTAGAGACCATTTTGTTTACATTAAAATAAAGAAAAATGACCTGCTACCAGCCCTGAGTTAAAGACGCCCCTTTTACGTCGCAAAATCCTTACCTGTTCTTGGATCTTGGCCTCCCGCTGCTTGTCCTCACGCATCTGTTTCTTCAGTTCGGCCGGATGCCGTTCTCCGTTATTGGTTGCTTCCATTTCGACGCTCGTTCAACCCCAAAATCACACAATCCGAACAACAACGGGATTCACACGGATAAAAACGCTCCTAAATCCTACAGTTTATTTAATCGATACAGGAAATACTTGCAGCCTAATCCCCGTCGTCTGGAAACTATCGCACGGAGCCTGTCTCGCCTTGTAAAATACTGATCGGTGGGAACTGATGGCAAGATGCCGCAAAATGACTTCACAAAAGACGCGAATTTCAACACTTTTTCCTAAACAAAACGTATAATTTCCAACGCTTGGACAATTCCTGAAGGTGTTCCTTCAACTTACGGTAATAGTGGTTGGAAAACACGAGGAAATCGCTATTTTTCCGATTGATAAAATTAAAATGCACAGACGGACACTTTTTTTTTTACTCTCTGGTGAATGAAAACATGAAAAGCCGCGATGCAATTTTGACGCAACTTTGTTTGGGTGCGAGAGTGTCGTCTACACTGCCCAATGCACGTGATTGGCAGTGATGCCAAGCGCTCTCTGCTGCCATGAACATTAGAGTGATGCAAATTTTGAAATGTTTGCTCCCCTATTCCTAACCGATTTTAATTATGGTAAATAGCATCCTCCTAATGTTTGAAGTGATTCAGAAGAAATTTGACTGTGCACACGCCATTTGAAGTGTGGAACAATACATCATCTGTGTAATTTCAACAAATTCTGAAAAACTTTGATTTCTTTTGTATTTTTGGAAAGTAAATGACACATGCTTCGCAATATGAAGCATCCCAATGTGACATGATATGTGTAAGAAATGAAATATAAATCAGCACAAAATCGATTTTTCAGCATGTGTGAAAATTACACGCAGATGTGTTGGTCCAGAAGAGCCCGATTTTGTTTAACTTTTTTAAGAGAGTGATCATAGATGACCTACAATTCGTATGTAGTTGATAATCCGTTAGGCCGGAACAAATTTGAACTTTTGTCAACCCCCCCTTTACATTTTTCAAAAAGTCAGAGGAGGAAATTAAATAAAATGTTTAATTTTCAAAGTTGCTTTTCATTATTTTTCATGTTTTTCGCTAGTTTTTAATCTGTTTGTTAATGCTAATAGGTTTGGGATTCTTCTTGAACGTTTTTCTTTTAAAATAATGTTGACGCCATTTTTACTGTAACAGTATAGCCATAGATATAAAGAGCCTTGCAGAATAGAATGACTTTTACCGCGAGCTACTGTGTTGGTGTTGTCTCGCTCTCGCTTACGGGAGATTTGAAAACAATACTCGCAGTACAAGTCAAACATTTTATAGCGCACACAGCCTAATGCAGCAATTACTTCTTAAAATTAATTTGAATACATATTTTCTTAGTGGATTCTTCTTCTTATGGATGTTCAAATATTGAAAGCGCAATCATCATTCACAAGCTGCGTATCAATAATGTTATTCAATTGGTGATCTAACGCAACGATAAAATGCGTAGATGGCGCACTTCTAGAATACGGATTAGTGCATCTTAATAAAAATTTCTAGTGATAACTTTGGAAGAAAAATCACCACAATCATTTAACTGACAAGATTTTTGCAATTTAAGGCACAGGAAACCGTAAATGTTCGTTTCAAATTGAAAAACTTTTGCAACCTAACCTCACTTTTGATCGCCAATACCTTGTCTTCATTGTGATGTGTACTGCCCATACTCGCAAAACAGTCCCATTTGAATTTTCATCACTTTTGAGTTTTCGTCATGAATCATGTTTATTATTAGTGTACTTCATGGTATCACACTTAAAGTTGTATCTTTGTATGGACAAAATGCGAAAAAAATACCAAATCATGTGCGTCCCATATTGAAAGTACTCGCAAAAGAGTCCCACCAGAAGATTACAACGAAATTCAAGCAAACCTATTCCTGTTATGATTTATTTAATCTTGCATCGTAGTTTTCATCCCATAAGCAAAAGAAATATCACACATTTCAATGTTTTAAACCATTTTTATTTCATAAAAAAAATATGTTCTGCTTGACATAACTTGATATTTTTTTCACAATGCTTCTGGTGAGATAAGTGGTAGAAACATGTCTAATCCTTATAAGACTCTAAATTAAAAATAATGTAAACAGCTTCCCTCCAAGTCAAACCTATAGCTGTTATAACATTCGACTTCTGGCCAATTATAAATTAAATCTTCGGTAGGTTTAGCTTCCAACAACATGGAGAGGGAGGCTTTTGGGCCAACATGGGAAAAGGCACATCTCCACTGGTATGTTAAAATGTTGAGGAATAAGAAGGTCCAATAAGAAGGCAGCATTATGGATATTGAAAAAATGTCCAACAGCTTTGCCGAAACTAATCACAACTTACCCGCCTGGATAGGTACATGTGTTTCAGATCCAATACAAACGTGCTGTAGTTGAATCCAAAGTATTTTAATTGTTGGCCGGCCGCAACGCTTCCATCGAACCCAGGAATGTCCTCAGGGCTGTCACTATCACCACCGAATTGTTTTATATTTTATAAGTAGTATTTTATTGTATAATATTGCAATTAAAAGATGAAAGCACCAATAGGAAAAGGAAAAGTGCTTTGGAATGTATAGAAAACTTTGCAACTAATGTGTCAAGGTGCGCGATAACAAAGTAAGCGAGTCCCAAGTAATGGGACTGGTATGCGAGTATATTTGAATGTGATGAGAAAAGTACTCGGATAACGAGTCCCACCTGCAAGTATCTTTAATTTGTACACAAAAAACAATCTCATTAACAATATTTCAGTAGTTGATCATTTTCTTAAACTCTTGTGATGATGTGTTGAGTAGTGCCACTAGAATTTTCTGCTGCCTGCAGCGGCGATGCGAAATCTTTAGCAATAATAAACTGACACTTATATTGAGCTGTTCGGTAATCCAATCCGCATGGTTATTAAATTAATTAACTCATTACGCGTGGTAAAGATGGACAAATTATGGGTGAAATTATGAAAAAAATCCACGTGCTCGGCTGGGATTTGAACCCAGGACTCTTGTATGCTAGACGAGCGCTTTACCAACTAAGCTACCGAGCCACTTGGTGACCCAATAACTGAGTTGGTTACAAGTTTAGAATTCAAATCCCTACAGACCACGCGGTCCCCCTTCATAACCAATATCCATCCATCTCTTGTTCCTACACACGCGGAGCGAGCGAGTGCGATTTATTTAGTGTTGAAACTGTTTGCCTATCGTACCTACATCGCTTCCACAACAACTGTATTGTGGAAGAGTAAAGATGTGGGAAGGCTATCAACGTGTCACTTGAGTGAGAACGACACGTTGATAGCCTTCCCACATCTTTACTCTTCCACAATACAGTTGTTGTGGAAGCGATGTAGGTACGATAGGCAAACAGTTTCAACACTAAATAAATCGCACTCGCTCGCTCCGCGTGTGTAGGAACAAGAGATGGATGGATATTGGTTATGAAGGGGGACCGCGTGGTCTGTAGGGATTTGAATTCTAAACTTGTAACCAACTCAGTTATTGGGTCACCAAGTGGCTCGGTAGCTTAGTTGGTAAAGCGCTCGTCTAGCATACAAGAGTCCTGGGTTCAAATCCCAGCCGAGCACGTGGATTTTTTTCATAATTTCACCCATAATTTGTCCATCTTTACCACGCGTAATGAGTTAATTAATTTAATAACCATGCGGATTGGATTACCGAACAGCTCAATATAAGTGTCAGTTTATATTAGAGTGTACTGCCTCTCTGTAGTAGTCATGTCGTCACTTGAGTGAGAACGACACGTTGATAGCCTTCCCACATCTTTACTCTTCCACAATACAGTTGTTGTGGAAGCGATGTAGGTACGATAGGCAAACAGTTTCAACACTAAATAAATCGCACTCGCTCGCTCCGCGTGTGTAGGAACAAGAGATGGATGGATATTGGTTATGAAGGGGGACCGCGTGGTCTGTAGGGATTTGAATTCTAAACTTGTAACCAACTCAGTTATTGGGTCACCAAGTGGCTCGGTAGCTTAGTTGGTAAAGCGCTCGTCTAGCATACAAGAGTCCTGGGTTCAAATCCCAGCCGAGCACGTGGATTTTTTTCATAATTTCACCCATAATTTGTCCATCTTTACCACGCGTAATGAGTTAATTAATTTAATAACCATGCGGATTGGATTACCGAACAGCTCAATATAAGTGTCAGTTTATATTAGAGTGTACTGCCTCTCTGTAGTAGTCATGTCGTCACTTGAGTGAGAACGACACGTTGATAGCCTTCCCACATCTTTACTCTTCCACAATACAGTTGTTGTGGAAGCGATGTAGGTACGATAGGCAAACAGTTTCAACACTAAATAAATCGCACTCGCTCGCTCCGCGTGTGTAGGAACAAGAGATGGATGGATATTGGTTATGAAGGGGGACCGCGTGGTCTGTAGGGATTTGAATTCTAAACTTGTAACCAACTCAGTTATTGGGTCACCAAGTGGCTCGGTAGCTTAGTTGGTAAAGCGCTCGTCTAGCATACAAGAGTCCTGGGTTCAAATCCCAGCCGAGCACGTGGATTTTTTTCATAATTTCACCCATAATTTGTCCATCTTTACCACGCGTAATGAGTTAATTAATTTAATAACCATGCGGATTGGATTACCGAACAGCTCAATATAAGTGTCAGTTTATATTAGAGTGTACTGCCTCTCTGTAGTAGTCATGTCGTCACTTGAGTGAGAACGACACGTTGATAGCCTTCCCACATCTTTACTCTTCCACAATACAGTTGTTGTGGAAGCGATGTAGGTACGATAGGCAAACAGTTTCAACACTAAATAAATCGCACTCGCTCGCTCCGCGTGTGTAGGAACAAGAGATGGATGGATATTGGTTATGAAGGGGGACCGCGTGGTCTGTAGGGATTTGAATTCTAAACTTGTAACCAACTCAGTTATTGGGTCACCAAGTGGCTCGGTAGCTTAGTTGGTAAAGCGCTCGTCTAGCATACAAGAGTCCTGGGTTCAAATCCCAGCCGAGCACGTGGATTTTTTTCATAATTTCACCCATAATTTGTCCATCTTTACCACGCGTAATGAGTTAATTAATTTAATAACCATGCGGATTGGATTACCGAACAGCTCAATATAAGTGTCAGTTTATATTAGAGTGTACTGCCTCTCTGTAGTAGTCATGTCGTCACTTGAGTGAGAACGACACGTTGATAGCCTTCCCACATCTTTACTCTTCCACAATACAGTTGTTGTGGAAGCGATGTAGGTACGATAGGCAAACAGTTTCAACACTAAATAAATCGCACTCGCTCGCTCCGCGTGTGTAGGAACAAGAGATGGATGGATATTGGTTATGAAGGGGGACCGCGTGGTCTGTAGGGATTTGAATTCTAAACTTGTAACCAACTCAGTTATTGGGTCACCAAGTGGCTCGGTAGCTTAGTTGGTAAAGCGCTCGTCTAGCATACAAGAGTCCTGGGTTCAAATCCCAGCCGAGCACGTGGATTTTTTTCATAATTTCACCCATAATTTGTCCATCTTTACCACGCGTAATGAGTTAATTAATTTAATAACCATGCGGATTGGATTACCGAACAGCTCAATATAAGTGTCAGTTTATATTAGAGTGTACTGCCTCTCTGTAGTAGTCATGTCGTCACTTGAGTGAGAACGACACGTTGATAGCCTTCCCACATCTTTACTCTTCCACAATACAGTTGTTGTGGAAGCGATGTAGGTACGATAGGCAAACAGTTTCAACACTAAATAAATCGCACTCGCTCGCTCCGCGTGTGTAGGAACAAGAGATGGATGGATATTGGTTATGAAGGGGGACCGCGTGGTCTGTAGGGATTTGAATTCTAAACTTGTAACCAACTCAGTTATTGGGTCACCAAGTGGCTCGGTAGCTTAGTTGGTAAAGCGCTCGTCTAGCATACAAGAGTCCTGGGTTCAAATCCCAGCCGAGCACGTGGATTTTTTTCATAATTTCACCCATAATTTGTCCATCTTTACCACGCGTAATGAGTTAATTAATTTAATAACCATGCGGATTGGATTACCGAACAGCTCAATATAAGTGTCAGTTTATATTAGAGTGTACTGCCTCTCTGTAGTAGTCATGTCGTCACTTGAGTGAGAACGACACGTTGATAGCCTTCCCACATCTTTACTCTTCCACAATACAGTTGTTGTGGAAGCGATGTAGGTACGATAGGCAAACAGTTTCAACACTAAATAAATCGCACTCGCTCGCTCCGCGTGTGTAGGAACAAGAGATGGATGGATATTGGTTATGAAGGGGGACCGCGTGGTCTGTAGGGATTTGAATTCTAAACTTGTAACCAACTCAGTTATTGGGTCACCAAGTGGCTCGGTAGCTTAGTTGGTAAAGCGCTCGTCTAGCATACAAGAGTCCTGGGTTCAAATCCCAGCCGAGCACGTGGATTTTTTTCATAATTTCACCCATAATTTGTCCATCTTTACCACGCGTAATGAGTTAATTAATTTAATAACCATGCGGATTGGATTACCGAACAGCTCAATATAAGTGTCAGTTTATATTAGAGTGTACTGCCTCTCTGTAGTAGTCATGTCGTCACTTGAGTGAGAACGACACGTTGATAGCCTTCCCACATCTTTACTCTTCCACAATACAGTTGTTGTGGAAGCGATGTAGGTACGATAGGCAAACAGTTTCAACACTAAATAAATCGCACTCGCTCGCTCCGCGTGTGTAGGAACAAGAGATGGATGGATATTGGTTATGAAGGGGGACCGCGTGGTCTGTAGGGATTTGAATTCTAAACTTGTAACCAACTCAGTTATTGGGTCACCAAGTGGCTCGGTAGCTTAGTTGGTAAAGCGCTCGTCTAGCATACAAGAGTCCTGGGTTCAAATCCCAGCCGAGCACGTGGATTTTTTTCATAATTTCACCCATAATTTGTCCATCTTTACCACGCGTAATGAGTTAATTAATTTAATAACCATGCGGATTGGATTACCGAACAGCTCAATATAAGTGTCAGTTTATATTAGAGTGTACTGCCTCTCTGTAGTAGTCATGTCGTCACTTGAGTGAGAACGACACGTTGATAGCCTTCCCACATCTTTACTCTTCCACAATACAGTTGTTGTGGAAGCGATGTAGGTACGATAGGCAAACAGTTTCAACACTAAATAAATCGCACTCGCTCGCTCCGCGTGTGTAGGAACAAGAGATGGATGGATATTGGTTATGAAGGGGGACCGCGTGGTCTGTAGGGATTTGAATTCTAAACTTGTAACCAACTCAGTTATTGGGTCACCAAGTGGCTCGGTAGCTTAGTTGGTAAAGCGCTCGTCTAGCATACAAGAGTCCTGGGTTCAAATCCCAGCCGAGCACGTGGATTTTTTTCATAATTTCACCCATAATTTGTCCATCTTTACCACGCGTAATGAGTTAATTAATTTAATAACCATGCGGATTGGATTACCGAACAGCTCAATATAAGTGTCAGTTTATATTAGAGTGTACTGCCTCTCTGTAGTAGTCATGTCGTCACTTGAGTGAGAACGACACGTTGATAGCCTTCCCACATCTTTACTCTTCCACAATACAGTTGTTGTGGAAGCGATGTAGGTACGATAGGCAAACAGTTTCAACACTAAATAAATCGCACTCGCTCGCTCCGCGTGTGTAGGAACAAGAGATGGATGGATATTGGTTATGAAGGGGGACCGCGTGGTCTGTAGGGATTTGAATTCTAAACTTGTAACCAACTCAGTTATTGGGTCACCAAGTGGCTCGGTAGCTTAGTTGGTAAAGCGCTCGTCTAGCATACAAGAGTCCTGGGTTCAAATCCCAGCCGAGCACGTGGATTTTTTTTCATAATTTCACCCATAATTTGTCCATCTTTACCACGCGTAATGAGTTAATTAATTTAATAACCATGCGGATTGGATTACCGAACAGCTCAATATAAGTGTCAGTTTATATTAGAGTGTACTGCCTCTCTGTAGTAGTCATGTCGTCACTTGAGTGAGAACGACACGTTGATAGCCTTCCCACATCTTTACTCTTCCACAATACAGTTGTTGTGGAAGCGATGTAGGTACGATAGGCAAACAGTTTCAACACTAAATAAATCGCACTCGCTCGCTCCGCGTGTGTAGGAACAAGAGATGGATGGATATTGGTTATGAAGGGGGACCGCGTGGTCTGTAGGGATTTGAATTCTAAACTTGTAACCAACTCAGTTATTGGGTCACCAAGTGGCTCGGTAGCTTAGTTGGTAAAGCGCTCGTCTAGCATACAAGAGTCCTGGGTTCAAATCCCAGCCGAGCACGTGGATTTTTTTCATAATTTCACCCATAATTTGTCCATCTTTACCACGCGTAATGAGTTAATTAATTTAATAACCATGCGGATTGGATTACCGAACAGCTCAATATAAGTGTCAGTTTATATTAGAGTGTACTGCCTCTCTGTAGTAGTCATGTCGTCACTTGAGTGAGAACGACACGTTGATAGCCTTCCCACATCTTTACTCTTCCACAATACAGTTGTTGTGGAAGCGATGTAGGTACGATAGGCAAACAGTTTCAACACTAAATAAATCGCACTCGCTCGCTCCGCGTGTGTAGGAACAAGAGATGGATGGATATTGGTTATGAAGGGGGACCGCGTGGTCTGTAGGGATTTGAATTCTAAACTTGTAACCAACTCAGTTATTGGGTCACCAAGTGGCTCGGTAGCTTAGTTGGTAAAGCGCTCGTCTAGCATACAAGAGTCCTGGGTTCAAATCCCAGCCGAGCACGTGGATTTTTTTCATAATTTCACCCATAATTTGTCCATCTTTACCACGCGTAATGAGTTAATTAATTTAATAACCATGCGGATTGGATTACCGAACAGCTCAATATAAGTGTCAGTTTATATTAGAGTGTACTGCCTCTCTGTAGTAGTCATGTCGTCACTTGAGTGAGAACGACACGTTGATAGCCTTCCCACATCTTTACTCTTCCACAATACAGTTGTTGTGGAAGCGATGTAGGTACGATAGGCAAACAGTTTCAACACTAAATAAATCGCACTCGCTCGCTCCGCGTGTGTAGGAACAAGAGATGGATGGATATTGGTTATGAAGGGGGACCGCGTGGTCTGTAGGGATTTGAATTCTAAACTTGTAACCAACTCAGTTATTGGGTCACCAAGTGGCTCGGTAGCTTAGTTGGTAAAGCGCTCGTCTAGCATACAAGAGTCCTGGGTTCAAATCCCAGCCGAGCACGTGGATTTTTTTCATAATTTCACCCATAATTTGTCCATCTTTACCACGCGTAATGAGTTAATTAATTTAATAACCATGCGGATTGGATTACCGAACAGCTCAATATAAGTGTCAGTTTATATTAGAGTGTACTGCCTCTCTGTAGTAGTCATGTCGTCACTTGAGTGAGAACGACACGTTGATAGCCTTCCCACATCTTTACTCTTCCACAATACAGTTGTTGTGGAAGCGATGTAGGTACGATAGGCAAACAGTTTCAACACTAAATAAATCGCACTCGCTCGCTCCGCGTGTGTAGGAACAAGAGATGGATGGATATTGGTTATGAAGGGGGACCGCGTGGTCTGTAGGGATTTGAATTCTAAACTTGTAACCAACTCAGTTATTGGGTCACCAAGTGGCTCGGTAGCTTAGTTGGTAAAGCGCTCGTCTAGCATACAAGAGTCCTGGGTTCAAATCCCAGCCGAGCACGTGGATTTTTTTCATAATTTCACCCATAATTTGTCCATCTTTACCACGCGTAATGAGTTAATTAATTTAATAACCATGCGGATTGGATTACCGAACAGCTCAATATAAGTGTCAGTTTATATTAGAGTGTACTGCCTCTCTGTAGTAGTCATGTCGTCACTTGAGTGAGAACGACACGTTGATAGCCTTCCCACATCTTTACTCTTCCACAATACAGTTGTTGTGGAAGCGATGTAGGTACGATAGGCAAACAGTTTCAACACTAAATAAATCGCACTCGCTCGCTCCGCGTGTGTAGGAACAAGAGATGGATGGATATTGGTTATGAAGGGGGACCGCGTGGTCTGTAGGGATTTGAATTCTAAACTTGTAACCAACTCAGTTATTGGGTCACCAAGTGGCTCGGTAGCTTAGTTGGTAAAGCGCTCGTCTAGCATACAAGAGTCCTGGGTTCAAATCCCAGCCGAGCACGTGGATTTTTTTCATAATTTCACCCATAATTTGTCCATCTTTACCACGCGTAATGAGTTAATTAATTTAATAACCATGCGGATTGGATTACCGAACAGCTCAATATAAGTGTCAGTTTATATTAGAGTGTACTGCCTCTCTGTAGTAGTCATGTCGTCACTTGAGTGAGAACGACACGTTGATAGCCTTCCCACATCTTTACTCTTCCACAATACAGTTGTTGTGGAAGCGATGTAGGTACGATAGGCAAACAGTTTCAACACTAAATAAATCGCACTCGCTCGCTCCGCGTGTGTAGGAACAAGAGATGGATGGATATTGGTTATGAAGGGGGACCGCGTGGTCTGTAGGGATTTGAATTCTAAACTTGTAACCAACTCAGTTATTGGGTCACCAAGTGGCTCGGTAGCTTAGTTGGTAAAGCGCTCGTCTAGCATACAAGAGTCCTGGGTTCAAATCCCAGCCGAGCACGTGGATTTTTTTCATAATTTCACCCATAATTTGTCCATCTTTACCACGCGTAATGAGTTAATTAATTTAATAACCATGCGGATTGGATTACCGAACAGCTCAATATAAGTGTCAGTTTATATTAGAGTGTACTGCCTCTCTGTAGTAGTCATGTCGTCACTTGAGTGAGAACGACACGTTGATAGCCTTCCCACATCTTTACTCTTCCACAATACAGTTGTTGTGGAAGCGATGTAGGTACGATAGGCAAACAGTTTCAACACTAAATAAATCGCACTCGCTCGCTCCGCGTGTGTAGGAACAAGAGATGGATGGATATTGGTTATGAAGGGGGACCGCGTGGTCTGTAGGGATTTGAATTCTAAACTTGTAACCAACTCAGTTATTGGGTCACCAAGTGGCTCGGTAGCTTAGTTGGTAAAGCGCTCGTCTAGCATACAAGAGTCCTGGGTTCAAATCCCAGCCGAGCACGTGGATTTTTTTCATAATTTCACCCATAATTTGTCCATCTTTACCACGCGTAATGAGTTAATTAATTTAATAACCATGCGGATTGGATTACCGAACAGCTCAATATAAGTGTCAGTTTATATTAGAGTGTACTGCCTCTCTGTAGTAGTCATGTCGTCACTTGAGTGAGAACGACACGTTGATAGCCTTCCCACATCTTTACTCTTCCACAATACAGTTGTTGTGGAAGCGATGTAGGTACGATAGGCAAACAGTTTCAACACTAAATAAATCGCACTCGCTCGCTCCGCGTGTGTAGGAACAAGAGATGGATGGATATTGGTTATGAAGGGGGACCGCGTGGTCTGTAGGGATTTGAATTCTAAACTTGTAACCAACTCAGTTATTGGGTCACCAAGTGGCTCGGTAGCTTAGTTGGTAAAGCGCTCGTCTAGCATACAAGAGTCCTGGGTTCAAATCCCAGCCGAGCACGTGGATTTTTTTCATAATTTCACCCATAATTTGTCCATCTTTACCACGCGTAATGAGTTAATTAATTTAGCAATAATGTTCAGTTGCGTTTTTCTCGACATGATGATTTTCCTAATGGGACTGTATTGCGAGTATGGGCAGTGTAAACGATATGGATTTATTTTTTGTTGAAGAATAAATTAATATTTATGGAAAAAATTACTCCATAAATTAAAATCTGGATGTAGAATAAAGCTGCTTTTCAGAACACATCATCTCAAATTCGCTAATGTTTGCAATTAACATGGTACAAGTTGCCGTAGAAGAGCAATATATTTCACAGTGCCAGTTTTCTTCAAATATTTTTACAACCAGAGGGTTATAACATAAATGTAATATCAAATCAATATTATCTAAGCTTAATTTAAAGCTCTAAGTGCAACATTTTTGCAGTGTTCTTAAAATCGTAACTAGTTGAAATTTAGTAAGTAGATGAAAAAACCGAATTTAGTACTATACCATTTAATTCCACTAGAGTTTGTATCCTTTGACAGATACGCGTATTTCGACCTCAACTGTAAGGCCGTCTTCAGTGTCGTGTACTAGACTCGACTTAGTCGAGTCTAATAGCATAATGAAAAAAAGAAAGGATTTTCATGAAAAGATCGATTTACCAAGTAAGAAACTTATTTGTCTAGTTGCAAAGTTTTAATGCTTTTCTTTTCAACATTAGCGGTTTTTATAAGCCTATGCTGAGATAACAAATATGAAAGTACACCTAAACTGCCGCAAATCGCAAGTCAGTACCATCTGTAAAAAATAAGCATTGAGAAAATTGACTAAGAAGTTTTCAATCTCGTTTTCCTTACGAATATTCAAAAAAATCCAGGAGATTGAAACATGTTTCGATCTCAATGAAACTTTCAAAATTTGCATTTCATTCCGTTACCTTTACGAGAAAAATAAAAAGATGATTCATTTTTGTGCTACACGATGCGAAAATCTGCAGTGGGGCTGACATGTGTTTACTTTTCATTATGGGACAGTTCGAGTTGGGGTTTCTTCCTAATTTTTATCCTTCAAAAAGTGATTTCTCGTTTGTGCAGTTGAAAGATCATTAAAAGATATAATAAAAGCTGATATCAACTCAATTTTGACCAAAATGCAGATGGGACTGACTTGCGGTTTAGTCAATAATTTTCAGTAATACAATACCTTCAATGATCTTTAATAGTTTCTTTTGTTCTAAAGTTTCTATGACTTTTTAAATATTTGAAGCAAATTGCTTTAATATTATGACTTAAGTTTTTATCATACTTCCATTCATAATAGTGTTATAGAGAATTTGAAATCATCAATAGCAAGCCCGTAATTAGTCAAAGTAAGTTTTGGTTTTAGTTAGAATGCTTCATCAGAATAAGAAAGTCTTATCTGAAATGTCATTTGCTCTAATTAACATATTATTTTAAAAAGTTACATTGTCCGTTTATTTCATTGAAAAAAAAATTGTATTGTCGAATTTGTACTTCCATTTCAACCGAAATGCTAGTTTTATTGAAAATCTGATAAATCCCGGCATCCCATCCCGGGAGCATAGATTTTTGTCCCGAATCCCAAGACAAGCGAGATGGCCGGGAAATGGACACTCTATTTGGCAGCATATGAGAAAAAAAAATGATGAATTTACCTGAATTTCCATTTCATTATTTATTATTCAACCAAATGCTTTTTATCAGCCCATCTCAAATTACGTAATTGCATAAGAGGGAGAAAACTGTGTAATTCTCCGATTCGTTTTTTATTTATTTATTTATTTATTTATTTTTGAAATATGAATTCAAAATTGAACAAAGTGAGAACGATTATTTTTCTATTTTAATTGAACTTTATTTGTTATTTCTAACAAATTCAGTAGTTACGGAAAACAATTCCATCCCAGTAAGTGGTTTTCTGCCAAGCACTTCAATAATAACAGAACATATTTATAATTTAGTCAGTTATTGAAAGTTTATGAACATGTTTTATTCCTTTTCAAGCTTTTAGTTAGGAATTTTCAGTTAATATTAAGTACGATGTGCAATACTATTAAATAAACGTTTTCTTCCTAAAGCGTTACGTACTTTATGGTTGATCCCTTACGTGCATCAAAAATGTACTCACAATTAAAAATCTATGAGTCATCAATTCTTTTAATGGTTGACTTACTGATGTGGATTGACGCATGGAACTGGATGTATCCCACTTGCCCCGTTTAGCGAGGTAACAGCGTATAATGGGTCATTCTAAAACTTTTTTCTAAGGTTTTCACAATTTAGAAATTATTCGATCAATTTCATGAACATACCAGTAAACATTTTGACAAAATGTGATCGTATTGTTGAATTTGAAAAATATTAACATTTGAAAATAATATTGAACTATTTTGTCGAACTATCGTTTTATTGGGTCCCACTTGCCCCGCGGTACCTAAGATAATTTTACGATGAAGAACATTACCGAAGACTGCGAAACAATTTTGTAAAAAAAGTTATTAGGCCTTATAATTCTCCAAAACATTTTGCGCATTTTTTATGTTATTCCTTTACGTGTTAATCATCGTCACCTTGTCAGCGTCCAAAGTTTTGAAAATTCGCTGTTTTTGGAACTTTTTTCACAATATCCCTTCTTTTAAATTTTCTTATATTCTTCAGTAAAACTCAATAAAATTCGCTTTCTAAAACCACAGAAAAATCTAAAATACATTTGTATTTCTCGAAATTACAGCGATTTGAATTTGGGGTCAATATGACCCCAAGGCAACGTACTATTTTGTAATTGTAATTGTAATTGCTCAATCCACACCCTGGCAGACAATTATCCGCCCATCTAGACACGGGCTGGGTGAGGACCTACCAAGCCTCCCCCGTTAACATGTCCTATACCGTTTAGCACACCGGGACCTTCCACAAGCAGGCGCCGGAATTAAAGCGGTCCCACAAGCTTCAGATACATTAAATAGATATAGTCCCTCTGGCACTAAACCGAATAGCGGCCTTCATATCATCACTAGCACTGCCTATCCCGCACGCCAAACAAAATGCCGGAAGTAGCGTGCCGTGTAGAACATCCGATGTTCTACACAGCACATCACCTCCGACACCATGCTCAACGTACAGCAAAGACATCGCTAATAAAAAGCGGAATGCGTCATTCGATTCAGTGCCAGAGGGACTATAAATGTAACGAAGAGGAAATGAAAAGATAGTAGAGATGGTTTGGTTGTTGGATTGCTGAAACGAGAAGAAATAAAGTCATTACGTTAAAACGTGGTTTTTATAGTTGAATAAATGTATCGATAGTTTCTCATCTGTTTCTTTTCCGTGTCGTAGTTGCGTCGATTCTATCCACCTCGAGTTTTGTCGTCTCCGCTCGAGCAATGAGGACCGCGATGAAATGAAAATATAAAAATATGACCATTAGTGTTTATCTATTATTTAATGTGGTTCTCATTTGCTTTTAAATACCTAAGTAACATGTGAACTCTGCCTCTATCAGAAAATTCTAATGAATTATATTTTATTCTCCTGCACTTTCCCTAACACAAAGTATTCCTATTTAGTAAGACATTTACAAGTGCAAAAGCGCAAATAAAAGTGTGGGACCTCATCGAATCGCCCTCAGAGCACTCATTCTTCGATTTGCGAAAAATGAGTCCGCTGAAAACACCGACCCGACTCGACGCAATCGCGCACCTCTACCAACGCCTCCGCACATGTAAAAACTTCTGCGATAAACCTGTGGTGTGAAAGAAATGCGCAATATTATTTTAATTTCAATCCTAACTGCATGACCCGTAGGCTCTATGCGTATGATTGTTCATTATTTTAGCTAAATATACCAGTTATTCCTGTACATCAGCAGAAAAGAAAAACGATTAAGAATATCTTGCAGCGTAAAGTTTAAGTGATCAAATATTAATTCTTTCTTCGAACCTAATTTCATTATACATTGGGTTATGCTATGCTTCGCGTGTGATACGAACAATTAGATTTATCAATATAATGCATTAGCATCCAAACAAATACCCTAGAAAATTTTCTTATTGTCCGACAAACATTTCAAAACAATTACGAACTGCAAAAAATCAACGGTAACTTTACTCAACAAAGCTTTCATTCGATCACCCTTAAAATACACAGTCATCAGTAGACCATGCACTATAATATCCTCCTAATATAACGCAGAGCTAAAAATCCTCTCTTGCGTTACCCAATCTGAACAAGAAAACATTTTCAAATACTTCCCATAATTTGTGCACTGCAAAACAGATTCCACTTTCTACGTAATGTAACCTAGTATGAACAGCTGCCCAACTCTCCAGACCTGCGCCCTCCAAGATCCAAGGTGCTGCTGCCTTACGTTCAAAACTTCTTTCCTCAAAGTCTGTCTATCAATTCCGAACTCTATTGCATACTACCATACCAATCAGACCCTATTCCTGACAAGACACAGAGTCATAACCCCAATGTGATGGATTTACCCAGTAAATCCACAACCTTGTCCTAACCCCTCTTACGTTTCGCTATCCTCGAAAGTCACCCATATTGATGCTTGGCAAAAAAATATCAGTATTCAATCCACAAATCCCAAATTACACCACATTACGTTGGTCCGTTTGGCGTCGCCGGTGGATACCTGTTCTGACATTCGTTTCTTTTAAACTCCATTTCAACCATGTCCCTCCACTTTATCAATACGAATGTTGACGAATCACGATAATCTGAAGATCGTGACCAGAACGGAGGTAGGATAAATCACTAGGGACCAACTACCACCATCCCCAAGGCAACGTACTATTTTCACAAAAAAAAAAATACTCTAGAAAATTATTTCTCAAGATAATTGGAAAAAATCCTTCCGCATATAAAAAAAACTCGCGGAAACTCACAAACGTTTGAAGAAATTTCCCAAATCGGTTCACTAAGTGCTCTGGGGTCATATTGACCCAAACCACAGACAAAGGGTTTAACAATTTCAGAAAATAAAATATACAGTCGACTCTCCACATCTCGATGATTGCTTCGGTCCCCTCATTCTGCGTACGAATTCTCTCTCTCCATATCTCGATATCTCCACATCTCAATGTGATCCTGTTCATTTTTTGTTCCCAATTTTCTTTCCGTATGTCGATATGAACATCATAAAAGGTTACTAGACCTGATTTAGGTGATTCAGAACAATTTGGAAACTCGAAATGACGTTTGTTTGTTTATTATTTTCCTAGAGACGGAGTGATTTTCAATCTAATGTTCATTAAAAACTTGTTCTTTGTCTCGATCTCTCCATATCTAGATGGTCCTTTTGATATCGAGATGAGGAGAGGCGGCTGTAATATTATTTTTTGCAAATTCTCATCGTAATAGGCTGTTTTTCATCACGCCAATCTTCCATGAAACAGCCTACTTTCCTGCACTGAAGTATGCAGTGCGGGAATAGTCGTTTTTGAAACATTTACAATGAACACTATTTGATGAAGATTAAAGAGTTTATCACTCATCCTTGACAGCCTTGTTATAGTAGATCTTGAATTTGGTCTAAAACCTCTTAGCGAAGAGCATTTTTATAAATCGTAAATCCCCATATAGCGTCAAACGCCCAGAGGTATGCAATGTCATATATACTTTACGTAGTTCATTCTTATGTATATCCCAACAACGGTTCATTTATGTCGAACTCAATGTCATAACATAAGAATTGATCGTTCTTAATTTAGTGAAACGTATTCTTTCTGATGTCATGTTAGTTTCAACTTAAAACACTTTGTATGTGATTTTTTCTATAAGGTCTGTACTTTAATACACAAAATGGATTCCAAGTTCTCTATCAACATACCATCAATGCACCGGTATCCGCTCATGTTCCAGTACCCCGCTCATACTTAAAAAAGATGGGTTTAAACAACGTATATTTGTAAATTTTAGCCGCTAGCTATTTCGAATCGACATGTTAAAGCATACTGTGAGTATTTTCGTATGTATTTACTCAAGCAACCTTACATTTTAACTCGTGAGCGGGCTACTGGAACATGAGCGGGTACTGGTGCTCTGAAGGTACCGTTTTGATTCATATTACGGACACTTGAGGCTTCAGTGAAGTACAACTAATCTGAACACATATAAGTTCTATCGTTCTGTATGAATCTTTAGCTTAATCAGGCATTGCAAACACTTTTATTTCGAATGGTGGGTGAAGATTCGGATGCCACATCTTAAATTCGCTTTAATCAATAAAAATGTTCGGCCTCTTCATTATTTTTATTCCGGACACAACTACACTTTTGCTTCATATTCCGGACACTTTGATTTGAATTCCAAGCAGCTCTTGAAAAACACAATCAAGTCAATAATTAAACGCACTAAGCCGTTAGAAAGACGTCAAAACTAGTTGAACATATAAACATCATCTGTCAAAATGGGAAACTTTTTGACAGCACATTTTGAAACATTTCTAGTGAAGTCTTTCCCATACAACGTAGTGTCCGGAATTTGAAGCTGTCCGGGTTTCGAATCAAAACGGTACTCCAGTTCCAACTGCAATGAAGTCAAACATAAGTTTGGTTGAGAAGTCCCATGTGTTTCCATATCCATTATCAAAGTTACCTTGAAACCGAAAATTTACTATGAAAAATTATAGACGGATTTCAAATGAATTGTAATCTTTTAACTGCCGTCGATATCTAAGGTACCAGTACTCGTTTTAAAAATATAAAATAAAAATCTTTAAAACAGGATGCAGAAATAATCAGATTTTCTTTCAAAAAACTACCATAGTTATCCCGTTTTACGGTACATACTATGGAGCGGTGATAAAAATATTAAGTACCCGAGCTGGGGCAAGTCATTATAATATTTTCAAAATAAAAAATATGTAATTTAGTTGAACCGACGTGAATATCATTAAGTTTTGTCGAACTGATAATTCATATTGCTCGAACTGTAAGGTGCTAGGGTGCATGTTTGTTGAACCCAATCAATTCGTGTTCACCCTTGTAAGTCATAAGATTTTATTTAATACGAGAAATCCAAAGATATTATTCTAAGAAATTGCAAATTTCTAAATAAACACGCCGAAGACGACTCCCAAAGATAAACCAAAACATTAGCACACATCACCATTCAAATCAACTATAATCACGGATTTCACGTTCATCTCTCCAAAGAAGACAAAACGGCGAAGACAGAGAGCGATCGGTGAGACTGATCTAAATAGGACTATAAATGTGAGAAAATTACAGCACGAGGTAAAAAGACTTCCACTTCCCCATGGCTCTATTGGGCGGCTTGCGATAGTTTCCATCGACGAACCTCCATCAGATTTAATCACTTACAGATAGGTATTTCCGAGACCTTTTGCGCACTTTAAATCAATTTACTTCTACGATTTTACCAACTTAAGTCAAACCTTTTCCATTCACTTTCGCAGCGCACCGCACACGACACAAAATACGCACGAAGAAAGGAAAAGTTCTAACGCTACTGCTCACCTATCCAAGAGGACCAGATTCAGCGCAGAGAGAGAGAGAGTGGGAAAATGCGGAAAACGTCCACCGGTGGGAGTAAAAATAGCCAGAGCACGGTGCTCCCCAGACCGTTATTATCAGAAATAATTCTTCATCGAATCCGTACTCACTAGCTGAACTGCATGTCAGAATAAAACAGTGATATTTTCACGGTTTTTTACTGACCGTTATTATAATAAGAAATACACCATCAATCAAAGCTAGTTTGTATAGGAGTAATTCTCGCTGAGACAGGCCCACTATATACACTTGGTCTATCAAAATGTTCCATTATGGATCCGACGGAAATAAGGACAAACATTTATGTTTAATATATTTTCTCCGAGCGTCGCGACTAATATTTGAATAGTGCGTTGTGTTCATAAACATCGTAAGAATGCGTCACACATGTTATTATGACAGTTATGTCGGGAACGATTCACACGTCGCGTGTCCCACACGCGCGTTCCGATTTGGTGGGCGCGTGACAATAATTTATGATAATAAATCTTCGAGCTGTTTAGTAGAATACCTATAAGTAGATGAAAAAACCGAATTTAGTACTATACCATTTAATTCCACTAGAGTTTGTATCCTTTGACAGATACGCGTATTTCGACCTCAACTGTAAGGCCGTCTTCAGTGTCGTGTACTAGACTCGGCTTTCGAGTCTAGTACACGACACTGAAGACGGCCTTACAGTTGAGGTCGAAATACGCGTATCTGTCAAAGGATACAAACTCTAGTGGAATTAAATGGTATAGTACTAAATTCGGTTTTTTCATCTACTAATAATTTATGCTCATTTGAAAGTTCCTGTCGAGTAAGTAAAGAAACTGCATTTTGGTCTGCGGTTGGTCAAGTTGTTGGACCTCTCGGTAGTTATGATTAAAACAGTTTTTGAGGACCCCTCGAATTTTGACAATTGGGTTGTTTTAGTGATGGAAAATTCACAGTTTTTGTAGCTTGATCGGAAGAGCACATTGTTCTAAATGTAACAAGATTGTATTGCGCTTTCATATATTAATTTTGATATACACTCAGAAATAAACATAGTCACAGAATTACTTAAGTTTATGCATTAATGACTACTTTTTATCTGTCTCTCTTTCATTCTGCACACCAACTGTCATTTCGACTGGGTTGAAGCTTAGCGATGCTTCAACCTAGGTGAATTGACAAATAGGAATAAAATCCCCTGCAGGATGAAAGAGAGACAGATAGAAAATAGTCATAAATTACTAAAGTTTAGTCATTCTGTGACTATCCGTGTTTCTGAGTGTACTGCCCATAAAAGCATAACTGTCTCATATAGAATTGCTATCGATCGAGAAATTCATCGATGAAATGAAAATTGATCGTTGGATTATCGCCAATTCAGTGTCGATACAGTGACTTCGAAAGTTAAAGATGGGTAGATTTTTTTTTGCACTGAGTTTTTTTTCGCTGAAACTAACTAACGAAAACTACCTAATGATAGATATATGTCAGTTAACCCAAATTTGGGTTATCCCACGGAAGAGACGAATTGCGTCAAAAGAAGTCAACGTTAGGTTGATTTGTGGCTCCGTGTAGAAATCAACTGATTAGCACAGATTGGATAGAGATTTTTTTATCTGATAACGATCTGGGGAGCACCGTGGTAAAGGTTGATCCATCCACCGACAGGGTTGCCTCTTCAAAACTTAGAATCGTTTGCGCGTGCGCGCTAGTTAATGCTTCGATTTTACCGATCAACTATTTATTTATTGATTCATAAAAATTACTCTAATCAACTACAAGAAAGGTATATTATAAACATTTTTTTTCTTTCTTCTTTTTTTGTCTTTCAAATTTTCCATGGTGCTCTTGCAAAACCACTTTTCAAATGGATTAATTCGACTTATCAGATTGTTCTATTTGTTCGTGAGAAATGTAACTGCTCAACGTTAATAATTCACTTTTTCTTGAGCTATATTTCTAGTATGAAATTATGTTGGACTTTTTTTTATGGGTCGTCGATTTTTCTCTATTCTGATGATATTTTACACGTTTTATAAATTGTTCAAAGAACGAAAAGACGAGACGAAACAATGTATCCCCACTAACAATCACAAACAGTATTTTAGATACTGTTGGGAAATCTCCAAACGCACCAATATGTCTTCTTTCAGTTCTGAATGCTCTTCGCTGGATTCGTGGACAGAATCTATACGCACTTCTTAAAAGGACAGTTACTTGAGATGTTTCAGACGATGGCATCAATCGCATTGGTATTCTTCAGATCTGAAGAGCATTCGCGGAAGGTATTAGGTATACTTACGGTCGCACGCCTTACATGCTCAGATATCCCCGGGATCGCGTGCTTCGGCGTCCGGCCAGATAGGCGATCAGCACGATCACAATCAACAGGATCAGGGCGCATCCGACGGCAATCGGAACAATGTCCGGTGTGTCGATGGCATCGCAATCCTTGGCGATCGAGAATTTGGTGTTCTGCTTGTTGTGGAACGCTTCGAACTGCAGCTTAGAGACGGTTACGGTCGAGGTGGAATTGTCACTCGCGGTCAAGTTGAGCATCTGGGGGCGGTTGCAGTGATAGGACATGTCCGTCGGGGTCTTAAACAAGGTCTGCTTGTTTTCCAAGGTGAGTATCTGGTTGTCTGCAATACATAATGAAGGATCATTTGATTGTGTTCCAGATGCTTGCAATATGACCAGTAGGGTGGCTCATAATGATCTAACTACAAAAATATTAAGTCATCCAACTTTGAATTTTCACAGTAACAACAAGTTTGAATTTTCACAGTAGCTTCTGCGGATACAAATGAGCAAATTTGGGGTGATGAGGGTTTTATAACTTAAGATCTTTACAGTTTGATAAACAAAATAATATAAAATGGGCCACCTTAATGACCACACTTACCCTTCGCATTGGGGAAACTCTCTCCGAAGACCACCAGGTAGAAGCTCACTCCGGACAGGGCAAACTCGTGTTCGGTGGTGTTACGCTTGAAGCTGACCGTGAGGCGGTTCTTCTCGACGGATTCCGGACCCCACAGGAGCTCGATGAACTGGGCATTGTCGGCGCAGGAACCGTTGACCACGCGGGCACTCTTCGGCACATCGTACAGAGCGTGGGCTGGTTTGTCAGCTGCAATGGGAGAGATAGGGAAAAAAGCGGGAAATTAGCGTCGGTGGCATTACATAAATGCTGCTCATGAATGATGGTAGGGACAAAACGAAGTGGGAAACAGACGTCATCATGTCAATCGGTTGGATGAGTGTCTTCACGTTTTCCAGGGGTTAAGAAGGCTCGGAAAAGGGTGGCGAAAATCAATAGGATTATAATTATTGCGCATTTCACGGTCTACGTGTTTTTAACAAAAGTGGCAAATTGGAGTATCTTTTCATAATGAAAATACGTTATGAACACCAACAGGATATAGGGTCAGGCGGGGCAAGATGAGCACCCTAAGGATTAGCGCGATTTAAGCCTACTTAAACGTTCTTATTTTGGTAAAATTGGTAACCATCCTTATCTTTTACATTATTACTTTGACCTCCAACCATTAAAAGTTTTAAAAAGTGATAAATAGTTTTCCAAATAATACGTTAAAAAATAGCTTTTTTATCATCGGTCAAAAAAACTGCGGGGCAAGATGGGCACCCCCATAAAAAGAAGCAATTTACTAAAGAAAACTATTATTTTTCAATGCTTGCAATATCCCAAGATATTATCTTTAATATCTGATAGTATTTATCTTCAACTAGCATAGTTTTTAAAACTTTTATCAAAAAATAAATAACTTTTCATAGATTGCTAAGATTTTACTTAAAAATCGATTAAATTTGTTGTTTGTTTATATTTTTTTTTAGAAAAACTGTTTGTGCAAAGAGGATACCGCAAGTCAAGCCCACAGCTAAATGTGGTTCTATAATTTCACACTTTTACTTAATTTTGAACCTGGTGCTCATCTTGCCCCGAGGGTGTAAATTTATTAATATAATCTAAACAATTGAAATATTTTTTAAATTTGATAAAATTTTTGCTCCTGATTATCTACAGAAGATTGTTCTATAAGTATACGACCAAAAACGTATGAATTTAATGGTTTACGCAACAAAAATATCACTCTTTAATGAACAAAACTTATATGAAAAAGTAAATTTTTGGTCTTCTATGTATTTTTGACAATATTTACGTTGTGCTGTTGATTTTTTAGCTAAAATTTATGGCCATCATATCAATTTAATGATATTCATCAGAACCCCAAATAATTTATTGAAAAAAATCGGTAGGAACGACACAAACTAGGGGTGCTCATCTTGCCCCGGGTGCTCATCTTGCCCCACATTCCCCTAACTTCTACAAGGATCTAAAAAAAACTTGTGACCCTTCTTTAGAGGATTCTTTAGATTTTTTTTGTGGTGTTTAGTTGGAGCTGCCTGACAGCATAATTTGTCAAGGCTGAACTATCGGTCTGGCTTTTGCCAAGTAAGTTTCCCCTCCAGGACCAATACGCAGAGGGCCTAGACTATGGTGCTCACATGAACACTGTTTTTTATTCGTATTGTGACGTGGTAGTTTTTGAAAAATACCCATATTACATTACTTCTGAGAAAAGGAAGCATTGTGAAAATCAGCAACTCCATCAGAATTTTTTTGATATAGTAGTGTAGTAGTGTTATTACTAATAATGTCTAGTCGAAATGGTTTTGAATAATTTGTTATTTAAGTGCTATTCTGATTATTATTATTATTATTATCTTTATTATCGAGATTTTCAGCCATAGGCTGGTTCATCTCCTGGAGTAAAACATTTAAGAGGGCTTCGTAGTGAGAGGCCCACCTGTCATATTGTTACATAGTATATAATCTACAATAGTATTTCAGCTTAGTTACATTGATATAGAGAGGTTTTAGTTAACAAAGTCCGAAACAGTCAGTTCGAATAGCAAGGTTCTTAAGCTTGAGCTTGATTGGCCGCCCGTGGATGCACTCCAGTATCGCCAGATCAGCTGAACTTACACAAGGAACCAACCGAATGACTGCTTGGGACTAACAGGCATCCTCAGTGTATAAGTGCTGGTGATCTTCTATCTTTAGGCAACAATGACACCTGCCACGTCAGAATGCTGACCAATGAGGGGAAGGGGGAGGAATTGATGATGCATTGAACTGGCTCCCACGTAGACCGTATATTCCACTGCATCCACGCCAGTTCATGCGGGAGTGTATGGATTGGGGGAAAGGCATGGCAGAGAGGTTTGCTTTTGTGGTTAGCAGACTGCCTATGTATCAGGCGTAAGGAAGGGGGGCGCGTGGGAGTAGGAAGCGTTTGGGAAACGGTTTCTTGTCCGTCTCTGGTTCTAGCGTTTGCTATGAACGAATAGTTTGAGTGTGATATATTTAGAATGGAAGATAGAAGCAAGTGCAAGATATACAACTACAAAGTACGAGGAAAGGGACGGGCCTGGGATTGACCCCATGACCTTCTGCATATGAAGCAGAAGCGGTAGCCATCAGACCACCAACCCCGTCAGTCAGTTTGAATAGCAAGGTTCTTAAGATATATGAACTCCTATTCTGGATCAAATATGTTGATATAACTCAGCGTCTTTTATGAAGGCCAATAGAGCAGCTTCGCTGCTCGAATCGTTTGCCAAGGCGTCTCTTATGCTGTTGGGAACAGCATGATTGGAATGGATGTTTTGATAGACGGGACAGTTGATGATTAGATGTTCTACAGTCATGGTTGCGTTGCAAGTGGAACATGTTCTGCGAAAAGATTCCCCATTTCCCATGTTGTGGGTGAGACGAGTGTGTCCCACTCGTAAACGTGAGAGAACTTGTTGGTCATGCCGGTTGGTGGTGTCGGTCCATCTTGTGGTTTCTCCTTTGATTTTCCTGATAAACAGCATCCTTGAGCTTATCCATTGCTGGGCCCACGCCAAACGAATTATAGATTTGCACCAGATTCTTAGGTCCGCTCCAGGAGTCAGCCTAGTAAGCCTGCGACTAGTTCGACCTCTGGCGGCGAGGCGGTCGGCTTCAACGTTACCCTGGATACCAGAGTGTCCTGGGACCCAGAGAAAAACTGTTCTAGGTAGAGACTTCATCTGGATGGCCTGGATCCAAGGGTGATGTGATGAAAAAGAATTGATGGTGTTGAGAACGCTTGCAGAATCTGAAACCACACATATCGGTTTGGGTGCTGGTGTTGTACTGGCTAGGAGAATAGCGGCTGCCTCTGCCGATAATATTGAACACTGATCAGGTAGTCGAAAACAGTAGGTTTTCCCAGTTTCGGCAACCCCAAAACCGGTCCTGTCCATGGTTTTGGAGCCATCTGTGTAACGAATATGGTGGTTATGGTATTTACTGGATAGTAACTCGACGACGTGCGCTCGCATTGCAGCAGGGTTGTTTCCAACTTTGAAACTTTTCGAGACGGAGAGATCAACCTTGAGGTGTGGATCGTCCCATCTTCTGGCTCCAACCCAGTGGACCTGTTCGACCGGGGGGAGTTCCTGATGGGTTAGGTTTGCGAGGGCTCTGTTCCCCTCCCTGAGGAGAAAGACCTCCTGATTTCCTGTCGTTTTTTCGAAGTAGCTTATAGCTCTGCAACACAAGGTTTCCGTGGCTAGATAACGAAAGGGTAGGACTCCGAGTTCTACGCAAGCCGAATCAGCCGGGGTTGATGGAAGTAAGTCTGCTACTATTCGGATCGCTTGGTTGTATGTCGGTGCAAGATGTGCGAAGAAAGAGTCTGATGCTAAACAAAACAACTCAATGCCATGAAACAGCCGACTGTTCACGACGGCCTTGGCTACTCTGAGGAGTATGTCTCTATTGCTGCTCCGATGTGGCCTTGATAGAGTGCGTAGAAGGTTTAGCCGTGTTTGGCAATTCTTTTTGGTCTCCTTGAAGTGGTCTATAAAACGTAACTCACGGTCCAGTCTGAGCCCAAGTACGATGATTGATTTCTTGAATGGAATGGTACGACCGTTAGATTTGACTGGCGTTGATACCATCCGATGGCGTGATCGACAGATATGGGAGATGACACTTTTTTCTGCTGATAGGGTGAACCCACAGTTTGCAGTCCACCTGGATATTGCAGAAACCGCTGCTTGAAGTTTTCGCCTAATCAGCTTTACGGAACGGCCGACAATTACCAAAACAATATCATCAGCGTAGATAAAAATGTAGATTTCTTTTGGTAAATTATTGTATATGCTGTTCATGAGGATTACGAAGACGGTTACAGCTAGAACAGATCCTTGGGGGATCCCTGTGTTTTCGCTCGGGTCGAAGAGCGATGGTTACCAATGATAACTTGGAAGGTTCTACCGTTCAAAAAATTTTTTAGGAAGTGCAGAATATGGCCGCTTAGTCCCCATTCGGCCAACTGGTATATAGCACGAGGGGTCAAGGCGCGATTGTATGCTTTGGCCAAGTCTAATGATGCGATGTCGGCGTGGAGATTCTTGTCAATTGCATCTTGAAGGACGTCGCCCAGTCCAGTGAAGTAGGTCCCTATTCCGTGGCCAGGCCGGAAAGCGTGTTGCCTGCGATCAAGAAGTTCGTTGTCTTCCAAAAAGCTACTCAGACGACGGTTCACCATTCGCTCCAGTATTTTGCTAATACAGCAAGTAAGGGAGATTGGCCGGAAATCACTAGGAGAAGTCGATGCGTGTTTATGTTTCGGGATAGGCACAATTAGGCTATGAGTCCAAGTTTGAGGTAGAGTGTTTTGGGTCCAGGCTTTGTTTAGGAGTTCGAGTAAGATCACTCTTGCTTCTGTTGTAAGTTGACGAAACAGTGGGTAGCCAAGTTCGTCGGGGCCTGCTGATTTGCCTTTACTACGCATCAAGGCAAAGTTAAGTTCGTCTAGACGAAAGGGGGAATTGATGGGAAGAGGAACAGTGTCCTCCGGGATTTTCAAGTTACTTAAGCTGCTCATAGAAACTTGATTCCGCCGAGTGAACTCGTTGTCGTAAAGATCGAGTGATGAAAGAGATGCAAAATAGTCGGCCAGGGCATTGGCTATTACAATTACAAATGGATCCCGTGTTATACCGCTAGGCAGTCGTAAAGTCATTCCCAACGATCTTCGTTTGCCATTCAAGGCGTTAACTCGTTTCCAAATCTCAGCGGCTGTTTGGTTGGAATTTATTCCTTCCAGGAAATCTTCCCAGCTCTTTTGTTTTGCATCCCGGATTTTTTGACGACACTCGTTCCTTTTTGCACGGTAGGATTCCATAGCACGGTGTTTGTTAGGGTGGTCTACGGGGAGGCGTTTAGCGGCCCGGAGAGCTTTTCTCCTTGCCTTAACCATTTTCTTTATGTCCGGAGACCACCAAGGGAGTGATCTTCGACCAGGGTTTTCAGTTGTTCGAGGGATAGTCAGTGAGGCTGCATTGTGGATTTCATCTAGTAGGTCTTCAATATTGTTTGGAGTAGAATTACGAAGTTTAGCGTTTAACAGTTCCTGAAATTGAGGCAAGTCAGCTTGGTCTTATTTCCAACGAGGGCGACGTGAAATTCTTTGTGGTTGCTCATCCACACGGATCGAAATCGGGTGATGATCACTGCCCAGTGGGTCTTCACCTGCTATCCAGAGAAGTCGATTTACTATGTTTGGGCTATATGGGAGATATTTTTATTATTTTTTTAAATTTTGAACCGCCCTAATGAACTTGTTTAAAATTTAGGAAAAATATGACATTACAGAGCAACATTTAATTGCAGACATGGGATATTGTATCCGCTTTGTACAAAGTTAGTTTTTAAGTTCATATTGACCTGGGTACTGCGGACAGACTCAATATGCTTGTTAAGCGGGAGGCTGATTGCCGGAGCAAAACATTATGGTTATGTTGTTTGCTGAGCAACTTTGAAAAAGTATTGTAATCTCAAAGAAAAAATATATAAAAGTTTTAATTTTTCTTTTTTTTAATAAGTTACAAATTATTTATAACATTTTTATATGTGCCGATTGAGATTTTCGTCTTTGTGCTTCTGGTTACCAATATAAGCCTCCAAAACAGAAGCTTTATCAACGAAAACGACATATATGATCAAATAGAGCAAGCGACAAATGAAATGATTGTTACGTTTTTCTAGGATAATTGTGAATCTTGCTAGAATATTCATTATTTGATAAGCCAACACAATTTGAAACGCAAATAAGAAAATGTTTTCTTACCATACGTGTTATAAAATTGAAGGTGTTACAATTTAGCTTTATTGAGATTCAAATCGGATTATTTCTACAACTTTTTTATTTTAATTTTAGTTCAAAAATATTAGGGAGGAGAACGAGAAAATATTTCCCGCAATATTTTTTCACGCCATCAACTTGTCATTTGGTAGGTAAACAATCCTTAACTATATAATGTAATGGTTAAAAAATCTCATAAATTTCTTGTCTGTCGTAATGTTACAAATGGTCTCGAAGGTTTACGCATAATTTTGGAACGTATATATTCACTGGAATATACAAGTATTTTCACTTATCCCATTTACCCGCTTGCCCCACGGACCTTAGAGAATTCGAAGCATTTTTTCAGAAATTCAATATGATATCTTCGGAAATAAAAAGCAATTTTTTTAAGTGTCACTTGGAAAACAATTTTTAGTTTTTCAAACTTGTGACGGTTGGAGGTTTATGTAATAATGTCAAATATAAGGATGATTACAAATTTTACCAAAATAAGCATGTTCATGAGGACTTGCTGTTATTCCAAATTTGAGCACAGAGAACAGACATTAAGGCTCGAACAAAATTGCATCAGAATCATGTGTAAAGGTTAGAGTACATCATCAGCGCCGCCAATGCAGACAGCTCGACATACAAACTCGTTTCGACCAAACGATAACATACATTAGCACACAAAGCAACGCTAGCGACAAGTGGAAATTTTCGGTGGTGACAATAGTGCTAAAGCATATAAAGCGGCAAAATGTAAGCCTCCATATTCTGACGACAGCACCGCGCAACGAGATACTTTACAATGACCAGTGCAAAGCTTTACACACGCTGATGACTAAAGATGAACGTCTGTTCTCTGTGATCTCAGCATCTGCTTGACCGAATTTCACTAACGAACTAAAACTAAACCTGAAATTTTGCCTGTGGAGAATTCGTTACATTGCATCATTTTTTTTTCAAAGAGTTCTAGAGGATTGTTCAAAGATAAAAGTTATTAATCAAGAGACTTTTTATTTAAGTCACATTTAAGTGTTTGGCACAAATATTCATTTTCAGAAATTACACAAATTTGCAGAGCACATAAACCATAACGCACAACATACCGTTTTTGAATTAAACAAAAAAAAACTCTTGGCTACTTATTTTTGTCTTTGAGAAACCCTCTGAAACTCTTTGGAACATTACTGAAACATGGCAAATTCATTACAAACAAAACATCGGGTTTTTTGTTGTTCGCCATTGAAATTTCAGCCAATTCGGACAAGCAGAAGTTGAGATACAGATCCCCTAACTTGGGCTGTTAAATGGTGAGCCGACAACTAGGAAGGAGCGTCCAACATAGCTCTGGTCCTCACAAGTCCCTACCTCACGCTTCCACGGGTCAAATGATGACAAAGACCGCCAGCTAAGGGTTGCGTACTTAGCTGGTAGTGCAGCCTGGGCACTGTTGTCCTTCTGACATCAGCTAGAGTGAGGAGGTGCGTCTCGAGCGTCTGTCCACCAAGGAGGTGCGGCTCAAACAGCGTCTGTTCTGGCATCCAGCGGCTGAGTATGTAATGCTGTATCACGTCAGCTACACCTAAGGTGGCAGCTCCACCATCGTGATGTAGGTATCGCGACTCTGGTAAGGTAGCATATCGAATTTCTTACCTACCACGAAAAATGGAGAAAGGAGAAATAACGAACGATATTTTCGGCAACCGACCTGGCAACGAAATAAGGACTATGATTGGAAACTCAGTACCTGGAATGTCAGGACGTTAAATGAACCCGGACGAGTGAGCCTTTTGGCTCGTGAATTGCAGAAGGTTGGAGTGAGCGTGGCTGATATTCAGGAAGTAAGATGGCCTAGAACTGGAGAACGTGAATTCAGGGCGGTCGATCCCGTCGCCAACACAGCTTTCAAATACAACATCTACCATAGTGGCAGCGATAAGGCAAAGCATGGCGTCGGATTCATAGTGATCGGGAAGCAGATGAAGCGTGTTATGCGGTGGAAACCGATTAATGAACGAATCTGCGTATTGAGGATACGGGGCAAATTCTTCAACTACAGTCTGATCAACATCTATGCGCCGACAAACGATAAACCCGACGACACGAAGGATGCGTTTTATGATTGTCTCGACAAGACCTACGGAGAGTGCCCAAAACATGACGTAAAAGTTGTTATCGGGGATGCCAACGCTCAGGTCGGAAGAGAGGATTTTTTCCGCCCCATAATTGGTACGGAGAGCCTTCACTCCGCCACCAATGACAACGGCCTAAGGCTAATAACTTTTGCTGCAGCTAGACGGATGGCCATCAGCAGCACCTACTTTGCACGCAAAGACATCCGAAAGCACACCTGGATGCACCCAAATGGCGAGCTCTGCAACCAAATAGACCACGTTTTGGTGGACGGTCGGCATTTCTCGGATGTCATCGATGTGAGGACCTTTAGAGGCCCAAACATCGACTCTGATCACTATCTCGTTGTTAGCAAAATTCGTGCACGGTTGTCTACCGTGGCGAACACAACAACACAGCGACCGTTGCGTTTCAATATCCAGCGCTTATCAACAGAAGGTGTAGCAGACGAGTACCGCCGGGAGCTTGATGAGCGGATAAGGGGATACAACGTAGGGAAAACCTCAACAATCTGTGGGAGTCTATCCACGGTGCGATGAGCACAGCAGCGCGAGAGGTGATAGGTACTGCTCAGAGACGACCCAGAAACGGTTGGTTTGATGAGGAGTGCCAGAATGTGACGGATGAGAAGAATGTTGCCAGAAGTCGGATGTTAGTGTTCGGTACCCGGCAGAATAGAGAGCGGTACAAGGAAGCTAGAGCAGCCGAGAAACGAATTCACCGCAGAAAGAAAAGGCAGTATGAAGAAGACATCATTACTGAGGCGCAAAACAGCATCGAACAAAACGATATGCGGAGATTTTACGAAACTGTCAATGGCGTACGGAGAAAAACTGCGCAGTCTCCCGTCATGTGCAATGACCGCGAAGGTAACTTGCTGACAGACAAAATCTTGGTGGCTGCCAGGTGGAAAGAACACTTCGAGCAATTGTTGAATGGAGAGAACAGATTAATCATCAGCAACGATGGACAAGCTGTGGAGCCCCCGACGCTAGATGTTAGAAGAGCAATTAAGGAGTTGAAGAACTGTAAGGCTGCTGGAAAAGACGAGCTCCCGGCCAAACTTTTCAAGCACGGTAGTCAGCTGCTCACTACCGAAATACTGCACCGTACTCTGTTAAGGATATGGGAGGAAGAAGAATTGCCTGCTAGCTGGCTGGAGGGCCTCATCTGCCCTCTGTATAAGAAGGGCCACAGATTGGAGTGCGCCAATTACCGAGGAATAACGCTCCTCAATTCGGCGTACAAAATAATGTCGCGTGTTCTGTTCAACAGATTGAGACCGCTGGAGGAGTCCTTCGTCGGCGAATACCAAGCTGGTTTTTGTGAGGGCCGATCAACGACGGATCAAATGTTTACCTTGCGACAAATCCTTGATAAGTTCCGGGAATACAACTTGCAGACTCATCATCTGTTCATTGATTTCAAGGCGGCTTACGATTCAGTAAAGAGAAATGAGTTACGGCAGATAATGGTAGAACACTGTTTTCCGGCGAAACTGATTAGACTGATTCGTGCAACGTTGGATGGATCGAAATCAAGTGTGCGGGTTGCGGATGAGACTTCAACCTCCTTCGTAACCTTAGATGGATTGAAGCAAGGAGATGCGCTTTCGAACCTTTTGTTCAACATTGCTCTCGAAGGAGCTATAAGGAGAGCGGGCGTGCAAAGAAGCGGTACCATCGTCACCCGGTCGCATATGCTCCTGGGTTTTGCGGACGATATCGATATAATCGGAATTGATCGTCGAACCGTAGAAGAGGCATTCGTGCCTTTTCAAAGGGAGACAGCGAGGATTGGACTTACCGTCAACACCAGCAAAACTAAGTACATGATCACTGGTAGACAGCGTGGTTCCAATCGCGACGTTGGTAGTGAAGTGGTGCTAGGTGGTGAAAAATTTGAAGTAGTGGAAGAATTTGTGTATCTTGGTACTTTGATGACTTGCGCTAATGATGTTACCCGCGAGGTGAAAAGGCGTCTTGCACCTGCGAATAGGGCTTTTTACGGGCTCCGTAACCAGCTTAAGTCCCGTAGCCTGCAGACGAAAACAAAATTTGCGCTATATAAGACTCTTATCCTTCCGGTTGCTCTATACGGCCATGAATCCTGGACGTTAAAAGAGGTCGACCGGAAAGCGTTTGGAGTTTTTGAGCGTAAGGTGCTGCGAACAATACTCGGCGGTAAACAAGAAAATGGCATCTGGCGGCGTCGCATGAATCATGAGTTGTATCAAGTATATAAAGAAGTGGATATTATCAAGCTCATAAAACACGGCAGGCTGCGTTGGGCTGGTCACGTGTTACGAATGCCGGAAGAACGACAAGCAAAAATAATATTCAGTAGAGAACTCGGACGAGGTCGTCGGCTTCATGGTAGGCCGCGCACAAGTTGGCTTTTGGCAGTTGAAGAGGACTTAAGGGCACTTAACGTTCAGGGCGACTGGAAGCGATTGGCTCAGGACCGAGCCCAGTGGAGAAGAATTATCCATTCGGCGTAGATTCAACGTAGCGGATTGTAGCCCATCAAGTATCAAGTAAGTAACTTAGGCATTTTGTATGAAAAAAAACGGCATTTGGTTACTAACTTTTGTCATTGACTTTAAATAGAATTCATCCTTAGGATGCTATATATGTATACAGATTTTCGCCAATATTTTGTGAGTGACCTTGAATCTGTATATACAGATTGAAGGTTGTTTTTAAGAAAAATACGAAAAACCTCTTTTTACGACCGTTATTAGGGGATCGTAAAAAGAATCTGTTGAAGTTGCAGCTCAGTAGCTTGAATACTTGGAAGTATTAGGTCTTCGGCAAAGGTGTTCAGTAGCTCAAGGGCTATCATTGTTTGAGCCATTTTATTCAAAGTTGTGCAACCAAATGGCGCTAGTGAGCATGCAACTTTTGTTTTGCCGATATCTCAGTTGTCTGTCAGTAGTGGTCAGGCTACTGAGCTATCCGCTAAACAAAAGTTTCACGCTAACTAGCGCCACCTAGTGACAAAAGTTCGAAACTCTTGGCTCAAATAATGTTAGCCCTTGTGCTACTGAACAACTTTGCCGAAGACCTTATGTTTTAAAGTAGTGAAGATCCGAAGATATTTGCAAAACAAAAGTTTAATACAGTGATACCTCCATGAGTCGATGTTCCATGACTCGATATCGACTCATGGAAGCATACTAACAACAAAAATTCATGGTTACAGTGGGGATTCGCTCGTTGGAGGTCCGCTACATGGAATGACTCGATGGTTGGATGTTCGCTGGTTGGAAAATATTCCAACTAAAAAGCACTCAAATGTCAACAGAAAATGTCAAACTGACTTTGACGTCTGAGTACCGTCGCATTGAAGACTGCATATATAGAACAAATGCGTATGTATATGTGCGTTTCGTGACGATTTGCTCTCCAGATGCGTTAGTGTGGAGCATTTTCACCAGCTGTCAGTCGTTCCAACTAACGGATCGGATTCGCTAGATGGAAGGCAGTCGTGTTCCAACCAGCGAGTCCCCGCTGTACTATGATGGTCCCTAGAAGCAGCTTTCCAAAGGATTGCTGTTCCATGACTCGATATTTCCATGAGTCGATGGTCCCTTCAATATCGACTCATGGAGGTTTCACTGTACTTACTAACGCCAACTGGTGGGAAAATCTCGAATCTTTCGGTTAGAATAATTATTGCCCTTTAGCTGCTTAAAACTTTGTCGAAAACGCCATCTTTCTAATTGATCAGGATCCTGAGATATTTGCGAAAAAATAAATATGCTCACTAGCGCCACCTGGTGGTGAAATATTGAATCTCATGATTCTAACAATGTTAGTCTTTGACTAACTGAACAAGTTTCCCAAAGACGGCATTTTTCTAAATAGTCATGCTCCTAAGCTATCCACCAAACAAAAGTTTCATGCTCACTAGCGCCGCCTGGTGGCAAAATTCCGAATCTCAAGGCGTTTATAAAGATAGCACTTGAGTTGCTGATCAACTTTGCCGAAGATGCCATATTTCTAAGTGGCCAAGATCTTGAGATATCAGAAAAACAATATTTCGATGAAAAGTCGTGTTTAGTACTACAATTAACTCTCCTTAACTCGATATTGAAGGGACCATCGGATTAGGCAGGTATTCAGTTACAATACAAGAATACAAAACTAGGGCAACTGCGATCCAAGGGACCATCGAGGTAGCCATGAAAACTAACTTGTATTTTGGTTCTCTAACTCGTTGACTGTATTGCTGTTTGCGTTTGACGTGCAAACCTTGGCTAACTGGACTTCAAATTCGGTAACACAAAGCAATCAAAGGATACTTAGCAACCATGAGCTATATCACCGCCAACCTAGCAAAGAAAATCAAACTTTGACTTCGCCTTCCTTGTGAAAAATCTTACCGCATTTGGTGTTCCCGCATTTGATATTTGCGTTTCAAACGCACACAGCAATATATCATTTAATTCCACTCGAGTCGAGACGAATTGACTGTATATCATTCAATTCCACTAAAGTTTGTATGATTTGACACAAAGTGTAGTAGATTTAAATGGTATAGTATTGATTGTCAAAGGATACAAACTCTAGTGGAATTAAATGGTATGGTATTAAATTCGATTTTCCATTTATTCATAAGTATTCCGCTAAAGAGCTCGAAGATTTATGGTCAAAATTTCGATGCTCACTAGAGTCGCCTAGTGGCAGAAATCCGCATCCCAATAACATCGCATGTTAGCCCTTTACCTGCTTAACAATTTTGCTGAACATTATGACCCTCTATTTTGATTACTTTTTGAGATATTGATCATTAAAAAAACGATCATTAATCTGAATTTCGGTCGTGAAAAAGTGGTCGTAAAGACCTCATAAGTCAAACTACGTTGTGACTATTTTGCATTGCAGCTACAAATGAGTAATATTCCCTTTAACTTCTTGTATAACTTTCAATTTTATCTTAATTTTAAGTGATACAGATTTAAAATATAGTTATTTTGCTCCGTGATGATAATCCAAAGAAAAATGTACTGATTTTAATGGGGCAAACCTTTGCTGAACTTGCCCGTCTACCCGATCTACAGTTCTAATTTCTTTTAAAATAATCAAAATAATTAGTTTCGTTTAATATTTAAGCTCTCGTGCACCTATTATACTTTAATAGTAGCGCTATTCTACCTCCAAAAAATCACTATCAAGAAAAACTTTTTTCATGAAACTAAATAAAGAAAGAAATTAAAATTTTTGATTTATTCTTTATAGGTAAAAAATAGTAGCTTATACTACACAATCACAGGAATTACCGGCTTCTAGTAGCATCCTGATAATGCTAAAGATTACGCGGAAAAATTTTCAACAATCCACTGAAAAACCCCATGTTTTCGCAAAGAATACCCATATTCCACTAGGATTTCAATGAGAATCAAAAATGATTAGGTGTATGAGCTAAAAGATGAATTTTGATATGGCCTTCAGATATCGACTCATGGAGGTATGACAGTAATAAAGTTCTGATTGATGATGGATCATTGATTATTAATCTTCCAGTCGTCGCACGGTTTACGACCGTCAAAACCATCACGCTACTGTTGTGAAAGAGAAGCGATGTTTTTTCAACATTGTTGTACGAAATACAACAGCGCGACGACTGAAGTTTTAAAGTAGCTCATAACAAAGTTAAACAAATCTTTTTTGCAATTGCTGTTTTTCATTACGCCAATCTGTCATGAAACGGCCTACTTTCCTGCACTGAAGTATGCAGTGCGGGAATAGTCATTACGCAACTGAAACCAATGCTGAAATGATTCATTACGCAACGCTTTCTCATTACGCAACTGTTTTGAGTAGCGTAATGAATCATTACACAACAATTTTTCAGAAATTGTAAAATGATGGTGAATGCATTCCGATATTATTTCTGATACCCACTTGGTCTTCTACGTAATTGCAAAAAATTTTGTACCATCAGTGAACCAATATCCGCTTATGTCCCTATTTCCGCTCACTAGTGTAAAAATTGATTTATCGTGTCAAAAACCAACATTTTTCGCACGGGTATATTCTAGCAATACTAACAACTTTTAAATGAACTCGTCTGACATTATTTTCATTTGATAAAATAATTCTATATATTGAAAACACAAGACCTCGTAAGCGGTTATTGGTTATTGTGTGCAATAACCGCTCATGAAAAAATTGAACAAAATTTCAAAGAAATGTCGATTTTAGTATACAGCCTTCTTTATTGAAGTAGTAGCTATAGTTTGACCATAAAAAAATATCAGGATAAATAACGAAATTTGAAATAATGCATTTTTTAGTAAATTCGTCCCGAAATCTGTTTACCGTGAGCGGAAACAGGAACACTTAGATGCAGTAACAAATACAATTAAATACTTTTTTGTGGATGTTTTTAAAATTCTTTTTATTTTGACGCTGATTACCTATACTTGGAGCTACATTGTGACATGAAAATAGTTTTGATCAACACAATAGTTATTTTATAATAAACATTTGGACACATAACTCCCCTTAAATGAGCGGAAACTGGTGCACTGATGGTACGTACCTAACTCGTAGCAGAACTCGATTTTTACTCGTCGTAATTAACGACTCGTGCTGTAAAAATCATCATTCTGCAACTTGTTCCGTAAACTACTAATGTTTGATTCAAAACCTTTATCAAATTATTACGAAATTTTCCAATGAATTTTCATTACGAAATTCTTCATCATTCACTCAATTCGCCATATGCTATTGAAAATGAGATCATAATTCGTTTCCGCAATGCATTCTGAACTGATAAGCAAATCGCAACGAAAGCAAAATTTGATACGTTAAGTACACAGTCAGCCGCAAACTTAAGCGGACTTGACCAATCCAATATTTATTAAAGGGTGTTTGCAATCAATGCCGGGATCTTACCCAGCATGTTTTCTCCTTCTTCGTGCAATCCTATGAGTTTGAACCGTCACACACCGTAGTTTTGTCCGTGAATCAAAATCGGCATCGAGGGATGAATAAATGAGAGATAGGGGGTGTTCTTACCAGCATCCCGGTAGGTAACGTTGAGCTGCAGGGCCATCTGGGTCAGGACGCAAGTCTGGTTGGTGGTCGTGTTGGTGTAGGTCCAGCTGCCTACTTCGGGCTCCGGCACTGGCGTTGGCTTTGGTGGCTCAGTCGTTGTTGTAGTAGGCGCAGCAGTAGTTGTCGGTGCCACAGTAGGCGTTGTTGTGTGTGGTGGCTCCGTTGTAGTTGTTGTTGTAGTTGATGTGCTAGGAGTAGTCTTTGCAGTCGTTGGTGTTGTTGGAGGGGGTGTAGTTGTTGTTGGCTCGGGGACTGGTGTAACGGGAACATCATTTTGAGCTGTCCGGAAAAAGAAAGGGAATAATGAATCAGCATTAGCATACGTTTTGTTTTGTTTTGCGTGTTTACTTATATAAAGTTTCGTATTTCAAAGTTGACTCAGACAATGCGAGAAATTGCTGACATAAGCGAGTCCTGGTTATCTGCTGTGAGACTGTTAGGTTCTGCTTATTTACACACGACTCCGCTTGGAAGGCATTTCATCTTCTCGCTCGACGTAACACAAATCCAGTTAAGTTAAACATTGATAAGGCTGCCCACAGATTATTCGAGTGCTGTGTCACCAACCGCGCGATTAAAGTGCTTTTAACGGAATAGTTCTCCTCCCCAATTGTAGCAACTTGAATGGCATCACAAAAGCTAACAATATGAACAAGCCGTCAAGTGTCGATGAGCGGTAGAGAATGCATATTATTACAATGTAGATTCGAATCACATAGCAACGCCATATAGGCAAATTAGATCGAAACTATTTGGGTTACATATTTTTCAACATGCGCAAAATTTAGGTAGGGCAGAAGCACAACAAAAAATCATGTTTCCTATCAAACTACTGAACTACTGATTTTATATTTTGATATTTTTATGACCGTAACCATGAGCACGAATTAAATTTACTCATTTTGGACATGAACAAGCCTCAAAAAGGCCCACAGAGACATTCAGAGGATTTATGATTGACCCATGATCAATCTATCTATCTTCTATCTATCCATCTATATAAATGAAAATGGAATGGTGTTTGTATGTCACGAAATGGCTTACGAACGGGCCAACCAATTTGAATGATTCATTCTCCATTTTGTTCGTCAAGGGTTCCGACGTGTTTGTGTGTACAAAAAGTTCATGACATTCAACGGGAAAGTCGAAAAAAATAGAGTGAATGGAACTGTCATTTTGTATGTAACGGTCTATGGCGTTTTCAAACAGCTTACCATGGAACGCATTTCCGTGTTGCTAAAATCCAACGGTTTTGTTGCCTGTGGTACTCGTTGACTTGACAGCTTGAATAAAAAATCCACTCTATAAAAAGCACGGCCTGCTAAGAGTAATGCAAAACTACCACATTGCCAAAATCGAACAGTACCAAAAAATGGACCGCGCCAATATCGAACGGACACTGTAGCACATTTTTTTTCTTTTCTATCTTTATTAACGAGATTTTTAGCCCTGGATTACTTTATCTCGGGACCAACGCACAGTATTTTGATAGGCCGAAATGGTTAACTTAATTCAGTACCACTCTCAAACGCAGGGTGTCCTTCAAAATCAGTTTTTAAATTCCCGGATTTTTCCCGGATGTCTAAGAAATTAAAAAACAAATTACAAAAAAGTCCTGCTACTCGATATTAGGGCTGTTACAACAGTCGCGAATTTCACGATTTTCGCGGATTTGGTATGCCAGGCGCGAGAATCACGAGTGACTGAAATTATGTCGGACAAATCGCGAATTTTCCAAATCATGCTACAAAAATCGCCAATAAATTGTTTTGACACAAGTTATGCAGTTCATCATTAGGAATCATTGAGTGCTGTAAAGTGCACTTTATAATTTAGTCACTATGACCCAGTTTTGCTGTTAAGTTATTAATTTTTGCAGGTCTTTTTTTTTGTTTTCCTCCAATAATTTGATACATTTCGAATATGAAGGGGTCAGAATCCGTCATTGATTTGAGAAAATAGCGTTTTTTTTTTCAAAATCAAGAAAGTTTACTTATAAGAAAATGCATTCAATATATTCAATTCTCCGACTGAAACACAGTGAACACAATTTCATTGTATAACTTTCAGTTTTAAACTGTTTGTGAAATTTCGATGATGGCAATAATTACAATGACGGATTCTTGAAAGTTAAAATGTGGTGTAGGAAAATATAAAAAGCGATAACATTTCGTCTGTAATTCGACAGTTAACAAAAAGCATTGAAGAATATAAAATCTAAAGGCACTTCCTAAGATGATTAGGATTCATTGTGTATCTAGATATGGTATCGGAAAAAATGTCAGTTGAACAATTTGCTACCATTCTCAAAATGCACAATCCGAAAGCTCATAATTTTAAAGTCGATAACGGTAGCGGCCACGTCCTTACGGTTATCGAGGAAGGGAAAGAATGTTAGACAACCATTGTTACTAGAGACCGAGTATACCTCTGCATATCCACAGTTTCCTTGGAAAGAATATTGGGTTAGTGGGATAAGGAAAGGATCTGCGAGTTAAAATATTCACACATCTTTTATAAAACGTCGAAGGAGTTTTAAATGTATAATGCAATGTACTGTATATTGGTCAATTACTGTCGGACTAATGACATATTACCGTAATCATTTGACGAATTTGGTCGGTATCAAAGAGCAATATCTTTTAAGGATGCTTCATACGTGCCAAGATTTCTAACAGTTTTTATTTCATAAGGATATTTTTGTACAGAAATAATAACAGTTTTTTTAGGTGTAAGCAATACTGTTGGAAAAGTCAGTACTAAACAATCCAATTGTCAGCTTTAATGTGAACTATTGAACTCGATTTTAAAATCATACTGCATAAAACTACGCTATTTTCAAACCGTTTATTTTCGGAAAACGTGCTTATTACAAGGTAAATAACCTACATTCAGGTATATTATTCTGGTTTCCAAAGTTAAGCTTCGCAATAAAATGGTCAAATGCAAAAGCTGTAGGATTTGTTTACGTCATTTTCTGTATTATGGGACCCACATTTAGTAGATGGAGACATTTATTATTCTTATTTTTACTTTATTATATGAAAATCAAATTCGCCCCAGGGGACCATTATCAATTTCTTATTTTCAAGCTAGGTTTATGATACATTCAATATTATTTCCTAAAAAATAGTTACATGCACTGATGGAGATCAACGAAGTACTGGTTTTGCCGAAATTAAGTTGACAATATCTCAGTTCCAAAGGATAATATAATATGCCCCTGGATTACGGTACTAGAAAAGTGCATCAAAGAACACAGAAATTTGTTAAAACAATTAAGTTTACACAACAATGTTAAGATATGTTTTACGAAAAATCGATTGGGTACTGTGAAATGAAGATTTCAATGACAATTGGAATATATTTTTGACGCAGATTGGTGCTTCCAGGCGCGGATCAAATTTCAGAAGTCGTGGTTTTCGCGGATAACATTTTGAAGTTTTCGTAATAGCTCTGTATACATACAAGGCACGACGCGAGACAAGACATAACACTTATCGTTCTTACAATCGTATTGATTGTAATCGATTGTAAGAACGATAATTGTTATGTCTTGCCTCGTTTCACGTTTTGTATGTGTCGTTTAGTTCTTACGTTAGCACACATCACAAAATGAGAGCTCTGTATATTTGTTTTCATTGGTTTTCATACGATATGGAAAAATTTGGTAGACTTGAACTAACTTATTCATGAATTAGTTTTAATAAAATAAAAAAAAAACTTTAAAATAGTTTTAGATCAAAAGATATAAAATATTTGTTGAAATATCTAAAAGATCGTGACCCCCTCGAATAGGGTCTTAAAGCCCTGTGTCAATTTTAGTACCAAACGCTGAATCCAAAAAACATTTTTTACGGTTTTTGAGATTTTGTCAGACCCCTTGGTTTAAACTCAAATTTTGGGTATATTTTGTTTACTGTGTCCTTTCCGAAATGTCAGATAGGAACAACCCCAGTGTTAAAACTAAAAGCCCTGTGGCGTTTTTTTTTTTCAACAAAGTGAACGTCAAACATGATCAAAAGTGTCAAGCATGTTATATTTGTTATTTGAGCTGGAAAAATTGCTAAAATAGTCGCAACAACATGCTCTTTCGTATTATTAAATAAAAAAAAATCATTAAACATTTTAGGACCCAATTCACAGGAAGTTCAGAGAGATTTTGGAATTAAATTAAAAAATGGTCAACTCATTACCTTCTAAGAATGCCTTAGGAATTATGCGTTAGACATGGCTTGTTCATGGAGAAATACAGAATTGGACAAAACATTTGCAACTTTTTCGATTTTCCATACAAAATGGCCAGCTTTGATAAGCTAGATATCAGTTATTTATGGACCGATTTCAATGAAATTTTCACAGAACATCAGACATAACTTAAATTTAAACATATATTTTTGAATATTTTTTCCCATTACAAATTTAGATGTAATAATGATTTGACTAAAGTGAAATTTTCGACGGAAAATTCAAAACTATTTATGTCAAAATTTAGCAGCCTTGCACTAAACTATCTTCAGCAAACTTGTTCATCTTGTCAAAATCTACAACTTTGCTGAAGATACCATCAAAGCTATTCCTTCAATGTGTTTAATTATGTCAATTATAAAAAATCGTCAAAAAAATCACTTTAGTCAAACCGTTACTGCTTTTGAACTCGTGATTGGAAGAATCAATAAAAAATATATGTTAAAATTCAAGTTATGGCTGCTGTTCTGTGAAAAATTTCATACGAATCGGTCCATAAATAACTGAGTTCTAGCTTACCAAAGATGATCATTTTGTATGGAAAACCGAAAAAGTAGCAAATGTTTTGTCCAATACTGTAGTTGATCTGATGAAACTCATGTTGAATCCAAGAAAAAATCACAGAAACGTTATTTCCAAATACATGTTATTGTTCTCCTACGAAGCTGGCTAAAACTTCTGACATAAATCCAAGATTGCATTTTTCAAGTAATCTTCAAAAGATTTGATCAAGATATCAAGAATCTTGTCAAAAACTTAACAAAAATCTGGTCAAGAATGCTTAGAGGGCCTCTTTATTTTTTATTCATCAAAGATCTAGTCACGAAATTTGTTTTGGATGACTGAAAGAATTCACTGTAAATCTGCAGAGATCTACACAAAATCTCGTCGGAGGCCTCATAATAACTTTGTCATAGGTCAAGGACTAGTCAAATTAGTTATCCTGACAAGGCTTCATCAAGAATCAGTATCATCAACGACCCTAGAAATCCGCCAAACGGAACTCTTACTGAATCTGTCCAGGATTTCAGAAGATCTCCCAATAAATGCCAACTTTCAAGCAGTAATTTCAAGCAAAATCAGCCTAGGATCTTTTCTAGATTCCACTGAAAATCTTATTATCAATTTACTAACACTTCAGTGATCTCTCAGAAAAAACTTTCTAATTCTGGTCAATTATCGGTTCGATTCCCGTTAGGATTCCAGCAAAGATCTCATTAAATATTTACTAAGAACTAAAATGGAAATCTAACACGCATCTCGAAAATCAACTTACCAAAAATCCTTAGTACCCTTCTAGAAATGTTTCAAAGATCCTACTTACAAAAAAATATTCATAATGTGAAGTACGAATAACATACGACTTGAAATTTAATCAAACCGGTACACTGAAAAAAATCCGTTCTTGTATCCGTGAACAACAGACGTGAACTCGTCAACAAGCAAATTTCAAAAATACACCGTGAACTAGATCATGTTTATATGAACGCGTTGCCTAGTTCCGAGAACGATGATGGTAGTTCATGGTGTATTTTTGACAGTTCACGTTTTCCAGAACTCTTTTTTAAGCGTGTACGTTGAAATACATATTTTCCCGGGATTTTCTCCAAATTCCCGGGTATTTCCCGTATTTTTCCCGGTGATTTGTAATTCCCGGGTTTTTCCCGGTTTTCCCGGATTTCCCGGATGGATGGACACCCTGCAAACGTGATTTTTCTGGAATAGTGTCTTCGAACGAAAATTTTCTAAAAACAGCGCATATATTGGCGGTAAATGTTAGTTCGCAACTTTGCCGGCGCTGTAATATTAAAATTTCTGAAAGTTGTAGATAATTTAAATACAAACAACTTTGCCAAAGACACCTAGTCTGTATCTAGTCACATTTCCAAACTATGGAGGTATTTTACCCCCAAAAACACGTTGAATATTTTGAAAATGTGAGGTTTTCGATAGCAACATTGTTCTACAAAATTGTATAAACTGTCAAAATGAATCATGTTATCAAAGATACTAGGGTTCTAAAATGTAAGGGAAAGTAATTATATTAACTTTAGTGCAAATATCGATCACTTTTGGGCGTCGTATATTTTTTCGTGTGGCAATTGGTGGAATTTAAAATATAACATCACGAACTTGAAACTATTGAGAACCAGAGTTACAGGTCCAAAGCCCTAATAAAGGTGGATAGTTGTGATGGCTATGACCGTGGTTATCATGTAAAGAGCAAACGAACAATGCTGTATCGTGTCAGCACCGAGGAGGCAGCCCCTCTAGCACGATGTAGGTAGCGCAACCCTGGTTAGGTGGCCTATCGAAGACTCTTCACCAACCAAGAAAGACAAAAGTAGAGCAAACGGATTGATTTTACGGCAACGATTGGAAAGTTGGATCTTTGAACGTGAGAACTTTGAATGAACACGCGCGTGTTGGGCTCCTAGCTCGTGAATTGCGGAATGTCGGCATGAACGTGGCAGCTATCCAGGAAATACGCTGGCCGAGAACCGGAGAACGCGAATTTCAGGCGGTGGACCCCATCGCCAACACTTCATTCAAGTATCACATCTACTACAGCGGTGGCGACAGAGCAGAACGTGGAGTTGGCTTCATAGTGATTGGGAAGCAGATGAAGCGAATTATTCGGTGGAAACTGGTAAGCGACCGAATCTGTGTGTTGAGAATGAAGGGCAAGTTCTTGAACTACAGCCTGATCAACATATATGCGCCAACGAACGATAAGCCCGATGACACGAAGGATGAGTTCTATGAGAGCCTGGATAAGGCCTACGGAGCGTGCCCAAAACAAGACGTCAAGATAGTCATCGGCGACGCAAATGCGCAGATCGGGAAAGAAGATTTCTTCCGACCCGTCATTGAAACAGTAAGCCTTCATTCCGTTACCAATGATAATGGCCTGCGGCTAGTAACCTTCGCTGCTACTAGAGGGATGGCAATCAGCAGTACCTACTTCGCACGACAGAATATTCGCAAACATATCGGGCGACACCCGTGTGGCGATGCCTGCTCCCAAATAGACCACGTGCTGGTTAATGGGCGACATTTCTCAGATGTCATTGATGTCAGGACCTTCCGAGGCCCTAATATCGACTCGGATCATTATCTCGTTGTGGCTAAAATTCGAGCGCGGCTATCCAGCGTCACGAGGTTCACAACAAACAGAACGCTACGCTTCAATATACAACGCTTGTCGACTGATGGGGTAGCTGCGCAGTACCGTCAGCAACTAGACGAGCAGTTGGAAAGAATCAACGTTGCTGGAGATGTTGACAGCCTGTGGAACCCTATCCACGAAGCTGTGACAACAACGGCGTGGGAAGTTATTGGCACTGGTCAACGACGAAGACGAAACGACTGGTTCGATGAAGAGTGCCAGAGGGTGACAGACATGAAGAATGTCGCCAGAAGCCGTATGCTACCGCCGGCATCCGACAGAACAGAGAGCGGTACAGGGAGCGAGAGCAGAAGAAAAACGAATCCACCACAGAAAGAAAAGGCACCACGAAGAAAGTGTGGTAGCTGACGCTCAAGAAAGCATAAACCGGAATGATATGCGGAGATTTTATGCAACGGTCAATGGTGCGCGGCACAATACCGTACCTGTGCCCGCCATGTGCAATGATCGAGAAGGGAATTTGCTGACCGATAAAACGGCGGTGGCTGCCAGGTGGAAGGAGCACTTTCAGCAAATATTGATTCACCGTTGGAAATGTAGTGAGGAACAGGATGAACATACACTCCCGTGCAAAAGTTTGGGTTCTTCCCCTCAAAAACATACAAAAGTGTTCTATCCATATCTCCGTGATTACGCGTCTAATTGAAACTCTCTTAGCCGCATTCGAAATGCAAAGAGTTATTCTTACTTCGTATGTATTTTTCCAAAAACATATTTTGATTTTTATATACAAAATTTTAACTTAAAGTTGTGACATTTTTAAAAAGCACACTGAAAAAACATTTGTAATTTCATCAGCATTGGATCGACCAAAATTTTAAAACAAGGTGTCATTAGAATCGTAATCTTATATTCTTTGAGGAGCACTCACAATTTTTTTTACGGAAAAATCCGAAAACTATTCAAAATCATTGAAACAGTCATTCAAGTCATCGTGCAAAAGTTTGGGTTCACTCCTCAATATGATGCAAATCGTGCAAAAGTTTCTCTCTAATCTTTCAGGAGTTCTTTAACAAGGAGTCTCTCAAGAAAATTTCCTAAACATTTAAGAATTTCGATAGTATGTACTTCAAAGCATGTTTTTTAAGGTATTTTCCAGATTTTTTTCGATTCATAAATAATTTGACCAAACACTTCACCAAACATCAATTATCGAATCAAGCATTTAAGCTTGATTACCTCCTGGAATTGCTTCAAAAACCACAACAAAGATTTTTTCAGTGATTGCGCGAAATTTGCTACTAGATTTAAGGAATATGTCCAGCGATTTCACTAGATGTTAAGCATATTAGGCATACTTTTAGTAATTAATCCAGGTATGCTTCTGCAAGACTTACTACAGAAAATTATTCATGAAGACATGTAGAAACATCAGAAGCAAATATATTTATTGGAGTCCACAAGATGTCACTCCAGAAATTAGCTGCTGACGGGAATCCAGGCTACGTCATTGTATAGGGGAAGGGGTGGTAAAATGAACACTTTAAGGATATCATCCTGTTTCTGATAGAAAAACGAGGAAATTGTATAGTTCTTTCGCACAACATCAAAAATAGGGATGTTACCTATAACAGCGACACGAATTCTTACTGAAATAGATAAATTTTCGCATAGTTTTATCGTTAGCAAAAAACGATGCAAATGTTCATTTTACCCTGCACTATGTTGGTAAAATTAACAGCTGTTGGTGATAAAATGAACATCATGCAAAAAACGTGAGTAAAACAAATATTTTCGAAAATTTTCGTTGCATTCCCGAAAATATATCCATTAATGATTGTAACGAAATTTCCGTCAAAATGTAAAAAGTTTAAAAAAAAAATTGAAGGTGGATGAGAGTTTTCTATTTTGGGGGCCCCCAAATTTACCTGTGCACCAGGGCTCCAAAATGATAGCGACGCCACTGTAACTAAGGGTCGATTTTTAGAATAAAGTATCATTAAAAATCATTATTACGTTGTAGAAAACAACATTAAAATTATGGAACAGCAGAATATAGTTGTTTTCAGGAATATTTACACTCACACAAAATCACATTTTTTTACGAAACTCCCCAAACGTGGATCAGTGGGAGCGAGGTTCTCTATTATGGATCAAACTGATCCATATCAGAGGATGAATTCTGAGGAAATTGAAAGATTTTTTTTCACTTATCGCTTACTATAACAAACCTGATCCGCAACACATCATGAGAGCCTGTTTACCATCTTCTGTTTCAACTCTGATGCGATCGGGAAATAACAGCGTATGATAAAACCCATCTAAACAAGTTTCAAAAGTTGAAGGGAACTATTGCTATCGGATGTATGGGTATGAAATACAAATGAGTTTTATCATCGCTCTTTCATTGCGGCTGCTCTTATTAATCAAGCTTGTTACAACTTGCGAAACAATGCCTATCATGAACCGAAGTAGATGGAATGTTCATCTTTGCTTGTTTTGAACGTGCTTCGAAACCAAATGAGAACGAATTTTGCAATGCCTGTTCATATTATGGATCAGAATACTATAACAGCAATTTATACGCAAGGTATTTCTTTCGGAATCGTCTTTCAAACCGATTTCAAACAGTGTATACAATTTTGATGAAATATGCATATCCTCAGAAAAATAGGGGGGCGTCCATTTCGCACCGTTTGTTCATTTTGTCCCTAATATCCCTAAACATATTGTAAATGATTACGATATAGTAAAGATTTGTGGTTCACGTAGGTAAAATCTGTTCTGCGTAATTGCAACTAGACACGTTCCGATATTTCCGATTGGTCGGAATATCGATATTAGATAGTTTGATATCGATATTTATTATTCAATGGATAACAATTGTAGGATTTTCTCCAAAAATATTTTTTTTTTAAATTCACAACGCAGTTTTCATTCGAATTGTACTATAATGTATCTTAACAGAAAATATGTATGCTCATATGGGTTAAAATACCATCAATCTTAAGTAATATATCGGTGGTATCGATACTTTGATTCGATAATCGTATCAGATCAAATATCGGTACTATGTACTATCACCACAGAGAACAGACATGGAGGCTCGAACAAAATTTCATCTGAACCATGTGTAAAGGTTCGAATCAACCATCAGCGCCGCCAACGCAGACAGCCCGACATACAAACTCGTTTCGACAACACGATGTCACTAGTGAACGTCAAAATGCATTAGCACACAAAGCAACGCTAGCGACAAGTGGCAATTTTTGATATCGACACTAGCGCCAAAGTGTAAAAAGTGGTAAATTTGTAGCGTTCTCAATCTGACGACAGCGCCGCGTAACAGGAGCATAACGACATACTTTGAAATGACCAGTACAATGCTTTACACACGCTGACGAGAAAAGATGAACGTCTGTTCTCTGTGCTATCACAACGTCCCTTATTGCAACTCTAATTGATAGGATATTCTCCGTTAAATCCAACTCTGATCCATATCTATTTGCTCTCCATAACTGAGGGGCGACTGTAACAACATTCAGAAATCGGTGGAATACTTAGTTCAGAAAGATTTCTGAAGATAGTCTCTGGGAAATCAAATCAGTACAATTTCTACCGTAAATCAGTAGCATCGGAGTGCTCAATGATTTCATGGAGAGAATTCCAGAGAAATTCGTCTTAGAATCCCATCAAAAATTGATGGAGGATTTTCTGACCGAATTCCTGGAAGAATTGGCGAAGGAAACTCTAGAAGCTTTCTGGGGTTACGTCCCAACTGGAACAGAGCTTGGTTCTCAGCTTAGTGTTCTTATGATAACTTCCACATTTATTACCTGAAAGCTTTCCTTGCCAATTGATCACTTTAGAATGTGTTTATCACGTGGCAGTTACGAAAATACTCTATGCCCAGGGTAGTTGAGGGAATATTCAATCCAAAAAGATCATCGACCGATGGGATTCGAACTTACGACCCTCAACTTGGTATTGCTGAATAGCTGCGCGTTTACCGCTATTGTTCACTGGAAAGTCCTTGAAAGTATTTAAAAATGAAATCTCTGGACGAATCACTCGAATAATATCTGAACCTTTCTTTGAGAAATCTGAAAAGAAATTTTGGAACAATCTGTGGAATAATTGTGTAGGACTCTCTGAAGGTGAGCATCTAGAATTTTGCACCAGGACAAGCAGAAAAAGCGGAACAAATGACTAAAGAGACCCCTTTAGTTAAAAAAGAAGCTTTAGAAATCAATCATTAAAAAAGAGGCTTATTAGAAACTTGCATTTAAATATTATTCATTTCTAAAATAGACCTGCTACTAGCCATGACTCCTTGTGCAACATAAACAGACAAATCTCGATTACTTTTTCAAATCGACGTAAGTAACTTCCATACGGTTATGAGAAAATTAATTCATAAGAATCACAACCTGTCTTCTAAAACTGTTTGAAAATGAATCACCTTTTTAACATTTTTTCGCCGTGTATATTGCCTAAATTTAGCATACAATAAGCTCGCGTTCAAAAACTATGGAGTTCCTTTTATTTCACACAAGAATTTTATGACAAAATGATAAGCCGTTTTATTCAGTTACTTGCGACGTTTTTCCACCAGTGTAAAATCGGCTCAAGTTGTGTTTTGTTTTGATTCGCGGTTAAGTCACTTTGTCTCTCCATACAGCGGGGCGGCGAAAGAAGTGGTTAGGTTGCGAAAGTTGAAAATCTTACTTTCGTCGTTTTGTAAATCCAAAAATTAAACGTTCTAAAAGTGAAAAATCGAGTTGGTTCAGAGCGAAACGTGTAGAATTTCGTTTGCGAAACACGTAGGATCGATAAAGTAAGTTTGTATGCTTTTTTGACTTGAGTCTATATGAATAAGTTTTCGAGAAATATTGAAATACAAAATAACATCAATATCTGGTTCTCACTACGCCAACCGGAAGTTGCTTCTAAACTTTTCAACAATCACACAACAAAGTTTCCACCTGCAAAAATAGCATCGCAGGTAAAAATCACCGAGTGCAAATTAATCGATTATCAGACGTCTGTCAGCCACCGCCCACATTTACGCCCACCCGACCGTAGATAAAAATAGCGGGGAAAACGCACCGAAGGTCATCGAATTGGAAATGATTAAACCCATTTCATTTCAATCGCTTCCATCCAGCTGTGAGTTCGGATGCAACACCCGTGGAGATCGTGCCACCCCCCCCCCCCCCCCCCCCCCCCCCTCGAATATATGTAGTCTTTGGTTCAAACTTTACAATTGCATCTGCATGCCTCTCTTCTGGCGCGTAAAGATTGACAAATCGCATTAGTTCACTCGACAGCCAAAGATGAATGCAGAAGAAAATGGGCAGCAAAATGGCACTGCTACCGGCTGGGTGTGAGTATTTGATAACGGCAGAGCAAATAGGATGGATAGGTGTAATGCCTTATTTTATTGCATATAAACGTATCTACTCAAAGCAGCGTGTGTACTTGCTTGATACAGATACCGACGGTCACTTGTGTGTAATCGTCGCAATTTCTGTTGCTTGCTTGGGAATGTGTAATGCACGAGGCTTACCGTTGGATATAATGTACAAATTAGCTCGCGAAGATTATAGGTTGATACCGAATGCAGCGCATATATACGCAGTAGCAACGTTGTTGTATGATACACGCAGCGTAAAACATTCTACTCTTGGATCAACACCTATCCTGTAGACGTTGATCGCCAGATACATATAGGGGGCTCTATCCAAGAACTGTTCCATTAATAATTATGTGTTTAAAACTCTAATGAATTTTCCTGATATACTACAAGAAGGTCCTAGATTCTTAAGTTTCATTTCATATCAATTCATATCAAGCGCCGATAAGACGCTCACCGTTTGGCATACTTTCCTCCTCCTTTTGCTGCACGTTCGGATATTCAGGGCCCATGGCTATTTTAGATGGCTTCGCTTCTCGGCAATCTTACGGATGCCGATTGATTCAACAAGAAATCACCAGAACTTGTTTTCTCCACTTGAATGCCCTGGTAGTTGGTAACGTCTCCTAGGCTCGTGAGCTTGAAAATTTCGACAGGCAGCGGTAGACCCGCTCGTATTCATCGTTGTCCTTGCCACGAGCATATCGTTGTAGCGACAAGGATCTGCCTTAGATTGCTAGTATCCTAGCTGTTTCAGTTTCAGTCACCGAGCAGATATGCAGACTTGACATCGAAGTGCTTGACTTGTAGGGATCGTCGAGCTGTCATCGAAGCCTTCAATCACTATCCTCGGACGATTCGCCTTCGGCCCGAGGATGCTCCTCTTCAACCTCAATGATTGGATCAACGATTTCTTCAGACTTCTTGGCCACTGACTTGAATGGATAATATACGACGCCTTCATCAGTACTTCCATTTTCGCAAACGTTTTAAGCTGGAATGAACCTGGTATCACGAGACACGAATTTTTTCGTCGCTAGATCCAGGAAACGATACCCCTTATATTGCTGCGAATAATCGACGAACGTCATTTTCATCGATTTTAGGTCCAGCTTGGAATGCTTCTGCGGAATCCACACGTAAGCTTGTGACCCGTAGACTTGTCATCTACGGTTGATGCCTAACGTTCTCCGATGTCCACAATTCGAACGGCGTCTTCGAAACAGCACTTGATGGCAGAAGATTCTGGAGATGAAAAGCTGTGTGATTGCTTCAGCCTAATACTTTTTCGGCATCTTGGCATCAAGTGACTGGCGCCTTCCCATTTCGACTAACGATCAGTTCTTCCTTTTTTTCTATCTTTATTAACGAGATTTTTAGCCCTGGGCTAGTTCATCTCGGGACCAACGGCTTTACTTCCCTTCCGAAGGAAGTCGTCACTGAATTTTTTAGTGACTAGTACTATCTCGGGGATGGGATTCGATCCCAGGTCCTCAGTTCTTCCTTTCCGATGCTCCGTTCTGCTGCGGCGTATGGCTGATCCTGAACTGCTGCCAAATTAGGAATCCGTCTTGCTTCTGAGGACCATCGTAACTTGCAAATTTGCGTCTAGTACCTGGTCCGCCACCGAAAGCGTCTCGAACAAATCTAACATTTCCATGATGTGCTTCTTGATGGCAAAAGTATAACGCATAGCGCACAGTTTTTTAAAGGATTTCCTCGACGTCAACATTGCGCGCTCTAAATTTCTTCTCAGGCCTTCACAGGCTTCCTTCGACGAGGTTGTGCCCTGGATCAGCTTTCGTTGGTTGTCGTCGACCAGAAGACCAACTATGGCTCTGGAATTCTGATCACTTTTCTTCCATGCTGCTACAACTGCTGCGTTTGTTTCCAATTCTTCTGGGCAGGTTCCAGTTACGTACTCCCAGAGCTATTCCCGAACCAGTAGTAGCTCTACCTTGAATTGAAGCTGGATTAGTTGCTTCCGTTCAATCGGTTTATGTCCAATTTTTCCAGCGATGTCATCATTGGCTTCGGAAAAATGATGAAAAACTCCAGAACGCGACTAACTTGTGCAGCCCACAGACGCTCAGACGGTTTGACCAACATTGACTCCGCCCCAGGATGATGCTCATGATGGTGCTATGATTGACCGTGTGTGATGCTGCTTGACGAACCAAGTTAACAATTTGTGAAACCGATTTGATGGTCGACGAATCGGTCGGAGAAAATCTAACGGGTTTGATTTCGCTTAAACCACCGGTGGGTGGAGCCAAATGTTTGATGAACATCGACGTCAGCATGTCAAATTGAAGCTTCGACGTCCCATGAACTGCCGATGCAGAAGGGTGGCAAGTCGAAATGCGTGAATTTATGCAGCGTCGATGCCATACACTCAGGCAAATTAATTAACGAATTCCATAAAATTTTCCCTTATGAAGCATTGAAAAATCTCTAAAAACCTATTTCAGAAGGCTAATATAGATTTCATATCGTTAAAATGGTAATCATAATTGAAAAAATAGTTAATTATAATGAACATTTACAAATTTCATTGCGCGCCTTATGATTTCCATTGCCGTCATTAGTCATTTCCTCAATGATACCATCTTTCATAAGGCTATTATGAATTTCATATTAGTTCGATAAAAAGCATAATTGTGAAGCATGATAGACCTCATTAACGTGTATCAATTTCATTAGGCCATCAGTTTCGTGTAATCGGGATACGGTAGTATAACAACATCACGAAACGTCTAGTCTTCAAATGCTATTTTCTCTTTGAAATAAGCGTTTTAAACCCCGTTTTTTCAACCGACGTAAAAGTTAACGTGAGAACTCATCTTCACGAAGTGCGGTACAGACAAATTGTTATGCGTAGGCGTTAAAAGTGTACGATCCAATGTTTAGTTAACACCGGGCAACAGCGGCATCATCGAGAACAATAAGCACATACAGCAGTGCGTAACGAGTAGTATTGTGTGGGTCAAGCAAATAACCCGAGTGAGAGTTTGTGACAATACGTGGTGAAAAAGTGCATGCTGAGACAAATTCGCGTGAAAACCGTTTTTTTGGGTTTCTTATTCCTCAATCCTCATCCTCGCAGCAGGGGTGGGTAGCGGGTGACCGCTACCAATTTTTTCTGCGTTAATTGATTTGTATCTCTTCGATCTGAAAAAAGTGCGTGTGATTGGCTGTGGTTGCTAAATGGCCTCCACCAGTGGAGGCGGCCCCATCGGGCCTTTAAATCGTAACTTCCCTGGGCTAACGGAAACGTTTGGAGCTGTAACAACGCTGCTTCTGATGGGTAAGAATGGATCAGCACTTCCAGAGGACCCCTTCATAGTTGGAGAAAGTGTCGAGGAATGGGCTGGCCCCGTTGAGCGCAGTAATATTGAAGGATATGGCACGAAGTACGTTATGCGGACTAGGAATCAAGCCCAAGTCGAAAAACTATTGCAATTGAACACTCTCAAGGATGGAACGGAAGTAAGCGTAATACTACACCCCAAGTTCAACACAAGTCGGTGCGTTATTTCCACTTACTCGCTAATCAGCATGGAGGAAAAGGAAATTCTCAACAAGCTTGCCAGTCAAGGTGTCACCGATGTCAGAAGGATCATGAAGGCAAAAAAAGAAAAAACGCCGGCGATTATTCTCACTTTCAGCCGTGCAGAATACCCACAGTCGGTCAAAGTTGGATTACTACAGGTCCCTACCCGACCCTACTATCCTAATCCATTACTCTGCTTCAAATGCTACTCCTACGGCCACTCAAGAAACAACTGCCCTAATCCCCAAAGGTGTTTCAACTGTTCGTCACAACATGAGGAGATGGATACATGCGATCAACCTGCCTTCTGCATCAACTGTGAGAAAAACCATCGACCCTTTAACCGTCAATGCGAAGTATACCGGAAGGAAGTGGATATTATCCGAACCAAAATTGATTTCAACCTCTCATACCCGGATGCACGAAAACGAGTCGAAGCAGGAAACGGAAGCTATGCCAAAGTGACGGCGCAGCCTCGTTTGGATAAAACCCGCTTTGATGCTATGGCTGAACAAATTAAGAAGCAGCAAGACATGATCGAAAAGTTGGAACAGCAGCTACAGAATCAGCGAAGTTTGGAAGAAAAGGTGACAGAAATGCTTGAACGTAGCAAAGCAAAAGAGACAAAAATCGAGGAACTCCTGAAATATGTACAGCAGCGTGATGAGAAAATCAGGAAATTGGAAGCGCAAAACAACAACTTAAAGCGTCTCCTGGATGGAATGCAAGCAAAACAGCGGAGTGAATCGCTAACCAGCGAGCCCAGCTTAGAAATGGAAAGCATAAAGCGAAAATCGAAACGCCACACTCAGCCAATAGACCAACAACAAGTATCCAAGGGATCGGCCGGCATGTCACCACCGCCGAAAAGGACCTCCTCTAGAACCAGAAGCCCTATCATGACCAGGCAAACGAGCAATCAAGAGGATACCGCTAAATCGAACTACATCGCAGAATCCAGCTTCAAGTCAACACCACCTAACAAATAATGGCCCAGAACCAGAATCAATTAGTTACGCAATCAACCAACAGCATCCATCCCAAAATCAACAACCACCGGTTTGAAGCGTGCGAACGTGTAGTACCACCTTCACTTCGTAAAGAAGCGCAGGGGGAAGAGGAGACTGTCCGGGACGTTACACCCCAACCCGTCGATGGTAAATCTTCCTCTGCGGCCGGTTGGCACGCACCGCACTCTCAACATCAATCTCAAACAGATCAGCAGAATACAAATCATCCCTCCACTTGTTCCTTACATACCAAAAATGTCCTTTCACATAATTCCCTTAACCCAACCTCTGAGGTTTCAATGAGCGCACTTTCCAGAGCCATGCACGTCTCAACGTCAGAAAAATCAAATATGCCCAAAGAAGCCCCATCTGACGGTACCTTGAACTGTCTGCCACGAGCCGCTCTGACTGACGCCTATCAGTATGATCTTTTCTACAACCATATGCAACGACCAGGATCTTCTGAGATGCCCACCATAACACGATGTCGAACCTTCCCACCAACAAACGCCTATAACCCTAGTGCTGAAGAACAACAGAAATCAGGTTCCGAAAATCTCATCATAAATGATCGCAAATACGGAGAATCATACTCGAATCGTCGAAGGTCTCCAACAATCTCCACGAATGACACCTTTTCTGGTAGCGCAACAACTAGACTCGCACTCCAGTGGAATATAAACGGCCTGTTCAACAACCTAGGCGATCTTCAACTGTTAATACATGACAACGCACCACAGGCAATAGCACTTCAAGAAATTCATTGCCGGAATGCTCGGAACTTAGATCGCTTACTGGAAGGAAAGTATCGGTGGTATGTCAAAACAGGATCCACACTTTTCCAAAATGTTGCCTTAGCTATACACCAGTCCGTGGCGCACACTTTCGTTCCACTCAATACGGCTCTCATAGCCGTAGCTGCAAAAGTTCACCTGCCTTTTCGTCACACAATCGTGTCCATCTACCTTCAAAATTCCGGAATTTCAAATCTAGAGGAACAATTAGCGAGTCTTTTCGATCAACTGGAGAAACCCTTGCTCGTTCTTGGGGATTTTAACGGGCATCACTACGCATGGGGCTCACCGAAGACTGATGGAAGGGGTGTCGCCATACTGAACACGGCTGAGCAACATGATCTTATCGTGATGAATGATGGTTCGCCCACATTCCTCCGCACCAACTGCAGATCGTGCATAGATGTATCTCTCGCAAGCAGTAATATCCTTGCTTCTCTAAATTGGTACATTCACTCGGATCCAATGGGAAGTGATCACTTCCCAATTGAAATTCAGCACAATGCCCCCCCACCGGAGACAACCCGTCGTCCAAAATGGAAACTCAACGAAGCAAACTGGGAAGGATATGAACAAACCATCACATCTCTAATAGATCCCAACCGCGAATATCAACTTGAAGAACTATCCAACATCATAATTGATGCTGCAACGAAGCAAATCCCGAAGACGAGCAGTAGACCCGGAAGAAAAGCTTCACACTGGTGGTGCGATGAAGTGAAAACTGCAGTGAAAGCCCGTAGGAAAGCTTTGAGGGCGGTGAAACGTATTCCCAGGGACCACCCCAATAATGATGCAATTCATGCCGAGTACAGACGACTTCGAAACGAGTGTAGAAAGACAATCAGAGAAGCAAAACAGAGGTCTTGGGAGAAATTCCTTGATGGTTTCGATTGTGAGCAATCAACGAGTGAAATGTGGAGGCGAGTCAATGCACTATCTGGTCGAAGGAAATTGAGAGGGATTGCTATTTGCCAAGATGATATCATATCTCGTGACCCAACGTTCGTTGCTAATAACATTGGAAAATACTTCGCTAAGATTTCATCACTTGCTGAGTATGAGGACAGTTTCCTAAAATTCCAAGAAGATAAGAATTGCACGCTATCGAAAATTATCGTTCCGAACGATGAGGAAAATAACGACTTCAACCAGCCTTTCACCCTGGAAGAACTTCTCTTCTCTTTGGATGCCAGCAACGGAAAATCGGCTGGGCCAGACGGGATAAGTTATCCGTTACTAAAACGTCTGCCATTACGAGGTAAGATTGCGTTATTAGAAATGTTTAATGCTATCTGGAAAGCCGGAAGTTTTCCCCCGGACTGGCGTCACAGTCTCATTGTCCCGATCCCAAAAAAACAGGCAACGTCAACTAACCCCCAAGACTTTAGACCGATTGCACTAACTAGCTGCATCTCAAAAGTTTTGGAACGCATGGTTAATCGCCGACTAACAACAGTTCTCCAAGAAAAACAACTCCTAGACTTTCGACAGCACGGATTCCTCAAAGGACGTGGCACGGGATCGTACTTGGCATCGTTCGGACAGGTATTACATGACGCTCTCTCCAACGGACTACATGTTGATATAGCTGCATTAGACCTCTCTAAGGCCTACAATAGGGTCTGGCGACCCTCAGTATTGCGCCAGCTCATCAACTGGGGCATCGTAGGAAACATGGGGAAATTCATTAAAGGCTTCCTGGATAGACGAACTTTTCAAGTGATCATCGGGAACACTTTGTCAGAAGAATTCATCGAGGAATCAGGTGTACCGCAAGGATCCGTACTAGCCGTCTCTCTCTTTTTGGTGGCTATGAATTCCGTCTTCAACGATCTCCCCGATGGTATATTTATCTTCGTGTACGCCGATGACATAATTCTTGTCGTTGTTGGTAGAAGTCCCAAACTCATACGGCGTAAGCTCCAATCAGCGGTGCGTAAAGTCTCGAAGTGGGCAATTTCCTGTGGCTTCAAGATGGCTGCGGAAAAATGTGTAATTTCACATGTTTGTAACTTTAAACATCACCCTTGGACAAACCCAGTAATTGTCGATGGATGTGAGGTTGCGTTCAAAAAAGAAGCAAAAATCCTAGGAGTTGTCGTCGACAGAAAATGCAACTTTGCTTCGCATTTTTCCTTCGTGAAAAAAGACAGCGAAAGCAGAATACGCCTAATTAAAGCTATAAGCGGAAGGCACTCAACTAACAACCGGAGGTCGCTAATGAATATTGGTCGGAGCATAATAATCAGCAAGTTACTGTACGGCCTAGAAATTACAATCCGTTCAGCAACGCTTATGATCCAAATGTTTAGCCCTACTTACAATAAAATGATACGTCTCACTTCTGGTCTACTTCCAAGCTCTCCGACTTTGTCCACAATGGTTGAAGCTGGAATACTCCCTTTTGAGTACACCCTAACTGCGGCAGCAAGCAACAGAGCGATAAGCTTTATCGAAAAAACATACGGCGCACAAAGAGATATTTTTATTCTCGATGAGACAAGAAAGTTATTGCAACAATATACTAATATTGACTTTCCCGAAATAGCCACACTCCACCGAGTCGGAAATCGACGATGGGATCGTCCTAATCCCAAAGTTGATTGGTCAATCAAACGAGAAATACGGGCAGGCGAATCACCGGAAAAAATTCAGGCGATTTTCAACGAACTCATTGAGAATAAATACGCTACACACTGCAAAATCTACACAGATGGTTCACGCTCAAATGGAAAGGTTGGCATTGGTATATCTTCGCCAATAGGAAATTTCGCACGCAGATTACCCGACCAATTTACCGTCTTTTCGGCAGAAGCTGCGGCAGTTTATTTTGCAATCAAGAAGTGTACAAGCATCCCCAACGCATCGATCATCTTTTCTGATTCCGCTAGTACATTGGCTGCATTAGAAAATCCGCAACAAAAGCATCCCCTAATCCAGGCTATCGAAAACTCTATTCTACCCAACACGACTCTTTGCTGGGTTCCAGGACACAGTGGCGTTAGAGGAAACGAGGAAGCAGACAAGCTCGCTAGCATCGGGCGTACATCAACGAAATGGAATCTCGGAATACCTAGGGCAGATATGAAATTAGTAATTCAGAATGCACTACAGGATGCATGGTATCGAAGATGGGAATCCAACAATGGTGAATTTCTGAGAAAAATCAAAAATACTGTGTCAGAATGGTCAGACAGAAAAAATCGAAAAGAACAGAAGATCTTATCTCGTTTAAGAATAGGGCACACAAGAGTTACACATGCACACTATATCTCCAATTCAACTAAAACAACTTGTGAAACCTGCTCAGTCCCTCTGACTGTTGAACACATTTTACTGAACTGTCAAAAATATGCTGATATACGTAACAATTTGAACCTACAAGATAGTATAAGAACCGTGTTAAGCAATGATGTAAATGAAGAGGAGAAATTGTTGAAGTTTTTGAAAGAAACCAAATTGTACAACGAGATATAAAAATTAGCCTTAAACGTTTGAAGAGGCGAACCAGCTGCGAAAGCTGAAAACCTCTATAATAAAGATAAAAAAAAAAAAAAAAAAAAAAAAAAAATTTCATTAGGCCACCTTATGATTCACATAGCTGTGACTAGCGTGAAAAACTCATAAGGTTGTTATTATGAAAAATTGCAATTGGAAGCATTGTATTGGACGCTGATTGCGGATTTATGTACGGAAGCACCACCAATTTGTTCGGATGTTTCCAAAGGAAATAAGTTGTCCAGTTAAGGGGGAAGGAACTACGGCAATGAACAAAGGTGGAAATTGTAAAAAAATAGAAAAAGGAAAATTAGTTTAATAAAAGGAGAATGAGGGTTCTGATGTATTGCATATTTCATTATTATCTGTTTTGCTTTAGAAAATGGCTGTAAAAACGTGTAAAAATCGAATTTGTATCCTTCGTCTCGTCGCAGCTAAATATGCATCAGCACTTTACTACATATTGTTGTAAATCGAGTATCAACACGACAAAGTAGGTGTAAATACGATTTCCACACGTTAGGAAATTAGTTACCTACTATTAAGTAGGTGAACACATAGGGAATTCTGTAAATATTCAGAATGAAATGTTTTGTCCACGAGGTATAAAAAACGAACTGTGGAATAATAATTAGTGTCATAAAAACTAATGTAGTTTATACTGCTAATAGAAGAAATTCTTAAATTATCATTTCAATTTTCATAATGCTGTTTTATGAAATAAGCAAGACACCTCATTGGCATGATTCAGATCAATTCATAAGGTGAATCAATGAAATACTTACCGATTTCTTGTGGCAAATAAACATAAGGGAAAATAATGGGTATTCATAGTATTTTTGCCTGAGTGCAGTGATCTAGCAAATGTGCGCTCTTGAGTTGTTTCTCTGTATTTCACTAGCGTTTCTAACAATCTTTAATAGTTTTCTTTATCAAATTCACCAGCGACTCTTTAAATATTCCTCAAGCTATTTTTCCAGAATTATATTCAGGGAATCCATTAGCAGTATTACCTATGATTCAATCAAAAGTTCAACAAGAAATTCCATGAGGGATTGTACCAGGAATTCCTCCAGGTAATCCTCTTGGAATGCCATTAGGAATTCTACCGAAATTCCTTCATGGATTTCATCGGTTATCTCCAGAAATTTAATAAAGATTTTGTCCAGTGATTTAGCAAGGGATTCCTGTAAGAATTTCTTTAGAAATTTCTTCCGAAAGTTCACCTAGAATTCCTCAAGCGTGCGGTTAGTGTTACCATCGATTTAGCCGCATCGATTCAAGTAGGGGCTGTCCATTAATTACGTAAGGGTTTATGGGGGGAGGGGGGGTCTGAGATTTCTTACGAGCCATACAATTTATTTTCAATTTTCATACAAAAAATCTTACCCAGGGGGGGAGGGGGGGTTGAAAAATCCCGAAAATTGTCTTACGTAATTAATGGACCGCCCCGTAGTGTGGGCTCGATTTCCGCTTCAGTTCGGAAAACTTTTCGTCAGGAAAGTATTTCAACTGTTCCACTGGACGTTGCATGCTAGTCCGTTGTCTAGTGTATATCGCCCACTGGAAGCATTTACGTGTTGGTGTCTTTTAACTTCAAACTTCCATTCCACCAAGAAATCCATCAAATTTCTTCCTGATGGAATGAGTTCCTACAGGGATTCCATCAGTAGTTCCTCTAGGGATCAGAAGTTTCTCCGGGAAATCCATCAGGGATTATTTTAAAGATTCCGCCTTCCACTCTTTCATGCATTCTATCAGGAATTCCACTAGGGATTCCATCACAAGTGCTTCTCGGGATTTCATCAGAAGTTCCTTCAAGAATATCTTTAGAAATTCATTCAAAGACTTCATCAGGAGTTTCTCCAGGAATTCCATCAAGGATTCTATCAGAAGTTCTTCTAGAGATTATATCAGGAGTTTCTCGAGGGATTCCATCAATATTTCTTCTGGGAATATCATATGGAGTTCCTCTACGAATTCTTACAGGATTTCCAACAGGAATCTTATCAGTAATTCCTTCAGCGATTTCACCAGGAGTACCTTAAAGAATTCCATCAGGAATTCATCTAGGGATTTCATCAGGAGTCCCTTCAACGATTCCATCAGGAATATCGTTAGGAATTCCTCCAAGGATTCCATCAGGAATTCCTCTGGAGATTCTATTAGGAATTCCAATAGGGATTCTACCAGGAGTACCTTTAGGGCTTGCATCAGAGTTCTTCCGAGAATTTCATCAGGAGTTCCTCCAGGGATCCCATCAAGAGTCCCTTCAGAGGTTCCACCTGGCATTCCTTCAAAGATTCTATCAGGAGTTCCTCTAGATATTATATCAGGAGTTCCCCGAGGAATTCCATAAGGATTTCTTCTAGGGAAATCATAAGCAGTTCCTCTAGGGATTCTATCAGGAGTTCCATCAGGAATCTTATCAGGGATTTCATCAGAAGTACCTTTAAGAATATCTTTAGGAATGACTACAAGAATTCCATTAGGAGTTCCTCTGGATTCCATAAGGAGTTTTCTTCAGGGATTTCATCAGAAACTCGTTCAGGATCATTATTTATTTCTTCAGAAATTTCAACAGGAGTTCTTGTAGAGATTATATCAGAAGTCTCTTCAGAGATTGCACCTGGAACTCCTCTATGGATTACATCAGACGTTCTACTAGGGATAACATCAGGAGTTCTTTTAGGGATTTCATGAAGAGTTCATTCAGGGATTTCATTAGCATTTTTCTTAGATATCCCACCTGGAATACCTCCAGGGGTTCTATCAAAAGTTTCTGTAGGGATTCCATCAGGAGTTCCCCTGAATCTTTTAACAGGAGGTCTTGTTGGGATTTCATCAGGAGTTCCCGTGGGATTCCATCAGGAATTCCTTCAGAGATTTCACCTGGAATTCCTACAGGGGTACTTTCAGAAGTTTCTTCAAGGAAAGAACCTACAGGGATTCTTCAAGGAATTCGAAATTTTATAAAAAGTGCCGCCAGGCATATTATTAGGAATCCCTCCAGGGATTTCCTCAGGAGTTCTAATAGGAATTCCGTCAGAAGTTTCTTCAGAGGTTCCATTAGAATTCTACCTGGAATGTCTACATTAAGTTTATCAAGAGTTTCTCTAATGATTCCATCAGAAATTTCTCCAGGGATTACATCACAAGTTCTTTCAAAAGTTGCTGTAGGTATTTCATCAGGGGTTCTTCAATAGACTTCATTGGGAGTTTCTGCAGGGTTTCCATTTCGTTATAAGATTTCATTACATCTTCTTTTTTCTGGCGTTACGTCCCCACTGGGACAGAGCCTGCACATTGCATGATTTCATTATGAAAAAACCCTCCTGATATTCCATCATGAACATCTTCTGAGATTCTAGGTTTATTCTGGGTTCCGTCAGGCTATTTATTACGGATTCTTTCGGAATTTATTGAGGGATTCTACCTGAATTTTCTTCTTAGGGTTTCTCTAAGGAATTCTTCAAGAGATTTTTCAAGATAGTCTTCCCGGATTTTTTATAAGGGATTCCTTCCGAAATTCCTAAAGGATTCAATCCCGGAAATGTTCAAGGGATTCCTTCGGATTTTTCAAGGAATTTATCGCGGAATAACTCCAGGGATTTTTTGCGGGTTTTGTTATAAAGATTTCACCAGAAATTTCTAATAAGAATTTCACCAGACATTTAGTAATCCACCAGTATATCATCCAGTGAATGTTCCAGGAGTTCCTCCTGGGATTCAAAAAGGAATTCCTCTGATAATTATTGAAAGGAATTAATCAAGGGATGCCTCCCGATATTCCTGAAAGATTCTCGAGGATTATCAGGAATTCCTCCAGGGATTTTGTCAGAAATTTCTTATAAGGATTTCATCATCGGAATTCATCAAGAGATTCTTCCCGATGATCCTTAAGGAATCAGTCCAGGAAATGCTCATGGGATCCCGCCGGATTTTTTCAATGAATTTATCGCGGAATAACTCCAGGGAAGGAATTCCTCCAGCGATTTTACCTGGAATTTCTTTTTAAGATTTCATCATGAATTTGTACGTGTCATTTCGGAATCCACCAGTATATCATCCATGTGACTGTTCCAGGAGTTCCTCTTGGGATTCAAAACAGGAATTCTTCTGAGAATTCCACCAGAGGTTCATCCGTGGATTCCGCCAAGATGAACTCCAATTATCCCATAAACCTGTGGAATTTGACCACTATTTCCTATAAATATTACACCAGTAATTCCTTTAGAAACTTCACCAGTATTTTTTCTGATTATTTCACATTTAATTTTACGCGAGAGAAGTTTCTTGAGAAATTTCACAAGGAGTTCTTCTAGGGTTAACACTGTGAATATCACCAGAGTTTCGCTAGAATTTCCACCCGAAAAATCATCAAAGTTGCACCAGAAGTTCAACAATAAAAAAACTTCAGAGGTTTAAATAGGATTTTCCTTCAAGATTATCAGAAATCCTCCAGGAAATTAACTGATAATTACTCAGAGGATCAAACAAAACAATTCTCTGAATGCCTCCTAGTTGAATCCCTGAAGTGGAAAAGATTTTTTTTTGGACAATTTATGAAAAAATCCAATAATTCATTTCTGGAGAAATCCTTGGAGGAATCACCAGAGAAATCACTGGAGAAAATCCCTTGTAATTCCCTGGAGAAATTCCTTAATATATATCAGGAAGAACTTTTCAAACAATCCCTGAAGGAGTTCCTAAAAAATTCTTTAAGATTCCTGGTGGATTCCTTGGAAAAAAAAATGCTTCAAGAAATTCTGGAATAAATTGATGGATAAATTCCTTAAGGAATCCTCTGAGAAATTTATGATAGATTATTGAAGTAACCCCCGTAGAAATCCCAAGAAAAATGCCTTGTAGGTTCCCTTCAGAGATACATAGAAGAATCTTTGAAGGAGACACTGGTGGAATTTATAAAACAATTTATTGAAGACTAGTGACCTCGGCAAACTTCGTCTTGCCATCAAGTAGGCTGTTGAAAAACGCTATTGATCGTCCCATTCAAAATGACAGTTTCGTTCGCGCTAGTTTTTCCAACTTTCCCGTTGAATATCTTGGGATTGTAATACACACAAACACGTCGGAACCCTTGACAAACAAAACGGAGAAAAAATCATTCAAATCCGTTGACCCGTTCGTAAGCCATTTCGTGACATACAAACACCATTCCATTTTTATTTATATAGATTCCCTAGAAGAATACAGGAGGATAATCTGGGAGAACCTCTAAAAAAAAATGCAAGGAATCACTAAAGGTATACCTGCTGATATCCCGTGTAGAAAGTTTTGATGAATTCTTCTGCAGTATTTCTCGTGGAATCCCTGAAGGTTCCCTGCTGAAATCCTTGGAGGAATTCTTAGTGGAATCTCTGGAGGAACTCCTTGATGAATCCTTGAATAAATTCTGCGTAGTATCATTGTAAGAGTTCCTGCAGTAAATCTCTGCATGTACACTGTAAAAAATAATGAAGATTACACGTCATGTAAACTTCATTTATACGATGCAAACATGCCGTCATGTAAATTTAAATCCGAAATCATGTAAAAATGTGTTATATGTCATATAATCACTCAGGATTCCGCTGGATTACATGACATATCATTGAAGTTTACATAACATAGAATGTAAATATCCATGATATTACACGCTCCAATCATGTGCATATGTCTCAGAAATTTACACGTTTCTTTCTAACTGTATATTTGTGTATTTCTGTAGGAATTTTTGAAAGAATTTTTAGAGCAAATTGGTAAAGGATTTTCTGGAAAAACCTATGGAGAAATTGATATGGAAATCATTAGAATAATCAGTGGAAGATTTGTGATAGAAGCATTAAGGGTGGCCAGTGAAATGTCAATTTCAAATTCCCGGTTTTCTCCTGTTTTTCCCGGTAATTCAAAAATATTCCCGGTTTAATGATATTTTAAGAAATATTGTGATTTTTTTACCGTTTCAGACGACTTTTAAGTACGAATTTTGGTCATAAACCAAAGCATTTCTATTGGGGGTAGCCGGAAATCAGAAATTTTGCTGCGCATTCAAATTTTCTGGGCTTATACCGATGCTGCTAAATTCCAGTTTGATCTATGAAACGATATCTTACGGTCATTTTAAGTAATCGTGGAATTTGTTATGAAAAAGTTCAGTGTTAAAAAAAAGTTTGACCCTTGTTTATATTATGGGATCGAGTCAATCTTTGAGTGAATCATAGTTTAAATTTTAAACGGTCACAGATTTGGTAGACATATTCAATTGTTCAACATTTCGTACCATGGTCATCAGCATAGAATTTTTTGTTATATCCCTACAAATTTAGAACATTTTCTGTGGGGACGGACCTGGTGTAGTGGTTAGAACACTCGCCTCTCACGCCGAGGACCTGGGATCGAATCCCATCCCCGACATAGTCACTTATGACGTAAAAAGTTATAGTGACGACTTCCTTCGGAAGGGAAGTAAAGCCGTTGGTCCCGAGATGAACTAGCCTAGGGCTAAAAATCTCGTTAATAAAGTCAAACCAACCAACCAACCAGAACATTTTCTCAGGGCTATTATTTTTGATAAAAAATAACAGAATTTAATACTAGTTTTAAACGCATTTAATTTGATCTTAGTGAATTGCAAGCTTGCTTAGAGAAATTTATAACATCGAAACATTGTAATTTTTAACATAAAATGCTTCATGAAAAAAATATGAAAAACTTTTTGCAAGATATTTCTTCATTGAAAGTTTTTAATTTACTGGATTAGAGCAAGTGGTAACATTTGTATAAAGAATATATTCTTGACTTTATTGACTAACTTGGGATTCGAATTCAGAAGCTTTTGTAAAAAACCCACTAAAGTATAGATCGTGCTGGTTAAAACATTACTTGGTATGCAAAATTCCCCCGGTGCTAATTGAAATTCCCGTATATTTCCCGGCTTTTTCCCGATTTCCCGGTGCGCTGATCACCCTGAGCATTCTCTGGTGGAAATTCTTGGTGGAATTTTCGATGGAATTGCTGGATTTATTTCTTGGAAGGGATTTCTTGATCAATCTCTTTAAGAAGTGGATGGATTGGAAGCATTGGATGAATTACTGAAGAATACCAATGCTTCCTTCAAAGTTTTTTTTTGTACAAATCCATGGAAGAATCTGTAGAAAAATTATTAGAAAGAATCGCTGAAAAATTTCCTTGAGGAATTTCTTAAGCAACTCCTTCTGGAATTTAAAGAGGAATCCTAGAAGGACAAAAGTCCTTGGAGGAATTTTTGGTGATCAATTTCTAGAAGAATCCCTTGAAAAGTATCTGAAAGAATTTGTAATGTGATTCCTGGGTAACGCGTGATAGACTCCTTGGAACTAACTTCTAGAGGAATCTTTGAAAAAATTGTTATAGCAATCTCTGAAGGAATTCTTAGAGCCTTCGAGTAAGCCCTAAAGAATTACTGGAGAATTTTTGAAGGAATCAATGGAGGAAATCTTCAATAATTTTTTGAAGAACTTTTGAAGGAAAAAAATAATCTACCATCAAGGTGAAAAATTAATTCTACTACTTAAAATCAAAATGGCGTCAAAATCCAAGATGGCCCCCAGATTTTATCACTCAAAATAAAACTTGTTTTTTGCATTGATTGCACTCACCATTTGCGTCAAAACCGTATAGCATGATTTAGAAAATCGTTCATTTCATAGGGTAACTACCATTGCTCACCTAGTTTGTGTAGCCTATTTTATGCAATTTTTCCTCAGCTTTCTGATGGGATCTCAGAATTCAAAACGAGCGGTGCGCTAATGGTGGAAAAACGTGAAAAAAATTTCTAACAAAATTCAAGATGGTGGCCAAATTTAAAATGGTCGCCAAAATTGTTTTAACTTCATACGTAAGAATATAGCTTTCAATATTATTACATATGATACATATCACGTGAAGAAATACCCAAAATTTATTAAAAAAAAATTAGCTTTTTCGCAAACTGTTTAGCTAGCTGGCGTAAGAGGGGTCCACAAATTTGAGAAAACCGAAAAAACCACCCTTAAGTTTTATCGAAAACTAGCGATCAGTGACATAAAATTGGAATTCTAACGATGGGTGCCGATTGCGGCCTGGATTCAGCGAGAATTGCTTAAGGAATCTCTGGAAGAATGCCACCTGGAAGTATGTCTGAAAAAGTTTTTTTTTTCCGGGGGAAATTCTGGTTGAATCTGTCGATAAATTTCTAGTGGAATTATAGATAAAATTTGTGTTAGAATCCCAAGATGAATTTCTGGTAGAATCCTTAGTATAACCCATGAATTCCTGGAGAAACTTTTAAGTTGAATAACTAGGGGAAACCACCAATAGATTCCGGATAGAAAGTTTGAAAAAAAATCCCATAGCCATTGCCATATCGATGACTGCTCAGAATATTCCCCGACAGAGACCCCTCATATTTTCAGAATTTTGCCGGAATACTTCGTGCGAATTACAACTGGAATTCCTCAATATCAATTTCTTGCGGTAAAAATTTTGAAAGTTCTGCTCTTCCTTACTACGATTATTTAAAAAAAAAAATCGTTAAAATATTCTTCCCCACAGCCACAGATTCCTAAAAAAATACAATCACAAATTCACTAAACTTGCCGAGATCATTCAAAACATGCGAAGAATTATCGTGTTGCTGGAAAAAATAACAGTCGGTCAAACGGTCCAAGGGACCATCGCGGTAGCCATGAAAGACAACGTTTACTATGCCTCGCTAACTCGATGTCGAGATACGGAATATCGACTAAAGGGAGAGTTGACAGTACTTTTAAGCGAGATATCAGTAGTATGCCAACGCAATCACTTACGACCGATATTCTGATATTTTGACCAGTGATAATAGAAGTACAGTCAACTCTCCATAACTCGATATTGAAGGGACCATCGAGTTAGGGAGGTATCGAATTACAGAATTCAAAATCAGTGCAAATGCGATCCAAGGGACCATCGAGGTGGCCATGAAAACGAACTTTTACTATGGTTCTCTAACTCGATATCGAGATACAAAATATCGAGTTAGGGAGAGTTGACTGTATTGACCAAATTAAATTATTGACAAGAAATTTGAAATATTTCCTTGAAGAAGAAAATTTTTACCAAAACAAGTTAGGTGAAGATTTTGTATTATATATTTTTTAAATTGATCTTTTACTACAGTCAACTCTCCATAACTAAATATTGACGGAACCATTGAGTTAGAGAAATATAGAGTTAGAGCATCTTTAACGGGAGCGACTATTTGGGTGATTAAAATGATCACCCCCAGAGTTGTCATTTTAGTTTAGTCACTCATTCTCACACCGGTGGCTACCATATTTAATAACTCGTTTCCGTACCGGTCGTTGCTTTTTGGGATAACATATGAGTTGTGAAAATAATGGTGATCAATTCAGGTTGGGAATTTTTGTAACTCTGCTGGAATATCTATTATATTCTGGTGCGGAATTTTTAGAATGCCATCGGAATCCTTGGGATTCAGACTGGAATCCTTGGGATTCCGACTAGAATGCTTGGGATTCCGACTGGAATCCTTGGGATTCCGACTGGAATCCTTGGGATTCCGACTGGAATCCTTGGGATTCCGACTGGAATCCTTGGGATTCCGACTGGAATCCTTGGGATACCAGCTGGAATTCCAGTCAGAATCCCGAGGACTCTAGTCTGAATCCCGAGGATTCCAGCCGGAATCCCGAGGATTCCAGTCAGAATCCCGAGGACTCTAGTCTGAATCCCGAGGATTCCAGCCGGAATCCCGAGGATTCCAGTCGGACTTCCAAGGATTCCAGTCGGAATCCCAAGGATTCCAGTCGGAAACCCAAGGATTCCAGCTGGAATTCCGAGGTATCCAGTCGAAATTCCGAGGATTCCAGTCGAAATTCCGAGGATTCAAGTCGAAATTCCGAGGATTCCAGGCGGAATCCCGTGGATTCCAGTTGGAATTCTAAGGATTCCAGTCGGAATCCCAAAATCCCATAATTCTCCGAAATCGAGGATTTTCGAGTATTTCATAAACTTCTATCGGATTTCCAATAATTGCATCAGATTCCTAGTATTCTTATCAAAATCTTGAAGGTTTACCCGAATTCTCAAAATTATGAAATTTCTACTTCATGCGCATCAGATTACTAAAACTCCAACCAGAATTTCATATCCCACACCGTATATGCTTGAATTCAAATCGAATAGCAGCGCAACTATCGCGCTGCTAAATTTGCTCACCCGATGCTTTCCGAAAGCAGCGCTGTCATTTTGCTACCCCGGTTAGCAGCGCCCGGTACGGATCAGCGTAATGATACTGCGCTATGTAATTTAGTTTAGTCGCGCACCGTTACGACTGCTCTTACAGAACACAAAACCAGTGCATCTGCAATCCAGGCGACCATCGAGTTAGCCGTGAAAATCAACTTCTACTATGGTTCTCTAACTCGATATCGAGATACGGAATATCGAGTAAGGGAGAGTTAACTGTATATCAATAACTGGTTGGGAGAACTTTTACATCGGGCCATGAACTATATACCCTTCCCAAAAATTTCAAAATAGATGGTTTCATCAAATTTAATAAGACTGGCAACTCTGCATTGATTCAAAGAAAAGAAACAAACAGCAAAACACATCCACCACAGAAATGAATCATCAATAAATTTTTCTTCCTTTATCATGCCATGCCGATCATAATGTGCAAGATTATTCATGTTTTACCAGTCCAAGGGTCACCTTCCCTTGTAATCTGTAAGTTTTGTATCCCGTTTTGGGAACATAATAGGCCGTCCTTGCCTAAATTACGCTTCAATTTTTGTAACCTCTTCACATAGAGGAGCCCCAAAATATCCCCCCTTACTGTCTCGGAAAACAGCTGTTCCGTAAGTGGAACAATTTGCTCAAATTGTCGCGAGAGGCCACAGAAAAGCAGCAACCTGAAACGCAATCGACAGCTTTATCAGCTTCCAAGGAAGCGCTGCTCTTTGTTCTCGCTTCTGATATCATTCTGGCCTACTGCTCGGAAGCCATATTCGAATGGAAAATGCTACTGCAGTTATAAAAGTCTAATGACCAGCCTACTAGATGCTGGTAGCGTACAAGGACAATTGAGATTTTAGGAATACCGAGGGAGTCTTTTGCGAAGTGACCAAGTACAATCTCGAGCAAACAAGATTAGAGCTGAATCGAGATTACACAATTACCCCTCCGAAGGTACTTACCACCGCAGATTGCAAATCCGGTCACCAGCAGAAGCGCAAAAGTTATCAAAGCCTTCATTTTGTATTCGCCTACTTTTCCGAAGAATCCAGTCAGATGATCAGATTGAGAACCACACTCTACACACCGGGGAATAGATCACAGTAGGCAGGCACAGTATTGCAGTAGCTTTCTGCCGTCCGGTCTCTTATATTTCACTGAATCCGCGTAGCACACAGCACCAACGGATAATGGGGAGGAAATTTTATTCTGTACAGACAAGATTCAACACCGTTCACCTTCTGCGAACTGCGACTGATTGATAAATAATACACACTGTACTCTGCTGCGGAAGGAAAGGTTCTTTGCTTTGATGATGTTGATGGATTAGCTCAAAGCAGACTGCACCACTACATTGATAAAATGACATTTACGCGATGCAGTTGACTGACAGCATGAGAAATGCAGGAGTCATGCATCCACGAACTGGTCTAGACCAAAATGCATTAATTTAGTTCGGTTTTATTCCCGCACCATAAAAGATTTCTACACAGATCCTGAGTGACCGTTTTGATTCAAATTCCGGAAACTACCTTGTATGAGATATATTTCATCCCACGTACATCAACATTTTTCGATCAAAAGTTCCCATACGGTTCGCATACTGGCAACAAATGTTTTCAAAACTGTACAACATAGTTGTGGTCGCTAAAATCACAGCTAATGGTGTAATTAGTTGTTCTAATGATGTCATCAATTCGTGCAATAGAATGATCCAAGATATTGGGCGGTATGAATAAAAAGCGTTGAACTTTACTACATGTAGCATCTACTCAAAAACAATATCCACAAAGTTTACTACACTTTTGGTATGAATAAAAAACCTTTCGAACATGTAGTACCTACTACTGTGCTACTACTTTCGAACATGAGCAGTGACTGATGCTGCACGTTGAGAAAATTCTATTCAGAGTGCAGAGTGATGCTGCACGTTAAGAAAATTCCATTCATAGTGACACTTAAGATCAATAAAATCATGCATATATGCCAAATTTGCCACTTATTCACACGACAAATCATGTGAAAATATTAATATTACTACATTCCCGCTATACATTGCGTTATCGAGCATTTACACGATTTGAAGTATAAATTGGCGATAAATCTAGCATTCCCTTTATGTGCATGTGGATTTTATGATGATGATTACAAAGATATTCCTGAGAATTTTTGAATTTTAGCTTAAGATCTGTGTCCTATAATGAGATCTTGATATTACACACACTAAGCTCATACGGTGAATTTCACCGTAATCTCAACAGCTGAACAGTTCGGTGAAATAAAACACCGTAATTCCGTCGAAATTTTACGGATTCCTGTGATTTTTCACCGAATCTGTAAGAATTTACCGTATTTCACCGAACTGTTCAGCTGTTGAGATTTTACAGGAACCCGTAAAATAATTTAAGTGTGCAGCAATTGTGGAATTAGTTCCTAACATTTTCAAGATTCCAGTACTGAGAATTTGATGCAATAACGGTAGAATTTTGAGCACAGACAAACAGACGTCACACTCTCAACGCTGTCCATCGACCAACTTCTTAACGATCGATTCAAATATTGGGTAGGTGGTCAATCGAGCACCCGCAGCGCTCGCGTCGTTTTTGTTCGTGTTTGACGTTTACACATCGGTCAACTACAGTGTTTATAGCATTGGGCGTACATGATTTTGCGACTATGATTTTGATCGAGATTTGTTCTAAGTGTTACGTCTGTTTCTCTGTGTTGAACTCCGATGATGGATATGGAATTCTTAGTATTTCTGTGGTATTCTCGTTATTTCGGTAGGTTTCCTGGTAGTATCCCTGGAATTCTTAGAAATAAAATTAATTCTCACAATAGTGATTGAATTAAGGATTTTCTTTTACATTCAGACATTCAAAGGTTTATACTAGCGATCCTTTATAAGAGAGATTTGCGGAAGCTGACATTTCTGTCAATGTGCGAGCCAATCGAGCAGCGAGAGCTGTCAAAGCGTGAGCCAAACGAACATGCATTATGTTAGTTTTGATTTTTTCTTGAAGAGTACTGTAATCCGCTTGGAATTACTTCGGTAAAAGTAATTTTGCATGAAGCAAAAAATATGAAATATTATCCTTTTTTAAATTTTTGTCAATGCGATTTTTATTTGTTGATTTTTTTGCTGTTTATTAGTTAAGAAATGCAGCTCAAAGATCTATAACGAAATAAAATACACTTTTTAGCAATGAGGAAGTCATGTCCGTGTTACAATATTATTCTCGACGCCCAGAAAACTCAGCACTGCAGGCTTGTTGCCAAATCATTCCATTTAACTTACGCTTATCTCTATATAAAGGATCGCTAGTTCATACTATAATTTATTTATTTATTTATAAATATCGTCTTCGACCTACAAGATCGTACAGACTACTGATTAATGAAACACTTACAAGTATAATCAAATAACACACATACAAATGCCGAAGTAACAATGCAAAAATACACATTGAACAAAAACATAAATAAGATAGGTAAGAATTACATATTGAGGTACATGATTCAAGCATTTTACAGTAAAAAGTGTAGAACTAGCCCTCGTGCGTTAAAATACACTCAAATAAAGATTTAAAAAAAAAAAAAAAAAAAGTAAATTAAGGAGTAGGTCGATTAACTCGGGTTGATGGTCGCCACGCTGAATTATGGAAATCTCGGAATTCACGGCATCGTACTCCGCTCGGCCAATTTGAGATCCTTAACGCAGTATCGCGAAACTGGTCATCGATGGTTACTTTATACGATACATAGTGCAGGGTTGAAATATCCTCAACTTCACGCACAGTAGACTGGCCCTTAAACAAAAAAGCTGAAAAACTCAACGGGGCACCCCTTAGATATGTGACTTAGGGTTAGAAAACAACTCTCTCAAAATTTCAACTCATTTGGTTGCTCCCCCAGCTGGCGCATTCAATTCGAAGTTTGTATGGAATATTTGTTTCAAATATACTGAAAATTGACCCTATGCCACTGCTTCGTTCCGTAGACTGGTAAATCGCGTTCAATTGAGCTCAGAATGACAAATTCACTTGTTGATACCCTAATGAACATAGTTACAGAAGGTTGTATATGGTTTTAAGCTAATTTTAATTAACCTTTCAGTAGTTGAAAGTTAGGCTTAGATCAGCACTCCCGTACAATCACATATATGCATGCACCTTGTACCGCTACTCGCCCAGCGTCAAAGGTGGCTATGATGCGCTTAGTGGCTACCACCCAGCTATGTTGCAGAAATACCAAGCATTATTGCAAATCTACTTCAGATAGTTAAAACACCAACTTTCTCAATTTTAATCATAATACAACCTTCTACAATATTGTTCGCTATGGTATCAATTAGTGTTTTTGACATTCTGGGTTCAATTGAACGCGATCAACAATTTTCCTGATCCAAACAGGAGATGATGTGCTGTTTCCCATATGTGTGAGCTGAAAATCCCATATTAACTTCAATTCAATTGCGCCAGCTCATGGAACGACCAAATGAGCTGAAATTTTCAGGAAGTTTTCCTCTAACCCTAAGAAATAATCCTAGGGGGTGCCCCGAGGAATTATACAACTTTATTTTTCTCCCATACTGAGCTGAGCCAGTCTAACGCACAGTTACGTCCGGTTGAAGATTTTTTCTGAAATCTCAACGGAACTGGAAATCAAAAGGGTCTAAAGTTTACAAGAATTCCAAAGATTCGGAAAAGAGACAGAAATACCGCCTCGAAGATATCCGAATGATTTCAAAAGATTAATAGCCAGATCAAATACCGGATTTACAATATACCCAAAAGAATCCCGGAATTGTTATAACAAATCTAGAATGCCTATCGGAAACCCAGAATTACTATAGGAATTCCAGAACTCCAAAAGAAATCAGAGAATCTGGGATGTCAGTCAGTCAATCATTCTTACATAAAATTAAGAATTACTCTATAATTAGCTGAAATCCATCCGACATCCGAGAATTCCTAAGAAACAACATAATTATCGTAATGAGTATCTTCGTACCTGCCACACGATATTCACATGCAAAATGGTCAATTGGCATTGAAAGCTCTCAGTTAAAAGCTGTGTAAGTACTCATAAGAACACTAAGCTAAGAATTAGGCTCTGTCCCAGTTGGGACGTAACGCCAGAAAGAATACCAGATCTCTCAAATAAATTCAAAATTCCTTACCGGAATCTCAAAATTCTATTCGAAATATCAAAATTTCTACGGAAATCTCAAAATACCTTTCGAAATATCAAAGCTGACATCGTTTTCCCATGATATTTACTCAAATTTTAATTATTCCATTCATTTCAACAATCTCAAAGCATGAGTAGCAACCTCTGAAGCTAACTACCAGTAGCTTTGTAGTAAATGCTACCTTTATTCATAGCAACGTGTTGTTTGTAGTATGTTCGAAAGGTGTAGAAAGAGAAATGACACAAACATGTTCCACTCGTGTTCCACATATAGCGTTTACTACCGATAATGTAGTAAACTCAACTTTACTACATTTTATTCATATGGCCCATTGTCACTCTCAGGTCGTGTAATGTTAGTGTTTGTAACTATCATGCCGTATGATTGTAGAAGGTCCATGTATTCTTCCTTGTCTCGGCTGTTGCGGTTGATTGCCACATTCATGTCACCAAAGATAAATATTGGTTTGGGAAGGTTCGAAGAAGCCAAAATTTCTTCCAGGAGGTTTCGGAAACGAACAAAATCAAAATCTGGAGGACGATATATACCGTGAATAGAACAAACGGAACTGTCCATTGGTATCTGTAATATCAACCAAACTCAACTATATATGGTGATAACCATAAATAGTTGAGTTGCTTATGATATCGTAGCCAATGCCGTTTCTTGCATAGAGGAGAATCCATTCATATTGTAGAAACTCGACCTGTCTTGTTTGATGCACGTTTCGCAAATTATCAGGATATCCACAGGAGTACCCAAGTTATCAATAAATATGGCTAATGAATCAAGTTTTTCAACATTATTCATGCCGCGAATATTGATCTGCCGCATATTAAAGCAGAATTCACGTGCAAAAATTGATCGCTGAAATGGTCAACAAAAATGTTACTTTCCTTCAAAATGTTTTCCATGGTCATGTCGTACATTTTCACAACTGTTTAGATTGCTAATTAGAATGCCCAATTGACTTAGACGTCTCTCTAATAGCTTAAAGGCTGGTTTAGTTCGAAAAACGTTCACAGGATTGTGCCCCCTTGTGTTTCAAATAAGAGCGGTATTTGTAAAATCCTCGTGGGAAAAAAAAGTCTACTACAGTGGGGATTCGCTCGTTGGAGGTCCGCTACATGGAATGACTCGATGGTTGGATGTTCTATTTTAGGGGGTTAACTTAAGCGCTCGCACCGGCAATTTTCAGCAGACCAGAAATGCGCTTGGTTTTACCACAGACAAACAGACGTAACATTTAGAACAAATTTCGATTAAAATCATAGTCAAAGGGACATGTATGCCCAATGCTAAAATTAGTGTGTTTGGCCGATGGGCCAACAGATGGCGATAGTGTGTAAACGTCAAACGCGAACGAAAATGATGCGAGCGCTGCGCGTGGCGGATTGGCCACCTACGATATTTTTGAATCGACCGTTAAAAAGGTGGTCGATCGACAGTGATGAGAGTGTGACGTCTGTTTGTCTGTGGTTTTACCATGTCTGTAGTCAAAATCAGATTGTTGTAAATTATTTCTGTCAAATGTACCAGCAATGTGGTCAGATGTACCGTAAACATAGTAAATTGGTCTGAAATTGCATGGTAGTTTCAAGAATGGGCGTAGTCAGCTAAAATAGTAATTTTTACCACAGAATTTTTTCCCGTGTATGTATATGTGCGTTTCGTGACGATTTCCTCTCCAGATGCGTTAGTGTGGAGCATTTTCACCAGATGAAAGTTGTTCCAACTAACGGATCGGATTCGCTAGATGGAAGGCAGTCGTGTTCCAACCAGCGAATCCCCACTGTACACAAAATCAGCTATTTAACCTGAAGTGTAAACGCACCAGCGAAAACGAAGATGGATTTCAAATTTTGTGTAGAACCGTTGTGTTGGGATTGTACCATGTGATATATAGTATCGCACGTGGCAGTTACTTGTTGAGTGATCAGCCAGTGGCTGTCTGCATCAGAATGGACCTGAGAGAATGGACTAGCTTATGCAATTAGCACTGTCATGTATATTACGGCCACAGACAAACAGACGTCACACTCTCATCATTGTCCATCGACCACCTTTTTAACGGTCGATTCAAAAATATGGTAGGTGGCCAATCCGCCACCCGCAGCGCTCGCATCGTTTTTGTTCGCGTTTGACGTTTGCACACTACCGCCATCTGTTGGCCCGTCGGCCAAATACAATAATTTTAGCATTGGGCGCACATGTCCTCGTGACTATGATTTTGATCGAGATTTGTTCTATGTGTTACGTCTGTTTGCCTGTGTTACGGCTTAAACCACACTAACTACTCAGTGTCGTAAACGCAGGGATTGGCCGAATCACGGAGACAAGTAAATAACGTCTTACTCGTGCTTGTTCACAACAAAGAATGACACTTTATTTCATTTTCTCTTGACAGTCATATGGTTGGTAGTTTGATAGACAGGTAATGTAACATAGGTGAATCGAATACAAGGTACATATAGAGTAGGTAAGACGAATCACAACATCTCTCCCCCCCCTTGAGTAATATCCTGTCATGTAACTGTCTACAGATCTACATATATTTGATTAGTAGGTTAGTCACAACACATTACAGGTTCAATCTACGCGGAGCTCTTATTTCACGGCGAGATTTTCTGACAGTTTCGCCATCGTTCCCTATCAAAGCTCTTGTATCTACACTCCACTTACCCTTTTCCCCTGAACCTGGTCCCGTATCGTTAACCGCAGTACTGACAGGGGTAGATTGTCTTGCAGTGTCTGATATTGCCGTATTCTGTTCAGGAACATCAACAGTTGTGTCTAGCTCTTGTCCAGTCGAATCAAGCTCAACTTTAACTTGGACAGCAGCTTGATAGTCTTGGGAGGGCAACAACACTTCACTACGTCGCTGAATGTCCTCTGGATTCTTTTCACCCGGTTGTAAATATTGGGCAACAGGCCCCGGCTTCAGTTGGTCAATATGACGCTTCCACATTCTTCCATCATCAAGCTCGATCATATAGTGAAGTTTTCCGACTCTCTCAGCTACAACTCCAAATCTCCACTTCCCTGATTGTGACATAAAGTCTCGTGCAGCTACTCGATCATTTATCGCGAAAGAGCGCACCGGCTTTTCTTCCCCCCGAAAATCTTTGCGAGCGGAGTTCTGCTGTTCGGGAATCAGAAGATCCAGTCTAGATTTTATTTGCCTTCCAAAAACCAACATGGATGGACTTTTTCCTGTGGCAGGATGCACAGTCCTTCGATACGCCATCAATATCTGCTGCAACTCAACGTGGACTTCAGAGCGCGGGCATTTCAGTGCTTTGATTTTGTCCTTAAAGGTTTGGACATACCGTTCCGCTTGACCATTTGTCGCAGGATGGTATGGCGCTCCCATCTTGTGCACAATTCCGTTCTTCTTCAGAAATTTCTGAAACTGGTCGGACGTGAATTGTGTGCCTCGATCCGTTACCAAAACTGATGGTAGTCCGAAAGTAGCGAAAAACTCCCTCATCTTCTCAATAGTAGTCTCCGTAGTCATGTCAGGAATAACCTTCACCTCGGGCCACTTGCTGTGAGCATCAACTATGATTAGGAAGTACAATCCCATGAACGGTCCGGCGAAATCAACGTGGATCCTTTGAAACGGTTCTGAAGGACGTTCCCAGCAGTGTACTTGTACCTTAGCAGGGCTTGCTCGAACTCGAGCGCAGTCCACACAGTTCCGAGCCACCTCTTCTATGTCCCGATCAATGTTCTCCCACCAGCAGTAAGATCTCGCCAATGACTTCATCCTGGAGACACCAAAATGACCGGTATGCAACTCGTTGAGGACGCGGCTCCGAAGCGGTGGAGGCACGTATACCCGTATCCCTCGCATTAAGCACAAACCTTGCATACTGAACTCCTTCTGGTCGACTCCAAACCGAAAGCGGCCATCAACAGTACGTCCTGATTTCAGTCCTTGAATTAGTTCTTTGACGCTCCGGTCCCTGATAGTAATCTCGCCAAGCTCTTTAGCATCTACCGGAAGCGTTTCAATCTGATTAATCTGAACCACGTCGATTTCTTCCACATGATTTCGGATGCTACGGTCTGTAACCGGTAAACGCGACATTCCATCAGCGTTTGCATGGTCCTTTGAAGGACGGTAATGAATATCGAAATCAAATGACTCAAGAAAAACGGCGTAATGTTGCATACGCAGCGCACATAGCGTCGGCAAACCTTTATCAGGCGAAAATATCTGCACTACAGGCTTGTTGTCGGTCACCAGAATAAATTTTCGTCCGAAAAGGTATTGGTGAAATTTCCGTACCCCAAAAATAATCGCGTAAGCCTCCTTGTCTATTTGGCTGTAGTTTTGCTGGGTAGCATTGAGTGTCTGTGAAGCGTATTGAATCGGCCGTTCACTACCATCTGGGTAAATATGGCTCAGTACTGCGCCAACCCCATATGGTGAGGCGTCTGTGGCCAACACCAACGGCAGTTTAGCGTCGTAATGTACTAGCAAACGATCCGACTGCATTTCTGATTTCACCCACAAAAAGGCTTGCTCACAGGCATTAGTCCACTCAAATGGTGTCTTGTCTTTCAGTAGGTTATTTATGGGATAAACTCTAGTGCTTAGGTTTTCCATAAATCTACCATAATAATTCACGAGACCTAAAAACGCACGGATCTGTTCGCGATTCTCTGGGCGCGGCATATTCTGGATAGCGTCAACCTTCTGTTGCATTTTATGAATCCCGTGCTGATCCACAATGTATCCACAGTACTCGATACTGTCGGCAAAAAACTCACACTTTGCCACATTCACTCGCATGTTGCGCTCATGGAACCTTTTCAAAACCTCACGTAGCCGATCCAAGTGAGTTTTATCGTCTGGACCAGTGATCTTCACATCATCTAGAAATACTGTAACTCCTGGTATTCCCTGTAATATTTGAGATATCTCCCTCTGAAAGATGGCAGGTGCAGAAGCAACTCCATACATCAACCTTGTTGGCTGATACAGACCCAGGTGTGTATTCAATGTCAACGTTGGTTGGTCTTCACCACGCACGGACATTTGCAAATAAGCTTGAGCCAAATCCAGCTTAGTGAATTTCTGCCCACGTGCCATGTTGGAAAACATTTCGTTGATCGTAGGTAATGGATGTTCATCGACTAGCAAACTCTTATTAACCGTTAGTTTGTAGTCTCCGCAAAGACGAATTTTCCCTCCAGACTTCATCACCGGAACCACCGGTGTAGCCCACTCACTACGGTCAACTTTCACCAGAACTCCACTTTCGACCATACTATAAATCTCCCGTTCCACAGCATCTCGAGTTGAAAACGGAAGTGAGCGTGCTTTGAGAAACACAGGTTTTGAATCTGATTTGAAGTGCAAAGCGGCTTGAATACCCTCAATATTACCAATTGATTCATCAAAGACAGAGGAAAACTCTTCAATCAACCCTTTGACCGCTGCCGGAAGAGGATTAAGCAAAGTAATTTTGTCAACAGAACTAACGGTGCCCCCCAAGATATCATTCCAGTCCAGCCGTAAGGCTCGCATCCACTCGCGTCCTAACAATGGATGACGTTTTCCTTCCACTACGAACAAACGCAAGCGTTCCATTTGACACCCGTACACAACTTTCGCCGTGATGACACCGAGAACTCTGATTTTGTTCCCACAGTAACTACGTAGTTCAATATCTGTTGGTTGCATTGACAATCTCTCCAAATACTTAGCTTTGTCATTACTGCTGATCAACGACGAAGAGATCCACTGTCTACCTCAAACTGGATCAGCGCTCCACCCACTCTCACATTTAGGAAGATCTTTGACATATCATTAGAGCAGTGTTCCAACTTACACACATCAACAACATATACCCGCTCTTCATCGGAGCCTTCTGACTCAGATACTTCGCTATTGTCTACCAGGTTTGCTGAATGTTTCTTTGGGTGGTTCTTAATCTTACTAGTTTGAGCATTGGAGCTGAGGCACACTCGCTTTAAATGGCCTTTTTTCTTGCACAGGCCGCAAATTTTATTTTTGTGCTCACACTTGTCAGCCAAGTGTGCCTCACTTCCGCAACGGAAACACATAATCTTGTTAGTCGGGTTAGTTACCTTCACAGCTGCGTCTCTTCCGGGCTGCAACTTTTTCCGATCCATCAAGTTGACTTCCTGCATTCGTCGGTTTAGCACTTCTGCTCCTTCGCCGGAAGCCTCCATGGACAACGCGATCTGCTTGGCCTTGTCGAACGTCAAATCTTTTTCTTCGATAAGTCTGGTTCGAATTCGTTGGTTCCGCAGGCCGAAAACCAATTGATTCCGTAGTCCTTTCTGCAGATAATCACCAAAACCGCAATACTTCGCTTCTCGCTGTAACGCCGTGATGTACTCCGCTACGGATTCTCCCTCTCGTTGCATCCGCTGACGAAACTTCCATAGCTCAACCATCTCCGATGGTTCGGGGTCGAAGTACTGCCCCAGCAGCGTAACAATTTCCTCGCAGGTTTTGGCTTCCGGATCTTCTGGAGACAAATGGTCGCAAAGCACATTGTATGTCTCGGTTCCCATATAATGAAGCAGCATATTCCTCTTCATTGCCTCACCAATGCCAAAAATCTGCAGTGCGCCTTCGAATCGCTTCACCCACCGAGACCACCTTGTTTTGTTTTTGTCGAATGCTTCGAACGCGAAGGTAGGCGGAATGACCGGAGCGGCGGCGGCAGCTGCGCCTCCGATTGCATCTATTCTCTCTTCCGTCATTTTCGTCGCACCTCACACACACAGCATACCAACGCACACGATGGTAGTAGCAGCAGCACGTACACTATACCAGAAATATGTGTACTCCGTTTCCCCTCACCGGAAAACAGCAACAACGTATAGTGGTGTGGGTGTCAGTTTCACTTCAATTTCATGAGCCCCAATGCAGAATGCTACTTGTCCGGATCTCTCCTCCTCGTCCAAGCTGTCCGCATAGCGCCTCAATGGGAGCTCCGCCACGATTCTGATATGGCCGGCCGAATACTTTCAATGCGGGATTACTAATCCGCTCGTCGCCAACTGTCGTAAACGCAGGGATTGGCCGAATCACGGAGACAGGTAAATAACGTCTTACTCGTGCTTGTTCACAACAAAGAATGACACTTTATTTATTTTTCTCTTGACAGTCATATGGTTGGTAGTTTTTTTTTTTTTTTCTAAGCAATGGGGGGATAATCTGCTCAACAGACGCCGTGTGGGGTTAGGGACCATTTACTACATGCAAGCAGTAAACAGGACTACACCCCCGACCCACTAAACCATTTCCATTGCCGCCAAACCCTTCGTCTCTCCGGGACCACCAAGAAGGCATTGCTTCGAAGAGGGGCTATTGCACATCGCATCCTCCAGGTTAGCTGCGTAACCATGCAGCAACGAACATCGATGACACGCTTAGGGGGGTCCACCAAGGTAGCATGCTGGCGCTTTGCCAGCTTCCCAAGTGGTCCTCACCTCCCGTTGTCCGCTAAAAGCGGGCAGGGTCGACCACTACGCCCGCGCCCAGCTGCACCGCAGGTATCAAGAACTGATACTGCGGGCTTCGCAATTTGACCTACTGAAGGCTCAGGCCCTATCAGCTAGCACCAGCTGGGATTGCTGACGAAGGGGCCTCCACCTGCCCCGAACAACCAGAGGCTCGTATCCACCCAGTAGGCCGGCGCCACGACAGCAGCGCTACCAGGATGTTCTCCCCGCGGCCACTTAATCGCTGTAAGGGTCGATTTCGACCGTAGGGCACCGGTATGACCTACGTGGCCGACTGCGAACCCTTGGACCACCTGTTGTTTAGCGTCTGCACTAGCCACTCCTCGAGTCCACTCGCCACCTCCTTTGCAGTTCCGAGACGATGTGGGTGATAGCCGATGAAACGGCATTCCAGCCAAACTCGTCTTCACACATCCTCTGGACCAAATTGTCCGGAGTCGTGTCCCGACCGCATGTGGCTAACATGCGGTCACGCATTGTGCGGAAACGCGGGCACACGAACAAAACGTGTTCCGCCGTTTCCTCTAAACCTGCACAAACTGGACATTCGGGAGAACCCGCATGACCGAAACGGTGTAGATACTGTCTAAAGCAACCATGGCCCGAAAGGACCTGTGTCAGGTGGAATGTTAGTTCCCCATGGCGCCTATTGACCCAGATATCTAACCTCGGAATCAACCTGTGAGTCCACACTCCCTTGGTGGAACTGTCCCACGCACGCTGCCATTTGACCATGGAGGCCAGTCTGGCAGTCCTGCGTATGCCTCTTGTGCCGCGCATTTCGAAGCACTCTATGTCTTCCATGATAAGGATACCAATAGGCACCATACCGGTGATGACGCAGAGTGCATCGTGTGACACGGTACGGTACGCGCTCGCAACCCTCAGGCACATTAGCCTATAAGTACTCTCTAGCTTGCTACGGTAGCTCTTGGTACTTAAGGCCGTGCCCCAAGCCGGGCCACCATACCTCAGTATGGACGAGGCAACACTGGCCAGAAGCTTTCGCTTGATGGCGTACACCGCAGAGCTATTGGACATCATCCGGGACAGTGCCACAATAGCTGTGGAGGCTCTCTTGCAGGCATAATCGACGTGGCTACCGAAGGTAAGCTTATCGTCGATCATCACCCCCAAGTATTTGACGGAGCGCTTCGAAGTGATCGTGCAGTCGTCTACACTGATCACCGCTTGCTGCACCGACTTTCGGTTGTTGACAACAACCGCCTCAGTTTTGTGGTGAGCCAATTCCAGTTTCCTGGAGCTCATCCACTCCTCCACAATTGCGATCGAGTGGGCTGCAGTCAATTCCACTTCTTCGATCGATTCACCGTAGACCTCCAGCGTAATATCGTCGGCAAAGCCAACGATGACCACACCCGCCGGGAATTTTAATCTCAACACCTCGTCGTACATGACATTCCATAACACCGGGCCCAGGATGGAACCTTGCGGGACTCCTGAGGTTATGTGAAAGCACTTCCGATCCACCTCTGTGTCATAGACTAATACCCGATTCTGGAAGTAACTTCCGAGAATCTTGTACAGGTACTCGGGTATCCCCAGACGCAGGAGCGCATCGGCAATAGCCGCCCAACTGGCACTATTAAATGCGTTCCTTACATCCAGAGTCACTACTGCGCAGTAGCGAATCCCCCTCCTCTTACGCTGGAGTGCTATCTCAGCGGTTTTCTTAACCGTCAGAATAGCGTCTACGGTGGACTTCCCTTTCCGGAAGCCGAACTGGTTGCTTGAGAGACCATTTACACTCTCAGTGTACCTCAACAGTCTGTTGAGGATGATCTTCTCGAGCACCTTCCCCGCCGTGTCAATCAAGCATATTGGTCTATACGCCGACGGGTCACCAGGTGGTTTCCTCGCCTTTGGCAATAGTACCAGGCTCTGCCTCTTCCACGCATCTGGAAATACTCCCTCGTCCAGGCATATCTGCATAGCAGATCTGAACATACCAGGAGCCTCCAAGATTGCGACTTTGAGGGCCAGGTTTGGAACTCCGTCCGGACCTGGTGCCTTCCCCATGCTTAGGGATTTTGCAATCCCTACAAGTTCCTCATCGGTTACTCTATCCTCATCGCCAGCCCCAATCCCCGGCTGTCCTACAAAAGGAGGCCATGGGCTAGGGTTGTGGCGCGGAAAGAGCCCCTCGATGATCCCCTCCAGCATCTGTGGAGATTGCTCCGTAGGAGCAATTGCACCTCTTGTCTTAGCCATAACGATCCTGTAGGCATCACCCCACGGGTTCACGTTGGCACTCTGACAGAGTCTCTCAAAGCAGGCCTTTTTGCTTGCCCTTATCTCGGACTTCAGCGCGACTTTGGCAGCGGTGAACACCGCCCGTCGTTCTTCACGCTCCTGCTCGGTACGTGCTCGCTGCATCCGCCTCCTGGCCCGTAGGCAGGCACGGCGCAGGTTCGCAATTGCTTGAGTCCACCAGTACGTCGGTGGTCTCCCATTTCTAGGGTGGACTTTCCTAGGCATGGTCGCATCGCACGCACGCGAAAGCACCGCTACCAGTTCGTCCCCGCTTAGGCCGAGTAGGTTACGCTCACGACGGAGCGCCTCCCTAAGTACTTCGTCATTGAAGTACGATGTCTTCCACCTACGAGGGCTTGGCCGTGACCTAGCCGCTTCCTCTACGCGCTGCCTGCTGTTGTTGTAGTCGATACTGTAGCGAACCGCCAGGTGGTCGCTGTGAGTGTAGGCATTGTCTGCCCTCCAGTTCGAACTACTCGTTAGGCCAGGACTACAAAAAGTAACGTCGATAATCGACTCCGCTCCGTTTCGGCTGAAGGTACTTTTGGTACCAACATTAGCCAGATCGACATCTAGCACGGCCAGTGCCTCTAGCAGGATTTGACCTCGCTGGTTCGTGATGCGGCTTCCCCATTCCACGGCCCAGGCATTGAAGTCACCCGCTATTACTACTGGCCTTCGCCCTGTCAACACAGTCGTCATGCAGTCCAGCATCTGCGTGAACCGCTCGGTCGACAAACTCGGAGGCGCATAGCAGCTACAAAAGAGGACCCCGTTTACCTTGGCGATCACGAAGCCCTCGTAGGTAGTAGACACCAACTCCTGGACGGGGTATTTACCCGTCGTCCATATCGCCGCCATTTTTCCGGATCCATCCACGACCCAGTTGCCGTTGCCGGCGGGTACTCGGTATGGGTCCGATATGATGGCGATGTCCGTCCCCCACTCAGCAACTGCCTGGTACAGCAGTTGCTGAGCTGCGTCACAGTGGTTCAGGTTCAGCTGCGTTACCTGCACTGTGACTTTTCGTTAATGGCTCGTTTGAAGGTCGGGCACCTTGAGCCTCCCGTTGGATGATTGTTGTTCACGGACTTGCCGGAACAAATCAAGCACTTGGGAGGGTTCTTGCAGCCTAGTGCCTTATGACCTTCCTCACCACAACGCCTACACAACTTGGTCCTATCAGGGCCTTTACAGCCCCAGGACTTGTGTCCTGGTTCCCTACACCTAAAGCAGATCACCGGTTGCTCATGTATGTTCAGTGAGCATACTGACCAACCAACCTTGATCTTGCCTACCTTAGCGGACTTATTTGCGTCCGCCACAGGTAGGTGTACTAAGGCCACCTGAGTACCTGCCGGACCTTTCCGTATCTGAACGGCAGCGGTGGGCACCTGAATCTCGCACTGTTGCCGCAGTACTGTGACGAGCTCTTCTGCGTTGGTGATCTCGTCAAGGTTCATCACCTTCAGAGTCACTGACTGCGTCAGAGCCCTCACTTCGACACCCTCGCCAAGGACCTCTTCCGCCAAACTTTTGTAGGCGGCGCCCTTGCGCTCCTTGTCGCGCTTAAGCTCGAGAATCATTTCACCTGTACGAGTGCGTCTGACACTGCGTACGTCGGCTCCAAGATCTGCGAGCTTCGCGTCACTGCGCATCGCCTTCAGGACTTCCGAGTACTTGGACTCTTCCGTCTTGATGATGATCGCATCACCCTTTTCGCGCTTGGCACCTACCCTCCTACTTTTCTTAGGCCTGGTATCCCTGCGCTCCTGAACTTCCTGCTTCTCCTTCTTCTTCTTTCTCACTACGGTTGTCCAGGGGGCGTCCCCCCCCTGATCCGCCCTAACCTGTGGTGATTGAGGACCTCTCAAAGGTCGCAACCCCTTGTTCCCATCACTCCGTGAGGGGCCAGCCTTTTCGGGCCCACCCTTCTCGGCTTTCCGGGACGCCTGGCTGGGGTCCGATTTTCCGGCACTTCTGCCGGTTTTCGGGGTTAATATCCGCCTGGCCTTGCGAGCGCCGCCGGGTAGCTCCTCCCCTGACGGCTGCCTCGCGCGCTTCTGCGATTGCTTGTTGTAGTTTGATAGACAGGTAATGTAACATAGGTGAATCGAATACAAGGGACATATAGACACAGACAAACAGACGTAACACTTAGAACAAATCTTAATCAAAATCATAGTCACGAAGACATGTACGCCCAATGCTATAATTGGTGTCCCGCATAGAAAAATACAATTTGCCCATTATTCTAAACAGTATGATTCTTCTTTCTGTTAATGTTATTGTATCACAAACGATTGATTTTACGTTGAACAATAAAGGATCTGAAACCTTGAACTGTAAAAATCTATTTAAGTAATGTATGTAGAAAAGTGACAATTTATTATAGCGTTCAAAAATTGTAAAATTATTTGGCACTGCTAACTCATTTGAAATAGTTGCAATGTAATATAACCTTTCGTGAAATTGTATTTGCGCAACTGCATTTTACTATATAATACCAATTTTTAACAGTTTGAGAAACAGTTAAACACGTTGGTGTTTGTTATACCGCAGACAGACGTTTAAGCAGGAACAAATTTATTCAAAATTCCTGTGTAAATTCTACCGTGGTGTCATCTAGGGAGCAAATTGCTGCAGCACAGTGACAGTTCGTAAAAGCACGTGGCTTCCCCGCATACTTGTGAACCATATCACTATGGTCCAGGAATCAGTTTTACGCGGAAAGATGCATTTTGAGCTTTAGAATGAAACATTAGACAAAAACGGTCTTCTACAAAGTTGTTTGTATTAGTAAGGCCCTTTGTTTGGTGTTATTGAAAATTAGGGTGGACCACATTTTCATAGAAATTGTGTAACTAACTTTCTTATTTGTAGAAATTATATTATACATGCTTCAGCAAAGTTGTAGACCATTCAATTTCAAGCAACTTTGCCAAAAAAGTTTTTTTGTATCTCTTAAATTGACCGATTTAGAGCTTTTTTCCTACGGTGACATAGGGTGGTCCGAACAAAACTGGTTTTCTGGCTCTAGAGTTTTCAATTCAAGTTTCTCATCAAAGTAGTATATGAAACACTTTTAGAGCTTTAAAAAATGCGTAATTTGGTGAGTGAAGAAACTCGCTATCTCCTTCCGTTTAGGAGTTATTGTTGTTTTTCTTCCAAAAACGTGCCTACTTTGATTGTGAATTTTTCTGATTGGGGCAAACATAAAATATATCTTTTGACGGCGTTCAAAAGACAAAATAAAATTGTATATTATATCAAAAAATTACAGATGTGTTATTTTTGTAACTCTAATAAAACGTCTTGAAAATAAAACATTTTTTATCACAAAAACTTTAATAACTTTTGAACTAAAATAGATATCATCAATCTTTTTGCATGAACATTTGCGTTTTGTTAAGTTCTAAAAGTTGTTCATAGACGACTTTGACGAGAAAATAATATTAAAAAAACTAGAGTTAAAAAACTTATTTTTGTTGGACCGCCCTGCGATGATTTGGAAAAAATGCTCTAGATTGGTCAAATTTTGAGCCAGAGAAAAACTTTTTTTGGCAAAGTTGATCAAAATTTCAAGTTTTACCGCTTTGCTCAAGAGCATATACCAGTATTTTTGCAAATAAAAAAGTTGATTGAATGATATGTGTGATATTGTGGACCACCCTAATTTCAAATGACACAGTATGAAAGCTTACATTTTTAGAAACAATTTTGTAGAAGATCATTTTTATCTAAAATTTCATTTTCATGCTCAAAATGCAATATAATAGAGAAATACATACCATGAAAATCTTCAAAATAGTTTTAGAGCCCTATCTTTCTTATTTCAGATTTCTCGTCAAAGCGGTCTATGAACGACTTTAAGAACTTAACAAAACGCAAATTTTCATGCAAAAATATTGATGATATCTATTTTAGTTCAAAAGTTATTAAAGTTTTTCTGCTTAAAAATCTTTGTTTTTCAAGACATTTTATTAGAGTTACAAAAATAACACATCTGTAATTTTTTGATATAATATACAATTTAATTTTGTCTTTTGAACGCCGTCAAAAGATATTTTTTATGTTTGCCCCAATCAGAGAAATTCACAATCAAATTAGGCATGTTTTTGAGAGAAAAACAACAATAACTCCTAAACGAAAGGATATAGCGAGTTTCTTCACTCACCAAATTACGCATTTTTTAAAGCTCTAAAAGTGTTTCATATACTACTTTGATGAGAAACTTGAATTGAAAACTCTAGAGCCAGAAAACCAGTTTTGTTCGGACCACCCTATGTCACCGTAGGAAAAAAGCTCTAAATCGGTCAATTTAAGAGATACAAAAAAACTTTTTTTGGCAAAGTTGCTTGAAATTGAATGGTCTACAACTTTGCTGAAGCATGTATAATATAATTTCTACAAATAAGAAAGTTAGTTAAACAATTTCTATGAAAATGTGGTCCACCCTAATTTTCAATAACACCAAACAAAGGGCTTAACTAATACAAACAACTTTGTAGAAAACCGTTTTTGTCTAATGTTTCATTCTAAAGCTCAAAATGCATCTTTCCGCGTAAAACTGATTCCTGGACCACTGTGCATATCTGTACTGTTTCCTGTACTATTCACAACCATTCGCGACAATACCGTAACAGTTTCATATTACATGAAAAATAACAATAAACTCACCAAACCAGAAACAATTATTACCGTTTCGCAAATAGTAATTGGGCAAATCACAATGTGGGGAATAGGCGATTAAGTTATGTAACCATAAAAAAAACACAGATTTTCCCGAACAAAATTTTTCGTTCACAATTCTTCAAACTGTTGACATACTATCCATTTTTGCCTAATTCACTATAGAACAAATAGTTGAAAAATAGTTGAACTATAAAATTACGAAGAGAGCGAATAATGTTTGATTAATTGTTGATTTACGGTGCTGTATGGTATTTTAGTCATATACTGTACAGTTCTGTTACTGTAATATTGTACAGAAATAATTGCTAATTAAATGTAAATAAGAAACAATAAAATATAAATATAAATTATTTTTATTCATTATAAAATTTTGTTATTAGTTTCTCCAACTGCAAATTTCAATTTTTTGCTAACTTTAAATTGTTTGTTTCTGCTCCATACTTGAACCCTTTAATTATCGACTCTCAGAGGTTTGACTGTATGCAAAAGTTCACAAACAGTTCTGCCTCTTGGCCTCTGGGCCGCCGACGACATCTTTGCTGATGGGTTAAACCCAGCAGCTTCACGACTTCACACTTCAGATACTGCTACGATTCCGGAAGGTATGACCAGTACAGCCTACAAGAAGAAAAAAAACATAACGGTGGACATAAACGTCGAGTCTTGATCGTGCTTTAATTTTTTGTAGCTTACCTATATTGTTGCACGTAAAACCGTTAGCGAAGGTGAGTTCGGTTGTTCTAGATCCGGCCAAATTTTTCCAATTTACAGTCCCATTTGCAGGTAATCCAATAAATCTTGCTATTTAAGGCAGCAACGGTGGCGAGTTTCACTGATTTTTGCACATCGGGAAATCGAATTTACACAAGAAAAACAAGCAGCAAGGCGCTGCTGTACAGTTTTCGCGAACTTCCAAATTACTGTTTTTTTTTTCTTCAAATTTTGTTGACAGTCAAATGAGGTGTGCGGATACAAACACGCTTAAAAAGTGCTATGTGACTGAATTAACTTACACATTTTTTTTTCGAGTTTCTCCACCGCAATGTAAAATTGTTTTTTTTATTTGTCTAAATGAATCAGAATATGTTTGATTAAGTTGTGTGAAAACAAAATAATGTTTTATTTTGGTTTTATTGTTGCGTGAGAATTATTGACCATGTAAGTTATAGCCGTGTATAAAAATATAGCTCACTATTTACCAAACTGTAAGAGTAAGGTAATATATAGTGAAATGTACATGTGTATTTGTTTTTGCACAAAAAATGCACAAACAATTTGGGAGAGGGTGGTCATACATTGCTACTATTTCTAACGATCTTTCATTCTCATATATTCCAACAAATTATGCACCTTTCGATGTATTGTTACAGTTTGGTATAGATTGAACAAACCAGTTTTTACAGTAAACAAAAATCAAACTCGTATTGTTCAACATATAACACACTGTTTGTGATACAGTAACATCAACAGAAATAAGAAATATACTGTGCGGAAAGTATGACAAATTGTGTTTTTCTATGCGGGTCATTTTCTCGCTTACCACCCAGTCCACCACCCACTGAACAAAAATATCAAAACAATCACTTTAAAAATGATTCACACAATTGTGATATTTTCACGCCAATTTATTTTACATGAGTTACGATCATTCAAGGGTGTTATACTAGCATGAATCTATGAGTAAATTAAATGCCAACTTGTGGTAAAAATTACAATGGATTTAATTAACTTTTACATGAGAAATTAGAACCAAAAGGGAACATCACCCACCCAGCGCGAAAAAAAGGTGCATAGTTTTTAGCGTTGAGCACGTGGACTGTGGGAGCGGTTGTGTGTCATGCTGTCAACGAAATGTGATCAGGATGGTGGCGGGACGCATACGCTACTAACGCCATCTGTTAGCTTATTGCCACTTGGCGATTTGTGGCGGCCATGTTTTTACACAAGTGGCTGAGTCTAACTTGAACGTCTGTCTGCGGTTGTACACACTTAAAAAAATGCATGCTGGCTGTGCAGTTTTCAATTAATTTATTCTGTTTTTGTTTCACATAAATAAATAAATTCGCGACATTTTCTTTTTTCATTAGGATATACAGATTTCTCTTCTATTCCAAAAAAGTAAAACGACAATAGGAAATTAAATCGGCTATAAAATTTGAAACGTTTAATGATTTTTTTTAAGCGTGTGTATCTCCGTGATTTTTGCGTTTCTGTCATCTTTCAGATCGAAACAAAGAAAACAGAGTTCGAAAATGGCCAAAAAGAAATATTCATTCTGGCATAAATTTAGTAAAAAAGTGTCCAGTTCAGTCTTCCGTGGTTTATAAAATTATCGAAATACGGCCCTCAACACCCGTCAAGCGTTCCGTTATCGCGGTTAAATGCCCGAGCAATTGCTAGCGCAAATGACCAAAATGCAGATAGGGCACCAAACGACAAAATAGTAGGTACCGCTGTATCGCGCTAGCAAAAACATTACTGCGGCACCAAAACATGAAACCAGTATCACTCTCGCGCAAGCAGTGGTAAATCATTAAATACCAATATATATTGCAATGTGGAGATCAAGCAAATTAATAGTTGCATATTGTTTCCTTGTACGTTCTTGGGATCTGATGTATTTTTTTGAACATGGTGCGACTAAAATGGAGCGTCTCTAATTTACGTCACGCAATAAGTGGCCACTTTCATTTAACACACACCCTCCCCCCACTATATAGCAATTTTTGTATGGAGACTTACAAAATTTTGTATGAATCGTTACGTTTCTCAGAACCAAGAAATGCTTTTTGACCTTTCGGTTGTCACGCGTATGAGCACCGCCAGAAGCAACACGCTGATGCTGTGTGTGCGGAACAAGTTTTCCTCCTGTGTTAACAATAGAACAACTACGGGTCAGTTAAGAATATAACAGAATGCATATGAATTTTCGATAATTGATACTGAGTGATGTTACATCTTTGATCTGAGAGATTACCAGAGAGGTGTTTTTCCAAAAGTTGGACTTTTTTTCAATAGTCGATGTTGATTTCTTATAGGGGAAGGCGGGGCAGTATGGTCATACGGGGTGAAATGGGCCACCTTCCATTTGAGCTTAAAAAACAGTTTTTGACCTCGATAACCTTAGGACCTCATAAAGTATGCTTCAATTAGCCACCACCGTGAAAATCACGCGAAAATATGATTTTGTACTTCATATATCGATAAAAATCTGAAACGTTGATGCTACTACGAAAATCTTATAAGATTTTGGATGTAAAAATAAGCTTTGCATAAAGTTTTGTTTATTGTTTTCAATTTTTTTCACAGCAGTTCGTTCTTCCATTATTTAATGGCATTATGCGCACGGAATTGTATAGATTCTAAAATAAATTTTCAATAAAACATGATTTATATGAAACATCTAGAAACGGGGCAATATGGTCATAGCCGGTCAAAGCTATCTTATCACAAAAATAGATAATCAAAAATGGCATGTCAGTTTGGCAGTTCCATTGCAATATTGTCGTTGCACCTGATTTCAATTAAAACTAGAATTTTTAACTGGTTCAACTTATTTGAACGATAATGTTTGAAAACTGAAGCTCTTAGAACCATGATTTTTTGAACGGTCAGCAAAACATACTTTTTCATGATTCAAAACATACTTCAACCCAGTTTTTGTACATAACTCTATCATATATACTGCCTTTCTTCTAAAGTAAGCCTTACGAACGGTTTTCCATTTAAAATAATAGGACTTAGTATGATGGCTCATATTGCCCCGTAGGGGGGACCATTTCGCCCCGTATAGTGTAGAGTCACACACAAAACAGTGTTTTTCAAAAATGTTCCCAACAAACTTCTAAGTAATTTTTTTTTACCAAAATACAATTGTGGCATGAAAGGAAATACTTCAAACTACAAATTAAGCTTATGAATCGATTAAATTGTTTTTGTTTCTATGCTTTTCAAGAACTTTTGCTTAGGTGGACCATACTGCCCCTATTGACCCTACAGATCATATATGCAAAATAGTCATTTTTGTTGCAATATTGCAAAAAATTCAGAGCCTGACTGGAAAAACGGACACCGTGGGCATCTAGATTGATGTTATATCTTTGACCTGAGAGATTACCAGAGAGGTATTTTTCCAAAAGTTGGACTTTTTTTCAATAGTCGATGTTGATTTCTTATACAGATCATATATGCAAAATAGTCATTTTTGTTGCACTATTGCAAAAAATTCAGAGCCTGACTGGAAAAACGGACACCGTGGGCATCTAGATTGATGTTATATCTTTGACCTGAGAGATTACCAGAGAGGTATTTTTCCAAAAGTTGGACTTTTTTTCAATAGTCGATGTTGATTTCTTATACAGATCATATATGCAAAATAGTCATTTTTGTTGCACTATTGCAAAAAATTCAGAGCCTGACTGGAAAAACGGACACCGTGGGCATCTAGATTGATGTTATATCTTTGACCTGAGAGATTACCAGAGAGGTATTTTTCCAAAAGTTGGACTTTTTTTCAATAGTCGATGTTGATTTCTTATACAGATCATATATGCAAAATAGTCATTTTTGTTGCACTATTGCAAAAAATTCAGAGCCTGACTGGAAAAACGGACACCGTGGGCATCTAGATTGATGTTATATCTTTGACCTGAGAGATTACCAGAGAGGTATTTTTCCAAAAGTTGGACTTTTTTTCAATAGTCGATGTTGATTTCTTATACAGATCATATATGCAAAATAGTCATTTTTGTTGCACTATTGCAAAAAATTCAGAGCCTGACTGGAAAAACGGACACCGTGGGCATCTAGATTGATGTTATATCTTTGACCTGAGAGATTACCAGAGAGGTATTTTTCCAAAAGTTGGACTTTTTTTCAATAGTCGATGTTGATTTCTTATACAGATCATATATGCAAAATAGTCATTTTTGTTGCACTATTGCAAAAAATTCAGAGCCTGACTGGAAAAACGGACACCGTGGGCATCTAGATTGATGTTATATCTTTGACCTGAGAGATTACCAGAGAGGTATTTTTCCAAAAGTTGGACTTTTTTTCAATAGTCGATGTTGATTTCTTATACAGATCATATATGCAAAATAGTCATTTTTGTTGCACTATTGCAAAAAATTCAGAGCCTGACTGGAAAAACGGACACCGTGGGCATCTAGATTGATGTTATATCTTTGACCTGAGAGATTTCCAGAGAGGTGTTTTTCCAAAAGTTGGACTTTTTATTAAAAAAGTCGATGTTGATTTCTTATACAGATCATATATGCAAAAATAGTCACTTTTGATGCACTATTGCAAAAAATTCAGAGCCTGACTGGAAAAACGGACACCGTGGGCATCTAGATTGATGTTATATCTTTGATCTGAGAGATTTCCAGAGAGGTGTTTTTCCAAAAGTTGGACTTTTTTTCAATAGTCGATGTTGATTTCTTATACAGATCATATATGCAAAATAGTCATTTTTGTTGCACTATTGCAAAAAATTCAGAGCCTGACTGGAAAAACGGACACCGTGGGCATCTAGATTGATGTTATATCTTTGACCTGAGAGATTACCAGAGAGGTATTTTTCCAAAAGTTGGACTTTTTTTCAATAGTCGATGTTGATTTCTTATACAGATCATATATGCAAAATAGTCATTTTTGTTGCACTATTGCAAAAAATTCAGAGCCTGACTGGAAAAACGGACACCGTGGGCATCTAGATTGATGTTATATCTTTGACCTGAGAGATTACCAGAGAGGTATTTTTCCAAAAGTTGGACTTTTTTTCAATAGTCGATGTTGATTTCTTATACAGATCATATATGCAAAATAGTCATTTTTGTTGCACTATTGCAAAAAATTCAGAGCCTGTCTGGAAAAACGGACACCGTGGGCATCTAGATTGATGTTATATCTTTGACCTGAGAGATTACCAGAGAGGTATTTTTCCAAAAGTTGGACTTTTTTTCAATAGACGATGTTGATTTCTTATACAGATCATATATGCAAAATAGTCATTTTTGTTGCACTATTGCAAAAAATTCAGAGCCTGACTGGAAAAACGGACACCGTGGGCATCTAGATTGATGTTATATCTTTGACCTGAGAGATTACCAGAGAGGTATTTTTCCAAAAGTTGGACTTTTTTTCAATAGTCGATGTTGATTTCTTATACAGATCATATATGCAAAATAGTCATTTTTGTTGCACTATTGCAAAAAATTCAGAGCCTGACTGGAAAAACGGACACCGTGGGCATCTAGATTGATGTTATATCTTTGACCTGAGAGATTTCCAGAGAGGTGTTTTTCCAAAAGTTGGACTTTTTTTTAAAAAAGTCGATGTTGATTTCTTATACAGATCATATATGCAAAAATAGTCACTTTTGATGCACTATTGCAAAAAATTCAGAGCCTGACTGGAAAAACGGACACCGTGGGCATCTAGATTGATGTTATATCTTTGATCTGAGAGATTTCCAGAGAGGTGTTTTTCCAAAAGTTGGACTTTTTTTCAATAGTCGATGTTGATTTCTTATACAGATCATATATGCAAAATAGTCATTTTTGTTGCACTATTGCAAAAAATTCAGAGCCTGACTGGAAAAACGGACACCGTGGGCATCTAGATTGATGTTATATCTTTGATCTGAGAGATTTCCAGAGAGGTGTTTTTCCAAAAGTTGGACTTTTTTTCAATAGTCGATGTTGATTTCTTATACAGATCATATATGCAAAATAGTCATTTTTGTTGCACTATTGCAAAAAATTCAGAGCCTGACTGGAAAAACGGACACCGTGGGCATCTAGATTGATGTTATATCTTTGATCTGAGAGATTTCCAGAGAGGTGTTTTTCCAAAAGTTGGACTTTTTTTCAATAGTCGATGTTGATTTCTTATACAGATCATATATGCAAAATAGTCATTTTTGTTGCACTATTGCAAAAAATTCAGAGCCTGACTGGAAAAACGGACACCGTGGGCATCTAGATTGATGTTATATCTTTGACCTGAGAGATTTCCAGAGAGGTGTTTTTCCAAAAGTTGGACTTTTTTTTAAAAAAGTCGATGTTGATTTCTTATACAGATCATATATGCAAAAATAGTCACTTTTGATGCACTATTGCAAAAAATTCAGAGCCTGACTGGAAAAACGGACACCGTGGGCATCTAGATTGATGTTATATCTTTGATCTGAGAGATTTCCAGAGAGGTGTTTTTCCAAAAGTTGGACTTTTTTTCAATAGTCGATGTTGATTTCTTATACAGATCATATATGCAAAATAGTCATTTTTGTTGCACTATTGCAAAAAATTCAGAGCCTGACTGGAAAAACGGACACCGTGGGCATCTAGATTGATGTTATATCTTTGATCTGAGAGATTTCCAGAGAGGTGTTTTTCCAAAAGTTGGACTTTTTTTCAATAGTCGATGTTGATTTCTTATACAGATCATATATGCAAAAATAGTCACTTTTGATGCACTATTGCAAAAAATTCAGAGCCTGACTGGAAAAACGGACACCGTGGGCATCTAGATTGATGTTATATCTTTGACCTGAGAGATTACCAGAGAGGTATTTTTCCAAAAGTTGGACTTTTTTTCAATAGTCGATGTTGATTTCTTATACAGATCATATATGCAAAATAGTCATTTTTGTTGCACTATTGCAAAAAATTCAGAGCCTGACTGGAAAAACGGACACCGTGGGCATCTAGATTGATGTTATATCTTTGATCTGAGAGATTTCCAGAGAGGTATTTTTCCAAAAGTTGGACTTTTTGTCAATAGTCGATGTTGATTTCTTATACAGATCATATATGCAAAATAGTCATTTTTGTTGCACTATTGCAAAAAAATCAGAGCCTGACTGGAAAAACGGACACCGTGGGCATCTAGATTGATGTTATATCTTTGATCTGAGAGATTTCCAGAGAGGTATTTTTCCAAAAGTTGGACTTTTTTTCAATAGTCGATGTTGATTTCTTATACAGATCATATATGCAAAATAGTCACTTTTGATGCACTATTGCAAAAAATTCAGAGCCTGACTGGAAAAACGGACACCGTGGGCATCTAGATTGATGTTATATCTTTGATCTGAGAGATTTCCAGAGAGGTGTTTTTCCAAAAGTTGGACTTTTTTTCAATAGTCGATGTTGATTTCTTATACAGATCATATATGCAAAATAGTCACTTTTGATGCACTATTGCAAAAAATTCAGAGCCTGACTGAAAAAACGGACACCGTGGGCATCTAGATTGATGTTACATCTTTGATCTGAGAGATTACCAGAGAGGTGTTTTTCCAAAAGTTGGACTTTTTTTCAATAGTCGATGTTGATTTCTTATACAGATCATATATGCAAAAATAGTCACTTTTGATGCACTATTGCAAAAAAATCAGAGCCTGACTGGAAAAACGGACACCGTGGGCATCTAGATTGATGTTATATCTTTGATCTGAGAAATTTCCAGAGAGGTGTTTTTCCAAAAGTTGGACTTTTTTTCAATAGTCGATGTTGATTTCTTATACAGATCATATATGCAAAAATAGTCACTTTTGATGCACTATTGCAAAAAATTCAGAGCCTGACTGGAAAAACGGACACCGTGGGCATCTAGATTGATGTTATATCTTTGATCTGAGAGATTTCCAGAGAGGTGTTTTTCCAAAAGTTGGACTTTTTTTCAATAGTCGATGTTGATTTCTTATACAGATCATATATGCAAAATAGTCACTTTTGATGCACTATTGCAAAAAATTCAGAGCCTGACTGGAAAAACGGACACCGTGGGCATCTAGATTGATGTTATATCTTTGATCTGAGAGATTTCCAGAGAGGTGTTTTTCCAAAAGTTGGACTTTTTGTCAATAGTCGATGTTGATTTCTTATACAGATCATATATGCAAAATAGTCATTTTTGTTGCACTATTGCAAAAAAAATCAGAGCCTGACTGGAAAAACGGACACCGTGGGCATCTAGATTGATGTTATATCTTTGATCTGAGAGATTTCCAGAGAGGTATTTTTCCAAAAGTTGGACTTTTTTTCAATAGTCGATGTTGATTTCTTATACAGATCATATATGCAAAATAGTCACTTTTGATGCACTATTGCAAAAAATTCAGAGCCTGACTGGAAAAACGGACACCGTGGGCATCTAGATTGATGTTATATCTTTGATCTGAGAGATTTCCAGAGAGGTGTTTTTCCAAAAGTTGGACTTTTTTTCAATAGTCGATGTTGATTTCTTATACAGATCATATATGCAAAATAGTCATTTTTGTTGCACTATTGCAAAAAAATCAGAGCCTGACTGGAAAAACGGACACCGTGGGCATCTAGATTGATGTTATATCTTTGATCTGAGAGATTTCCAGAGAGGTGTTTTTCCATGTAAGGGCCATATATGCAAAAATAGTCATTTTTGTTGCACTATTGCAAAAAAATCAGAGCCTGACTGGAAAAACGGACACCGTGGGCATCTAGATTGATGTTATATCTTTGATCTGAGAGATTTCCAGAGAGGTGTTTTTCCAAAAGTTGGACTTTTTTTCAATAGTCGATGTTGATTTCTTATACAGATCATATATGCAAAAATAGTCATTTTTGTTGCACTATTGAAAAAAAGTCCAACTTTTGGAAAAACACCTCTCTGGAAATCTCTCAGGTCAAAGATATAACATCAATCTAGATGCCCACGGTGTCCGTTTTTCCAGTCAGGCTCTGAATTTTTTGCAATAGTGCAACAAAAATGACTATTTTGCATATATGATCTGTATAAGAAATCAACATCGACTTTTTTAAAAAAAAGTCCAACTTTTGGAAAAACACCTCTCTGGAAATCTCTCAGGTCAAAGATATAACATCAATCTAGATGCCCACGGTGTCCGTTTTTCCAGTCAGGCTCTGAATTTTTTGCAATAGTGCATCAAAAGTGATTGTTTTGCATATATGATCTGTATAAGAAATCAACATCGACTTTTTTAAAAAAAAGTCCAACTTTTGGAAAAACACCTCTCTGGAAATCTCTCAGGTCAAAGATATAACATCAATCTAGATGCCCACGGTGTCCGTTTTTCCAGTCAGGCTCTGAATTTTTTGCAATAGTGCATCAAAAGTGACTATTTTGCATATATGATCTGTATAAGAAATCAACATCGACTATTGAAAAAAAGTCCAACTTTTGGAAAAACTCCTCTCTGGTAATCTCTCAGATCAAAGATATAACATCAATCTAGATGCCCACGGTGTCCGTTTTTCCAGTCAGGCTCTGAATTTTTTGCAATAGTGCAACAAAAATGACTATTTTGCATATATGATCTGTATAAGAAATCAACATCGACTATTGAAAAAAAGTCCAACTTTTGGAAAAACACCTCTCTGGAAATCTCTCAGATCAAAGATATAACATCAATCTAGATGCCCACGGTGTCCGTTTTTCCAGTCAGGCTCTGAATTTTTTGCAATAGTGCATCAAAAGTGATTGTTTTGCATATATGATCTGTATAAGAAATCAACATCGACATTTTAAAAAAAAAGTCCAACTTTTAGAAAAACACCTCTCTGGAAATCTCTCAGGTCAAAGATATAGCATCAATCTAGATGCCCACGGTGTCCGTTTTTCCAGTCAGGCTCTGATTTTTTTGCAATAGTGCATCAAAAGTGACTATTTTTGCATATATGATCTGTATAAGAAATCAACATCGACTATTGAAAAAAAGTCCAACTTTTGGAAAAACTCCTCTCTGGTAATCTCTCAGATCAAAGATGTAACATCAATCTAGATGCCCACGGTGTCCGTTTTTCCAGTCAGGCTCTGAATTTTTTGCAATAGTGCAACAAAAATGACTATTTTGCATATATGATCTGTATAAGAAATCAACATCGACTATTGAAAAAAAGTCCAACTTTTGGAAAAACACCTCTCTGGAAATCTCTCAGATCAAAGATATAACATCAATCTAGATGCCCAACTTTTGGAAAAACACCTCTCTGGAAATCTCTCAGATCAAAGATATAACATCAATCTAGATGCCCACGGTGTCCGTTTTTCCAGTCAGGCTCTGATTTTTTTGCAATAGTGCAACAAAAATGACTATTTTTGCAAATATTGTTCTGTATAAGAAATCAACATCGACTATTGAAAAAAAGTCCAACTTTTGGAAAAACACCTCTCTGGAAATCTCTCAGATCAAAGATATAACATCAATCTAGATGCCCACGGTGTCCGTTTTTCCAGTCAGGCTCTGATTTTTTTGCAATAGTGCAACAAAAATGACTATTTTTGCATATATGATCTGTATAAGAAATCAACATCGACTATTGAAAAAAAGTCCAACTTTTGGAAAAACACCTCTCTGGAAATCTCTCAGGTCAAAGATATAACATCAATCTAGATGCCCACGGTGTCCGTTTTTCCAGTCAGGCTCTGAATTTTTTGCAATAGTGCATCAAAAGTGATTGTTTTGCATATATGATCTGTATAAGAAATCAACATCGACTTTTTAAAAAAAAAGTCCAACTTTTGGAAAAATACCTCTCTGGAAATCTCTCAGATCAAAGATATAACATCAATCTAGATGCCCACGGTGTCCGTTTTTCCAGTCAGGCTCTGATTTTTTTTGCAATAGTGCAACAAAAATGACTATTTTTGCATATATGATCTGTATAAGAAATCAACATCGACTATTGAAAAAAAGTCCAACTTTTGGAAAAACACCTCTCTGGAAATCTCTCAGGTCAAAGATATAACATCAATCTAGATGCCCACGGTGTCCGTTTTTCCAGTCAGGCTCTGAATTTTTTGCAATAGTGCATCAAAAGTGATTGTTTTGCATATATGATCTGTATAAGAAATCAACATCGACTTTTTTAAAAAAAAGTCCAACTTTTGGAAAAATACCTCTCTGGAAATCTTTCAGATCAAAGATATAACATCAATCTAGATGCCCACGGTGTCCGTTTTTCCAGTCAGTCTCTGAATTTTTTGCAATAGTGCATCAAAAGTGACTATTTTGCATATATGATCTGTATAAGAAATCAACATCGACTATTGAAAAAAAGTCCAACTTTTGGAAAAACACCTCTCTGGAAATCTCTCAGGTCAAAGATATAACATCAATCTAGATGCCCACGGTGTCCGTTTTTCCAGTCAGGCTCTGATTTTTTTGCAATAGTGCATCAAAAGTGACTATTTTTGCATATATGATCTGTATAAGAAATCAACATCGACTATTGAAAAAAAGTCCAACTTTTGGAAAAACACCTCTCTGGAAATCTCTCAGATCAAAGATATAACATCAATCTAGATGCCCACGGTGTCCGTTTTTTCAGTCAGGCTCTGAATTTTTTGCAATAGTGCATCAAAAGTGATTGTTTTGCATATATGATCTGTATAAGAAATCAACATCGACTTTTTTAAAAAAAAGTCCAACTTTTGGAAAAACACCTCTCTGGAAATCTCTCAGGTCAAAGATATAACATCAATCTAGATGCCCACGGTGTCCGATTTTCCAGTCAGGCTCTGATTTTATTTGCAATAGTGCATCAAAAGTGACTATTTTTACATATACGACCTGTATAAGAAATCAACATGCACTATTGAGAAAAAGTCCAACTTTTGGAAAAACACCTCTCTGGAAATCTCTCAGATCAAAGATATAACATCAATCTAGATGCCCACGGTGTCCGATTTTCCAGTCAGGCTCTGATTTTATTTGCAATAGTGCATCAAAAGTGACTATTTTTACATATACGACCTGTATAAGAAATCAACACCGACTATTGAAAAAAAGTCCAACTTTTGGAAAAACACCTCTCTGGAAATCTCTCAGATCAAAGATATAACATCAATCTAGATGCCCACGGTGTCCGTTTTTCCAGTCAGGCTCTGAATTTTTTGCAATAGTGCAACAAAAATGACTATTTTTGCATATATGATCTGTATAAGAAATCAACATCGACTATTGAAAAAAAGTCCAACTTTTGGAAAAACACCTCTCTGGAAATCTCTCAGATCAAAGATATAACATCAATCTAGATGCCCACGGTGTCCGATTTTCCAGTCAGGCTCTGATTTTATTTGCAATAGTGCATCAAAAGTGACTATTTTTACATATACGACCTGTATAAGAAATCAACACCGACTATTGAAAAAAAGTCCAACTTTTGGAAAAACACCTCTCTGGAAATCTCTCAGATCAAAGATATAACATCAATCTAGATGCCCACGGTGTCCGTTTTTCCAGTCAGGCTCTGAATTTTTTGCAATAGTGCAACAAAAATGACTATTTTTGCATATATGATCTGTATAAGAAATCAACACCGACTATTGAAAAAAAGTCCAACTTTTGGAAAAACACCTCTCTGGAAATCTCTCAGATCAAAGATATAACATCAATCTAGATGCCCACGGTGTCCGTTTTTCCAGTCAGGCTCTGAATTTTTTGCAATAGTGCAACAAAAATGACTATTTTTGCATATATGATCTGTATAAGAAATCAACATCGACTATTGAAAAAAAGTCCAACTTTTGGAAAAACACCTCTCTGGAAATCTCTCAGATCAAAGATATAACATCAATCTAGATGCCCACGGTGTCCGATTTTCCAGTCAGGCTCTGATTTTATTTGCAATAGTGCAACAAAAATGACTATTTTTGCATATATGATCTGTATAAGAAATCAACATCGACTATTGAAAAAAAGTCCAACTTTTGGAAAAACACCTCTCTGGAAATCTCTCAGATCAAAGATATAACATCAATCTAGATGCCCACGGTGTCCGATTTTCCAGTCAGGCTCTGATTTTATTTGCAATAGTGCATCAAAAGTGACTATTTTTGCATATACGACCTGTATAAGAAATCAACATGCACTATTGAGAAATAGTCCAACTTTTGGAAAAACACCTCTCTGGAAATCTCTCAGATCAAAGATATAACATCAATCTAGATGCCCACGGTGTCCGTTTTTCCAGTCAGGCTCTGAATTTTTTGCAATAGTGCAACAAAAATGACTATTTTTGCATATATGATCTGTATAAGAAATCAACATCGACTATTGAAAAAAAGTCCAACTTTTGGAAAAACACCTCTCTGGAAATCTCTCAGATCAAAGATATAACATCAATCTAGATGCCCACGGTGTCCGTTTTTCCAGTCAGGCTCTGAATTTTTTGCAATAGTGCAACAAAAATGACTATTTTTGCATATATGATCTGTATAAGAAATCAACATCGACTATTGAAAAAAAGTCCAACTTTTGGAAAAACACCTCTCTGGAAATCTCTCAGATCAAAGATATAACATCAATCTAGATGCCCACGGTGTCCGTTTTTCCAGTCAGGCTCTGAATTTTTTGCAATAGTGCAACAAAAATGACTATTTTTGCATATATGATCTGTATAAGAAATCAACATCGACTATTGAAAAAAAGTCCAACTTTTGGAAAAACACCTCTCTGGAAATCTCTCAGATCAAAGATATAACATCAATCTAGATGCCCACGGTGTCCGATTTTCCAGTCAGGCTCTGATTTTATTTGCAATAGTGCATCAAAAGTGACTATTTTTACATATACGACCTGTATAAGAAATCAACACCGACTATTGAAAAAAAGTCCAACTTTTGGAAAAACACCTCTCTGGAAATCTCTCAGATCAAAGATATAACATCAATCTAGATGCCCACGGTGTCCGATTTTCCAGTCAGGCTCTGATTTTATTTGCAATAGTGCATCAAAAGTGACTATTTTTACATATACGACCTGTATAAGAAATCAACACCGACTATTGAAAAAAAGTCCAACTTTTGGAAAAACACCTCTCTGGAAATCTCTCAGGTCAAAGATATAACATCAATCTAGATGCCCACGGTGTCCGATTTTCCAGTCAGGCTCTGATTTTATTTGCAATAGTGCATCAAAAGTGACTATTTTTACATATACGACCTGTATAAGAAATCAACATGCACTATTGAGAAAAAGTCCAACTTTTGGAAAAACACCTCTCTGGAAATCTCTCAGATCAAAGATATAACATCAATCTAGATGCCCACGGTGTCCGATTTTCCAGTCAGGCTCTGATTTTATTTGCAATAGTGCATCAAAAGTGACTATTTTTACATATACGACCTGTATAAGAAATCAACACCGACTATTGAAAAAAAGTCCAACTTTTGGAAAAACACCTCTCTGGAAATCTCTCAGATCAAAGATATAACATCAATCTAGATGCCCACGGTGTCCGTTTTTCCAGTCAGGCTCTGAATTTTTTGCAATAGTGCAACAAAAATGACTATTTTTGCATATATGATCTGTATAAGAAATCAACATCGACTATTGAAAAAAAGTCCAACTTTTGGAAAAACACCTCTCTGGAAATCTCTCAGATCAAAGATATAACATCAATCTAGATGCCCACGGTGTCCGTTTTTCCAGTCAGGCTCTGAATTTTTTGCAATAGTGCAACAAAAATGACTATTTTTGCATATATGATCTGTATAAGAAATCAACATCGACTATTGAAAAAAAGTCCAACTTTTGGAAAAACACCTCTCTGGAAATCTCTCAGATCAAAGATATAACATCAATCTAGATGCCCACGGTGTCCGATTTTCCAGTCAGGCTCTGATTTTATTTGCAATAGTGCATCAAAAGTGACTATTTTTACATATACGACCTGTATAAGAAATCAACATGCACTATTGAGAAATAGTCCAACTTTTGGAAAAACACCGCTCTGGAAATCTCTCAGATCAAAGATATAACATCAATCTAGATGCCCACGGTGTCCGTTTTTCCAGTCAGGCTCTGAATTTTTTGCAATAGTGCAACAAAAATGACTATTTTTGCATATATGATCTGTATAAGAAATCAACATCGACTATTGAAAAAAAGTCCAACTTTTGGAAAAACACCTCTCTGGAAATCTCTCAGATCAAAGATATAACATCAATCTAGATGCCCACGGTGTCCGATTTTCCAGTCAGGCTCTGATTTTATTTGCAATAGTGCAACAAAAATGACTATTTTTGCATATATGATCTGTATAAGAAATCAACATCGACTATTGAAAAAAAGTCCAACTTTTGGAAAAACACCTCTCTGGAAATCTCTCAGATCAAAGATATAACATCAATCTAGATGCCCACGGTGTCCGATTTTCCAGTCAGGCTCTGATTTTATTTGCAATAGTGCATCAAAAGTGACTATTTTTGCATATACGACCTGTATAAGAAATCAACATGCACTATTGAGAAATAGTCCAACTTTTGGAAAAACACCTCTCTGGAAATCTCTCAGATCAAAGATATAACATCAATCTAGATGCCCACGGTGTCCGTTTTTCCAGTCAGGCTCTGAATTTTTTGCAATAGTGCAACAAAAATGACTATTTTTGCATATATGATCTGTATAAGAAATCAACATCGACTATTGAAAAAAAGTCCAACTTTTGGAAAAACACCTCTCTGGAAATCTCTCAGATCAAAGATATAACATCAATCTAGATGCCCACGGTGTCCGTTTTTCCAGTCAGGCTCTGAATTTTTTGCAATAGTGCAACAAAAATGACTATTTTTGCATATATGATCTGTATAAGAAATCAACATCGACTATTGAAAAAAAGTCCAACTTTTGGAAAAACACCTCTCTGGAAATCTCTCAGATCAAAGATATAACATCAATCTAGATGCCCACGGTGTCCGTTTTTCCAGTCAGGCTCTGAATTTTTTGCAATAGTGCAACAAAAATGACTATTTTTGCATATATGATCTGTATAAGAAATCAACATCGACTATTGAAAAAAAGTCCAACTTTTGGAAAAACACCTCTCTGGAAATCTCTCAGATCAAAGATATAACATCAATCTAGATGCCCACGGTGTCCGATTTTCCAGTCAGGCTCTGATTTTATTTGCAATAGTGCATCAAAAGTGACTATTTTTACATATACGACCTGTATAAGAAATCAACACCGACTATTGAAAAAAAGTCCAACTTTTGGAAAAACACCTCTCTGGAAATCTCTCAGATCAAAGATATAACATCAATCTAGATGCCCACGGTGTCCGATTTTCCAGTCAGGCTCTGATTTTATTTGCAATAGTGCATCAAAAGTGACTATTTTTACATATACGACCTGTATAAGAAATCAACACCGACTATTGAAAAAAAGTCCAACTTTTGGAAAAACACCTCTCTGGAAATCTCTCAGGTCAAAGATATAACATCAATCTAGATGCCCACGGTGTCCGATTTTCCAGTCAGGCTCTGATTTTATTTGCAATAGTGCATCAAAAGTGACTATTTTTACATATACGACCTGTATAAGAAATCAACATGCACTATTGAGAAAAAGTCCAACTTTTGGAAAAACACCTCTCTGGAAATCTCTCAGATCAAAGATATAACATCAATCTAGATGCCCACGGTGTCCGATTTTCCAGTCAGGCTCTGATTTTATTTGCAATAGTGCATCAAAAGTGACTATTTTTACATATACGACCTGTATAAGAAATCAACACCGACTATTGAAAAAAAGTCCAACTTTTGGAAAAACACCTCTCTGGAAATCTCTCAGATCAAAGATATAACATCAATCTAGATGCCCACGGTGTCCGTTTTTCCAGTCAGGCTCTGAATTTTTTGCAATAGTGCAACAAAAATGACTATTTTTGCATATATGATCTGTATAAGAAATCAACATCGACTATTGAAAAAAAGTCCAACTTTTGGAAAAACACCTCTCTGGAAATCTCTCAGATCAAAGATATAACATCAATCTAGATGCCCACGGTGTCCGTTTTTCCAGTCAGGCTCTGAATTTTTTGCAATAGTGCAACAAAAATGACTATTTTTGCATATATGATCTGTATAAGAAATCAACATCGACTATTGAAAAAAAGTCCAACTTTTGGAAAAACACCTCTCTGGAAATCTCTCAGATCAAAGATATAACATCAATCTAGATGCCCACGGTGTCCGATTTTCCAGTCAGGCTCTGATTTTATTTGCAATAGTGCATCAAAAGTGACTATTTTTGCATATACGACCTGTATAAGAAATCAACATGCACTATTGAGAAATAGTCCAACTTTTGGAAAAACACCTCTCTGGAAATCTCTCAGATCAAAGATATAACATCAATCTAGATGCCCACGGTGTCCGTTTTTCCAGTCAGGCTCTGAATTTTTTGCAATAGTGCAACAAAAATGACTATTTTTGCATATATGATCTGTATAAGAAATCAACACCGACTATTGAAAAAAAGTCCAACTTTTGGAAAAAACACCTCTCTGGAAATCTCTCAGATCAAAGATATAACATCAATCTAGATGCCCACGGTGTCCGATTTTCCAGTCAGGCTCTGAATTTTTTGCAATAGTGCAACAAAAATGACTATTTTTGCATATATGATCTGTATAAGAAATCAACATCGACTATTGAAAAAAAGTCCAACTTTTGGAAAAACACCTCTCTGGAAATCTCTCAGATCAAAGATATAACATCAATCTAGATGCCCACGGTGTCCGATTTTCCAGTCAGGCTCTGATTTTATTTGCAATAGTGCATCAAAAGTGACTATTTTTACATATACGACCTGTATAAGAAATCAACACCGACTATTGAAAAAAAAGTCCAACTTTTGGAAAAACACCTCTCTGGAAATCTCTCAGATCAAAGATATAACATCAATCTAGATGCCCACGGTGTCCGATTTTCCAGTCAGGCTCTGATTTTATTTGCAATAGTGCATCAAAAGTGACTATTTTTACATATACGACCTGTATAAGAAATCAACACCGACTATTGAAAAAAAGTCCAACTTTTGGAAAAACACCTCTCTGGAAATCTCTCAGATCAAAGATATAACATCAATCTAGATGCCCACGGTGTCCGATTTTCCAGTCAGGCTCTGATTTTATTTGCAATAGTGCATCAAAAGTGACTATTTTTACATATACGACCTGTATAAGAAATCAACATCGACTATTGAAAAAAAGTCCAACTTTTGGAAAAACACCTCTCTGGAAATCTCTCAGATCAAAGATATAACATCAATCTAGATGCCCACGGTGTCCGATTTTCCAGTCAGGCTCTGATTTTATTTGCAATAGTGCATCAAAAGTGACTATTTTTACATATACGACCTGTATAAGAAATCAACATGCACTATTGAGAAATAGTCCAACTTTTGGAAAAACACCTCTCTGGAAATCTCTCAGATCAAAGATATAACATCAATCTAGATGCCCACGGTGTCCGATTTTCCAGTCAGGCTCTGAATTTTTTGCAATAGTGCAACAAAAATGACTATTTTTGCATATATGATCTGTATAAGAAATCAACATCGACTATTGAAAAAAAGTCCAACTTTTGGAAAAACACCTCTCTGGAAATCTCTCAGATCAAAGATATAACATCAATCTAGATGCCCACGGTGTCCGATTTTCCAGTCAGGCTCTGATTTTATTTGCAATAGTGCATCAAAAGTGACTATTTTTACATATACGACCTGTATAAGAAATCAACATGCACTATTGAGAAATAGTCCAACTTTTGGAAAAACACCTCTCTGGAAATCTCTCAGATCAAAGATATAACATCAATCTAGATGCCCACGGTGTCCGTTTTTCCAGTCAGGCTCTGAATTTTTTGCAATAGTGCAACAAAAATGACTATTTTTGCATATATGATCTGTATAAGAAATCAACATCGACTATTGAAAAAAAGTCCAACTTTTGGAAAAACACCTCTCTGGAAATCTCTCAGATCAAAGATATAACATCAATCTAGATGCCCACGGTGTCCGTTTTTCCAGTCAGGCTCTGAATTTTTTGCAATAGTGCAACAAAAATGACTATTTTTGCATATATGATCTGTATAAGAAATCAACATCGACTATTGAAAAAAAGTCCAACTTTTGGAAAAACACCTCTCTGGAAATCTCTCAGATCAAAGATATAACATCAATCTAGATGCCCACGGTGTCCGATTTTCCAGTCAGGCTCTGATTTTATTTGCAATAGTGCATCAAAAGTGACTATTTTTGCATATACGACCTGTATAAGAAATCAACATGCACTATTGAGAAATAGTCCAACTTTTGGAAAAACACCTCTCTGGAAATCTCTCAGATCAAAGATATAACATCAATCTAGATGCCCACGGTGTCCGTTTTTCCAGTCAGGCTCTGAATTTTTTGCAATAGTGCAACAAAAATGACTATTTTTGCATATATGATCTGTATAAGAAATCAACATCGACTATTGAAAAAAAGTCCAACTTTTGGAAAAACACCTCTCTGGAAATCTCTCAGATCAAAGATATAACATCAATCTAGATGCCCACGGTGTCCGTTTTTCCAGTCAGGCTCTGAATTTTTTGCAATAGTGCAACAAAAATGACTATTTTTGCATATATGATCTGTATAAGAAATCAACATCGACTATTGAAAAAAAGTCCAACTTTTGGAAAAACACCTCTCTGGAAATCTCTCAGATCAAAGATATAACATCAATCTAGATGCCCACGGTGTCCGATTTTCCAGTCAGGCTCTGATTTTATTTGCAATAGTGCATCAAAAGTGACTATTTTTGCATATACGACCTGTATAAGAAATCAACATGCACTATTGAGAAATAGTCCAACTTTTGGAAAAACACCTCTCTGGAAATCTCTCAGATCAAAGATATAACATCAATCTAGATGCCCACGGTGTCCGTTTTTCCAGTCAGGCTCTGAATTTTTTGCAATAGTGCAACAAAAATGACTATTTTTGCATATATGATCTGTATAAGAAATCAACATCGACTATTGAAAAAAAGTCCAACTTTTGGAAAAACACCTCTCTGGAAATCTCTCAGATCAAAGATATAACATCAATCTAGATGCCCACGGTGTCCGATTTTCCAGTCAGGCTCTGATTTTATTTGCAATAGTGCATCAAAAGTGACTATTTTTACATATACGACCTGTATAAGAAATCAACATGCACTATTGAGAAATAGTCCAACTTTTGGAAAAACACCTCTCTGGAAATCTCTCAGATCAAAGATATAACATCAATCTAGATGCCCACGGTGTCCGTTTTTCCAGTCAGGCTCTGAATTTTTTGCAATAGTGCAACAAAAATGACTATTTTTGCATATATGATCTGTATAAGAAATCAACATCGACTATTGAAAAAAAGTCCAACTTTTGGAAAAACACCTCTCTGGAAATCTCTCAGATCAAAGATATAACATCAATCTAGATGCCCACGGTGTCCGTTTTTCCAGTCAGGCTCTGAATTTTTTGCAATAGTGCAACAAAAATGACTATTTTTGCATATATGATCTGTATAAGAAATCAACATCGACTATTGAAAAAAAGTCCAACTTTTGGAAAAACACCTCTCTGGAAATCTCTCAGATCAAAGATATAACATCAATCTAGATGCCCACGGTGTCCGATTTTCCAGTCAGGCTCTGATTTTATTTGCAATAGTGCATCAAAAGTGACTATTTTTGCATATACGACCTGTATAAGAAATCAACATGCACTATTGAGAAATAGTCCAACTTTTGGAAAAACACCTCTCTGGAAATCTCTCAGATCAAAGATATAACATCAATCTAGATGCCCACGGTGTCCGATTTTCCAGTCAGGCTCTGAATTTTTTGCAATAGTGCAACAAAAATGACTATTTTTGCATATATGATCTGTATAAGAAATCAACATCGACTATTGAAAAAAAGTCCAACTTTTGGAAAAACACCTCTCTGGAAATCTCTCAGATCAAAGATATAACATCAATCTAGATGCCCACGGTGTCCGATTTTCCAGTCAGGCTCTGATTTTATTTGCAATAGTGCATCAAAAGTGACTATTTTTACATATACGACCTGTATAAGAAATCAACACCGACTATTGAAAAATAGTCCAACTTTTGGAAAAACACCTCTCTGGAAATCTCTCAGATCAAAGATATAACATCAATCTAGATGCCCACGGTGTCCGTTTTTCCAGTCAGGCTCTGAATTTTTTGCAATAGTGCAACAAAAATGACTATTTTTGCATATATGATCTGTATAAGAAATCAACATCGACTATTGAAAAAAAGTCCAACTTTTGGAAAAACACCTCTCTGGAAATCTCTCAGATCAAAGATATAACATCAATCTAGATGCCCACGGTGTCCGTTTTTCCAGTCAGGCTCTGAATTTTTTGCAATAGTGCAACAAAAATGACTATTTTTGCATATATGATCTGTATAAGAAATCAACATCGACTATTGAAAAAAAGTCCAACTTTTGGAAAAACACCTCTCTGGAAATCTCTCAGATCAAAGATATAACATCAATCTAGATGCCCACGGTGTCCGATTTTCCAGTCAGGCTCTGATTTTATTTGCAATAGTGCATCAAAAGTGACTATTTTTGCATATACGACCTGTATAAGAAATCAACATGCACTATTGAGAAATAGTCCAACTTTTGGAAAAACACCTCTCTGGAAATCTCTCAGATCAAAGATATAACATCAATCTAGATGCCCACGGTGTCCGTTTTTCCAGTCAGGCTCTGAATTTTTTGCAATAGTGCAACAAAAATGACTATTTTTGCATATATGATCTGTATAAGAAATCAACATCGACTATTGAAAAAAAGTCCAACTTTTGGAAAAACACCTCTCTGGAAATCTCTCAGATCAAAGATATAACATCAATCTAGATGCCCACGGTGTCCGTTTTTCCAGTCAGGCTCTGAATTTTTTGCAATAGTGCAACAAAAATGACTATTTTTGCATATATGATCTGTATAAGAAATCAACATCGACTATTGAAAAAAAGTCCAACTTTTGGAAAAACACCTCTCTGGAAATCTCTCAGATCAAAGATATAACATCAATCTAGATGCCCACGGTGTCCGATTTTCCAGTCAGGCTCTGATTTTATTTGCAATAGTGCATCAAAAGTGACTATTTTTGCATATACGACCTGTATAAGAAATCAACATGCACTATTGAGAAATAGTCCAACTTTTGGAAAAACACCTCTCTGGAAATCTCTCAGATCAAAGATATAACATCAATCTAGATGCCCACGGTGTCCGTTTTTCCAGTCAGGCTCTGAATTTTTTGCAATAGTGCAACAAAAATGACTATTTTTGCATATATGATCTGTATAAGAAATCAACATCGACTATTGAAAAAAAGTCCAACTTTTGGAAAAACACCTCTCTGGAAATCTCTCAGATCAAAGATATAACATCAATCTAGATGCCCACGGTGTCCGATTTTCCAGTCAGGCTCTGATTTTATTTGCAATAGTGCATCAAAAGTGACTATTTTTACATATACGACCTGTATAAGAAATCAACACCGACTATTGAAAAAAAGTCCAACTTTTGGAAAAACACCTCTCTGGAAATCTCTCAGATCAAAGATATAACATCAATCTAGATGCCCACGGTGTCCGATTTTCCAGTCAGGCTCTGATTTTATTTGCAATAGTGCATCAAAAGTGACTATTTTTACATATACGACCTGTATAAGAAATCAACACCGACTATTGAAAAAAAGTCCAACTTTTGGAAAAACACCTCTCTGGAAATCTCTCAGATCAAAGATATAACATCAATCTAGATGCCCACGGTGTCCGTTTTTCCAGTCAGGCTCTGAATTTTTTGCAATAGTGCAACAAAAATGACTATTTTTGCATATATGATCTGTATAAGAAATCAACACCGACTATTGAAAAAAAAGTCCAACTTTTGGAAAAAACACCTCTCTGGAAATCTCTCAGATCAAAGATATAACATCAATCTAGATGCCCACGGTGTCCGATTTTCCAGTCAGGCTCTGAATTTTTTGCAATAGTGCAACAAAAATGACTATTTTTGCATATATGATCTGTATAAGAAATCAACATCGACTATTGAAAAAAAGTCCAACTTTTGGAAAAACACCTCTCTGGAAATCTCTCAGATCAAAGATATAACATCAATCTAGATGCCCACGGTGTCCGATTTTCCAGTCAGGCTCTGATTTTATTTGCAATAGTGCATCAAAAGTGACTATTTTTACATATACGACCTGTATAAGAAATCAACACCGACTATTGAAAAAAGTCCAACTTTTGGAAAAACACCTCTCTGGAAATCTCTCAGATCAAAGATATAACATCAATCTAGATGCCCACGGTGTCCGATTTTCCAGTCAGGCTCTGATTTTATTTGCAATAGTGCATCAAAAGTGACTATTTTTACATATACGACCTGTATAAGAAATCAACACCGACTATTGAAAAAAAGTCCAACTTTTGGAAAAACACCTCTCTGGAAATCTCTCAGATCAAAGATATAACATCAATCTAGATGCCCACGGTGTCCGATTTTCCAGTCAGGCTCTGATTTTATTTGCAATAGTGCATCAAAAGTGACTATTTTTACATATACGACCTGTATAAGAAATCAACATCGACTATTGAAAAAAAGTCCAACTTTTGGAAAAACACCTCTCTGGAAATCTCTCAGATCAAAGATATAACATCAATCTAGATGCCCACGGTGTCCGATTTTCCAGTCAGGCTCTGATTTTATTTGCAATAGTGCATCAAAAGTGACTATTTTTACATATACGACCTGTATAAGAAATCAACATGCACTATTGAGAAATAGTCCAACTTTTGGAAAAACACCTCTCTGGAAATCTCTCAGATCAAAGATATAACATCAATCTAGATGCCCACGGTGTCCGTTTTTCCAGTCAGGCTCTGAATTTTTTGCAATAGTGCAACAAAAATGACTATTTTTGCATATATGATCTGTATAAGAAATCAACACCGACTATTGAAAAAAAGTCCAACTTTTGGAAAAACACCTCTCTGGAAATCTCTCAGATCAAAGATATAACATCAATCTAGATGCCCACGGGCTCCGTTTTCCCAGTTAGGCTCTGATTTTTTTGCAATAGAACATGCACTATTGAACAAAAGTCTTCTACTGGCCTATGGAAACGAGTGAATTCGGCACCGGTCAAACGTCAAATTCGTGAACGCGTGCATTGATCCATAGTGCATCAAAAGTGACTATTTTTGCATATATGACCTGTATAAGAAATCATCAAAATTATTCAAATGCTTCTGTATTCTTAACTGACTCATTGTCGCGCCTTCGTATTCTGTTCACAGGAGGAAAACTTGTTCCGCAGATACAGCATCAGCGCGTTCCTTCTGGCAGTGCTCGAACGCGTAAGGGCCCATTCACAAATTCAACCGAAAAGTCGAAAAGTACCTATTTCTTGGTTCTGGGAAAAAAGAGAGATCGAATTTCTTGACTAAAATAATGATAGCCCTTGAGCTATTGAATAATTTTGCCAAAGACGTCATCTTTCTAAGTGGTCAGACTTTTGGGATATTCGAAAAACTAAGGGTGTTGTACAAAGTACAACGCGTGACTACTCACGTTACAAAAATTCGCGCGACGGCTGAAAGGTTAATTAGAATTATGCGTGCTTTCAAACTGCATACCAAAGCTAAACAATCTTTTCGACATTTGGTCGCCGTTAAGTCAGAGGGGACCAAGTACAAAACTTGAGAAAATTGGATTATTCTCTCATTAGATGCAAAATTACCTTACCTCCGTTACACTTTGATCGGATTTGAAGAATGCTGTAAACTACGAGAGATATGTAATAAATTTACTTTGGATGATCAACAAAAATCGATAAAAGTGTGCAGTCAGAATGGACCAAGTGCTTATTACCATAACAGCGAAAATGATCAGCGCGCTTAGGAATGCGAGGAAATGAAAGACATTTCAGGAGATTTGTCAAATTTTTCGACATCGAATCATTCTTCTACTTATCCATCAATAGAAATTTATAAATATTACATGATTCGATGCATTTGTTTTTGATTTTTGACAATTTACCACATTCGGATGGGTGGTCAGCAATTGCAACAAATTCTGTGCAGACAAAGTGGACCAAGTGTTGAAAAGCAATAAAATGATTGATTACTGCATTTTTTGAGTCAATTTCAGAGCCCGATAGAAGTTTACGGTTGTTCTATGGTGTATGTATGGCATGTCCTACAATCCGCTTATTGGACCAGCATATTTTGGTCGGTACTCAAGATTTTCACTTGGTCCACTATGACTGAACGCATATTTGAATATTTCTGGTCTTCAACGCCCTGACCCTGCGAAACCCTAATTTCCAAGCTATCGTAATGCCACTGATTTTGGTATTTACTATATGGGATATTTAAGAATTTACGATTAGAAGGGTCTTGATAATCTGTTTATCTTAGAGATATGCACCCAATTTGACCATGCAAGCATTAAATGATTGTTATTTTTCAAGAAATTGTTCAGTCAGAGTGAACCAGCTCACTGAACGGTGGTTTTTGGTTTAGTCAGAGTGGACCAAGTACACATAGTCCATCAAAAAATCGTTCTATTAGAGGTTTGGATTATGATTTCTCATGATTATCACTTCACATTATATTGTTTGAAAGTAACATAGAGACGTGTAAAAATATTGAACCGAAATTTAAACGAGTTCAAAAATTACAGAGCGTTTGACTTTAAACTCATTTTTCTCAAAACATCAAGCATGTCACTTGGTCCACTCTGACTTAACGCCGACCATTTGGTAGCCAGTATATAGAAGAACCAACAAAAGGGGCTAGGGTTGAGAACGCAGCGTGTGCAGCATAGTAAGGAGTACACAATTTCCAATTTTTTCGGAATAGTTGTTTTGTAGACGATCAGACTATTAACTATTTAAACAAAAATGTACGGATCCGGTCGGTGTTCATGTACGTGTAGTAAGATAAAATTATGAAATTGGTGTTTGGTAATTATCTGTGGTAATAGGTGTTGTTTCGAAATTACGCGTAAAGCAAGAATAACTTTCAAAATGATTTTGCCAATGGTTAGTGTAAAAGTTCAATACTCACATAACTTGCGATCTCACTCAGTTCAATACTCACATAACTCACGGTAACCCAGTGAACCCAGCCTCCTGACACCGCCCATACAACCCCATTGAAAAATAACGAGCAAACATCTCTGGTTCCTAATGGGAAATGGTTCCCACTGACAGCTCAATGTTTGTAAACAAATAACCGTTTGAGGAATAATAATCGATGATGGCGAAATCTTTTTCTCCGAAAAAGTGATTAGCTAGAAACACATTTTAGTATTGGAGGAAAAATTCCCTAATATGATTAGGCCATTGTACGTTGTTGCTCTTGAGTTTGATGCTGACCACGAAAACATGGCTGCCTAGCACCGGGTTGAGTGAACCACGTATCGTATAAGAATGTGCATTCAAAATCACATATTTATGCGTCCAAAATCAGAATCACACAAGATGCCATATTAAGCGTTATTAATGTCAATACAATTTCTATATAAATCCCCAATACGATTCATTAACGACAATCTGTGTTGACAACAAAACATGTCGTAAATAGTGCAACATAGAATCGCGTTATGTTATATAAACTGACAGATCATATATCAATCCAGGAAGCATCGTTTGAAATCGCAATAACTTAGCAAAAATTTCCATCCAAACTTTGTCTATCTGCTGACGATGGGCCTCAAAGAACAACAAAGTATGTGTCGCTGTACATGAAACATGTATTAATATTGGCAAATAATCACCCATTAGATATGCAACCCTTCGTAGTACAGTGATTAGGTGCCTGATTCCTGATCCAGAGGTCCCGCATTCGAGACTCGCTGGATTTTTTTTTTATTTTCATCCAAATTTTGTGGCATCGTATATCTGATCGTAGAAAGTCCGAAAAAGTCGTGCCAAGTACGCAAATAGCCTCCACTTTAGTAGGTATATAGCCTTTTCGTGCATTCTATACGATTGAGTTGATTCATATAGAATGATGTATAACAAAAGTTATACCAACCAAAATGTTGACTGGGAACCAGTAATCGAATGTGTAAGTCCTTGTTTCCAAGCAAATGAATGGACCAGGATGGAAACTATCACCACTGGGAGATAAAGGAGGACCTTCTTTTCATCGTAGCATAGTTGAATAACGTTAAAATCCATTCGTTTCCGCGGTAACTACAAGCAACACACTCGGCTACCAATGAGTTTTAGGGCGAGATCATAAGTTATGCGAGAATAATCGATTGATAATTGGGTCCTAAAATTTTAAATGAATTCTTGTTTCTTTTAACCACTTTAGCAATTTTTCCAGGTCAAATATAGACTATAACATATTTAAACCTTAATTTTAAAAATTATTCCAAATATGAACCTTGACACTTTTGACCATGTTTGACGTTCACTTTGTCGACAAAAATGCCACAAGGGGTTTAGTTTCACCACTGGGATTGTTCCTATCTGACATTTCGGAAGGGACACGGAAAACAAAATATACCCAATATTTGAGTTTAAACCAAGGGGTATGACAAAATCTCAAAAATTATTTTTTGGGCTTAAACAAACAAAAATCATTTAAAAATTGTGTAAACATGTGTTTTTGGCCTTAACTTAAGCGTTTGGTACTAAAATTGAGACAGGGCTTCAGGACCCTATTACCTAATTTTTGAATTGAAAAATTGAATTTCGAACGTAAACTAACAACTTAAGTGGGCTTCGTGCCAAAGTTCGTGGCCGAGTGTTGTGATTCGTCTTACCTACTCTATATCACAGACAAACAGACGTCACACTCTCATCGTTGTCCATCGACCACCTTTTTAACGGTCGATTCAAAAATATGGTAGGTGGCCGATCCGCCACCCGCAGCGCTCGTATCGTTTTCGTTCGTGTTTGACGTTTACACACTACCGCCATCTGTTGGCCCGTAGGCCAAACACCCCGCATAAATAAGAACCATATTTGTACAGTTTCCGAAATCATCCTCAACCATTCGCGACAGTATCTAAACAGTTTCGTATAGCACCAAAAATAACAATAAGTCCACCTTACCACAAACTGTTTCGACAGATTGACAAATGGTAAATTGAAAAATAACAATGTGGGTAATAGGCGGTTAAGTTATGTAACCATTCAAAATCAGCAATTTTCCCGAACAAAATTTTCTGTTTACAGTTTAACAAATGGTGGATATATTATCCATTTTTCTACAAATCTACTGTAACGCAAACAGTTCCAGAACAGTTGAACAATATATTCGTAACAAGAACAAATAACGTATATGCAATGATTGATTTATGGTGCGTTATTGTATTTTTACCAAATACTATACTGTCCAGTTACGTGTATACTGTAAAACTGGTATCATTGTCATTTAAAATTAAATAATAACGCAACATATTATTTAGGATGCTACTACTTATTTTATTATATGCAAGACGTTTGTTATTAGCATCGAAACCAAACTTCAAATTTTCTTGAGCACAAATCTAAAAACCCAGACACCGTTCACGCTGAAAATTTGATCGATTGGTCACCACCAGCGAGTGACAAATCGATCAAGTCTTCAGCTCGAACGGATGTCTGGTTCTCCAGATTAATGCTCTTGAAAATTTGAACTGTCGTTTCAAATTCATTTCACCTTAAATCAAAAATTGTTAGATTGAAAGATTATTCACTATAATACATGTTTTTTTAACTCTTATCACATTCCCGTTCTGGAGTGAAACCCATAGTTGTCTCCTAAGTGATGGCCCTCTTGTGTCAACGATTCTCTGCTGCGGGTTCGGTTGCGGGCCGAAATTCCTGGGTATTGTGTCATTTAGCGATAGTCGAATTCGTCGAAACTAAAAACGGAGGTGAATTATTAAATAATATTCTAACACGTAGGCTTATCGAATCTTACATGATCATTCCATTCACGTAGGTGGTGGCACATTCAGGTTCCTGCTTCTTGGGTGCTCCGAGACTCGGTTTCTGGAGTTTTCTAGCAATCTGCTTGCTCCCATCAGTTCTTGGGTGATTATCGTCATATCTCGAGCTTTTTTCCTGAACGGAACGACCTGGGTTAAATGCGCTAGCAATTTTGCTAGCGCAAAATGACAACAATGCTGATAGGGCACCAAACGTCAATGGATATGTACCGCTGTATCGCGCTAGCAAAAACATTGTTACTGCAGCATCAAAACACCAAATCTGTTTTTGCGTAAACATGTGGTCAATAAACCAGTGCACGAGTTCATTATTTAACGTTTAAGTGGTGCCGTGTTATTTATGTGACCATGGATTACTAACAATTATTATAGGAGATCAAGCAAGCATTTTGTTTCTTCTCTAATAACTTCGTGAAATTCAACTTTGAACATAAGGAAGCAAAAACTGGCCAATTTCAACCAACCCACCCACACCCTCCCCCACTATATTGCAATTTTTATATGGGGACCAACACATAGTCATGTTTCCCAGAACCAAGAAATAGGTACTTTTCGACTTTTCGGTTGAATTTGTGAATGGGCCCTTACGCGTTCGAGCACTGCCAGAAGGAACGCGCTGATGCTGTATCTGCGGAACAAGTTTTCCTCCTGTGAACAGAATACGAAGGCGCGACAATGAGTCAGTTAAGAATACAGAAGCATTTGAATAATTTTGATGATTTCTTATACAGGTCATATATGCAAAAATAGTCACTTTTGATGCACTATGGATCAATGCACGCGTTCACGAATTTGACGTTTGACCGGTGCCGAATTCACTCGTTTCCATAGGCCAGTAGAAGACTTTTGTTCAATAGTGCATGTTCTATTGCAAAAAAATCAGAGCCTAACTGGGAAAACGGAGCCCGTGGGCATCTAGATTGATGTTATATCTTTGATCTGAGAGATTTCCAGAGAGGTGTTTTTCCAAAAGTTGGACTTTTTTTCAATAGTCGGTGTTGATTTCTTATACAGATCATATATGCAAAAATAGTCATTTTTGTTGCACTATTGCAAAAAATTCAGAGCCTGACTGGAAAAACGGACACCGTGGGCATCTAGATTGATGTTATATCTTTGATCTGAGAGATTTCCAGAGAGGTGTTTTTCCAAAAGTTGGACTATTTCTCAATAGTGCATGTTGATTTCTTATACAGGTCGTATATGTAAAAATAGTCACTTTTGATGCACTATTGCAAATAAAATCAGAGCCTGACTGGAAAATCGGACACCGTGGGCATCTAGATTGATGTTATATCTTTGATCTGAGAGATTTCCAGAGAGGTGTTTTTCCAAAAGTTGGACTTTTTTTCAATAGTCGATGTTGATTTCTTATACAGGTCGTATATGTAAAAATAGTCACTTTTGATGCACTATTGCAAATAAAATCAGAGCCTGACTGGAAAATCGGACACCGTGGGCATCTAGATTGATGTTATATCTTTGATCTGAGAGATTTCCAGAGAGGTGTTTTTCCAAAAGTTGGACTTTTTTTCAATAGTCGGTGTTGATTTCTTATACAGGTCGTATATGTAAAAATAGTCACTTTTGATGCACTATTGCAAATAAAATCAGAGCCTGACTGGAAAATCGGACACCGTGGGCATCTAGATTGATGTTATATCTTTGATCTGAGAGATTTCCAGAGAGGTGTTTTTCCAAAAGTTGGACTTTTTTTCAATAGTCGGTGTTGATTTCTTATACAGGTCGTATATGTAAAAATAGTCACTTTTGATGCACTATTGCAAATAAAATCAGAGCCTGACTGGAAAATCGGACACCGTGGGCATCTAGATTGATGTTATATCTTTGATCTGAGAGATTTCCAGAGAGGTGTTTTTCCAAAAGTTGGACTTTTTTTCAATAGTCGATGTTGATTTCTTATACAGATCATATATGCAAAAATAGTCATTTTTGTTGCACTATTGCAAAAAATTCAGAGCCTGACTGGAAAATCGGACACCGTGGGCATCTAGATTGATGTTATATCTTTGATCTGAGAGATTTCCAGAGAGGTGTTTTTTCCAAAAGTTGGACTTTTTTTCAATAGTCGGTGTTGATTTCTTATACAGATCATATATGCAAAAATAGTCATTTTTGTTGCACTATTGCAAAAAATTCAGAGCCTGACTGGAAAAACGGACACCGTGGGCATCTAGATTGATGTTATATCTTTGATCTGAGAGATTTCCAGAGAGGTGTTTTTTCCAAAAGTTGGACTTTTTTTCAATAGTCGGTGTTGATTTCTTATACAGGTCGTATATGTAAAAATAGTCACTTTTGATGCACTATTGCAAATAAAATCAGAGCCTGACTGGAAAATCGGACACCGTGGGCATCTAGATTGATGTTATATCTTTGATCTGAGAGATTTCCAGAGAGGTGTTTTTCCAAAAGTTGGACTTTTTTTCAATAGTCGGTGTTGATTTCTTATACAGGTCGTATATGTAAAAATAGTCACTTTTGATGCACTATTGCAAATAAAATCAGAGCCTGACTGGAAAATCGGACACCGTGGGCATCTAGATTGATGTTATATCTTTGATCTGAGAGATTTCCAGAGAGGTGTTTTTCCAAAAGTTGGACTTTTTTTCAATAGTCGATGTTGATTTCTTATACAGATCATATATGCAAAAATAGTCATTTTTGTTGCACTATTGCAAAAAATTCAGAGCCTGACTGGAAAAACGGACACCGTGGGCATCTAGATTGATGTTATATCTTTGATCTGAGAGATTTCCAGAGAGGTGTTTTTCCAAAAGTTGGACTATTTCTCAATAGTGCATGTTGATTTCTTATACAGGTCGTATATGCAAAAATAGTCACTTTTGATGCACTATTGCAAATAAAATCAGAGCCTGACTGGAAAATCGGACACCGTGGGCATCTAGATTGATGTTATATCTTTGATCTGAGAGATTTCCAGAGAGGTGTTTTTCCAAAAGTTGGACTTTTTTTCAATAGTCGATGTTGATTTCTTATACAGATCATATATGCAAAAATAGTCATTTTTGTTGCACTATTGCAAAAAATTCAGAGCCTGACTGGAAAAACGGACACCGTGGGCATCTAGATTGATGTTATATCTTTGATCTGAGAGATTTCCAGAGAGGTGTTTTTCCAAAAGTTGGACTTTTTTTCAATAGTCGATGTTGATTTCTTATACAGATCATATATGCAAAAATAGTCATTTTTGTTGCACTATTGCAAAAAATTCAGAGCCTGACTGGAAAAACGGACACCGTGGGCATCTAGATTGATGTTATATCTTTGATCTGAGAGATTTCCAGAGAGGTGTTTTTCCAAAAGTTGGACTATTTCTCAATAGTGCATGTTGATTTCTTATACAGGTCGTATATGCAAAAATAGTCACTTTTGATGCACTATTGCAAATAAAATCAGAGCCTGACTGGAAAATCGGACACCGTGGGCATCTAGATTGATGTTATATCTTTGATCTGAGAGATTTCCAGAGAGGTGTTTTTCCAAAAGTTGGACTTTTTTTCAATAGTCGATGTTGATTTCTTATACAGATCATATATGCAAAAATAGTCATTTTTGTTGCACTATTGCAAAAAATTCAGAGCCTGACTGGAAAAACGGACACCGTGGGCATCTAGATTGATGTTATATCTTTGATCTGAGAGATTTCCAGAGAGGTGTTTTTCCAAAAGTTGGACTTTTTTTCAATAGTCGATGTTGATTTCTTATACAGATCATATATGCAAAAATAGTCATTTTTGTTGCACTATTGCAAAAAATTCAGAGCCTGACTGGAAAAACGGACACCGTGGGCATCTAGATTGATGTTATATCTTTGATCTGAGAGATTTCCAGAGAGGTGTTTTTCCAAAAGTTGGACTATTTCTCAATAGTGCATGTTGATTTCTTATACAGGTCGTATATGTAAAAATAGTCACTTTTGATGCACTATTGCAAATAAAATCAGAGCCTGACTGGAAAATCGGACACCGTGGGCATCTAGATTGATGTTATATCTTTGATCTGAGAGATTTCCAGAGAGGTGTTTTTCCAAAAGTTGGACTTTTTTTCAATAGTCGATGTTGATTTCTTATACAGATCATATATGCAAAAATAGTCATTTTTGTTGCACTATTGCAAAAAATTCAGAGCCTGACTGGAAAAACGGACACCGTGGGCATCTAGATTGATGTTATATCTTTGATCTGAGAGATTTCCAGAGAGGTGTTTTTCCAAAAGTTGGACTATTTCTCAATAGTGCATGTTGATTTCTTATACAGGTCGTATATGCAAAAATAGTCACTTTTGATGCACTATTGCAAATAAAATCAGAGCCTGACTGGAAAATCGGACACCGTGGGCATCTAGATTGATGTTATATCTTTGATCTGAGAGATTTCCAGAGAGGTGTTTTTCCAAAAGTTGGACTTTTTTTCAATAGTCGATGTTGATTTCTTATACAGATCATATATGCAAAAATAGTCATTTTTGTTGCACTATTGCAAAAAATTCAGAGCCTGACTGGAAAAACGGACACCGTGGGCATCTAGATTGATGTTATATCTTTGATCTGAGAGATTTCCAGAGAGGTGTTTTTCCAAAAGTTGGACTTTTTTTCAATAGTCGATGTTGATTTCTTATACAGATCATATATGCAAAAATAGTCATTTTTGTTGCACTATTGCAAAAAATTCAGAGCCTGACTGGAAAAACGGACACCGTGGGCATCTAGATTGATGTTATATCTTTGATCTGAGAGATTTCCAGAGAGGTGTTTTTCCAAAAGTTGGACTATTTCTCAATAGTGCATGTTGATTTCTTATACAGGTCGTATATGTAAAAATAGTCACTTTTGATGCACTATTGCAAATAAAATCAGAGCCTGACTGGAAAATCGGACACCGTGGGCATCTAGATTGATGTTATATCTTTGATCTGAGAGATTTCCAGAGAGGTGTTTTTCCAAAAGTTGGACTTTTTTTCAATAGTCGATGTTGATTTCTTATACAGATCATATATGCAAAAATAGTCATTTTTGTTGCACTATTGCAAAAAATTCAGAGCCTGACTGGAAAAACGGACACCGTGGGCATCTAGATTGATGTTATATCTTTGATCTGAGAGATTTCCAGAGAGGTGTTTTTCCAAAAGTTGGACTATTTCTCAATAGTGCATGTTGATTTCTTATACAGGTCGTATATGCAAAAATAGTCACTTTTGATGCACTATTGCAAATAAAATCAGAGCCTGACTGGAAAATCGGACACCGTGGGCATCTAGATTGATGTTATATCTTTGATCTGAGAGATTTCCAGAGAGGTGTTTTTTCCAAAAGTTGGACTTTTTTTCAATAGTCGATGTTGATTTCTTATACAGATCATATATGCAAAAATAGTCATTTTTGTTGCACTATTGCAAAAAATTCAGAGCCTGACTGGAAAAACGGACACCGTGGGCATCTAGATTGATGTTATATCTTTGATCTGAGAGATTTCCAGAGAGGTGTTTTTCCAAAAGTTGGACTTTTTTTCAATAGTCGATGTTGATTTCTTATACAGATCATATATGCAAAAATAGTCATTTTTGTTGCACTATTGCAAAAAATTCAGAGCCTGACTGGAAAAACGGACACCGTGGGCATCTAGATTGATGTTATATCTTTGATCTGAGAGATTTCCAGAGAGGTGTTTTTCCAAAAGTTGGACTATTTCTCAATAGTGCATGTTGATTTCTTATACAGGTCGTATATGCAAAAATAGTCACTTTTGATGCACTATTGCAAATAAAATCAGAGCCTGACTGGAAAATCGGACACCGTGGGCATCTAGATTGATGTTATATCTTTGATCTGAGAGATTTCCAGAGAGGTGTTTTTCCAAAAGTTGGACTTTTTTTCAATAGTCGATGTTGATTTCTTATACAGATCATATATGCAAAAATAGTCATTTTTGTTGCACTATTGCAAAAAATTCAGAGCCTGACTGGAAAAACGGACACCGTGGGCATCTAGATTGATGTTATATCTTTGATCTGAGAGATTTCCAGAGAGGTGTTTTTCCAAAAGTTGGACTTTTTTTCAATAGTCGATGTTGATTTCTTATACAGATCATATATGCAAAAATAGTCATTTTTGTTGCACTATTGCAAAAAATTCAGAGCCTGACTGGAAAAACGGACACCGTGGGCATCTAGATTGATGTTATATCTTTGATCTGAGAGATTTCCAGAGAGGTGTTTTTCCAAAAGTTGGACTATTTCTCAATAGTGCATGTTGATTTCTTATACAGGTCGTATATGTAAAAATAGTCACTTTTGATGCACTATTGCAAATAAAATCAGAGCCTGACTGGAAAATCGGACACCGTGGGCATCTAGATTGATGTTATATCTTTGATCTGAGAGATTTCCAGAGAGGTGTTTTTCCAAAAGTTGGACTTTTTTTCAATAGTCGATGTTGATTTCTTATACAGATCATATATGCAAAAATAGTCATTTTTGTTGCACTATTGCAAAAAATTCAGAGCCTGACTGGAAAATCGGACACCGTGGGCATCTAGATTGATGTTATATCTTTGATCTGAGAGATTTCCAGAGAGGTGTTTTTCCAAAAGTTGGACTATTTCTCAATAGTGCATGTTGATTTCTTATACAGGTCGTATATGTAAAAATAGTCACTTTTGATGCACTATTGCAAATAAAATCAGAGCCTGACTGGAAAATCGGACACCGTGGGCATCTAGATTGATGTTATATCTTTGATCTGAGAGATTTCCAGAGAGGTGTTTTTCCAAAAGTTGGACTTTTTTTCAATAGTCGATGTTGATTTCTTATACAGGTCGTATATGTAAAAATAGTCACTTTTGATGCACTATTGCAAATAAAATCAGAGCCTGACTGGAAAATCGGACACCGTGGGCATCTAGATTGATGTTATATCTTTGATCTGAGAGATTTCCAGAGAGGTGTTTTTCCAAAAGTTGGACTTTTTTTCAATAGTCGGTGTTGATTTCTTATACAGGTCGTATATGTAAAAATAGTCACTTTTGATGCACTATTGCAAATAAAATCAGAGCCTGACTGGAAAATCGGACACCGTGGGCATCTAGATTGATGTTATATCTTTGATCTGAGAGATTTCCAGAGAGGTGTTTTTCCAAAAGTTGGACTTTTTTTTCAATAGTCGGTGTTGATTTCTTATACAGGTCGTATATGTAAAAATAGTCACTTTTGATGCACTATTGCAAATAAAATCAGAGCCTGACTGGAAAATCGGACACCGTGGGCATCTAGATTGATGTTTATATCTTTGATCTGAGAGATTTCCAGAGAGGTGTTTTTCCAAAAGTTGGACTTTTTTTCAATAGTCGATGTTGATTTCTTATACAGATCATATATGCAAAAATAGTCATTTTGTTGCACTATTGCAAAAAATTCAGAGCCTGACTGGAAAATCGGACACCGTGGGCATCTAGATTGATGTTATATCTTTGATCTGAGAGATTTCCAGAGAGGTGTTTTTTCCAAAAGTTGGACTTTTTTTCAATAGTCGGTGTTGATTTCTTATACAGATCATATATGCAAAAATAGTCATTTTTGTTGCACTATTGCAAAAAATTCAGAGCCTGACTGGAAAAACGGACACCGTGGGCATCTAGATTGATGTTATATCTTTGATCTGAGAGATTTCCAGAGAGGTGTTTTTCCAAAAGTTGGACTATTTTCTCAATAGTGCATGTTGATTTCTTATACAGGTCGTATATGCAAAAATTAGTCACTTTTGATGCACTATTGCAAATAAATCAGAGCCTGACTGGAAAATCGGACACCGTGGGCATCTAGATTGATGTTATATCTTTGATCTGAGAGATTTCCCAGAGAGGTGTTTTTCCAAAAGTTGGACTTTTTTTCAATAGTCGATGTTGATTTCTTATACAGATCATATATGCAAAAATAGTCATTTTTGTTGCACTATTGCAAAAAATTCAGAGCTGACTGGAAAAAACGGACACCGTGGGCATCTAGATTGATGTTATATCTTTGATCTGAGAGATTTCCAGAGAGGTGTTTTTCCAAAAGTTGGACTTTTTTTCAATAGTCGATGTTGATTTCTTATACAGATCATATATGCAAAAATAGTCATTTTGTTGCACTATTGCAAAAAATTCAGAGCCTGACTGGAAAAACGGACACCGTGGGCATCTAGATTGATGTTATATCTTTGATCTGAGAGATTTCCAGAGAGGTTTTACTCTTCGAAATTGGCCAGTTTTTGCTTCCTTATGTTCAAAGTTGAATTTCACGAAGTTATTAGAGAAGAAACAAAATGCTTGCTTGATCTCCTATAATAATTGTTAGTAATCCATGGTCACATAAATAACACGGCACCACTTAAACGTTAAATAATGAACTCGTGCACTGGTTTATTGACCACATGTTTACGCAAAAACAGATTTGGTGTTTTGATGCTGCAGTAACAATGTTTTTGCTAGCGCGATACAGCGGTACATATCCATTGACGTTTGGTGCCCTATCAGCATTGTTGTCATTTTGCGCTAGCAAAATTGCTAGCGCATTTAACCCAGGTCGTTCCGTTCAGGAAAAAAGCTCGAGATATGACGATAATCACCCAAGAACTGATGGGAGCAAGCAGATTGCTAGAAAACTCCAGAAACCGAGTCTCGGAGCACCCAAGAAGCAGGAACCTGAATGTGCCACCACCTACGTGAATGGAATGATCATGTAAGATTCGATAAGCCTACGTGTTAGAATATTATTTAATAATTCACCTCCGTTTTAGTTTCGACGAATTCGACTATCGCTAAATGACACAATACCCAGGAATTTCGGCCCGCAACCGAACCCGCAGCAGAGAATCGTTGACACAAGAGGGCCATCACTTAGGAGACAACTATGGGTTTCACTCCAGAACGGGAATGTGATAAGAGTTAAAAAAACATGTATTATAGTGAATAATCTTTCAATCTAACAATTTTTGATTTAAGGTGAAATGAATTTGAAACGACAGTTCAAATTTTCAAGAGCATTAATCTGGAGAACCAGACATCCGTTCGAGCTGAAGACTTGATCGATTTGTCACTCGCTGGTGGTGACCAATCGATCAAATTTTCAGCGTGAACGGTGTCTGGGTTTTTAGATTTGTGCTCAAGAAAATTTGAAGTTTGGTTTCGATGCTAATAACAAACGTCTTGCATATAATAAAATAAGTAGTAGCATCCTAAATAATATGTTGCGTTATTATTTAATTTTAAATGACAATGATACCAGTTTTACAGTATACACGTAACTGGACAGTATAGTATTTGGTAAAAATACAATAACGCACCATAAATCAATCATTGCATATACGTTATTTGTTCTTGTTACGAATATATTGTTCAACTGTTCTGGAACTGTTTGCGTTACAGTAGATTTGTAGAAAAATGGATAATATATCCACCATTTGTTAAACTGTAAACAGAAAATTTTGTTCGGGAAAATTGCTGATTTTGAATGGTTACATAACTTAACCGCCTATTACCCACATTGTTATTTTTCAATTTACCATTTGTCAATCTGTCGAAACAGTTTGTGGTAAGGTGGACTTATTGTTATTTTTGGTGCTATACGAAACTGTTTAGATACTGTCGCGAATGGTTGAGGATGATTTCGGAAACTGTACAAATATGGTTCTTATTTATGCGGGGTGTTTGGCCTACGGGCCAACAGATGGCGGTAGTGTGTAAACGTCAAACACGAACGAAAACGATACGAGCGCTGCGGGTGGCGGATCGGCCACCTACCATATTTTTGAATCGACCGTTAAAAAGGTGGTCGATGGACAACGATGAGAGTGTGACGTCTGTTTGTCTGTGATATAGAGTAGGTAAGACGAATCACAACACTCGGCCACGAACTTTGGCACGAAGCCCACTTAAGTTGTTAGTTTACGTTCGAAATTCAATTTTTCAATTCAAAAATTAGGTAATAGGGTCCTGAAGCCCTGTCTCAATTTTAGTACCAAACGCTTAAGTTAAGGCCAAAAACACATGTTTACACAATTTTTAAATGATTTTTGTTTGTTTAAGCCCAAAAAATAATTTTTGAGATTTTGTCATACCCCTTGGTTTAAACTCAAATATTGGGTATATTTTGTTTTCCGTGTCCCTTCCGAAATGTCAGATAGGAACAATCCCAGTGGTGAAACTAAACCCCTTGTGGCATTTTTGTCGACAAAGTGAACGTCAAACATGGTCAAAAGTGTCAAGGTTCATATTTGGAATAATTTTTAAAATTAAGGTTTAAATATGTTATAGTCTATATTTGACCTGGAAAAATTGCTAAAGTGGTTAAAAGAAACAAGAATTCATTTAAAATTTTAGGACCCAATTATCAATCGATTATTCTCGCATAACTTATGATCTCGCCCTAAAACTCATTGGTAGCCGAGTGTGTTGCTTGTAGTTACCGCGGAAACGAATGGATTTTAACGTTATTCAACTATGCTACGATGAAAAGAAGGTCCTCCTTTATCTCCCAGTGGTGATAGTTTCCATCCTGGTCCATTCATTTGCTTGGAAACAAGGACTTACACATTCGATTACTGGTTCCCAGTCAACATTTTGGTTGGTATAACTTTTGTTATACATCATTCTATATGAATCAACTCAATCGTATAGAATGCACGAAAAGGCTATATACCTACTAAAGTGGAGGCTATTTGCGTACTTGGCACGACTTTTTCGGACTTTCTACGATCAGATATACGATGCCACAAAATTTGGATGAAAATAAAAAAAAAATCCAGCGAGTCTCGAATGCGGGACCTCTGGATCAGGAATCAGGCACCTAATCACTGTACTACGAAGGGTTGCATATCTAATGGGTGATTATTTGCCAATATTAATACATGTTTCATGTACAGCGACACATACTTTGTTGTTCTTTGAGGCCCATCGTCAGCAGATAGACAAAGTTTGGATGGAAATTTTTGCTAAGTTATTGCGATTTCAAACGATGCTTCCTGGATTGATATATGATCTGTCAGTTTATATAACATAACGCGATTCTATGTTGCACTATTTACGACATGTTTTGTTGTCAACACAGATTGTCGTTAATGAATCGTATTGGGGATTTATATAGAAATTGTATTGACATTAATAACGCTTAATATGGCATCTTGTGTGATTCTGATTTTGGACGCATAAATATGTGATTTTGAATGCACATTCTTATACGATACGTGGTTCACTCAACCCGGTGCTAGGCAGCCATGTTTTCGTGGTCAGCATCAAACTCAAGAGCAACAACGTACAATGGCCTAATCATATTAGGGAATTTTTCCTCCAATACTAAAATGTGTTTCTAGCTAATCACTTTTTCGGAGAAAAAGATTTCGCCATCATCGATTATTATTCCTCAAACGGTTATTTGTTTACAAACATTGAGCTGTCAGTGGGAACCATTTCCCATTAGGAACCAGAGATGTTTGCTCGTTATTTTTCAATGGGGTTGTATGGGCGGTGTCAGGAGGCTGGGTTCACTGGGTTACCGTGAGTTATGTGAGTATTGAACTGAGTGAGATCGCAAGTTATGTGAGTATTGAACTTTTACACTAACCATTGGCAAAATCATTTTGAAAGTTATTCTTGCTTTACGCGTAATTTCGAAACAACACCTATTACCACAGATAATTACCAAACACCAATTTCATAATTTTATCTTACTACACGTACATGAACACCGACCGGATCCGTACATTTTTGTTTAAATAGTTAATAGTCTGATCGTCTACAAAACAACTATTCCGAAAAAAATTGGAAATTGTGTACTCCTTACTATGCTGCACACGCTGCGTTCTCAACCCTAGCCCCTTTTTGTTGGTTCTTCTATATACTGGCTACCAAATGGTCGGCGTTAAGTCAGAGTGGACCAAGTGACATGCTTGATGTTTTGAGAAAAATGAGTTTAAAGTCAAACGCTCTGTAATTTTTGAACTCGTTTAAATTTCGGTTCAATATTTTTACACGTCTCTATGTTACTTTCAAACAATATAATGTGAAGTGATAATCATGAGAAATCATAATCCAAACCTCTAATAGAACGATTTTTTGATGGACTATGTGTACTTGGTCCACTCTGACTAAACCAAAAACCACCGTTCAGTGAGCTGGTTCACTCTGACTGAACAATTTCTTGAAAAATAACAATCATTTAATGCTTGCATGGTCAAATTGGGTGCATATCTCTAAGATAAACAGATTATCAAGACCCTTCTAATCGTAAATTCTTAAATATCCCATATAGTAAATACCAAAATCAGTGGCATTACGATAGCTTGGAAATTAGGGTTTCGCAGGGTCAGGGCGTTGAAGACCAGAAATATTCAAATATGCGTTCAGTCATAGTGGACCAAGTGAAAATCTTGAGTACCGACCAAAATATGCTGGTCCAATAAGCGGATTGTAGGACATGCCATACATACACCATAGAACAACCGTAAACTTCTATCGGGCTCTGAAATTGACTCAAAAAATGCAGTAATCAATCATTTTATTGCTTTTCAACACTTGGTCCACTTTGTCTGCACAGAATTTGTTGCAATTGCTGACCACCCATCCGAATGTGGTAAATTGTCAAAAATCAAAAACAAATGCATCGAATCATGTAATATTTATAAATTTCTATTGATGGATAAGTAGAAGAATGATTCGATGTCGAAAAATTTGACAAATCTCCTGAAATGTCTTTCATTTCCTCGCATTCCTAAGCGCGCTGATCATTTTCGCTGTTATGGTAATAAGCACTTGGTCCATTCTGACTGCACACTTTTATCGATTTTTGTTGATCATCCAAAGTAAATTTATTACATATCTCTCGTAGTTTACAGCATTCTTCAAATCCGATCAAAGTGTAACGGAGGTAAGGTAATTTTGCATCTAATGAGAGAATAATCCAATTTTCTCAAGTTTTGTACTTGGTCCCCTCTGACTTAACGGCGACCAAATGTCGAAAAGATTGTTTAGCTTTGGTATGCAGTTTGAAAGCACGCATAATTCTAATTAACCTTTCAGCCGTCGCGCGAATTTTTGTAACGTGAGTAGTCACGCGTTGTACTTTGTACAACACCCTTAGTTTTTCGAATATCCCAAAAGTCTGACCACTTAGAAAGATGACGTCTTTGGCAAAATTATTCAATAGCTCAAGGGCTATCATTATTTTAGTCAAGAAATTCGGGATTTTGCCACTGGGCGGCGCTAGTGAGCATGAAACTTTTGTTTCGCAGATCTCTGGATCCTGACCACTTAGGAAGATGGTGTCTTCGGCAAAGTTGTTCGGTAACTCAAGGACTTTATCATTGTTGGAGCTGGTTGATTCAAAATTTTACCACCAGGCGGCGCTAGTAAGCATAAAACATTTGTCTCGCAAATATCTCCGGAGCCTGATCACTTAGAAAGATGGCGTCTTCGGTAGAGTTGTTCAGTTACCCTGGTGGCAAAATATCATATTTCTTGGCTGATAGCCCTTGAGCTACTGAACTACTTTGCCGAAGACACTAACTTTCTAAGTGGTCAGGCTCCTGAGATATCTGCAAGCAAAAGTGTGATGCTCACTAGTGCCGCCTAGTGGCAAAATTTTGAATCAACTAGCTCAAACAATGATAGTCCTTCACTTACTAAACAACTTTGCTGAAGACGCCATCCTTCTAAATGGTCAGGATCCTGAAATATTTGCAAAACAAAAGTGTAACTTCCATGCCCGCTAGTGCCACCTAGCGGCCAAATTCTGAATTAAATGAGGTACCATCTGATAGCGCTCCACCTCCAGAACAACATTACTAAAGACCCCATGTTTCTATATTATCTGGATTTTGAGATATACCGATTTAAAACTGTGGTTTACTCGAACCGTATATAGTGCGTTTATTATTATGTGACTTCCATGTACATTTGTTGACTTTATCGTAATACAAAGGGTCATACTGTAAATAAAAACGTTCGAGTATTGTTCTTAAGAAGATTCTTGAGCAATACATTTTGGTTTGGTGTCGATAGATATGTTTGTTGCAAAATGATAGCATATAAATCACAACTGTTGTACAAAATACAACAGCGTGAAAGCCCGAAGGTTAAGGGTGATAATAGAAAAGGGGGGGGGGGGGTTCTTGAATGCTTAGTGACCAACAAAGGACCAGGCTTGATGGTTCCTTTGAACCGAGAGAACTACACAAAGAGAACTTGGTGAAAGGCCTTCAGAATTCAGGGCTGGTCTCTCTACGGATTTAGCTACACCTGAGGCTTTACCATTTTACAACAATTATTTATTTATGACGTCACATCTTGGGTACTTAGCTTTTAGGGCCCATTCACAAATTTCATAACGCTGGAGGGGGTGGGTGGGTGTCCACAATAGCCAATTTTAGCGTTATGAAATAAATGAATGAACCCTTAGGTGTTCTCACAGATCTGGAGTTTTGTTGGTGTTGGTGGGTTGGTGCATGGTAGGAGAGTGGCAGGATCGCGATGGCCGACGCCGGTGACGCTATTCTTGGCGGCCAAAGACAATGGCGGTACGCTCTCGAGTTGCAGCACTTTCCAACGGTCACATCATCGAGTTCAACGGAACCGGGGCAACGGAAGCTGGCATGATCTTTCCGGAAGGCACACTGACGGCACTGCACTGACGATCTTGGACTAAAGTACAAAAAAAGGTCCCTTGACGTGGACCTGGACACCAAGAATTAGCACCCTGCGACGTCACTACTTAACCTCTACTTTTCCGCTGTTTCACTGATAATTACCTTTTTCTATTGTTTTTGCTTGTTTGTTGTATTCGTTATTTGTGTGTATAACTGTTCGTAGCTAGTTTCACTATAATTTTTAATTAATTATTATTTTAGGTTAGGTTTCAGACACTACAATAATAACCATACTAACTGGTTTTAACGTACCGTAATCCGGGGTAACATTGATCATTTTTTTGAATATTTCTTAAACATTTGATTTGAAAATGCATGTGTTGCAAATTTTATATTTTTAAAACAAGTACTGCCACCCCATTGTTCGTGTTTATGTACTGTATTTTGTTTTCTGAAAGTTTAAAGCATGTTTAAAAAAATGTTTTTAGTGAGTTTTTGATTTAGCTGATATGGGGTAACATTGATCACACCATGAAAACATCGTTCGGTAATATTGAAAATATCATTACTTACTAAAATCATGGTCCCTGAAGCTGAATATGAAGGTCAAACTCTTATAAGTCATTTACTTTTTGAGTTATTTTAAAATTAAAAACACCTTGAATTGTGGAATACGCCTAAATATATGCAATTTCCTAAGGAAATTCTTCACGCTTTATAATAATTTGTGAATTATGTTTTATTGAACATATTTATGAAAATTTTGACAACGGAGTCGTTTTCGGCGATGTCATTTTTAGTGACAACCGCATTTCTCTTGCTCATATCGTTTACAGAACTCATGAGAGACATGATTCTTTTATGGTGTCATCCATAATCATGAAAATCATTGTTTACAAAAGTTGAAAAATTTACGCATGAACACAACTTTATTTTCGCAAAAACCTTATTGTTTATTAGCTCATGATTAGAAGAAAAAGAAACGCCATTCATGCATTGAAAATATTTCTTCAACAAATGTTGATTCGAGCTTTTTACGAAGAGGGTCATTGCGATCAATTTTACCCCGCTGATCAATGTTACCCCGCCCGGATAAAAACGTATCATTCAGTGAATGGAATAAACCATTAATGTACAATATAACGTATTGGATACAATACAGCGTATTGTAATTGAATGTCGAAGCAACATTATTCTTGTTTGGATATACAATTCAAAAACAATATAATATATTGTAACAGAACACTGTATTGTTTTTAATTGGTTTTATACCTTACAATTTTGGTCAAATTCCTATTTTCGCGTAAAACAATTCTTGCTTTTGTCTATGTAGCTTTGCTGAAAGAACTAAACAAAACAAGTTCAGAAAGCAAGAAATGTTGGATGAAAAATATTCAAAACTTAAAACTAAGTAGTTTTTTAGAAGTCACTTGACATTAGCTGTAACGACGGATGCAACCATGATAAATATCTTTACTTCTATAAAGTTAAAATTATTTTGCTACTTTTGGCACGAATATCCGGTAAGTTGGGGGACAATCCATACAAAATACAAATTCTATACTTTTCACCACTAATTGAAATACAGTTCGTTGAATTGTTTTTGTATTGTACAACAATACACAAATTGCTAATCAAGACAATACATGAGCAATATTTCGTATTGTATTTTCAAAATGTATGTATGAGAAAATATCTAGATTTGTATTGTTACGATACTTAACCACCCATACATTATATTGCAAAAATCTCATAAACCATACAGTGAAATGTTCAAAACAATATATTGTACTGTAATTGTATTGTCATTTCACAATATACTGTATTGTATTTCCAATATATTGAATGGCACTGTTCCAATACGTTATATTGTTTTTGTATTGTATTTTTTATCCGGGCGGATTACGGTACTGTTTCTTCTAACAAACATAATTTTACTAATTTTAACATCTAACATTTTCACGTAACCTAATTTAATAATTTAAGGGGCCCAGATAGCCGTAGCGGTAAACGCGCAGCTATTCAGCATGACCATGCTGAGGTTCGTGGGTTCGAATCCCGCTGGTCGAGGATCGTTTCGTAAAGGAAACTTTCTCGATTCCCAGGGCATAGAGTATCTTCGTACCTGCCACACGATATGCACATGCAAAAACGGTCAATCGGCAAAGAAAGCTCTCAGTTCATAACTGTGGAAGTGCTCATAAGAACACTAATCTGAGAAGCAGGCTTTGTCCCAGTTGGGACGTAACGCCAGAAAGAAGAAGAATTTAAGAAAAGAAGCAACACAGAATTCAAAGGAATTTCACCAATAAAGAAAAACTATCACCATCAAATAAACTATTTAAACGCGCGCGCACTCTACTTCCTTTGGGGATCACTATTTGATAAAAGAGATTGGATTTCTGCAAACCGGCTTTTTATATAGAATACCGTTTCGCATAATTTTATAATTGACATGTGTTTATTTTGCCCGAACTCAAACTGCTCGAATGTATATCACATCTTGTCTGAAATGGGAACACGCACTCACTCATGACATTTTCGTAGACCAATGAGTGTGAAAAATCAATTTGAAAAGGTCTTATTAAGGAAAAAGAAGGAATAAACCTTGTGGTGGAGCCAACAAGTAAATCTAGGAATCAAACGGTTACAAGGACCACGTGATTATTGAGATGAAATCGAATTCAGGTTAACTTCTGCGTCCATGAGTTCTCTCGTGGCGTAGGGGTAACGCGCCCTAACTAGAGATCAGGGAGTCGTGAATTTGATTCTCACCGAGAAGACGTGTAATTTTTTTCGCAAAACTTCACATCAATTTGTCCATTTAATCCAATTGTAAAGTATATGTAATGTTTAGTTTTTCGGTAGTTGTCAAATGTTTTATGTTGGCATTAGAATGTCCATTTCCCAGCCGTTTTACTTGTCCCAGGATTCTGGACAAAAATTGATGCTTGTCCCGGGAAATCCCAGGATCCCGGGATTTTTTAGATTTTCAATAAAATCTGTATACTGCTGCGCGTTGAAAAATGGGTTAACCAACATTCAAGAGCTGCAACTCTCACAGACTGCAACAGTATCGAGCCATTCGAGTGATTTAACTTTTGCATAAAATTGGTAATAACTTTCATATTGTCTAGTAATGCAGCCTTTAACAACCTAATTATAATCTATTGGACCATTGAACAAACAAAGCCAACCATTGCAAGCATAAGGACTGTTCATTTTATAAAGTGGACACCTTGTACATGCAATATCTTTTTAATTTATCAATGAAATCGCAAACAGTTTTCTGTACATCGTTCGACTAATATTGTACAATGTTGTGATAATGAAAAAGCCACCAAAATAATTAAATCTCACGCTAAAAAGGCACAACGTTTAGAACGGTCGATTTTTACAGGTTATCAAATTCAATGATTATTAGAAATTGTCTGGAAAATTCGACAATCTCTATTTTTTATTTTCATAGAAGGCTTGTTCTTCTAAAGTATCATCAATCAGAAGCCTGCTGAAAAATATCAAGTCATTTTTGGAGCAACAACTTTTCAGACATCATGAAATCATTTTTCATGTATGGTATGAGTAGATTTTTTAAGTTCAAAGTACTTCCTGATGGAAGTACTAATATAGTATTAATATAAAAAATAACTTACGCCTTCATAGAGTTGCTTATTAAGTCCCCACTTCATATTTTATGCACAATAGGAAAACAAATGCTTTATTTTCAGTAGACCTCTCAAAAATAGAGGTAATAAACTATAGAGGAAGAATGTCGCTGACATCGCTGTCGGAACATCTTTTGCTGGCGGAGATAAGCGGGGCTATGAATGTCAACGCGAAAATGTATGCAGTTTGACAGTAATATATCCGACATGTTTCCGAGCGAGAACAAAGGGCTCATTCATTTATTTCATAACGCCAAAATTGACCATTTTGGACACCCACCCACCCCCTTGTAACGCTTTTTGTATGAACATTATTCAGCTTTTGTATGGGCCGTAACATCCTTAGGACACCCACCCACCCCCTATATCGTTATGAAATTTGTGAATGGGCCCAAAGGGAACACCAGCGACATTCGTCTTCTATAGTTTTCTATTTCTATTCTCTCGAAGCACCATGACAATCATCAAACTTGGGAACACTGCTGTAATAAAATCAAATTTATTTTCCGTGCATTATTTTTATGATGTGTTGTTCTGAGATAACATATCAACATATTCGGAGAAAAACGCTTAAAATTTGCTGTAGATCGATAAATATTCGTAAATTATTTTAAAAGTATGGGATTTTTTTAAAACGACCATAAAGAGTAAAATGTGTCTACCTAAGAATCCGAGTAAATCTCACGATTTAGCTCTCTATTTAACAAATATGGTTTCTGTAGTAATCTAAACGAATTTTCAACACGCTTTTTACTTAACTTTTTTTTTGCTGAGAGTAAAAGGATGGTATATCAGCAAATTTGGCCATAAAGGATAAATCACTTGAGCAACCTAGGTCAGAGAATGGTGGAATATTGTAGATTTTTCTTAAGCTCTACCTCTAGTAGAATAGTAAAGAATATCACATACAATTTGTTCATTGAAAGGAGGATTTTTCTTAAGCGAAAAATAATGCTTAATTTTGACGAACAGTTTTTTTAGGAGTTTTTGGTAAAACTATATACTTCTTCAACTGAATTACTATGGACACATTATCAGGAGGCCAAAAAAGCATCCACTGAAATCTGCTTTCAAATTTAAGTTCTGTTTTAAAAAGGAGGGAAGACCTAGTTTCACATGGAAAGATACGTTACAGCAAGATTTTTCAAGATATCAAGACATAACAAATAGCAATTGGAAAGCACTAGCAACGGATAGAGAAAAACTTAAAAAGAAAGCAGAACAAATTTATAAGGACAGCAATAGTGAAATTTCGGATGGAGAAGATAGCGAGTAGATATCTGATGACAGGAAGCATTGTTAGAAAAGAAGACGATATACAATAATAAATGTAGAGTAACATAAATAATTAAATGTGATTTAACATACTGCCAAGAACCAAACAGTAAAATTTAATATGATATACCGCTGACCACGGATGATGGATCTAAATACGAAGCCAACGAACATGGGTACAAAGAGGTAAGATACTTTAATAACACTTTATATGACACAGTGGCGCGGGAAGTGGGTAGGACAGGTAGGACATGTACTACGCACGAAAACACCTGGGTAGGACAATCAAAGGGTTGTCCTACACACGATTCAAAAGAACATACATACAAAGGATATTCACATTTTTTTAATATGTATGATAATAAAAGATGATCCAATGAATGATCCTTAAAACAGAACTGGTAGTAGGTTTCATTTTGGAGGCTTGGTCTCTTTTTTAATGCAAGTCTCTTAAAAGTTTCTATTTTTCATGGAAGGTGTTAACCAAAATGGTCTCTAAAGTATATTTTTCCTTATTTTGCTTGCATTGAATCCTGACCCAACATTGTACATGCTCTAAAGAAATCTTCAGACTCTATAACGGGTTCAACAGGCTCTTCAAGAGCTCTGTCTCAGATTCCCCGAGAAAAAGCTTCATGAACTATCATAGTGATTTTATTCAGAATACTTTCAGGGTCTCTTACAGCCCGGATAAAAAATATAATACAAAAACAATATAACGTATTGAAACAGTACCATTCAATATATTGGAAATACAATACAGTATTTTGTAAAATGACAATACAATTACAGTACAATATATTATTTTCAACAGTTCACTGTATGGTATATGAGATTTTTGCAATATAATGTATGGGTGGTTAAGTATCGTAACAATACAAATATAGATATTTTCTCATACAAATATTTTGAAAACACAATATGATATATTGTTCATGTATTGTCTTGATAAGCAATTCGTGTATTGTTGTACAATACAAAAACAACAAACTGTATCATGGTTGCATGCCAGCTAATGTCAAGTGACTTCTAAAAAAACTACTTATTTTGACTTTTTGAATATTTTCCACTCAACATTCCTTGCTTTTTGAACTTGTTTTGTTTATTTCTTTCAGCAAAGCTACATAGAAAAAAGCAACAGTTGTTTTACGTGAAAATAGGAATTTGACCAAAATTGTAAGGTATAAAACCAATTAAAAACAATACAATGTTCTGTTCCAACATATTATATTGTTTTTGAATTGTATATCCAAACATGAATAATATTGCTTCGACATTCAATTACAATACGCTGTATTGTATTCAATACGTTATATTGTACATTAATGGTTTATTCCATTCACTGAATGATACGTTTTTATCCGGGAGGGATCTCTCCAGAAATTCTTCATAAGATTTATTTACGCATTCTTCCAGAAATTCATCCAGCGATTTTTTAAAGGACGCTTAGAAGAATTTGCTCCAGGAAATCCTTGAGAACTCTAAAGCTTCTACCTCAGGTATTATTTTTGCATAGCTTTTTTCCATAGAATTTACTACAGATATTTTAACTAATTCTTCAATCTAATTCTCCAGTTGTTACTCTAGGCTTCTTCCAATGATTTCTACAGTATTTCTTCCGAGGAATTCAACAAAGACTTATTCCAGTGTGTTTGATAAAAAGCTTGATGATTTTTTTTTTCAAGAAACCCTGCGAGAATACCTCTGCCTGTTCATGACGATTCCTTCTAAAATTCATCAACGTTTTCTCCCAGAAATCCATTTTTTTTCTAGGAATTCTCCAGCATTTCATCCAAGTTCTTCCAAAAAAATTTCAAATACCTTGCAATTTTTAAAAAGTTTAAAAGTTTGTTCTAATTTCCACACCAGTTTGCACAACAGCATTTTTTTTTCAATAATTCCGATCATTCCTACACAAATTTCTGTGAAGATTCTGTCCAATGTTTTTCGAGTAATTCTTCCAGAAAATCCTGTAGAATACAATTCCGAGATTTGATTGATTTTTGTTCGATTACATTAGGAAATTGTATAGAAAATCTTCTTGAAGGAATCAGGAGTTATTGCAGCGATCCTTGTTCATTAAGGATTAACTAACAAAAGTTTTATTTACTAGGATTTTCCTTAAAAATAGTTCTTAGATTTATTTTGCAGAAACATATCCCTTGCATTTCCCTGGAGACATTCATGGAACAACGCCACAAAAATATATAAGGCCTACTTGAAAAAATCTCACAGAATTACTGGAGATTTTTTGTAGGAATCTTAGACGAAATCTAGAGTGATTGCTGAAGGTGTATAAAACCTAATACACAATATTGAGGGAAATCGCTAGAATTTTCTGAATTATTATTAATTATTTGAATTTCAGAAGATGTTTTGACCGCGAATCTTGGAGAATGTCCCAGGAAAAGCAATGGAGGAATCGCTGGATAAAATCTTTGAAGAGTTAGGAATTTCTTGAAAAATGTCTCAAAGAATGCTTGGAGGAATTCAGATGATTTTTGAAATAATCTTTGGCGAAATTCCATTTCTGTGGTTCTCTTTGGGAAAATCAAGGTGGCATTCTTAAGGTATCCTAAACAAAATTCTTCGAGAAATTCCTTGGGAAATAATCACTAAATGAAATCATATAGAAGTTTCAATTTTCAATCACTAGAAAGTTTGAAAACAGTAGTATTCCCTCAACTCAACTCAAAACCGACCAAAATGTCACTTATAGCGCTTAAGCCCCTCAAAAATAGTAAACTTCAATTTCAAGTCCAGGGTTTTTTTCTTTGCTTCACTGTGCACAAAATATTTACCAACGTTTGTCCTACCCATGGTTTCGAACGTGGACGCGCCTCTGATATGACATTTTACTATATGTTGGGTATTGGGGAGGGGTAGCCTAAGGGAGTTAATTGAACTGTTGACTGGATGAAACTGTGTGGGGTCGCCAGCCTTTTGTCATGAGAAAACAGCCTTAGTGTTGTCTTCCAAAGGTCTTCAAAGATATTAACTAGCTCTGCTACAACAAACCATCAGGTAGATCATTCCATCCCGGTATGATTCTGCAGCCATAGGTAATCCTTGCGCTGATGGTGGCTAAAAATCATCATCATCATCAAACTATATACTTCTTCAACCATTAGAATTTTTAAGATTTTATATTTTCATAACATTGTAGAATAATAGTTGAAAACTCAGAAAACCGGTTACGATTTTATCAATAAATAAAAAAAATATACAGTTAACTCTCCCTTACTCGATATTCCGTATCTCGATATCGAGTTAGAGAACCATAGTAAAAGTTGGTTTTCATGGCTAACATGATGGTCCCTTGGATTGCATTTGCACTGGTTTTGTGTTCTGTAACTCGATACCTCCCTAACTCGATGGTCCCTTCAATATCGAGTAAGGGAGAGTTGACTGTATAGCATAAACAAAGTGCTCACTTTATAAAATAAACAGTCTTTAGCACAGAAAATAGAAAATATTCGCCTTTGTTTCTTGATCAGAATGAGAGGGGGTAAGCGAATGTTACAAGTGTTGACACACAGTGATCGGCGCCAAGCAGTGGGTGCACTGAAATGAATTTTATTGTAGAAACTACTGAATCCATGGTAAAATTAAGAACTGATGCACCAACGATTTTCAACCAACTACATTAATCTGTTAACTCTACCATAACATAGTCAACACGAAAATAGATTATGTTTATTTAACCAGAGTTGTAGTATTTCTGACTAGAAACATTCTTGATTTGAGAAGTTTAGCATCATACTTTTGACCACACTGTGTTGTACGGTGGGTGTCACGGATTGAAGTACAATAATGCTTTGTAGTGGATGCTACTATGGACATAGTCAAATTTACTGCACTGCTCAGTGATTTTGACCAGATTATAGTAAACTTAACAGATTTTTGTAGTCGGTTGAAAATCGTTGGTGCAGATCTTAATTCTACCATGGATTCGGTAGATTATACAACAAAATTTGTTTGCGTGTGGTGCGTGTCTGTCGTGTTTTTGTTCGTGACTCGTTATCTTCCACGAACGATAAATGGCATGCGTGTTGTATGAATGCAGGCGGATAAATGGGATGAAATTATGGCTCGTGTGTCAATGATCGTTAAATTTTCCAAAGCCTGTCAATAGGGTCCTAAAGCCTGGTTTTAGTGCTAAACGCTTAAGTTTAGGCCAAAAACACATGTTTACTCAATTTTCCAACGTTTTCCGTTAGTTTAGGTCCGAAAAACATTTTTTTATGTTTTTTTAGATTTTGTCACAACCCCTTGGCTTAAACTCAAATTTTGGGTAAATTTTGTTTTCCGTGTCCCTTCCAAAATGTCAGATAGGAACAACCCCAGTGTTAAAACTAAAACCCCTGTGGTGTTTTTGTCGACTAAGCGAACGCCAAACATGATCTCAAGTGTCAAGGTTCATTTATGGACCCAATATTAAAATTAATGTTTGAACATGATATAGCCGTTATTTGAGCGGGAAAAATTGCTAAAGTAGTTGAAATAACATGCTCTTTCGTGTTGTTGAATAAAAACAAGATTTTATCAAACATTTTAGGACCCAATTTCGCTAATTTCGTCACATAAGATTCACAATATTGAAATAAACTACAGAAGGCATAGACCCCAAAAAGAAGTCGTTGGGTCACTCCTTACTCTAGCTTTTATCAAAATTATGTATTAGTGAACCGTATTTGGAAAACGTAATTTAGGTTATAAAATTCATTAAAAAGTTAGGAGACACAAATTTTTGCTACATTTGTTCTTATTATTGCAACAAGCTCTTACATGCGAAATGCATATATTCCCACAATTAAAGAGTCAGCTACCTTAAGAGGCGAGACTAAATTCATGATTTGAATTTTCTGTGAGTCATAGACTTTTTGTGACTCTTGTGCTTTGTTCAAACGAACTGTACTTGAGGACTTTTTTTTATCATATGTGTGACTTTCCGCCAGACTTAATTGTGCTGCCCAAGTAACCATAAGCATTAAGGATAAAGATTATAAAATGAAGTCAAACTTTGAATTTTCAAATGTACAAGACTGGAGAATTTGACAACAGTTTGCGTTGAAAATCAATCAAATTACTTGCTTGCTGTTGGTGACCAATGGGATAAATTTTCAACGCGGAGCGCTGTTTGGTTCTCAAGTCTTGTGCTCTTGAAAATTTGAGGTGTGGCTTCGTTCTATACCTTAAAGCATTACTCTAACTCGATTGAGAATCAACATATTAGTGATGCAATATTGCTTTACGAGAACATACGTAAAGCAATATCACTTCACAGAAACTTTACGAAGGCTGCAGTGCATTACATGTTTTATACTTGCATTAGGCTTGCCAGATAGCATTGCTTCGATAAATGCTTCATCGCAGATAAAAAAGCATGTACTCATTGCATTATTAAAACCAGAACTAATGCTTGGTTCGTTTGTTTGTTTACATACATTTGGCATTTTGGCATCACTGACAATGTATGCTGTTTGAAGTTCTTCGGTGCTCTAGTTTGATTATGTTTTCGTCGGATTACTCGTTTTGAAAAATACCGTGAACCGTTGATTTCGTCGGCTAAGATTACGCCATCTGCCAGAATACATCAGAATCACTACTAAGCAGGAACAAGTCGGCAACATAAGTTGAAAGCAACCGCTCAATCGATTGTATACGATCGGTCAGTGCACGTAGTCTACCTAAAGGAGCTATTTGTATTGCCCAACAACGATTTGGATTTTCGTGAGAATGGATGCATGTCATGTTTGCTCTGGCCCATTGGATTCTGCGAGGGCGATTAATTGCAGTGGATCATGCGGCCGAATATTTCATTTCGTTTGCGTGGGAATGACGAAATCCCAATTCTCATCGTGGTTATCCAAAATTGGTTTATTTTGGTTCTGCGACTCGTGTCGTTTGAATTTCGTACCAGCAATCCATGATCGAGAAAAAATCATTATGAAAGCTTTACGTGAGCTCATTATTAGAACCGATTCGATGGACACACGACTAGGGAATTATGGCGAAAATCTCAGGAAGATCAATAAAACGCTACTTGAATCGCACCAACAGGCGAAATCAAACAATTCGCCTCATACTTTTGTGCAAAGGATTAATGAGATGAATTTCGACGATTCTATCGATGATCCTATCAACCGATCAAGATCGTGTGAAGATACTTCGTTTTTCGAAGTTCTCGATGAAGTAAATAGCACGATTGCACTCCTTCCGGAAAAATTCGTTGTAGGGTCTAACAAGCGAGTGCAAATAGTAACGAATCCGTCGTCTGAATCAAGCAGCAGAAATATTCCTCGAAACGATATCTCCTCTCCTGCCACCCCCGATAGACAAATGAATCAGGCAACCAAAAGGAAGTCACCAGCTAGTAATTTATCCCACAGAACCGTAAATCGAACCGAGTCCAGTGGCGATAGAATTGTATTCGCTAACAACGGAGCTAACTCAACTGCTCTTCCAAGTAGTTTGAAGCGGCCGAATTCAATATCGCTGAAAGTTGCTAATGATATGCAGGTTTCTAATGACTTGGAGTCATTTTACGTAACACCCTTTACACCCGATCAAAACGAGGAAGAAGTGAAACAATATGTGATCGAGATTTCCAATGCTCAGCCTTCGATGGTAAAAGTGACCAAGCTAGTGCCACGAGGAAAGAACGCTGAGGACCTTTCCTTTGTATCGTTCAAAGTGTCGGTTTGCAAAACTGTTTCGAGCGTAGTAGGTGACCCATGGTATTGGCCGGAAGGAATCACTGTTCGCACATTTGAACCCACTACAAAAAACGGTTCAGCTGCACGTCTTCCTGTCTCCAAGTAAAAAGTCACGCAGCATCGGGACACATTACGTTCCCTGTATTACCAGGTTCGTCTTTGCAGTACCACACCACCAACCGACCACACACTTCGACCGATTTGTTGATAGATGACAATGATGACCACTTTGCAAACCACTTGGCTGCACTTCCTGTTTCCTCAGGTAATTTAAGCATGGATATATGTCTTGCCGAAGCCGAACAAGATGCTGCACCATTTTTGAATGAAGGCCTACTTTTGCAGTTTGATGTTGTTCAGTCTGTTCCCGACTCTCCGACATGCCACTTGGCCGCACTTCCTGTTTCTCCAGGTGAGTTGAAGAGTGGTATATGTCTTGCCGAAGCCGTGAAAGATTCTACACGTAAATTGAATGGAGGTTTACATTTTCAGCGCGATTACATCTCCGCTGCAATCACCAGTGAACCCACTTGCTCCTGTGATGATCGAGTGCTGCTATTTTATTTCCAAAATGTTGGAGGAATGAATACGACACTGGCCAAGTACCTGTTAGCCTGCAGTGACGCCACTTATGATGTGATCGCCTTGGTTGAAACCTGGCTCAGCGACAATACTCTGTCTCAGCAAATCTTCGGGCCCACATATTCAGTATTCCGCTGCGACCGTTCTGTATCCAACAGCGTTAAACTTTCTGGGGGTGGAGAAGTTTTGGCAATTAATTCACGTTACAGATCTCGTATTATTTGTCCTCCGACTGGTAACATCGTCGAGCAAGTATGGGTGGCGGTCACATTCATGGATTGGACGTTATATATATGTGTAGTGTACTTTCCACCTGATCGTATCAACGATCCAGTACTTATTAACGCCCATCTAGAATCCATCTCATGGGTATTCAATGAAATGAACATTAACGACAACATCATGGTACTTGGCGATTTCAATATTCCTACCGTGAAATGGAAACGAAACGGTTCTGGCTTCTTCCATCCGGATTCTTGTCAATCTTCTATCAGCAATATTTCCTGCGAGCTGCTGGATGGGTACAGTACCGCCGGATTAGTTCAAATTAATGGAGTGGTCAACAGTAACGGCCGACTATTGGATCTAGCATTTGCGAGTAAAGAGTTACTAACCATTGTTGGCATAGCTGAAGCTCCGGCACCTTTAGTGAAATACTGCCAACATCATCCTCCTCTGCAGCTCACTATTCAAGCGTCGATTCGAAGTTCGAACGACATAGTCGAGGATTTTTTTTATGACTACAACAATGCAAACTATGAGTGTATGAATCGATTGTTATGCAATATAAACTGGAATGCTCTTCTACCCAATCGAGATGTTAATGACGCAGCGGTTGTATTCTCCAATATCATGCTGTACTCTATTGACCAGTACGTTCCAAAGAAGATCGTGAAAGGTCCGAAGCATCCAGCATGGTCCAATTCAAAGTTGAGAAAGCTGAAAAGCAAAAAACGACGTGCCCTAAGAGATTATACGAGACACCGCACTTTGTTGAACAAACGACGATACGTTACGATTAACAACAACTATAAGCGTATGAATGAAAAACTCTACTTAATCCACCAAACTGAAATTCAACGTAAATTGAAAGCTAACCCTAAGAGCTTCTGGCAGCATGTAAATGAACAGCGTAAGGATTCGGGCATTCTTTCTACCATGGTGTTAGACGATGTTGAGGCATCATCAATTGAAGATATTGCAGAACTTTTTCGCGTGCATTTCTGTAGCGTATTCGTCGATGAACAGCTATCGGATGAAGAAGTTTTCATGGCTGCTTCTAATATCTCGCAGCGATTAGCTTTTGACCAAATGCCAGAAGTTTCTTTTCAACTTGTCGAAACGATCGGTAATAATTTGAAAATCTCTACGAATCCTGGTCCTGATGGTATACCGTCTATCGTGCTCAGAAAATGCATATCCTCAATCGCACAGCCATTAGCGCAAATTTTCAACATGTCTCTAAAGAATGGTGTTTTTCCATGTAATTGGAAGGAATCCTTCGTTTTCCCGGTTTTCAAAAAAGGGAATAAACGGGTCGTTTCAAACTATCGAGGAATTGCATCTCAGAGCGCAGCTTCGAAACTGTTTGAAAAGCTTGTCCTGGAGTACATGATGCATAATTGTTCAGGTTTAATTTCCGAGGATCAACATGGATTTACCCCGAAAAGATCAACGTTGACCAGCCTGGTTCTTTACACCAACTCAATTATCCGCCAAATAGAAAGTGGCCACCAGACCGACGCTATTTACACCGATTTCTCAGCGGCGTTCGACAAAATAAATCACCAGATCATAGTTGCAAAACTTGCCCGTCTCGGATTTAGCGGAACTATTCTCAAGTGGCTGGAATCATATCTCCTCGACCGTTCTATGTCTGTGAAAATCGGCATTTACAACTCATCTGCGTTTAAAGTAACTTCGGGTGTTCCGCAAGGGAGTCATCTAGGACCGTTCATATTCCTGCTATACCTTAACGATGTGAACCTTCGTCTTAAATGCTTTAAACTTTCATTTGCCGATGATTTCAAACTGTATTCCACCGTAAAAAGAGCAGATGCAGCCTTCCTTCAGGATCAACTCAACGAATTCTCCGACTGGTGCGATATTAACCGAATGATTCTGAACCCCGAGAAATGTTGTGTAATAACATTTACACGCAAACGTCAACCAATTCTGCATGACTACAGCCTAAAGAGGATCGTCCTGAAGAGGGAATCGGTTGTTAAGGATTTGGGAATATTATTGGATTCAAAAATGACTTTTAAAGACCACATATCATATGTTACAGCAAAGGCATCAGCTCAATTAGGTACCTACGACGCTACTCAACAGAGACAACGGCAACGGCAATACATGGCTATTCAACTTGGTACCTACTAATCGTTCCCGTGATGTACCTTTCAGCATTTAAAGTTTCAACAAAAGAGGGATGGAATGTGCCTAAAGCTCATAAATTTTAAGTTAAAAAATAATAATGGGTAGGGAAATACGTTTATACCTAGTGTTAATATATAATGTGTGCATACGATGGTTTTCTTCAAGTCGAGTCTAGTACACGACACTGAAGACGGCCTTACAGTTGAGGTCGAAATACGCGTATCAAAGGATACAAACTCTAGTGGAATTAAATGGTATAGTACTAAATTCGGTTTTTTCATCTACTTATAGGTATTCTACTAAACAGCTCGAAGATTTATTATAAGCTCAATTAGGTTTTATTTTCCGGGTGGCTAAGTCGTTCCGAGATGTTCATTGTTTGAAGTCCCTGTATTGTTGTTTAGTGCGCTCAATTCTTGAATATGGATCGGTTGTTTGGTCTCCGTTTTACCAGAATGGAATTCAGAGGGTTGAGACCGTGCAAAGGAAATTTGTTAGATATGCGTTAAGATTTTTACCGTGGAATGATCCTTACAATCTCCCTAGCTATGAAAATCGATGTAAACTAATTGATCTTGATTTGCTCGAAATGCGGCGAAATGTATCAAAAGCAACCTTTATTTCGGATTTACTTAGTTCCAGAATTGACTGCCCCAGTTTACTGAGTCAACTTAAAATTAATATACGGAGTCGAACCATGCGTAGTAATGATTTCATACGTTTACCGTTCTCGAGAACTAACTATTGTTACCATGCACCATTAACTAGTATGTGTCGTATTTTTAATAAGTGTTACAGTGTGTTTGATTTTCATTTGTCTAGGACTACAATTAAGAAGTATTTTATGCAAATTTTGTCTCTCTTCACGTGATAGATTTTAAGAATTTTATTTGATAAGATTATATTTTTTGTTATATGTGTATTGTAAAGCTGATTGTATCATTGGGAATGTAATTCTGTTGATGCGAAAAGATGAGGAGGTTTTGCGCCCGTTTGAGAGAGAGCAATAGTAAAAACCGCTCAACTCAAACAGGCTTTTCCCTGCTCCAAATAAATAAATAAATAAATAAATAAATACAGTGGCGCGGGAAGTGGGTAGGACAGGTAGGACATGTACTACGCACAAAAATACCTGGGTAGGACAGTCAAAGTATTGTCCTACCCATGATTCAACAAAGAAAAAAAAAATTCAGCGCAAAGAAAACAAAAACTACACAAATTCACAGAATGTTTGCTGTTCATCCATTTGTTACCTAAAAATATATGAGGAAATTAGAGCAACCTCACTGGTTGTAAAGGCAAGCTTTTTGGCCTATTTTTGTCAAATTTGTTTAATAAAATTGGCATAAAAAGGATATAAATATAAAAGATGTTTCATATTTTTCAATGTGAATTATAATAAAACATGATTCAATGAATGATACAAACGACAGGATTGGTAGATTGGTTACAGAGACTTGGTCTCTATTTCAAAACAAGTTTCAAAAAAGTTCATATCTTCAATTTTTTAGCCAAAATGGTCTCTAAAATATTTTTTTCCTTATTCTGCTTGCATTGGATCCTGATGCAAAATTGTACAGGCTCCAAATAAACCTTCAGAGAATATAATGGGTTCAAGAGTCTCCACAAGAAATTCGTTGCAGATTCGCCGAGGAAAAGCTTCAGGAATTATCATAGTGATTTATTTGAAATACTTTCTCCTACAGATCTCTCTTTAGAAATTCTTGCAAGATTTCTCTACAAATTCTCCCATAACCTCTTCCAGCGATTTTTCATAGGATACTTAGAAGAATTTCTCCAAAACTCGCTCCAAAAATGTTTGAAAACTCCAAAGTTTATACCACAGAATTTCTTCCAGTAAATCCTCCGATCATTCCTACACAAATTTCTAAAGAGATTTTTTCCAATGTTTTTCTAAAAATTTCTTTAGAAATTCTGCGAAATGCAATTTCGAGATTCGATTGATCTTTTTGGTTATTTTTGCAAAATATCCAGGATTTTTTTTAAACTTCCACAAAAGGGTGACTTTAAAACTTACCCTAGTTTTATGAAAGTGCACTCTAGAATTTTCTTTAAAAACACCTCACGGATTTATTTTCAAGAAAAAAAAAATCTTGGCATTTCCCTGGAGACATTCCTGGAAGAATTGCTGATTTTCTTTTTGCTTAAGACTTATATGAAAAAATCTCTAAGAACTATTGGTGGAATCTCTGTAGAAATCTTAAAAGAAATCTCTGGATCAATTGCTGAAGGTATCTTCAGAAAAATCCCTAGTTGAAATCTTATATAAATCCTGATAGACAATTTTAAAGAAAATTCCTAGAATTTTCTGTAGTACCGTAAAATGGGGTGTTAAGGACTCGTGGGGTTTTAAGGGATTGAACTTCTCAATCAAGTTCGACAAATCACAGAAACCTCGAAAATCGATATATAAGTCATCTGAAATGCTCGATTTGTTCAGATGATTGTGAACTGCATTATGTAATAGGAGCTGTCTATTATTATGAAGTATTGTGGTTTCTAGAATTTGAAAACCTTTCAAAACATTTTTGTTCGAATTTTATGCGCTAAATACATTTAGAGTAAAGTGGGGCAAAAGTTCGAGTGGGGTAAGAGTTTCTTTTTAAGATTTCTTGCTCAATTCAAAACAAATCTTATAAATATCGCGGTGGTTCGAATGCTATTCAAGTAAGAGACTTTTACTCCAAATATCATAAAAATCGATTGAGATTTGAAAAAGTTATGGCTATTTGTTGTTTTTCGACGTGAATATTGTAATTTTTGGTCAAACTTTCGTTGCATGGAACCAATTGAAGATAAAATCTTTTTCAATATTTTATGTAAGGGCGTTTCTAGGCCAATCATAAGGTTGCTTTGAGGTGTATTAGTTTTTGCATAAATGCTTGAAAACAATTTTTGGCCCATAGTGGGCAAAAGTTCGAATCAGCGGGGCAAAAGTTCGACCCATGTATAAAATCACGGAAAAATTTGCAAACTGTCTAAAATCCACATATTATTTTCAAATTTAGTTAAATTTGTCTGATCGTGTGAAAATTGTCACCAAAATTTTACATTTCAACCTAGTTTAGCGAAAAACTGCTATTTTTGAGTATATTACAATTAACCCGGTTTTGGGCAATTTTTAGATGAAAATTTAGTGTGTATTTTTCGTCAAACTTAAGTTTACGGCTGGTGTAAAGTATGCCTGTCATAAAAGGATCGATATTTTGTGTTTTAGCCAGCGAACTTTTGCCCCACACTAGATTCGAACTTTTGCCCCACCGGTGGGGCAAACGTTCGAATAACACAATCAATTTTAAAACTGTTCTAACAACAAATGGGTAAATATTTTGACACAAGTTTGTTCAGCAAAATTATAGCCAATATGTTGAAGGTTCACTGTATGGTATTTGTTTTGTTTTAACTGCTATTGTTTTCCTGGAAACTTTGATTATATCACTAAGGTCGAACTTTTGCCCCACCTTACTCTATATGCAAAACCATGAAATATATTTGAGAAAAAATCGCGAGTAAGGTAGAAGATAAGGAAATTTATTTGAGATCACAGTACAGACAAAAACTTCATAAAATTATGTCTGGGTTTCGATTTTCAGAAACTTTTATGAAAAAAGTCTCGTTTTGAAAATAAGTGGGGTGTTAAGGAATTATATATTCTAACTTTTCTAAGTAACTAAACTCATTAAATTTATGTCGTATTACATTTCAATATAGGTTTGAGTTGTTCCGTCAAGTTGAACTACAATGTAAAGTTAAAGGATCTATTTAGTAAGTCACTTAATATCTCCAAAAATGACTTATTTCAAAATTGGTAAAATAGGTAGGAAAATCTAAATAAAAACTGATCAATGTGAATATGGTTTTTTTTATGATAATATTTTCATAAGTTGTTCCATCACATTGGAGAAAAGTTTGCATATAGGAATGATTATCTTATTTGAAATGGTTTTGGAGCTATTAATTCTTTTTAGTTTTGAGATATATTGGCGTAATTTCGTTCCACGGGTTACATTAATAAACAATCGTTTTGATTAAAGCCGACGTTTCGAGCATTTATTTGCTCATCTTCAGGGCAAACTACAATTTACAAAAATATATACAATTTGTCTGGTCAAGTCAGAAACATTAATTAATACTACTAACATCATTGATTTGTTTTCAAGTCAAGAGGGTTTGGACAAACATTGATTGAACGGCTAACAACATTACAGGGTGTCCGCAAATTATCCGAACAGCAAAATATTGGAAAGATAATCTCACATTGAAAACAATGAAAAATCAATGTCCATGTACCTTTTATAATACATCTATATGTTAACACAAAATACAACTTTAAAAAATTTCGAAATGATTGCTTGTTACTAAGATAGGCAAATTTAAATTTTTCGGAGACGTTTTTCCTGAGGGCCGCTAGTCATACTGGGGATGTGTTATCCCTAAAACCTAAAAGAGATGAATCCAAATGTCCTATTATTATTTGAAGTAATCTACAGGTTAGTGGCTTCAAGTTAGACTGGAAATAGAAAATTGTACGGTTCAAATCCAGTGAGTTCTATGGACATTTCTCTTCCGTCATAAAGCTCGGAAAACAGCTCCCTTTAAGACACCTCAATACATTTGGGTTGGTTTTGCAATTATTTGAAATCGGAAATGTGTCAAACTTATTTCTTAAGAATATAATAAGCCAATGTTTAAAACCATGCAAGAATATTGAATTTGTTATGCTTGATTGTATAGAGCCAGGTCTTCAAAGTTTGTACGGATAATTTGCGGACACCCTGTACACTGCAATTAAAAATTAGTTTCGAACTAACATAATTTTAATTTGAACGGAGCACAAACTTACACAGCTTTCACCCGAGCACATCTAAACAGGTTTGACCTAAATTACGCCCAGTGTTGATAGACTCACACTCAAAATCTCAATCAATACGCTCTCCCGTGAGAGCAAACTCATTAGAGATCTGCTTCGCAAATCTCACGCTTGAGATTTTGATGCAAAATCAACTCAATCAACTCAAACCGTAAAAAGTGATTCAGTCGCAAAACCCGGCAAAAACTCGTGAAACTCGAATGTTGTTGTTTACGTTAGAAAGGATTAACATAATTTTACCAGACTAACAAGTAATTATTGCCGTGTGTGAGTAAAATGTGGAAATACGAGACAATGAGTTAAAAAGGTGAGCCAACTCATCCATGATTTTTTGACTGCTGAGTTGCATGATTGACAACTCACGCATGAAAAATCTCAAGCGTGAGTTGTGAGAAATTGAGTTTTTCACAACACTGATTACGCCAATAAATCCCAAAATCAGTCTAAAAGGTCGATATTCCATCAAATTCTTTTAAGTATTACCTAGGACCACTTAAAGCTTGTTGAAATTAACCATCTTTTGACAAGTCATGACAAGATTGCTCAGCACTGTTCTAGAATACGAATCCTGCATATAATTATAAAAATCTTTTCAAGACAATTGTGCATATAATTAAAAAAATCTTTTCAAGACAATTGTGCGATGCACTGATAGCTTGCTTGAAAATAGAATCAATAGAGATTTAGCAGTTAAAATAAAATGATTAGCGTTTTCAGGAGTTCCAACTTGAATTATATTGAAGTAATATCATCTTTAGATTTAACAAGACCTTTAGAGTTGAAGGGACACATCAACGATGTTGATCAAAATAATATTTTTTTGCTGTTGGCAAAATATAGTTTTATATACAAAGCTCAAATTCCTTAACACCCCATTTGCATTTTCGTCAAAAATTACACTTTTTTATGATTATCTCAGAAATCTGCCATAGGATCGTCTTCATTGTAATTGGTTTTTGATATACACGCCGGGAGAATGGTAGGACTGCATTTTGTTCAATTATTGGCATACTAGAAGTTGCTCGAATTTTTAGTGGATTTTTTTTTTGTCCCTTAACACCCCATTTTACGGTATTTATTGATTGAATTTTAGAGGACGTTTTGGCCGGGAGCCTTTAAGGCTAAGTAGCTGGTCATTCGTTTTAGCACTAATGATGACTTTGCTGCTTGCAATTTCAAAGTGATAAAAGTATCGCTGTACGCGCTAACATGCATGAAGTATGCTGATAATTTTTCAGCTGTGTCAGTGCAGAACAAACTGATTTTCTTTGGTTCGAAATCGTGAGATGAATTAGCAACAATCATCAACGACGCGTACAAATTTCACTGACGGCCTACTTCGCCTTAAGGATGTCCCAGGGAAAAAATCTCAAAATTTTTATGAAGAAATGCAGATGGTTTCTGGAACAATCTTTGAAGAAATTCAATTTCTTTGGTTTTCCTTGAGAAAATTCAGGTTAAATTTGAGGTATTCTAAAAAAAAATGTTGAAGAAATTTCTTTAGAAATAATCACTAAATGAACTTCTTTAGAAATTTCCGAAGCAATATTTGAGCATTTGGACACATATTTGAATAAATGTCTGATGGAATTCCTAGAGAGTCCCTAAATATAGTAACTTTCAATTTCAAATCCAGGGTTAAAATTGTTCTTTGCTTCACTGTGCGCAAAATATTTGCCAACCTTTGTCCTACCCATGGTTGCAAACGTGGCCGCGCCTCTGTTTACATATATACTGCCTATAAAAGCATAACTGTCCCATATAGAATTGCTATCGACCGATAAATCCATCGATAAAGTTGATCGTTAGGCAATTGCCAATTTAGCGGCGATAAGGCTATTATAGACATCCAACAGAGCTACATCGTGTTAGATACTGAGCATCTAGATGTATTTTGAATAGTTCCTCATGGAAACATAATTATAAGATCATAACATCCAAGAAAGGTCTCTTTTGCCTTTATTTTCTTGCAATGTAACAGAAATAAAGCCATATAAGACTCACGTCCTGTTCAGAACGTTGACTCAGTATACAACGAGAATCTCACGATGTACTACAGTCAACTCTCCCTTACTCGATATCGAGTTAGAGAACCATAGTAAAAGTTGGTTTTCATGGCTACCTCGATGGTCCCTTGGATTGCAGTTGCACTGGTTTTGTGTTATATAACTCGATGGTCCCTTCAATATCGAGTTACGGAGAGTTGACTGTATATTGAGAAAGAACGGATCCATTTTAATGCCAAAAATGGAGCACACCATAAACGGAACATGCTAAAAAAGGAAACCCACTATATATCTAGAGAAGAACAAACATATGTTCCACTTTACCAAAGGTGACAACAATCAAATGAGTATCAATAGGGTCCTAAAGGCCTGTCCTAATGTTAGTGCCAAACGCTTGCTTAAGTTTAGGCCAAAAACACATGTTTACTCAATTGTTTGATGTTTTTCGTTTGTTTAAGTCCAATAAACATTGTTTTAATTTTTGTTTGAGATTTTGTCACACCCCTTGGCTTAAACTCAAATCTTGGGTGTATGTTATCTTCCGTATCTCTTCCGAAATGTCAGATAGGAACAACCCCAGTCTTAAAACTAAAACCCCTGTGGTGTTTTTTCGAATAACCGAACGTCAAACATGATCAAAAGTGTCAAGGTTCATTTATGGACCCAATTTTTAAATTAAAGTTTAAATGTGGTATAGCGGTTATTTGAGCGGAAAAAATTGCTGAAGTAGTTGTAGTAACATGCTCTTTCGTGTTATTAAATAAATACAAGCTTTCATTAAACATTTAAGGATCCCATTCATGCTTTTTCCAAAGTAATTCCACGAGTGCCTGATTGAATATAAAGTATTCGAACGCGCATCTTTTAACTTTTTCCAAAATAAATATAAAATGCACAACTCTTTTTCCATGTTTGTCCGAAAAGATTAAAGGTACACAAAAAAAGAAAACTAGTGATTTTCATCAAGTCTGTCTTGATTGCCGTTGGCAAGCTGGACTTATCTTGCAGTTAAAAAAAAAACTTTGTACAGGGGGGGACCAAAATCCGTACAGGCTCAAAATCCGTACACTTCATACAAATAGTAGGCGTTTAGATTCAATTCTTAGATGTACGGATTTCAATCCCGCACGGTATAATATTTCGTGTGTAGTATCTGTGCCTCCCTCTCAGATTGGGACCATCGAGGTAGCCATGCTAACCAACTTCTACTATGGTTCTGTAACTCGAAATCGAGATACAAAATATCGAGTGCAAGAATATCAGAACGTTGAAAAAAGTGTCGCTTGTTACTAAATACCGTTCATGGAGAGAAATAAGAAATGTCCGTAAAAACTGTAGAAATTTCTTCAAGGAATCGAGGAGAAATTTATTGATTGATACGTTTTCAGCAGAAAATTAACCTAAAGTGAAAAATCAGTAAAGGAAACTATCCGTTTTAGAACCACTAACTGGATGTTTTATTGATTTCTTTCTTAAAAATGTTTACATTCATGCATAATTAATCGTTCAAATTATTATTCCTCTTCTCTTCTTATTCTTGCCTATTATGCGCTCCACTATTCGGCTCTTGCAGACTCGGAACCTTTTCTTCGAGCTTGGCGGGTATCTGAAATTTTCCCTTTTACCGCGCTTTTCTCATTGCTGTAGTTATTCTTCTTTCCTTCAATTATAGCAGTTGGGTTTTTTCTTCTTTTTTTGTCTGGTTGTTTGCAGATATAGCATTTTTTTAGGTATTTTCTTTTTAGATCGCTTTCTGGATTTTACTGGCTTTAATTCGTTTAAAGTGTACTTAACACTAGTTGTTGCATGTAAACTAAAACAGACGATGAACTACCGCTGTCTAAAGATTCTTTCTGCACCTTACGCTGTTGCGAATTAATTATTTGAATAAAAACTCCATGGAAACGGGTTTGAGTCCGTTTAAACACTGATTTTTTCATCAAAATGTGTTTTAAAACCTATAAAGTGTCAGTTTGCATTCTAAAAAGGAAAATTTCTATTCTTATATTTCACCACAGCTGCGCTAAGTATCATTTTTCAGTAGGTTTATGATTATTGTGGAAAAATTATTTCTAGTTATTTTTTGTGAAAATTTAGGGAAGTCTGAGACGGCTGTGTCACAGTAAGTGAAACTGACTTTTTAAATCAGCGATTTTTTGTTTGAAGATTTAATAAGTGTTGGCAGCTTGCTGAAACAATCTTAAATAAGCTTTGTTGCATTGAAAAATAAAAACAAGCAACAGAGAAGAAAGAATGGAAGGAAAGGAATGAAAATTAGTTTTGAAACAAATAATTGAAGGAAAGGTTCTAGATGTTTATTTTAAATTTTCGCTTTGGATAAATTGTTCCTAGATTGCTAGACTATTTGGAGCACGTGTAACACTTAGGTACGTACATACTAACTATTTATAACAAGTTTATATGCTCTTTTGTGATAATTCTTCTGTAGCCTAATTGTCCTTATCATTAGGGTAGTTATGTAATATTACTTTTATTAGTGTTAATATATTGTTTTGAATCTAGTAGTCTTAGCAGCTAACCGAGTTTCTGACTACAAGGAAATAAAAAACCTAATCGCTTCGTTTAGATTTGTGTTTTAACATGATTTGTTTTCGTGTATTTTTTACTCGCGAATAATTTTTAGTTGTTACATATTCTCGTGATAAGCACTACAGCGTCATTGTTATTGATTCAACACTCATGGCTTCAGTATTATTTTGCTATATTTTTTATATCCCATGTGCAACTTGCATGTTGGAATACTCTTTTTCTTAGAAATGAGATTTTACTTTGCAAGCACTGGATATCTTTTCCATTTAGCTCAAATAAGTTTTTTCACTGATTTTGTAGCTCAACATATATGCAGGTTTTTTCCTCAATTGCCCACGATTGTTGTCGCTTCGACAGCTAACTAGCAAAATGTGGTGATGTTACATGAATTTTGCTTACATGGCTACACTGTAGTGCAGATTTTGATAAGCCTCATAAAAGAAATAGTACTGATCAAATTTCAGCAATACAACAAAATGTTACCAAAAATCGGATTGATGATTAATTATTACATTCTGTAAAACTGCTTGTTTTTTGTTTAATAGTTGGAGAGAGAAGAGGGTAATGAATATGTACAATTTTGCATCTAATTTACAGGAAGTTTGTATTTATATTAAGATGCATTGGGAAAACATTGATAGAAAACGACGACATCAGCAATGACCACAAATATTAGATCGTAGCATGGAAACAAAGCGTGCCCGAGGGCATCACGTTTCTAACGTACAGTATAGCAGATCACAGAAGGCGTTTCTTTTTTGCTTTGACAGAAAAGCGCTTGCTTTGTTTATTGTGCTCCGATGAGGAGCAACGCATGCTACGATTTGCTAGCTGCTGTCATTGCTGAGTTGTGTCAAAATTGAAAAACCAAACAAGTGTGTAATCGAAACAAGGACCTTCGAGAAACTAGGATTGTATGAGAGCGTGTCAATTAAACCAACATAATTCGTCTCTACAGATTTCTCAGTTTTTATTTCAATAATCATTCATTAAAAAGATATAGTGGATTTACATTGTTGTTTATTTTTGTTCATTTTATTACTTTTTATTCATAACTTCCATTATTAATTTTACGTTTAGCTGTAATCATGTGTGTATGTGTAAGTGGTGGGTGTTTGAATAGTTTTTTTTCTGGTTGTTGTAGGTGAATGGAACTATTGTTCTGCTCGTATTTAGAACTCCTTTAAATGCCTTTTTCTTCTTGTGATTTGCATGAAAGCGACGCTACCCTGCGGTTCTGAAAGTTGAGCTATAGAAGGTGTTTGACTCTATCTCTGATTCAATTGTGAATTATTATTTCTGTGTCTAGTAAATTGTAAAAGCTGTTGCTCTTTTGTTTCTATTCTTCACGGGAGCTTAACTGTAGGTGTATTTTTGCCTGCGATAGTATTTAAATCTAACAATTAGTGTGTTACTGCACTCGAGTTGATGTTGGTATTTTTGTATACGCTTGTTGCATTACGGCTTACAGCTATTTCAACTTGTTCGTCTCACTTTAGATGGTAATTATCGAAATACCAAGAAAGAAATCTAACATTCTATTCACAATCAATTTTACAGAGCATCTGTTTTAATTGTAGCGGTTCTTCATGAATAGCTTTCTAAACGTAGTTAAACAACTAAATACGCTGCAAATAAAACTGCCACTTCTTTCGATAATTCATTCAGGTTATTCTAAAAACGTTAACTAAATTTATATAAATCTACTAACGTCAAAGCTCGAAAAGGCATGAATGCTTCTTGTATAGCATAGCATTCCTTTGCTTTAATATTCACCATCTGCTGTGTGTGTTTTTTACTTATACTACTTATTCATCTGTTACAAATAATCTATTTTCACTAAAACAGTTTTATCAACTTCATTAACTTGGATTTCGTCTTGATTTCCATTACATGAACACAGTGCGCAACTGAAAACTGAACGGGTTGAAATAATAGTCACAAATTCAAAATACTTGCTCGTAGGAAACGCTAAATAAATAATTTATTCCTAAAAATAAATAACGACACAGATCTTTGTTTAGGGGACGATAACAAAAAAAAAAGTTTACACTGAGAAAAATAATCGAACCAAAACGAGGCTAGCACATTGCAAACTCTTTGAAGCGCACTATCAGTAACATTCAAGTATCAGCTGATGCTTTGCATTTGGTCGATTCCGGTTTCCACTCGACGCGTTTGTTCTGCTCATGTGTTCATTTGTAAGAGACTCATTTTTATGTTTGATTTTATCAGTTTTTCTATCAATTTTCCCCAATAATAATCATTAATAATACTTTCAACAACATTTTCCGTTTTTTTCTCTGTGTTATTATATGAAATTGAAGTACTTTTGTTTCCACTGACTGGATGTGTTTTTTGGTTATTTATGCTTTCGTTTCGGCTTTTTTCGGGGCACCATATAATGGTGTGTATAAATTTAGTGCCGTATTTTATCCCGGTGTGGAACTGGAAACAAAAGTTGATTGTTGTCCTGTAAAACATGGTGGCCCAGTTCACTGGAAGCGATCTCGGCCACACATCTCCCAAAGGCAAACGATTTTTAGTTTAATTATTTGTTTAATGTTAAGTGGCGAAATCCCTAATTACATTATCAAATTTATTTGTGTACGGCTTCTTATGCTGCGATTTTTTTGTTTCTTCAATCAGCTATTAATTACATCAAATTATACTTTCTCTGTTCGGATTTATTCTTCTTATTTTTTTATTGATGTCGTTACTGTGGGCTAAATCATCTGCAACGCTTCGTGGTATGATAGTAAACTTGTTTTCACTTGGGCAATTCATGATTTTTTTATTAATATTTTATTATTTCTTTGTTGGGCAGTGAGTGTAAGAATAGAAAGAGGCCCGTAAACTTGTTTCTCATTCAGATGATTTTTTACTATTTCCTGCTGATTTCATGCCATAGCAATGTCGCTATTTCCGTTCTCTGATTTCACTGATATTTCACGCAGCTGTATATTATTTTTCCATATTCTTCACTCTTTTTAGCTTTCATTTGTTAATAAACCACTTATGTCAACGCATTAAACTTTAAAATCGATTAAACGGAACAAGATTGGCCTTTGATTTCAATCAAACCCAGAAATATATCGATACCTTTCCTATGTATGTGTGTGTAATTTTGTTAAACTTCTATAAAAAGCTCCACATTGTGTTTAGATAGTATCGACTCACACAAAAATAACTTTTTTTCGCTGCGTTCTGACTCCAAAAAATACATTTTGTTTTACTTTTTCCTCATTAAACGTTCCCTTTGTACACACAGTTCGGAATTCAAAAACGAACTGATTCAGTGTTCTCAAGTTACCTCTAAAATAATCACCCCGAAATGTGCCTCTCGCCATTCTCTTTAACCTTATTTAGAAGAATAATCGTCGGTCAGCTTCTTCCGGTTTCTCATTGTTTTTTTGCTTGCATTTCAGTCAAGTTTCCAAGTAACAGACATCACCCTTTCCAACCGCTCTTTCCTATCGCATCGAACTCGGCTAACCTCTTCACTGCGTTTCGAAATTTGTTCTCATATGCTTATTGAATTTTCGGCTTCGGTTCGCGATATTTGTATGAATATACCTTTAAGAGCTGTACATGGGTTTTCATTGATTTTTTTCCTAAACGAGATGATGTTTCGCGTATGTATTTTTATATAATTAACTTCTAGTTTGTTGTATTTGTTAATTATACTTTAAATTAATTAAAGATCGCACCTAAATTTGTTGTTTTAATAGCTTGCATTACCATCTTTCCAGGTGTTTCGCCAACTTCAGAAAATTCCTACACTCTTCCGTTTTTTCCTTCTCTCTCAAGCTTTGCTTATAGAATATTAATTGTTTTAACATACTGATTTTCTTCTTCTTTTTTACGTTTTTTGGTTTCTTCTTTCACTTTTTCTTCGTGTCAGTTGCTCTCCTGCTGATGTTCATTGCAGTGCTTTTAGTGGTGGTGGTTCTTGTTTGTTTGTTGTTCGGTATTAATCATGTTTGTTCTTCTTCTTCTTCTTCTGGTAGTTGTTCTCTCGCCTGCACCTAGACTCATCTTCGTCGACCTGCTTTACTCTTGCCAGCTGCTACTAGGGACGATGGCCGCGTTTCTTAGTCAACCATCAGCTCGAAGTGGACAGACCCTCTTCGTTCAGCTCGGTCGTGGACGATGTTTCGTGCCCAGGCTTTGCATTCGATGTTTATTAGGACGCCATCTGGAAATAGAAAATAAACCAAATATTAATTGTACATTCATTTCTCTTTTCAAATGAACAGCCTTAATGCTTGTGGTAACATTTTCGCCTACAACTCAAAGCCATGCTGAAGGTGTCTATGTTCGATTCCCGGACGGTCCAGAATCTTTCCATAATTTGTAGAAATTACCTTAACTTCATTGGCATACAGTAACATCGTGCCTGCCATGCGCTATACCAACGCAAAATGTTAAATTTGGCAAAGAAAGCACCCAACGAAATGGAAATTCATACAACTCGCCCAATGAAAGATGGAACGATTATAATTGTTATAATTATTATAGTTAAAATTTTTGCGTCGATGGGCGTGTGATGTACGCATGGGCCTATGGATCGCAATGGTCTTGATTTGATTCCAGGTTGCTGCGATTTTTTTTGTATTCGAACTTTGGTTTTATAAAGCAAAGCTATGGTTTTCAACACGATTTCTTGTGGAGAATTTTCATAAGTGGTTCCTATGTATTTCGATGTCCATTTGCGAGTAAGTAAAGCGAAAAGAGCTTAATGGGTTTATGGACCAAAATCGGAAGGCAAAACGTCGGTAGAATAAAAGGTCGAAACACTAATGGTCCAGCATGAGCATGAACATGACTGATCGTCCACAGTTGCTACTCCTTTATTGCAATTGCAGCTGTACTTACACAGGGAACAAACATACGCTTAACAGGATCAGTAGTAAAGATGCTAAAGGAATAAATAATTCACTGGTCAAATTTCAGTTGTGAATTTAATGAAATTGATGTAACTAGTTTGTATCCGTTCTAACCCATTTGAAGTTATTTCAAGATTTTTAAACCGTTTTATGCTATTTTGAGCCGTTTTAGGTCATTGAAAGCCGTTTAGGCCATTTCAAAAAGTTTTAAGCCATTTTTAATCATCGTTTTTATTGTTAGCCTTCCTTGTTTTTTTTTTTGGGCCGAGTGGTATGAGTCCGCGGCTACAAAGCAAAGTCATGCTGAAGGTGTCTGGGTTCGATTCCCGGTCGGTCCAGAATCTTTTCGTAATGGAAATTTCCTTGACTTTCCTGGGCATAGAGTATAATCGTACCTGCCACACGATATACGAGTGCGAAAATAGCAACTGTAGAAGTGAATAAGAACACTAAGCTGAGAAGCAGGTTCTGTTCCAGTGAGGACGTTAATGCCAAGAAGAATAAGATTTTATTGTTAGCCATTTTAAAGTCAATTTTAAGCCATTTTGGATTTATAATTTGGAATAGCGATTATAACCGTTTAAAGCCATTTTAATCAGTTCTAAGCCGTTCTAATCTGTTTTAAGACGTTTCAAGCGTTTTATGCCATTCAAAACCGTTTTAAATTTTTTAAGCCGTATTAAGCTCTTTTAAGCTGTTTTTAGCCGCTGTAAGCCGTTTTAAGCTTATTTAAGCCGTTTTAAGTCGGTTTTAACCGTTTAAAGCCACTTCAAATTGTTTTAAGTCATTTTAGGCTGTTGCATTTTAAGCCATTTTAAGCTATATTAAGCTGTTTTGCGTTGTTTAATCCGTTTTAAGCCATTATAAGCCTTTGAAAGCCATTTGAAGCAATTTTGAGTTTTTAACTTGGAATTTTGAAAAGCCATATTAAGTCATGCTATGCCATATTTAATTATAAGCTATTTAATGCCATTTTAGGCTGTCTTAATCCATTGAAGCCTTTTTAAGCAATTTTCAATTTTGAATGCTGAAAATCAGTTTAGACTCGTTTTAAGCCATTTAAGCAGTTTTAAGCCGTTTTAAGCAATTTAATACCATTCTAAGCTTTTAAATGCTATTCTAAGTCATGTTTAGTCAAAGTAAAGATATTATCAGCAATCCCAGAGCGCTTTGATATGATTCCATCTCTCTATCAGATGATGATCTTGAAGCTTGTTTGGTGACAAATTGTTTTTTTTTTTCCTGTTTTGAATTTGATTACACTGCTGTACCGGCATGGTTATTGTACAGATATTCCACACGGTTGAGACGTCTAATATTAGTAAATCTTTCATGGTGAGCTTTCCCTTTCCTTGCTACATGCTAAACAATTTCAATCCTTTAATGAACCGCTGAGGTTGAACATAAAAATGATGAACAATAGTAATAAAGCAATACGTATTTTATGCTATTTTAATTTCAAATAATTCCAATGATAGCGTTTTACTAAGTGAAGATGTTTATACCCACAAGGTGTGATTGGAACCAAAAAGTATTACAGAAAAAACATCGGGTGATAGAAATAAATGTATATTAAGACTGAGATAGCCGACAGCCAAGAATTTATGTTTCAACATTCAGTCGCAACCCCCAGTGATTTATTTTTCGTATTACAAGAAAATTAGTAACTCTGAAACTTCCACCAAATGGAAGCATAGATTCTTCCGCTATATGGCGATAGAGTTGCTAGTGACGACTATTGCTTGCAGCAGAAGATTATTGAGGTATTCTTGAATTTCTCTTCAACAAGATACGCGTGCAGTTTCTTAGGTAGCATATCACTAAGTTTTTTTTATCAAATTTTATTTAAGTTTGGAATTTTGAAGTGATTTAATATCCGCCATGGTGCAAGTAAGAGAGATAGAGTAACAAGAGAATCATTTTATTTTGAATGTTTCACGAAGGAATTTTCGATTTCGTTCTACAAATGTATCAACAATTTCATTTTTTTCACACTCCTAATATCTGTTCTCTATCTACATTTTGTTTTCTTCATTATTTAAGAAGGATTTCTTCTAAAGCGCTCCGCTTGAGAGTTGCGTTTTGGTCTTCATGTCTTATGACAGAAAATACAAATTGTTACTAACGACCGAGTATACCTCTCCATTTTCATGGTTGTCATGGGAAGGTGTTTTTGTTAGTGGGAAGGATTCAGAAGCTACATAATTTGGATTCACCTTGGTAAGTGATACGATTCATGTAACCTCAATTTAAAAACTTACCTATTTACAGTGTACTTCTATTTTATTATTCTGTACAAAATTATGTCGACACACCGAAATAATCTTCTGTCAGTTTATGAAAAATATGTCGACACTTATTATGTCGAACTGTTCAAAGCAGAAGTAAAGGTATATGTAAAATATGAATTATAGTACACCGATCCCGAGTGTTGAACCAATAGTTGCTTTTTGAATAAATACGTTCAATACCGATTTTTGAATAAATACGTTCATACCGTTTTCAAGCTAAAGCTAAGTATGCAGTTCAGCGCAAGAAAAGTAAAAATTTCTGCTCAAGAAATAATCAAGAAATTTTCTACAGTGAGCTGCATTTGAATTGACATTTCTTTTCAACAGCGTACTGCGATAGAAGAAAAAAGCTTTTCTTGAGCATTTCTTGCAAGAAATTTCCCACGCATAGAGATAGGCGATTATTTTTCTGTTGAAATGCATACTTCGTTTAAAGATGTGTGTAAATTTATTTCACTCTTTGTAAATAGAAGCATGGAACGAGCTCACCAATTAATAATTCATCGCTGACAGGAGAACTCCAAATCACTTCAATTCCGTCACAAGCTTGAAGCATAAGGGCAAGCTTGCTTGGGCTTCGCGTCCAGCAAGACGAGAGGAAACAGGAAAAAAGTTCTCCAGCGACGAAAACACGCGCTAAACCGAGAACAAAACCTCTCAGAAGACGCAAAAACGAACCGTCCTGCTTGGGCTTCACGAAGCACTGCCTAAATTTCTAGTAATTATCATACTGCTTAAAAAAATTTGTTGCTAAAACATAAGGCATATCAATATCAGTTACTCATCATGAATACCCAACATACGGGCCACGTCGCACATAAATTCAAAATCAACTCGCGGGCCCTAGTTTGGTGACCACTGACGTATTGAGTCTAGGGCGTGCTTTATCGAATTTGTTACTAAAAATTGCACTCCAAGATGTGATTGAGAAATTTGACGAATAGACAAACGGCATTGTCATCACACTCCCTGACTTTACGGATAGTATCGACCATTCGACAGTATATGCGACCTTTTTGCCTCTGAAGAGTGAGAGAGCATGGATAGGTTTATCAGGGTTTATCCACGTCATATTCAATTCTTCTGCAATGGAGTATATGCATGCAGAGAAAGATAGAGGCGGGTCTTCTGGTATTCGTCCTGAACTATTGTTTAATAGGGATATGTTTGAAGTGACGATAAGGTACGCTCGTAAAATGAGTCTATGGGCTCACACAAAACCCTTTTTTTGTTACAGAATCAATACTCACTCTTGGGGCTCTCGAAGTGCACCGCGACGATCGGTGGCAGGTATCCTTCGATGTTCTTGAACGGGAAAAAGTATCCGGGGAATCCTCGGCGGGGGAAGTAGTTGATTGGGCCGATGTGTTCGTTATCGGCCGGATTCTCGCCGGCGCATGAGACCCAAACGATGTTGGCCTGCGAAAGGGAATCCAGGCGGGTGTTAGACGCATTAAGATTCGCAATGTTTGGTACAAAAAGGATCTATACTCACGTTCTTGTCACCTCTGCTGAGTTCGGAGCTGATGTGTTCTCGCAGATCTTCGGGCATGGAATCTGGCAAGTGATCGGTAGTGTTGTAGAGATCTGGGACCCAGTTGAAGATCTGAATAGAAAGAGGTTGAGTGGGGATTCAAATCAAGCGTGAGCGACGGTAAATACCTTGTTGAGCTTCAAGAATATGCATGGGCTCTTCTTCTTGAAGTTGTATCGGTTCGCCTTGGTGCAGGAGCTCCATTCGTTCATAGGAACTTTGCAAACCTTACCCTCTGGCGGTGGGTTGTCGAACGAGCAGTCGACACGGTTGTCTTCTTCTTGGTGGTATGCTGGAATGATCGTGGATATTTAGTATCGAACATCGTGGAAACTATGTAGTTACTTACGCTCCAAGAATTCATCAATTTGCGTCGTCCAGGCTTCAACGTTTCCGTTGTCGGATGCCTTGTACCAAATTAACGTACTCTCTACGTTGTCCTCTTTTGGCATCGGTCGGAAACCAAGACCTGTTTGAAGGTTGTGAAAAAGGTTTGAGCATCTTGAGGAGTTTTTGAAAACGTTGGAAATAATCAATTGACTCACCTGGATTGGACCCTATCAGCGATTCACCGAGTTGATATTTTGGCATTTTCATATCTAACGTCTGCCAAAATACTGCAAGCATCGCTGCGAAGAATCCAATCAACGCCGCATAGAATACCAGGTAGAAGAACAGGATTTTCGCTGTAAAGGGTAAATGGAGAAAAATAATCGATTAGATTTAGGTTGTATGGAAGATAAATTGTAATTTCATTTGGGATATTAATACGCAGCCATCTTGTTTCTACCGAGACCTCATGGAATTATTGAATAACGAAACAGAATTTCTTTGCAATGCTGTTAGAAGAGGCCACAGAAGCATGGGTTTGATGCGGTTTAATTCACTTGTTCTAGTCGATATCAAGAAATATTTAAGATTTGTATTAGTGTTATAATCCAAATGCAGTTTTTCAAAAACACAAATGAATCTAAAAGTCCTTAAAATTCCATAAAAGGTAGCCCGTTTAAAGACAACTAATAACTAAGTAATCACGACCTATAGAAACATTGAAAATGTTGAATATAATCGAAATTTGTTTCTAAGAATCTATTAAGGATCAGAACGTAGAGCAGGAAGCTCACCCATATCAAGAAAATGGCTATATACATACTTTACTATGAAAAATCCACAGGCCCACAGAACGAAAGGCCCAACCCACAGCTTAGTGCAGCGAAATGAAAACCCAATTGGAGCGACACTCCTCCTCCCGGACTAGCCCACTATATTAAGTCCTGGCTCTATTGAAAACCGTAGACGGCTCCGTATAGAGTGTGTGTACCTATATCGTCCTATATCATAAAAAGAGATTAGATTGGCCACCACCGACTCACGTGCCTAAAGTGGCTCATTTGCCTTTCACCTTACGTGTTGTGCTCTATGCATAGGATAGGATATGCTATGCTATGCCCTTGGGGTATCCAGCGGTAGTGAATCATTAAATTCACTTTGGCAAACATTCTACCTTTTCGCAGTTTCTGCGCCGAGAGAAAAAAGATGGCTCCGCTGGCCATGAAAAAGAAAAAAAAAATGGATGAATGAGATGTGAGCGAACTAAATAGGAAAATGATAGGAGGGACAGTCTTTGCATTCTCCGGATGGTTCATTGTGAGGAATCTCTCGCACTGATCGTATTATCGTCCACCCGAGGGGATACCCTCAATGGCAGATGAGAAGGATAGTTTCGTGCGAGATGGTCGATACAACTTTAATTCAGGAAAAATGGTGAAGCGTTATCTTTACACTATGGCATACCATAAACAGCACTTTCAACTATTTTTCCCATCAAATACCAAAGTTTTTTTTAATTACTTTATAAGTATCATTTCAAACATAACATTAATTACCCGGTATTTTGTGTTAGGCAACACCATCATCCTAACTTGGTACAACTAAATTAAGTCAAAATTGTGCGCACTTTCAAATTGCATAGCAAGTTTTTGTGCTTTTTCGTAATTAGTTATGGTAATAATTTGTTTTCCTCTTTCAATGCCGGTATTGGCCTCCGAGGTTTTTTTTTCAAAATTTTAGATAATTTTCAAAAGGGCTTAGAGGCAGGGTCTAATTGAGAAATTTTATTTTCAATTTTTTTTTCTTTATTGTGAAAATCGTCTTTATTTTCTTTCTGCAAATCCTGCCATATAATTTTCATAGCAGGATCGCGAGTGCGTTGAATTGCCTTCTCCCAAAGTTTTTGAGACGGATCAAGAGTTTAAGATCATCGTCTTTAATTATGGATTCAAATTTTTCTTCACATTTTGGAATTGCAATGCTTCTGGCTTTAACAATGCAATTTGTTAAAATTTCAAGAGCATTTTCAGTATCATGTTTTGTTTGTAAAGAAATGTTGACATCAAGATTAGAGTCAATATATGTTTCAAATGTATTTCAGTCGGCTCAAATATAGTTGAAAGTGAAACTGATAGGATTAAGAACCGCTTTATGGGATATTTGAAACGTAACAGGGACATGATCATAATCAAAATAAGTAACCAGTTGGCTACAAAGATGACTAGAGTCGGTTAGGACCAAATCAATCGTAGATGGGTTTCTAGAAAAGGAAAAGCATATAGCGCTATCAGGGAATTGAATTGAGAAATATCCTGAGGAGCACTCTTCAAATAAAATTCTGCCGTTGGAATTAGTTTGAGAATTATTCCATGACCGATGTTTGGCATTAAAGTCACCAATGAAAAAAAAAATGACTTATTGCGAGTCAATTTTCGCAAGTCAGTTTGGAGCAAATTAACTTACTGTCCAGAGCATTGAAAAGGCAAATAGGCAGCTATGAAAGTACATTTACCAAGCTGTGTTTCAACAGAAACACCTAAAGTTTCAAAAACTTTAGTTTCAAATGACGAGAACAGTTGATGTTTTATACGCCTATGAATGATGATTGCAACTCCCCCACATGCCCCATCAAGTCGATCATTACGATAAACAAAAAAGTTAGGATCTCTTTTGAGTTTAGATCCAGATTTTAAATACGTTTCGGTAATAACTGCTAAATGCACGTTACTAACTGTAAAAAAAATAAACAGCTCGTCCTCTTTACCATTCAAAGAACGAGCATTCCAATTTAAAATATTTAAATTATTATTTGGATCCATTAGAAAAACGTAATCCAATAACAATTTGATTAGTAAATTTTACACCGACTTGAACTGTTTCAGTCATAGTGGTGGTTTTGAACATTGCATCAATCATTTGATTAAATTGTTCAGTTAGAAAATTAAAATCAGAGGCAGACATATCACTTGAAGTGGGTACATTTGATGATTTTCTGTTAGAATTTTCGGTAGACGAAGAGGCGCAGTAGATGTTACCTGTAGCGGCAGTGTTTTTCCATTTGATTTGAAACAAGTAGAATGGGTACTCATAGTACGAATCGGGGAGGAGTTCAAATTACATGCTACGATATCGGCAAAGGATTTTCCGTGAGTAGATACATTCGAAATTGAAAGATTCGAACCTGACGGATTAAAATTAGTTTGTGAATGAGCATGATTATGATCTTCCTGATGGGTATGATTCCTGATCAAGCGATCGTTAATTGAAAAATTAGCATTGTTCGATACTCTACCAGGCAAATTCCGGAAACGACCGTTATCTTAACAGATATTATCTTTCATCTGCCTGGCACGAGCCTCGACGACTCGATTACGCGAAGGGCAAGCCCAGAAATTGGACTTATGATTGCCCTTGCAATTGGCGCATATGAACTTATCGGTATCTTCCTTCACTAGACAGACATCCTTGGCGTGAGAAGAACCTCCGCAAATCATGCATTTAGCATTCATGCGACAATTTTTTGTACCATGACTCCACTTTTGGCTCCGACGGCTCTGAGTGGGGTTCTGGTAATTTCCTGCTGGTTTCTGGAAATGTTCCCATGTCACACGGACATCGAACATAAGTTTTGCTTTTTCTAAAGCTTCAATATTATTTAGTTCTTTTTTGTTAAAGTGAACTAAATAATATTCTTGAGAAAGCCCTTTCCAAACAATGCCAGATTGAGTTCTCTTTTTCATAATGATTACGTTCCGTTTTGTCGTCATAAGTAAAAAAATTGAGCTTCTTCTCTTCAAGATGGTTGAGAAGAAGTTCACGATCTTTGAGACTTTCCGGCAAAACGCAACGGTCTCCTTTCTTTGCGATTTGGAAGGAAACCTTGAATCCCCTAATGGAGTTCAAAATATCCTGCCTAAATCCTCCGAATTCGAAACAACTGACCACGATAGGCGGCACTCTTTGTGTCCTTACTTGAATCATTCGATGCAATTATCAACATTACCCATTTCACCCTTGGGAAATATTTTACTAAAGCTTTGTAGTTCAACTTAAGAAATAGCGTCAATGTCACACCAGTTCAGCAATTAAACTCACAAGGTATTCGAAAAAAATCCACGAGGAACCACCACAATTCGACAACTGCCTCCTTTTCCGTTTCCCACCCCAAGAAGGAGAAGACGACCTGCACCACAGCACTCAATTTGAGCTTTAATGTGATTCATATCGCTTCGGCAGCTCTCGGGAAAACAAACAGAACCAAAAGTGCTGGCTGCTATCGAAAACGGGAAGCATATTTTACAAAGCCTGATGCCCACCACCCACCACTTCTATTCTCGTGTCTTTTATGCTAGGTGGGTACGTGCTTCCGACCACATTCACATTCCGTGAAAAAAAAAAAGTTCCGAACGTGCTGCGGAAAGTGGGAAAAAAGGGAACAATGCTGGAACAAGAGCAAAGGGGAAGGAAGGAAAATTGATGGCTTTCGTGTCCTTTTTGTCAAGGTTTCTGATTTCACATCATAAATGGGCTTACATGAGACGACGAACCAACGAAGCACCCATTCCACCCGACCATCAAGGTGCTGGGCAAAGGCTGGAGAAGTTCCTGCGGGTGGCGCAGAGTAGAGGAACACTTTTGGGGAACGAAAATATGACTTTGGCGACGTCAACAAATTATTCATCGTCATTCGATGGTACGGTGGTTCCTCTTATGCGGTATACCAGGATCCTTCTAGGCTCTCTAGAGTGAAGAGGACCCACCTTGGTGAACGATGCAACCGAGAAATGTGATATCGGATGATACCGTTGCCTATGTTTTCTGTGCAGGGAAAGCTTCACGAAGTAATAGAAGTTTTTTTTTCACTACGATGACATTATTAGAGCTTCATGACTGTGAGTTGAGTAGGCAATAGTGGTGAATTGAGTAGCTCTAGTAACAATATTTTATATCACATTCTGGGGAAACTAAATCAATCTTCAAAGGTCCTGAAAAACCTTCTACCACACTGGATTTCAGTGACGTCGAAAATTAATCAATAAAGGAATCATTCTATTGTTCTTAGAAATGTGAAAATCGCACCCCCCCCATCTAATTGGGTATCTGTGCAGTAAAACCACAAGATTCTTAAACAATTCGACAAGTAAAATTTGTACAATTTGCACAAAACAGAGCTCTTCTGCCACAATATATCAAACTTGTAATTTGTGAAGAACTCTTTGCTTATTGATTCTGCAGAATTTCTCCAGGCATCCCTTAAAGAAGAAACATTCTTCCTAGGAATGTGACAAAATTTCAGGAATTTTAATCTGGATTCCTGATTTCTCCTACAAGTCTATATTTCTCATGGGCCTAATGTTTCAAGGATGACACTAAGTGTTTGTCTGAAAGTTCCACTTGAGACACGGCTTTTTTTTCAAATGCTTTCTTCAGAACGACTTTAGAAATTACACTAGGAATTCGTCTAGAGTTTGTTCATGGATAGTGCCAATGTTTTTCGGGATTATATTCAATTGATTTTTTAATAATTATCTTCAAAAGTCATTCAACCTTTTTATGAAAAAAAAAATCCTTAAAGTATTAGTTGGGACATTCCTAGTAATTCTTCGAAAAATCTTTCGATTCCTATCTAAGCGCTCTTCCTGGATATCATTTCTAAAGAATTTCTCTGTAGATATTCAAGTGATTTTTTGTTTCAAAAAATCTTAAAGAGATATTTCGAAATAAAACTTTAAGATTTTTTTAACGATTTCTTCTAATAACATTACCTAGCATACCTTCTGTATTACCTAAGGGACACTTCCTAGTGTAGTGGTGACGTCCGCTTCAACAAAGCAAAGCCATGTCAAAAGTGGATGGGTTCGATTCCAGGTCGATCCAGGATCTTTGCGTAATGGAAATTTCCTTGATTCTCCTGGGCATAGAGTATCGTCGTACCTGCCACATGATATATGAAGTCGAAAATGGAAACATGTAGAGGCTAAATGTAGAGCTGTTGTTTTCAGCCATATAAAATATCAACAAATTTTATTTGAAAACCTGAGACGAGACTCGCGAGAACGGTCTTCTTTTTCTGTGATTGCTGAGTTTTTTTCTTATTCCACTCTGTGTTTTCATCAACCATGCGCAAGCCGTTCAAACTTTCACATGAACAGCTTAGCAAAAACTTATTGCGTTTGCTTCACACAGAAGCATAAATAGCCTATGGAGTGAAATTTCATGTCAGCAAACGTAGCAGGCATTAGAAATAACAAGCCTTGTGTTTAGATTTATCTGCATCTTTGGAAAAACTGCTCCGCTGACTAAGGATTTTAATATCAGTTTATTTTGAATACAATACTTTCCACTTTTTCAGCCATGAAAACGACGGGCTGGATTTGACGTTTCGTGACAGCGGAATCTGGGCTGCATATGACGTTGATATTTTTCCTCTTCGCGAGTCTCTCTCAGATGAAAACTGCAAGCATGTTCAAAAATTTATCTACATTGTATTTCAAAAATCGTGAGATTCTAACCAGATGTATTTTTGATCAGCGGCAATGTTAAGGCCTTTTTGCCCCAGCTACGGCGATAGCAGCGTACGTCGGCGTGAAGGAAATTGACTATAAAATAATATACTGAATTAATCGATACAATCAAAAACATGATTGGTTGTTTTAACGTGGCTATAATCGCAACGCAATCAGTCGCTTCTTTTTACAAAAAAAAAAGAAAAAAAAATTCAATTGAATTATACTTGACATTGATTGAATATTTTGAACTGTATTTTTATATTGGATAATCTCCAAAAGAATTCGTGAATTTTGTTTTTGTTATAACGTATTGAAAAATATTGTAGATGTCTGGGATTCCAGAAAAATCTTAAAAAAGATTTTTGCAGAATATCCTGAACTAACTCTTGCAGAAATAAGATGTACCTAAAGTAATTTATCGATGTTTTATAATGGATGAAATTTATGAAGATATTCATATGAAAAACATAGGAAAATTTAAGAGATATTTTTAAAATTATTATCCTGGATTTAGTTCATGATAGAGTTTTACGGAGAATTTCTGGAAAATTTCTTCAATAATCCCTGAAAAATAAATAATGCCTGGAATGACCTTTACAAAAGTCATGGATGAACCTTAAGATATCTTCGCTGGTACAATTGTAGTAATTATCCCAGAAATCTTTGAAGAAATTTCTGGAGACATTTTTCAAAGCTTGAAAATGTTTGTGGTGCTACCGAAGCTGGAGAAATGTTTGTGCTTCCTGAAATAAAATAGCCCTTGGAAGATCCTTTCAAAAATGTTTGAAGAAATTTTCAAAAAAATTCTATATGAAATTCAAGAAGAACCCGGATAAACTTCAGCAGGAATACAGCCCATAGATTGTATGAGATTTCTTACACACCATACACATAATTTTCAACTTGAATGCGAAAAGTCTTACCGTGGAGGAAGTGTGGTGTAAAACTCGCCAAATTCGTCTACCGTTGTTAGTGGTAACACAGAGAAACAGACGTAACACTTAGAACAAATTGCGATCAAAATCATAGTCGCGAAAACATAAACGCCCAATGCTAAAAACACTGTAGTTGGCCGATGGACCAACAGGTGGCGGTAGTGTGTAAACGTCAAACACGAACAAAAACGACGCGAGCGCTGCGGGTGGTCGATTGACCACCTACCAGATATTCGAATCGATCGTTAAAAAGTTGGTCGATGGACAGAGATGAGAGTGTGACGTCTGTTTGTCTGTGGTGGTAATGTTAATCTCCTTAAAACTTTCTAGAAAATTCTTTAAAAAGTGTCCCCGCATAAAATTTAGAGCAAACGCCTAGTCATTTATTGTGAGCATTTTGAAAGTATTATTGAAAAAGTCCTGGATTAATTCCAAAGAGCATACGTGACAGCGCTTGAGAAATGACTTGAAAAAGTTTCTGAAGAAATTCAACGGGAAAACGGCAGAAGAGGATTTGCTAGTAAAATGGACTGAAAAGTTAATGGAAGTATAATTGAGGGAATTTTAAGAACAATCACTGGGCAAATACTTCGATAAAAAAATCCCTGCAGAATTTTTATTGAACCTACTTGAAAACTTTCCTGGAAGAATCTTTTAATAATTTTCTGTAGTATTCCGTAGTATTTCAAGGCGACTATCTTGAGGATTTATTTCCACATAAAATTAAGCAGAATGTAGCATAAATGTACAATTAAATCACCGTAGAAGGCCCTGGAGGAATTCCGATGAAAATCCTTAGAAAACTCTTAGCCCTTAAGTCATACCTTAATGGTTTCATAGAGAAATTTTGTGGTGTAATACGTGGAGAACTTCTTGTAACTTGAAAAGTTTTTGGAAACATTAAAAAAAAAATAGAATAGAAAACCGGTGGAAGAAATCATGGAATAATTTTTGAAGTACATATGTGATGGAATAATCTATGAAATAATATCTGCAGGGATCTCGAAGAAGTTCTAAAGATAGTCTCAGGATAATTCCTAAAAAAAATCGTGCTGTGACCAGGGATTGAATCCTGAGAAAATTGAGAGAATCGCTCACGTATCGCTCTCTGTAACTATCATAACATGCTGCACATTATAATAGACTGTTTATCGTATACTGCTACAACTTTGATCAGATTGGGGGGATAGTAGTGTATGATAAAACCCCTCTAAACATGCTCCAAGTCTGGGGGACACTATTGATATTGGAAGTTCGTGGATTGTTTATCGTGCCAGTAAAGAAAAACACCTATCCCCAACGGTAAACAAGCGAGTAAAATGGGTTTTATCATAGCTCTCTCTTTGGGGCTCTCGCTCGCTGCTTCCATTTATCAGACTTGTTACACCTTGCGATACAATGACGACCGTGGCCTGCAACAGATGGGATGTTTTTCTTTGCTTGCTTTGATCGTGCTTCATTCTCAAATGACAGCGAATTCTGCAACGCCTGGCTGTGACCCTTTTAGAATTCCGGAGAAATTTATTTATGTAAACCAAAAAAGGGCTCCGTTAACTTCCTTGATATATTTGTAAAGTAATTCATGAACATTGTAGAAACCCTAGATAAATCCTTAAAAGAGACAGAACCCTTTGAGAAATCTTTGGTGGATTTCTTGAATCTGGTAGAATTACTATAAACATATCTGCGTGAATTCTTGGAAGAATCTCTGAATAAATTCCTAGAAAATAAAACTAGAAATTTTAGGGAATATGGTTAAACATTTTTCTTCTTCTTTTTTCTGGTGTTACGTCCCCACTGGGACAAAGCCTGCTTCTCCGCTTAGTGATCTTATGAGCACTTCCACAGTTATTGACTGAGAGCTTACTATGCCAACGACCATTTTTGCATGTGTATATCGTGTGGCAGGTACGAAGATACTCTATGCCCTGGGAAGTCGAGAAAATTTCCAACCCGAAAAGATCCTCGACCAGCGGGATTCGAAACCACGACCCTCAGCTTGGTCATGCTGAATAGCTGCGCGATTACCGCTACGGCTATCTGGCCCCCCCAGGGTAAAACATTCTGTTAAGTAAATTCATGTTACATTGTTTTTGGTTTAGGGTCTTCTGCATTTTCTCCATGATTTCCGTTAATAAAATCCCTTGATACCCCAATAAATTTGGATGTTTAACCTGAATCCTCACCGAATTCAATATTGTTAGTGCAAGCATCAAAAATACAACCCAATTTTAATTTTTCCAGAAAAATTTATATAAATTATTCGAACAATGGCGAAGTTACATAATTTAAGAATGAATCTTTGGAGAAACAATTGGATAAATTGCTGGAGAAACTCTAGGAGGCGTCGCGAAGAATTATTGCGAAGGCTTTATTATTCACGAGATAATCCCGGAGAAATAAGCATAAGCATAAGCATAGATGACCGTACAATTCGTAGTTGCTACTCCGTGATTGACCAGAACAATCGAAGTTGCACAGGGAATTAATGAATGGGGCTTGGGATTAGCTTACCATTCTTCAATGTGCACAAATCGAGAGCTCAAATTTAAAAGTCAATAACGGCGCCGGCCACGTCCTTACGGTCATCGGGGAAGGGAAGGAATGTTAGTGTGACTACCGTTGTTACTAGAGACCGAGATCACCTCTGCATCTCCACGGTTGTCATGGAGAGGATATTGGGTTAGTGGGATAAGGTAAAGATCTGGGAGTCACCAATGTTTGGTGATGCGATCCATGATATAATCACGCCTAACCGGATTCGCGAAATAATTCGATAATCGCATTAAACGCCGAACAAGTGTTCGTCACTCGCCCACGCAAGAGCAAGCGACGCGATCAATAGATCAAACACTACTAGCGATCCGCGGCGCTTTTTCATTTCTCTGAGCGAACGACGCGCGACAAGTTTGATCCTGCCCCCATCGCCCGCCCCCGCAGGAGCAAGCGTCAAGGTCGAAGGATCAAACACTACTCCACGAGATAATCCCGGAGAAATACTTAAAAATATCCTTTCGCGAATTACAATAAGAATTCATGTAGAAACTTCCAATGTAATACCCTAATGCTTTCTGGTTCATTTGTTCACATTTTTTTCGAGATGGATAATTGCTCGGCGTAAAATTGAAAATCAGTGGCGTGATGCTGATCGTGACGTAAAATGAATCGGCACCGGAGCACAGGTCTAAACCAGTTGATTTATCATATGAAAGTTCGTTTTTGCATGTTCATTAAGTACCGTCGTTGGGGGTGACAATGGGTCAAAAAGGGATATGTGCGATTTATTTTTTGAATAACTATCGCAATTTAACTCCAATAAACTTCAAATTTGGTGTGTATGTACTTTGATGGTACAGTAACAACTGTTCAAAAAAATAAAGACAAATATTTATTCACAGCGGCACCACAAGTGAATGAAAAATGACCCAATCTCACCCCATAGAGGGGGTGACATTGGGTCGCTGTAATTGAAATAATTTGTTTTGAGAATATGATTTCAAAACCATTCACAACTGAAAAATATTGATAAAAAACGATGCAAATAAGACAAAAAGATATCTAAGATGTTTCACAAGTATGATTACACTGAAAATTGAAGAGCTATGAGAAAAAATATGTAAACCCAACATTTATCGTCAAGTTTACATAAATTTTCTTGGTGTTTCCCTCAAATTGTCTTCAAAGTCTCATCCCCATTGCTATAAAGCCAACTGAATGGGCCCCAAAGGTGTACTGAAACAGTGATTATTTTAAACCTTCGCAAATAGTTAAATTTCGGTGCGACATTCCACGATCAATACATTTTAGGCAGAAGTTGACGTCATAATCCCAGTATTTCAGCGATCCAACTCATTTGTACTTCCGTGAGATGTTTCTATAATATGAAAACACTAATAAATTATAAAATTTCAAAACAAAATCCATTTGATAAAATATTACGATGTTGCTGCGCACAAAACACAGTTGCTGGTTTGAGAAGTTGTCAAAATGCGTTGTATTGTTATTCAATGCACGGAATACTCAAGTAGACTTGTTTGATGTTTCAGAGATGCTGTATTTAGAAAGAATAAACACATCTTGATGAAAAAAGATAACACCCGGCACCGTAAAATGTCAAAAGAGTGGACTTGGAGTTTCATTTACTATCGTTCTTGCTTGACCCAATCTCACCCCCATTTTCAATGTTTTAGACATCGTACCGAAAAAAATGATTTTTTTGTGGGAAAATCAAACAGATTCCGGAAAATACCTGTGATGTGTAATGAAAAGACTTTCAACATTCTACTAATACAACGATAGAGGCTAGAGTACATGCGTGATACTTTGTACAGGAGAAATTTAATGTTGTAAATTTTATCTAGTTTCAACATGCAAGTTTATTGATATAGTAAACAAAAACTACTATTTCTAAAAATGCATATTGTTATGAATTATGTGTAATAATATGTTCCCTAACATATGAATTATTAATTTTAGTAATATCAGCGTTATTAGCTGAAATATTTCACAAAACATATTTTTCCGTTTTGACCCAATCTCACCCCCTAGACCCATTGTCACCCCCATCGACGGTATTTCAAATTTATTTTTGGCGACCTATATCGCAAAGCTGGGACATTCTGGAGTATTTCTGAGAACGACGTTGGATTCAGAAACCCAAAATCTACTGAAAACATATGTTGTGACGTTTAGAACACGCGAAAATGTTGATTTGTTTCTTTGTGTAATTCTTTACAAATATACATCAACATTAGGGCGGTTCAAAATTTAAAAATGTTCAGAAATCCAATCTCTCATATCTCCCTTACCATCCTAACTACAAAAATAGTTTTCTGTGAAATGTTCCGCTTTTTCGGTGGTGATTTAAAAGTGGCCCAATTGTGGTTTATATGGAAATTAGTATGGAGAATTTTGAAAAATATTTCAAACACGTTAGTCCTGGAATGTTATTACAAACTTATCATCCCATAGTACAAACTCATTCTTAAAACAATTATAAAGAAATTTGCTGAAGACAGAAATTCAATTCGACGGCTAGGAGAAAAGATATTCATGAGTTTGTTTGCTATTATTTAGTTTCATATGCGGTTATAGCCCTGCAAACATCTACAAAAATCTCAAACAAAATTAGCTCAAAAGGGATTTGTTTCTTCAGTAACATCCTTCATGAAGCTTTGGAGAAAGAGTTTCCACTAAGGGGAGATAAGTTTTCACTTACATTACCGTGCGAATGTGTTTCGAACAAACCAAAATTTCTCCATAGTAATTTCCATAAAAACCTACATTGTCTTTGGGCCAGTTTGAAATCACCACCGAAAAAGCTGAAATTTCACAGAAAACTATTTTTATATTTAAAATGGTAAGGAAGATATGGGAGATTGGATTTTCAAACATTTTCAAATTTTGAATTGCCCTAATCAACATTTAACCCTAGACTCTTAGATTTTTTTTCCCAGATTAAGTTCAAGAATTTTGGATGTCCCATAGAATTCTCTTTAGAGCTTTTTTTATCAGAATCGTTAGTTTTTTTTAGTTATGTCTTATTTTGCTATAATTTGTTGTACCAGTCATGTGACTCAAAGGTAAAGGGAGTCTATAGAAGATTTTTGCAAATTATGGAAAACTAGTGGTCCCGGCAAACTTCGTCTTGCCATCAAGTAGGCTGTTGAAAAATGTCATGAAATCTTCCAAACAAAACGGTTGATTAGTTTTCTCTCGTTTTCCTGACTATTCCGAAAACTTTCCTAGACTTTTTCCCCGTACGAACACGTCGCATCCCCTGTCGAATACAACAGTGTGAGAATTATGCAAATCCGATGACCCGTTCAAAAGCCATTTCGTGACATACAAACATCATTCCATTTTTATTTATATAGATGAATAGGTGAATAGGCGTCGCAAGGGAGCGACAAGATTGAAAATTGAGCAAGCCATTGTAGAGTCAGTAAGCATCGAAGCTTTCTGTATTTCGCCTAACTTCGCTACTGGAAAAGGGTTGGAGCTTTGAGCTTTGCTACCAACACAGGTAAAATACAAAAGTTTTTCTTTTTACACAAAGCACTTTTTTTTTGTTTTGAGTGGGCTTCGTAAAACCCAAGCAAGCGGATCAGTTTTTTGCGCCTCAGGAGTGAAATGTTTTGTTCTTAGGTTCCATAATTTGCTGGAAAATGCTTTGCGAAGACCAAAGCCGAATAGTTCGTTTTCGCGCGTCAACGGAGTGGCAGTCTATCCCAGTTTTTGCTTGTTGATACCGAGATTGTAACTTCAGTGGATTTCCAAGTGGTGAGCTCGTTCCATGCCTGTGTTACTAAAAGTTTGTATTTCGGCAATGTTACATTTATTTTATAAATTTGGATGGTTTATCACTATGAGTGTCGGCATAAGTCCTTATTCCTGTTTTGCAAAAAATAGCAACACATACCTTTTCTTTCACTTATTTGTCGAAATTACTAAAAGTAACCTTCGAATGGTCGACAGATAAATAACTTCTTAAATTGAGGCTACATGAATCGTATCACTTACCAAGGTCAGGATTCATAAAGTTTTTGAACCATCCCCCTAAAAAATCTCCTTCCTGTGAAAACCATGGAGATTACTAAGTTGGAATTTCTCGAAATTGTACATTTAAGGTGATATGCAACTCCCAAGCTGCATCTGCTAGTTCCCGTACAATTTTTATTATTCCGTCAAATAATGGAGCAGCAACTACGAAATGTACGATCAATGCTATGCCTATGTGTACTAAAAACACTGAACAATAATATTGTGTTTTGTCAGATTTCCAATAAGTTTTATGAGGGAATCATTTTTGCATCAAAATCTCAAGCAGATCTCAAATGGGTTTGCTCTCGCGAGAGAACTCAATGATTGAGATTTGAGTGTAAGTTCACTGTTCATGACAAAAAAAAAAGAATTACATTGAGATATTCATCGGGAAAAAGTCGGATTTTTAAACAACTTTGAAACACACTATTATATCTGAAGAGGAATTCTGGATGTAATTTCTGGACGATTTTTGAAGAGATTGTGTGAAAAATAATGCTTAAAGAATATGTACAATAAATCTTAAACGAACACTTAGAGGAATATTTACAAACTGTGCTGTATGCTTTTTTGCTATGATTTCCGGAAGAGTTCATGGAGCTATTGTTTGAGTTCTTGAAAAAAAGTTCGTTCGTGATATTATTTCTTAAAGTAACCCGCTGTTTGTGTACCAATACTCTCGTGTTATTATCTTATTAGTCACCGAAATAAATTTCCTGCTTTTGAGAGATCTAAGTTTTAACGAGAACCTATAAAAAATATTTGACCAAGAAAAATTATAAATACCTTCTTTATTATGATTTGGCTGTTTTACAATTTCATGTAATTCTGATAATTCTATTGACATTACGTCACTTTAACATTTTCCAACTTCTTCAAGCATGGCTTCATATCGGTCTATTTACAAAAAATGCTCCTCTGTTCAGATTTTTTTTTTGTGGAATTTTTGAAGTAAAACTTGTACGAGGAATGTATTAACAGCAATGAACTTATACAAGCTTTTTTTTAGAAATTCTTTCGAGAAAGAATAAATCAGGTATTGCGGAAAACTCAAAATATATCCCATTCACAATCAAAGCATTTTCATGAACAGCATGGATAAAAACATCTGAAGTAATTCTTAGAAAGAATTCAACGGCCGTACAATTTGCGAAAAAACAATAAGTGAACAACACAAAAGCTGGTATTCGAGGATAATCTTAGGATTGATTCACTTAGAACAGACACTTAGACGAAGAAGTCGGAAAGCTTTCCACCCATCCGTTCACACATAAATTGCTTCCGCATGGCGTCCTCTCGCCCAATCGATCATTTAGCACCGATAAAAGTCCAGCTTTTAATGGCATTATCGCACGCAACGGTCAGCAAACATACTTCGACTATACAAATACAGTCAGACCTTCTCCACCCCTCTATAAGCGATTCAGTTCGCAAAGGACCTTAGAGTTGAGAAGCTTGTACGGAAAGGAAGGAATTAGATTGGACCCTTGTGATGTATCGATTTTCTTTCCGTCGAGCAGAGAAAGAATTGCATAGTTGGTCGCATTGCGGTGGTGTTAGGTTTCCTTCTTCCGGAACTAAAAATGTGCGGCTCCGTGGTATCGCTCTTTTAGTTGGTCAATTGAATGCGGTGTCCACGAAGAAAACGTGGTACCTAGACAGCTTAGGGCGGTGCTAGAGTTACATAATCGATGGAGGGGTTGCTTCGCATTGGAGGGTGGCTTTATGTTACTCCCACAAGAACGAATAAGTGAATAGTGCGAAACTACAGTGCGTAGGCGAGAATACCTACAAGTTTTCTTTATGGTTCGACTAGTCGTATTCTAACCGAGGGAAAACTTGACACTATTTCTTTCATGAATCGTAAATAGTTGGGCGTCTGTTCCATTTAGTTTTTAAGGATAATTCAACCAGGTTTCAGCAATTTGTTTAAAATTACAATATTCTCTTCAAGATATTTTACTAGATGTTTTTGTGCAACATTTAACAAAACCCTCCAAAACCTTTTTAGAGAATCCAGCCAGAAATTTACTTTTATCATTTACTCAAGGAAATGTTTTGCGACGGGTTTGGTTGTCTAATGGCTACAGCTTCTGCTTCATAAGGCGAAAGGTCACGAGTCCCCTTCCTTGTGCTTTGAAGTTGTATCTCTCACTTGCTTCTATCTTCCACCGATGATTTATTCAGTTCATAGCATTTTTTAGATCCAGAGACGGACAAAAAACCATTTTCCTACGCTTTGATTCATCAATCATTATAGCACACCTCTCCTTACGCTAACCAAAATCAAGTCTCTCTGCCAAAAAATTACCACCCCTACACCTTCGTGTATGGACTGGCGTAGATGCAGGGGTATATCCGGTCTGCTGTGGGCCAGTTTCAAATGCAACATGAACTCATCTTCCTTCCCCTCATTGGTCTGCATTCTGACGTGGCAGGTGCCATTGGAGCCTAAAATAAGAAGATCACCAGCACTTATACACTGAGGGTGTAGTCAAAAGAAGTCATCTGGTTGATTCCTTGTGTAAGTGCAACTGATCTAGCGATACTGGAGTAGCTATCCCAAGCTTAAGCTCAAGTTTACTCAAGGAAATTCTTCATGTATTATTATAGAGGAATCTGTAAAGAAATTTCTGTAGGATTCTCTTAGGAATTCATAACAAAGTGCAACATTTTCTAGGACATCGAATGTAAATAAAATGCTGTGTTCAGATCCTGAAAGTACAAATCCCATACTAGCATTTGGGTTCTGAAAGATTCTTCGGAAATCTTTGGTCAAATTCTTGCAAGTGTTTATGGAGGTATTCTGTAAACTTTCCTGGGTAAATCCATGGAGAGGTATCTCTTGATGAATCCTAGGAAAACAAATCGTGGGAGAAACTGCTTTAGAAGCACCTGTGAAAACTTCCGCGTCATTTCCTGAAAGTTTTTTTTTGTAAGAGTCTCTGAAAGAACTCTTAGAAGTTTCTCTTTAGAAAGTCGTGATTACCTGGAGAAAATACTTGTGTAATATCCGAAAGAACTTTTGAATGAATCTCAATGATTTTTTTTTCGAAGGAAAACCTAGAAACGTCCTTCAGTATGTTCTGAGAGCATTATTGAAATAACTTTTCGAAAAATCCCTAAAATGAGCTTAAAAAGTTTTGTCTGGCTGAATTCCTGGATTTTGGAGGCATGACTAGAGGAATATCTTGAAGAATCTTTGAAGGAGTTCCTATAAAGTTCCTGGATGAAATTTTCTAAAAATCTAAAGTGAAATGAATATCCCTGAACATTTTGCGTAATTCCATGAGTAGTTACTTCAGAAGTCGATAGAAACATTACTAGAGGAATTTCAAGAAATGTCCTGAATATCTGGGATTTTGCAAGGAAATATTTTGAACTATTCCTGTGTAAATAACTAAGGAAATCAGAATCCAAAATCCTAAAGGAATTCTTAAGAGCTTCCTGCCAAACATACCTAGAAACATCTCTGGAGGAATTTTTGCAAGAAGTTTTGAGAATCTAACGGAGAATTCTTGGAGCAGTTTCTTTGGAAATTACCGGAGGAATCAACTGAAAAACTCCCGAAGGAATCCCAAAGGAATTTTCTCAAGGATACCACTCGTCCAGTGATTTTTGTAAAGAACTTATACAAGCATTTTACTAATAATTTTGAACTGTAGGAGTTAGTAGGAAAACAAAATTGATGCCGTGTATTAGGAATAAAGTGCTCAGATGTTTAATATTGACTTGCATTTTTTTTCTCAAAATAATACATCTGCTATCTGTCTATCTTCTATACATAAATAAAATTGAAATGGTGTTCCTATGGCACGATGTAGTTTGAGAACGAGTCAACAGATTTACTAGGATTTACCTGATTCCTTCACGTTCGGTTCTTGTTTTGACGTGTTTGTGTGCATGAAAAACAATGGATATACACCGGGAAGTTTGAAAAAACGAGAGTGAATATAACTCTCATTTTGTATGGAGCTTTGGGCAGCCTGCTTGATGGTGGTAGTTAATAGTTGTTAATCATTTTTAGTTGGGGCAGTGGGACTGGTTCGCTACCCGAGCATGCGAATAAAGCTTGTTAATAGCAAATTTAAATGTGGATAGCTGAAAGTGATATTGATTTGATAGATATATGAGATAAAAGATCTGGGAGTGATGTCTAAAATTTAATCCTGGAACACCATCAGCAGATCATATCTAGCTTTTGTAGAGATCTAACCAATAGCTACTCATAAGAACATTAAACATCAACTTTTGCTATGGTTCTATTTGATATTTAAATATTATCTTCAAATCTTCTATCTCTTATTCCAATATCACGATTTGATTGTCAGCACTTCACTTCTGCTCGGTAGCATGGATTCGTAGAATTTTCTAAACACGTGCTAACTGTAATGTATCTTCACATTAATTTCACAAATTCCACTGATAATGTTCCAGCAGGGTTTTCGACAAACCGCGAACAATTGACCCGTTCAACAGGTTTGTTTTGTCTGTAGGTATCGATATGCCTTTCTGTAAACTCCCCACGTTTAAGGTGACAAGCACAATTAACGCTATTTGCTTTGGTCCAGCGAGGTACACTTAATGGCTTAGTAGCAGCAGCAGTTCCAGCAATGGGATTTCCAACCCTCGATACCTTAAACAGCAAGATTTTTGCATATAATATACAACATGTCGGAGGCTGGAAATGAAATTCTTAGTCGGATATGGGGATAACCCTACAGGGGAATGGGCGGTACATATATACGAAAGATAGCAACTTGTGAATATTGATCGTTTGTATCGTTACAATCGGCTCGTTTTCGCCCGGTCGTCGTCGAGAGAAATTAAACAAATTAAGTTTTGCTTCGAGCAAACAAGCTCAAATTGATTCTCCCTTCTAATAACTGGTAATTCTCTAATCGGTCGACCAACAGAAACTGGTCCTTCGCTGCCTATGGCGCCTAGCTATAACGATGAAACAGAAGCTCTCATCGCGGATCGTTGTCTATCCCCTAGAGATAGATATCTCGTTTTGCGGGATGCAGATGAGAATGAGTATTTAACCGCAAAATTAATTTGTCGTTTTTAATTGAGTCGTGGTTCTGAAATTCAATATGACGTATGGGTGCTGCTTGCTTGAAGGGACTTTTTAAGTGGTTTTTCAGAGGCCGTTCAACGTGAATTTTTCAGTAAAAATTTGGGTTTAAATAGCCGTAGCGACAAACGCGAAGCTATTCAGCTAGACTGTTTTAAGTATGCTTAAAATCGCGCCGGTAGATGGCCTTCACGGATTGGAAATTTTCTCGAATTCCCAGGGTATAAAGCATCCAAACTATAAAAAATGCAAAACATAGTTAATTGGCAATAAAAGTTCCAAATCAATAACTGTGAAAGTGCTCACAAAAACATTAAACTGAAGAGCAGGCACTGTCCCATTTGAGCCGAAACACAAGAAAGATAAAAAGGGAATCTGATCCTAATCATCTTAGTTGAATAAAGCAACTAGAAAGCCAATGTTTTCAGCGTCCAGCGTTTCATTCTTTGAAATAATTTGAGAAATTCTTAGAACATTCACTGAAGAAGTATCTGATGGAATAACTGACACTGTCTGACAGTGTCTATGACTGAATGTCCACCTTTCCTCCAAGAAAAATAAAAAAAAACTACCTACTGGTGGTTTTCTGTAGGTTACCTAGCAAGAATACTCCGAATAAAAAGCTAGACGAATTTATCAAAGTTTCAGGGTCACACAGCGCTAGAAAAGATTCTCAAGAAGTTTCTCATCGATTCCATAGAGAACTCCTTGAGAAATTGTATGAAATCCTTATATAATCTGGTAATCTGGTATGTTTCTACCCGTCAGTATGTGTTGTCGAGATCAGCACAGAGGTTAAAAAAGTTAAAAGTTATTGATCTCACAGATTTCGTATGAGATAATTATCAACGGTCTTCGATTCGCACGGTGAATTCATGCTTTGAAATGTACATACCGTTAAGTCACCAGTCACCGTGCGGGCTCCATTCACCGTGCACATATACAAATTCCTACAGAATATTCATACAATTTTCACAAATTAATCTTTTGTCAGCAAAATAAGATAAACTGATAAAATGAAGTAGTTTTTGTCACAAAGCATTTTTAAAAACCTTGTTTATGTAGTCAAAATCATGTGAATTCTGTTTGATAATGAGATTTTTCAACACTCTTAGTAGAAACGCCAAAAATTACCATTTTTCATTTTAACGTTAGAGTATGAAATTTTTCAAAATTTCAACAAGTTTACTCTGTGGATACTACTAGTTAGATGTATTTCATCGTATGAGCAATGAAATATTATGCAATTTATAATTTTTTATTGTGTTTCAGTCAAAACCCAAATGCACGGTAAATGGACACTTTTCAATATGTATGGTTCCCATTACCGTGCATTACTGTAAAAAGCTTGAAATTATTCGGTAATATTAGATTTATTGTTATGTCGTGATTAACAAACTTTATATTGAGTGTTTGAGTGAATATGAAAAGGTTTGGACAATACAGTCAAACCTCCTATAACTATTTTAATGAAAAATTATTTATTTAGTAAATTTTTAAACATTTTATGGTTTTTATTATAAACTAGTGGTCCCGGCAAACTTCGTCTTGCCATCAAGTAGGCTGTTGAAAACCGCTACGAATCGTCCCATACAAAATGACAGTTCCGTTCACTCTCGTTTTTTTCGACTTTCCTGGTGAATATCCTGGAACTTTTATACACGCAAACATGTCGGAACCCTTGACGAATAAAATGGAGAAAGAATCATCCAAATCCGCTGACCCGTTCGTAAGCCATTTCGTGACATACAAACACCATTCCATTTTTATTTATATAGATGAAGATTTTAATACTCTTAAAAATGAGTGCGCACACTACTAGCAACATAGTTGCTCCATTACCAATGTTTCTTCAAGATACAAAATTAAATCATTACGAAAACTATATGCACGGTGAATGGTGCACTAGTGTGCACGGTAAATGGTGACATTGAACGGTACGAGGCGACCTTAACATGACATTTTCAAACATATTTTTAGAGTATTTTTTGTTATCCAACACTAGTTTTATATTTTTTCCTGAATTATTATATAATTGCACGCTACGTAATGGTATTCTAGTACGCATCAAATTATTTGGAAAAGTTATACAATTTATTGAAGTGCAAATTTTTCTTAAATGCACGGTGAATGGTAGCTTGACGGTACAAGTTTATTGGCTGAAAGCGTATGTTAACTTTAACTTTAATAATTAACATCTGTTTATAATACGTGCGTTCCATTGAGCTCGTCACCGTAAGTGATAGTTTGTTGAAAAAAAAAACAGAAGCCGTATTAATTTAGATGTGAAGTAATAACATATGAGGATAACAAGAAAATCATCCAAATTGAACGTAATTTTTCTAGAGTGACGTATTTTTAAGTGCAAATACCATCAATTTGAGAGCCTTCCTTACATTAGCAGTTTGAGAACAATCAACTAACTTTTAATATTAAATTTTTTGCCATTTATTTTGCACTCTGCCATACGTTATTTTTTTCTGCGTTATTTTTACGTGGTTGATGGTCCAATGACTACCGCTTCTGATTCATAAGCAGATGGTCTTGGGTTCAATCCCAGGCCCGTCTTTTGTATTTATATCTTTCACTTGCTTCTATCTTCCACTCTTAATAAGTAGGGTAAGTGTACCAGCTATGACATAATGGTTCCCTATTTCGACATACGTGATAATTGAATCTTGATATTCAAAATGTGAAAGTTTTCGAGAAAACACATATGCCCAAATAGGGAACCACTATAGCCATAACTGGTACACTTTCCCTATATCACAGTTGATCTATCACAGTCAGTAAATAAAATTGTCATCAGAACACACGAAAAACATACAATAAAGCAAGTAAGCTCACAACCGTTTGTCCCAACTTTTGCGGATTGGGATACAATCAAAAGAAAAATTGTTATGACAATCACAGGAGGAAACATTGATGGAATCAAAAACACACACTCTCCGGGGTGGCCCCCTACATCTTCCCGCACAAACTGGCGTAGATGCAGGAGTATACTGCCCATAACTGCATAACAGTCACATTCGACATTTTTGTCAAATTGGAGTTAATACCATGGAGAGTCATCAAATGATAATTACTTTCGATCAACTTACTAAAATCTGTGAGATTGTTCTAGAAAATTAGAAAAAAAAAAATACCAAGTTGTTTTGTCACATTGGCAATTGTAACCGCATAACAGTCACATTGAGATTATACATGAGCTTCATAATGTAGTAGCAACGAAATTTCTATCTGAATTATTTTCTGACTATTCCCCCAACATGCGATACGAGTTGTACAAAATTTCAGCCTCAAATAAGCTCTTTTGAATTCATAATGATTTTTTGAAATTTTAGTTTCCTCCCATACTGCACTAAAATGCAAACTATCCCATTTACTCAATGCCTACTTTGTCGAATGTTACAAATATGCAGTTATGGGCAGTATATCTGGTCTACTGTGGGAGCCAGTACAATGCATCATTGATTCCTTCCTCTTCCCCTCATTAGCCAGCATTCTGACGTGGCCGGCACAATTATTGCCTAAAAATAGAAGATCACCAGAACTCATACACTAAGGATGTCTGTTAGTCCCAGGCAGTCATCTGGTTGATTCCTTGTGTAAGTGCAGCTGTTCTGACGATACTGGAGTAGCCATCACGGGCGGCCAATCAAGCTCAAGCTCTACCATACTAACATGCGGTTTTCGGTGACAGTGCAGACAGGTACGCGACGACTTTTGGGAGCTTCGCAATCCAAGCCAGCTGTCTTCTCTCTTTCAGATTAATAACGTTAGTACCTGAGAGAGACTCGCGAAGAGGAAAAATATCAACGTCATATGCAGCCCAGATTCCCCTCTCACGAAACGTCAAATGCAGCCCACCGTTTTTATGGCTGAAAAAGTGAAAAGTATTGTGTTCAAAGTAAACTGTTATTAAAAACCTCAGTCGGAGGAGCAGTTTTTCCCAAAGTTGCTGATAAATCTAAGCAGAAGATTAATTATTTCTAATGTCTGCTACGTTTGCTGGCATGAAATTTCACTCAAATGGCTATTTATGATTCGATGTGATGCAAACTTAATCATTTTTTGCTGAGAGGTTCATGTGAGGATTTGAACAGCATGCGCATAATTGGTATGCGCATGCGCATAATTGGTACGCGCATGCGCATAATTGGTATGCACAAAGTGGAATAAGAAAAAAACTCAGCAATCACAGAAAAAGAAGACCGTCTTCGCGAGTCTCGTCTCAGGTTAGTACTATTGGAACACTAGTCCAAGATGTCTCAGTTGATGGGTGGTGCGCTGTTCATAAGTATTGTACAAAAGGATAGAACAATAAAGTTTTAAGCCAGGCCTGCCCAACCTTTTTAAAGCGCGGGCCAAATCGCAGAAACAATATTGTGTGGTGGGCCTGTTTTTCAAATTAGCATTAGCATTAGCATTAAGCATTTCGCACAAATTCGTAGGTGGTACAGTCCTAGACCATTGTATGAGGGTTGTCTCCTTCTCGTCCGTTACCAGAGTCAGAGATTTGGGATTAACTCTTAAATCTAACTCTTGGACAAGATTGATGCATCCTCCAATAATCGAGAGCTGTCTTCTCCTGTTATTTGACCAGCTTCGTAAAATGGCTCAACAATCATATGAGCCTGTTATCAAAAAGTGAAATGTTGTAGCCTGGGAGGGAGGCACACATCAAGGTATTTAGAAGGGAGATAATTCGATGTGTCAAATGGAGTATTCTGCCATATTGGAAAAAAGGGTGACAGCTGGCAGGTTTGTTAAGCTCGATCAGGTCAGTAAGCCATGAAATTAAAAAAAAGTGTTTCCCCTCAATCTTATTTGGTTTCGAAAACGTCAGTTCTGTTTTCAGTTTAAAATTCTTTAGAACGTTTCCAGAATACTGTACACACCCAGCATCATACCATTCACGAATAACAAAAAAAAAAACTGCGGTTCAAGTGGATTTTCAATTGTCGCGCGAACCACACCGTCAGAACGTAGGTGCAGTAAAGAAAAAGCCAATGTAGTTCAAAATACAACAGCGAGATAATTGAAGTGTTAATGAATAAATTTGTGAATATTGGCAACCGGAATGCATTCGAGAAATTCAATTCCATTTTATTGAGTAATATAAATATATTACAGTTACAGTTAATCGTGTGACTGGCTCCCGTTCAGAGTGAGAACTAGCGCAGTACATACTCGAAAGATTCATCGGTCATGTCGTGTTTCAATGCGATCTGTTTGTTAAGATTAAATTTCTTTGCTAAAAAGTAGAACTCTGGTTAGTGTATGGTAGTGTCGATAATTTTAAAAGCTCCTCATCTTTTGAATTCCTTTGATCAGCCGATGGTACGCGATACCGTGAAATTTCGGCGATCTTCCTCGACAGACCTTTGCCGTGTTTCTACGGGTAAGAGCCTTCATTTGCTCATGCGTTCTTCTGGCTGGTCCCCTGGATGAAAGCAACTCTAAACTAGATACCTTGATATACCTTTATTTAAGATAATACTATCAAAGAACTTACTTGCAAATGCTTTGAGTTCTCCTTCTCATTATGGTCGTGATGAACCAATAATAAACAATCCTATGGAAACGATAGCAACCACTAGAGGGAAAAATTACATCAACAAACTCCCCAGCTCACCGACTCGCCAGCTGTCATTTTCCATCCCTACATCCCCGCATCCTCTGACTGCTTAGATTGCTGTACCTTTCTTCAATATACCTTGGCACAGATACTAAACACGAAAAATTGAACAACACTTTTCCAAATTGCAAGATAACTCCCGCTCACCAACGACAATCAAGGCAGGCTTGGGAAAAATCGCTAATTTTCTTTTGTTGTGTACCTTCGATCTTTCTTGACAAAGTTGGAAAAAGGGCCATAGTTTGATGTGCATTTAATTTTAATTTTGATTGGAAAAGAGCAAAGAGATGCGTGTTCCAATACTTTATATTTGATCAAATTCAAAGGTGCTATCGTGGCATTGCTTTTGGGTGTGCAGGAATTAATTTTCAACCGATTGTTGTCAACTTTGTTGAAATGCAAAAATATGTTTTGATCAATTACGCGCTTTTTTAATGTTTGTCCATTTTTTAAGATCTGGGCTCACAGTGACAGTTCGTGACAACAGAATCTCGGCTCACTATGACGTACATAAATTTTGTATCGGTTTCTCCCTCTCGGGTTGTAAACTATTTTGCGGATTCTGAGAATAGTAGAGTTTTTTTTGAGAATTTGTGAATGGTGCAAAAATATTGAAAAACAAATTCGTTATCGCGGTTTGATTTTTTGTGGTCAAAATATGAAGCTAAGTGTTCAAGTGGTATATTTGAAAATTTTCAAAAAAAAAAAAAGGAATTTAATGGGGTGATGTTTGGTCCGGTCGAAGCAAAACTTGGGGTTGTTTCAAATGAATGGTTCGCCAAAATTTGTGTCAAATCAACAAAAGTAATTGATTACACATTTGCACAATACTACTTCAAAAATAAATTTACAAGATTAGATGGTTTTTTGATTACATTGACACCATACAATTCGGTATGTGGGACAAGACGGTTACAACTGTGGTCGGATTCGACACTGTGCATTTGCGAAACCGTCCAGCGCGCGCGATCGTTAAAAATTGTGTGCCGTTTTCATTTCGAAGGTGAATTACCGCCGTCGCTCCTCGTCACTCGTTCAGCATATGTGATGAAGAGTGCACAAAAAAAAAATACAGAAGTAAAAGACGATACACTCGTTGAAGCACCCTTCCGAAATCGTGGGCGGTTTGGAGGAAAAATGAACGTTCTCACGGAGCCGAAGTGCGGAACAAGTCGACGGCGGAAGAGCCGGGTTATTTTTAGTCAATGCGCATGCGCTCTGCGGTGTGTGTTTGTATGTCACACATCGACCATGACGACGACGGCGAAGACGAAGACGACGAGAGTTTGCTTCCATCCATCCGCATCAGGTCAGACGACATGTGAACTTGGGAAGGCCTTCCGAAATGGGGTTCAGGACGTATGGGATGAGTGGTTATGATGGCTGATTCGTGCTTCCGAGAATTGGTTCCATGACGGTGGTGAGGTGCTTCGATGGCTCACTGAAGCATGTAGGAATGGAGTGGGAGGTAGAAGGTGATCGGAAGAAAATATGAAAAACTCATTAAAATTTAAATTTTATCGATTACATCTTTTCGATGTAATTTCGCTTGGGAAGTTATGAGCGGAGCAGTAAATCTATTGAACGGGAAACGAACCACGCTATGCCTGAACCAGCAGGTTACAGAAATCGAATGTGGCGTTGGGCGATTTTGAATCGATGTTCCGAAAATCGATGCTTTCATTCAGATTAATACTTATTGAATCGAAGTTTAGGACATCTGAAACCGGGTGAATCGATTTTCTGCTTTAGATTTTTTGATTCGATTTATTTGGTTGAACTTGGTGAATAATCCTTACCGAACTGATGAAAAAGGAATCAAATTTGAACTAGCCTCCAAGTAGTAAATCTGTTCTATTGAATTTCAAAACTGATTTAATTTGAAGATGTTAAAATCGAATGTGAAAAAGTTTGGTTTCATTTCAAAATTAAATTAAATTTTAATTCTAATTCGATTCGAATTGATTCAAAAACATCGATTGGCTACAGGAACGGAATAACTCCAATAAAAGTAGACGCCTAATACAAGGTTACTATTGTCTATATCTTCACAGTTTTGAGCACGTTAAGAGTAGTTCTGCTGATGATTATCACGTATAACAATGTTAAAGTCAGATAGGTCAAGACAAGTAGTTTCAATTTTCAACAGATCCAGCCAGTTTGTTTGTTTCGCATATGATGCAAACGTTGTCAGCCGTATATTTGCAGTAACTATAGATCTGTGTAATTGCCGGAAATGTGAGACATAGATAAAATACAGTGAAAGTGCTCCGAAAGAACAGAGCATTTGTTTATACGCGGAGAGGATTTTGACTTTGTTTATAAACAATATTTGCAATGACTATCAACAATTGAGGTCATTCAAACAAAACTTTAGTGTGCGTGTCATCCTGTTAGTCGCCATAAGAAACCAAGCTTATCAATGACGTCACTGTTGTATCGCTTTTCACTAACACACATCGATCGTCTCTTTTGCGTAACATCTCTTTGAGTCTCATTGAATTTGCTCGATTGGAACCACGTTTGACGGTTCGATTGGAACCATTGGTTTCAGAATTCGCGCTTCTCTATAATAAACAAATTCTCTGCGTAAGAAATCACGTTCATCCGGTTACCAAAATGCACAAAACACTCTTGGTATTGGTAGACCTCAGCAAGCAAAAATTGCCATAAAAAACTCTTAGTTAATAATGGTGCGAGTTGACGAGCAGACTCTGTTCCAGAAGGAAAGTGACGCCAGAAAGAAGAAGATAGTTCTATTACTCAATGGTTTTCATAGCTATGCTCAAGCATCATTCTTCCTCACACACCGGACCAAATCAACGCATGTCAGATAGAAAAGTCGTCGAGTCAGCGATGTGGCTGCACTTCCATCAATCCACCCAACCGGCGACCAATTGAACGTTTTCTTGTTTGCTAAATTAATTCAATGGAGAAACAATCAATATGTATTAATACCAATTGAACTTGATACATCTGCATGGACACACGTTTTCCAACGTTCCAGATATTCCACACTGTCGTCGGTATGTACCGGATGGCCTCGTTCTGCTCAGTAGACTCTGTCACCGATCAACCGACTCGACGACGACGCTGAGGCCATGTCCTCCGAGAGCGAATCCGTACGACGACGTGCGCCTATCGATTGGACGTATTTATACACCGAGAGAGGGAGTTGTATTTATAATTTCCAGTGTTTATGTCAAACAAATAAAACACAACCCGATTCAAGGTTTGCACTCTGTACGGTACAACGTGAAAACAGGCACACGTAGTAAATCTGAAAAGTATTCGGTTTTAGTGTGGCGATTGCCAGGAGAAGCACTTAATCCGTTTTGAGTGAGCAATACGATGGCACATGGTAGGGTAGGTGTACCGTTATTCGCCATAGGATAAGTATTCGCCTTTATATGGTTTTGTGACACAATTAGGCATAAATCGTTTAGTTTTCTTTAAGACACTCCTCTCTTTTGTGAATAAAAGTGACAAGATGCAAGTTTGTTGGCTTTTTTTCACTTTGGACCGCTTGGCAGCGATGCAATATGACAAATTTTCATCACGCGTTAATATAAAGGTTTCTCTGTGGATTCACTTAAAATATTATTTATTACTAACACTTTGGACCACTTCAAGAACCTAACTGTACAAGGAACAGGTAAATCCGTTAGATAATTCTTGAACAATTTCATGACATACAAATACTATTCCATTTCTGTTTGTATAGAAGATAGAAGATAGAAGATAGAAGATAGAAGATAGAAGATAGAAGCTAGAAGCTGGAAGCAAGAAGCTAGAAGCTAGAAGCAAGAAGCTAGATGCTAGAAGCTAGATGCTAGAAGCAAGAACCTAGCAGCTAGAAGATTGCAAGGGTTGCAAAATGGTGAGTCGACAATCAGCAAGGAGCGTTGAACATAGCTCTGGTCCTCACAAGCCCCTACCTCACGCTTCCACGGGTCTAACGATGGCAAAGACCGCCAGCTAAGGGTTGCGTACTTAGCTGGCAGTGCATCAGCTAAAGTGAGGGGATGCCAGGTGGTAGCTTGGGATTCTTGCCTTTTCCAAGCGAAATTAATCCATACAGCCGTATGGAATATCACCTTTAATACTTCCTACGGGTGGTGGCCAAGTCATGGGCTGGCAGTGTACTCTACTGTTCCCTGAGTAAGGAAGGGTGACACCAACGGTGAATGGGACTATGAGGAGACTGCCTTCTTCCTGATAAAACCTTGGCAGGCCTTCGTGTACATTCGAAACTCGTCACCATCCTCGTCAGTAGGCTCAGATGTAACATTCCTGACTTACGCCGATCCGGCTCTGAACAGTACCCTCATAAAGGGTTGTGTCAACCCTAGCATGGCCTCCTTGCTTGCATTGACATCACATTGGGATCACGAGAGGCGACTATATACAACGAGTGGAGATAGCGGCCTGAAGGGGAACCCAATCGAATGGAGCAAATAATCGATTTGGATGGAGAATCTAGTGGAGGAAACGAAGACGTAGTATTCGCAAGATGCACAGATTGCCAGTGACGGTAGCAGCCAGCACTGGCAGATGCAGCACACCGAATGAGCCACCGGGAAACCAGCGGGATGCAAATTTCCTGAGTTAAGTCTTCACACAAAAGTCGGGGAGTAGCACTGTTCAAGGCGACTGGCAGCATGGGAAGTCAGAGTTGTCGGACATAAAAAGGGAGATCAACGAACTCTATGAATTCGTCAAAATTAAAAACTATGTCCACCTCAGGATCAAGCAGCTGGTCACGAACATAAAGTCCGCCTTTACAACCGCAGAGCGGGAAAAGCTGAAAAGGCATTGATCTCGGTGAATGAAGCAACCGGTTCACAGGAGACACTTAGGTGTAATCCAACCACCCGCACCCGGAGAACAGAATGAGGGATTCACCAGGAGAACAGGAAGATCCCAAAAAGCAGAGAAACGACACTGAGTGCGTCAGCGAACAAAATAATGGCAGGGAATGGCGCACCGTGATAGACCAAAAGGAGGAGAATGCAGCACGTAAAATGAGGAATAAAAAAAAGGAATCGAAGAAGAAAGAAAAACGGCGGTTACTTCGTGAGAGGTTCAAGGGCGATGCTCTTGACATGGAGGCAAGATTCTCACGAGAGTTAGGGAGGATTCAGAGCTGAAGGAGCTGGGTGAAAACGTGGTGAGAACCAGGAGCACCCAGAATGGAGATATGCTCTTTGAGCTCAAAAAAGATCTGTCGATCAAGAGTTTGGCCTGCCAAGAGCTCGTCGCGAAGTCGCTGGACAACGAGGCAAGTGTGAGAGCCTTATCCCAGGAGGCAGTGATCGAGTGTAGAGAACTGGACGAGATCACAACAGAAGACGACGTGAGATGTGCACTGTTGTGTCAATGCAACCTGGAAGAAGCACCGCAGCCCTTACGGCTGAGGAAAGCGTACGGAGTATACAAATAGTCACGATCCGATTATCAGTCGCAGCAGCCAAAAAACTCGTCGAGGCTGGTAAGGTCAACGTGGGATGGTCGATCTGCCCTCTGAAAATGATCCCTCGGGAGACAAATTCAGAGGAGCGATGCTTCAGATGCATGGATTTTGGCCACCAGGCAATCAAGGGACTGTCAGAAGACACCTAGGCGCATGCTGTGCAAAGCGGAGGATGGTAACGCCCATACGATGGGTGGCTTCAAATACAACAAATACGCCTTCTGAGGCAGGGCAGTAATGATGATGGAGAAACGCAGGTGAACTTCAATCATTGCGACGCCGCCGTACAACTGTTGTGGCAGTCAACAAAGGAAACAAAGTGCGACGTTGCGATCATTGCAGAACCGTATCGGGTTCCTTCCGATAACGGCAATTGGGTAGCAGACAGAGCAGAGATGACGGTAATCCATGTAACGGGCCGATTCCCTATCCAAGAAGTAAACGAACGCTCATATGAGGGTTTTGTGATCGTCAAAATAGACGGAATCTTCGGGAAGCTGTTACGTCCCTGACATATTTAGGACAGCGTTGTAGAAGAGTTTAGCGGAAGGCTGCTTTGCAGACATATGGAAGGTGCAGAAGCTGGTGTTGCTGCCAAAACCGGCAAAACCGCCAGGAGATCCTGCTTCATATAGACCAATATGCTTGCTGGATACTCTTGATAAACTTCTAAATAAGTGTAATTTTATGGCTTAAATTTATTAGACTGAGAAAGCCATAAAATTACAATTCTTCTTCTAAATAAGGTCATACTCGGTAGGCTGGTGATCTACAGGGAAGGCGAGAACGGATTGTCGAAAAGGCAGTTAAAATTCCGTAAAAAAGACTTCGATGGTGGATGCTATTCTGGCAGTTATCGCATGCGCGGAGAAAGCGTCCAAGCAGAAGAGGAGAGGCAATCGATACTGCGCAGTGGTAACAACAGACGTCAAGAACACGTTCAACAGTGCCATTTGGGAAGCTATCGCTGCAGTCCTACACAGAATGCGGGTTCCCGAATATCTGTGTAAAGTTCTGCAAAGTTACTTTCAGAACCGGGTACTGGTTTACGACACAAACCAGGGACGGATGTCAATTGAAGTCACGGCATGATTTCCACAAGGATCCATACTTGGTCCAACATTGTGGAACATGATGTACGATGGAGTGCTAACCTTGTCACTGCAGAATGGAGTCGAGATCGTCAGTTTCGCAGATGACGTCGTTCTTGCGATAACTGGTGAGAATGCGGAGGAGGTGGAAATGCTGACGGCAGAATCGCTAGACACCATTGAATCATGGATGACTAGAGTCAAGCTGCAGTAGGCTCATCATAAAACGGAGGTGGTACTGGTCAGCAACTGCAAGGCGGTTCAGCAGTTGGAGATCCACGTCGGAGGGTACGCAATCCCATCGAAGCGCTCTCTAAAGCATCTTGGAGTAATGGTCGACGACAGGCTAAACTTCAACAGCCATGTAGACTATGCCTGCGAAAAGGCAGCGAAAGCAGCTAACACTGTAGTTAGGATCGTACCCAACATTGGAGGACCAAGAAGCAGTACGAGGCGTCTTTTGGTGACCGTATCATTGTCCATACTGAGGTACGGAGTCCCGGATTTGGCAGCATCGTTGGGAACCAAACGTAACCGAGAGAAGCTGGCAGGTACGTTCCGGCTCACGGCTATACAGGTGGCGAGTGCCTACCGCACTATATCGTTGGAGGCAGGGTGAGCTATCGCCGGAATGATCCCCATCTGCATCACTCTGGTTGAGTATAAAGAATGCAAAGGGTCACAATGAATGTGAGGAATACCATCAGAATGAATACAATGGCGAGGTGACAGCAGGAGTGGAATAACTCCTAGAAAGGAAGGTGGAAGCACAGAATAATTCCTAACGTGTCGCTGTGGACGACAAGAAACATGAAAAAGTTTTCTTCCTGACCCAGTTTTTTCATATCTGCACAGATTCGGACACGCAGAATCTCCACATTGTCCGGCTGGTCCAAATATCGAGGAGACCCTGGTGGATGTTATATTCGACTGCCATCGGTTCAGGGATATAAATCCGGACTAAATCCTAAATCCGGACAACATCGTAAGCACTTGGAATACGGTGAACAGGGGAATAACGACGAATATGTCGTTGCTGCAAAGGAGATGGCGTGAAGACCAGAGAGCTCCGGGTTGCGATCGGTATTCGGTAATAAGTCGTCGGGGCGCCAATCGAGATTGCAGAACCAACCCTGGCACATGCCCGCCCAACGTCGAGCCGGAGTAGGCTGAGTCGACCGCCGGGTTCTAGCTAAAAAATTCGCGAAACAGCACCGGGAAATGGTCGTCGGGGCGCCTGTGAACCGGAAGTTTCTTTCCACCGGAATCGCAAGACCGACTTCGGCATCTGCCCGGCCAGCTTCGGAGTAGACTACGTCCACGGTCGGGGACTAGTTGAGCAGATTGCGTAGTAGCATCGGCAAAAGGTCGCCGGGGCGCCTGTGAACCGGAAGCTTTCCACCACCGGAATCGCAGGACCGACCTCGGCATCTACCCGGATAGCATCGTTTCGGGAGATCTTCCGGCGCTGGGGACTACTCTGAGTAGTACGTAGCGTCTCACCGATTTGAGTCGTTGAAGCGCCAGTGAACCGGAAGCCATCCTCCAACCGGAATCGCTGGACCGACTTCGGCACTACACCTGTCAGTATCGAAGCATTAAGAAGCGCGTACCCGGAGTAGGTTAGCTCCACCGTCAGGGACTAGGCCGAGTAGCATCGAAAGAAGCTAGAAGCCAGAAGCTTGAAGCTAGGAGCTAGAAGCTAGAAGCTAGAAGTTAGAAACTAGAAGCTAGAAGTTAGAAGCAACCCAGTAAACACAAATTCGTATACTATATGGCATGAGAGGCATTATTTGCACATGCGCCATTAGACTGCGTGCAAAAAGTACGTATATAGCCTCCACATTTGTACTTTTATATCTTGTCATATACGATCATGTGTTTACTGGCTAGAAGCTAGAAGTTAGAGGCTAGAAGCTAGAAGCTAGAAGTTAGAAACTAGAAGGTAGAAGCTAGAAGTTAGAAAATAGAAGCTAGAAGCTAGAAGCTAGAAAGAAGCTAGAAGCTAGAAGCTAGAAGTTAGAAGTTAGAAACTAGAAGTTAGAAACCAGAAGCTAGAAGCTAGAAGCTTGAAGCTAGAAGCTAGAAGTTAGAAACTAGAAGCTAGAGGCTAGAAGCTAGAAGTTAGAAGCTAGAAGCTAGAAGTTAGAAACTAAAAGCTAGAAGCTAGAAGCTAGAAACTAGAAGCTAGAATCTAGAAACTAGAAGCTAGAAGCTAGAAGATAGAAGATAGAAGATAAGAGACAGGAGATAGAAGACAAAAAAATATATAGTTTTCAAAAGTCATTTAATGATTTATAAAACAAATTTATTCCTTAGGGTGACGAATACTGGTACACTAACCCTAGGGAAACCAATCGGTTCTTTTGGATGATGGCAACGGCAACAGTTTTATTCGGAATTTGCATGTCTCGTGATGGCCATCGTGGTGTCATAATTTATTTTTGATGCTTGCACAACCCACCCTCCTCTCCGGGTGGCGCTGTTGGGTAGAACTGTTTCTATGAGCTTCCATTGAGAACCCCGTGTGCAAGGCGAACCACGGAGTTGACGGGGCATCCCGAGTGGAATGTGGTTCCAAATTAATTAGTTTTTGGGCTTTAGTTGAAAGTTTGTAGCAAACAGATTTCGACATTCAGATGATGTTTTATGTTAGTACTGTTTTACAGTTTACAGTGCATGAAGATTGATAATTATTTGACTTTATTTCGTGGTGAATTAATCGAAGCCTTTTAAAAGTACAAATATGACGATAAAAAATCGATGATATGACAAATTCATGTGTATTGTCGCTTAATCTTCACCTTCATCAATGCTATAACACTCGGTCATTTTCCTCTGCTCGGGTTATCTAGTGTAATAAAAAACGAACAGCAACATTGCATAGTTGACAGTTTTTGATGCTCGTGAGCGTCTGGCTAGATCTTGGAATGTCTACCCTCATACTATTAATGACGACAGCTTGGGGACAAATGCGACAAGTGCAAACGTTGATGCTTGCCATTCGAAAACATGATGAGTAAGTTGTTACTGCCAATGTAACAACCAGTCGTTCTTTTGCTCGGATCTGTACGATTTGTGCAAACTTTGTAATTTCCACGAAGCGTGAAAGTATTCAAATATGCATACACGAGTGAGTTTAATCGTGTGAATTTGAGCTGCGCATGAATCAGTGGAAGTCATACATAGTTCTTTAACTGGATTGAACAGAAACAGCTCGGGTTGTGAACTACTGATAAGCAGTCGGATTTGAAGTGCGCGTTACTCAACATGGCATGCAAACCACAACGTCATCCAAGGGAATACCGGAAGAGAGATTGAACTGCTTATCAGCTTTGGGAAACAACTCAAACTCATAACCACACGTCTCTACAAAGCTGGGTTGAATGATTTTGTCAGTCGGCGGCAAGAGACTGTTAGGGTTATTACATTGCACGTTATCTGAATATTGATTATCACAATAATTTAACTAAGCCAAGAGATAGTAATCGATGAGATTGATGGCAAATATAAGGCTTAGCATGCCATATTTCAGGATTGATATTGGAACGATCAACAAATTATGGGCCAAGAGAAATTATGTTTTAGTTTTTACTACCGTAAAACAGGATATCATTCATCAGCGATGATGATTTCCTTCAAGAATATTTCTTTTACGAAGAGATCCTGGATCTTCTGGGAATCGAACCCATACACCTTCAGCAAAACAGAAGAGGTTGATGTGGCTCAGTTATTGATTAAAGAGAAAGTAAACAAGGAGAGCCTTTAAGGTGAAGATGAATCGAAGCCAATCTTCAAATTTTCAAGAGCACGGATCTGGAGAACCAAACATCCATTTAAGCTGAAAACCTAATTGATTGATCACTAGCTGGTGGTGACCAATCGATTAGGTTTTCAACTCAAACGGATGTTTGGTTCTCCAGATCCGTGCTCTTGAATATTTGAGCTTTGGCTTCGATTAATCTTCACCTTAAATGTTATATAGGTCCTTTTGAAAAGTTACTCGAAAATTCTTTATTAAACGTTTGTTCAGATCGTTACTTTGTCATTTTGGATTAGTCTTTCAAACAGAAAATAAATAAAATCTCAGCGTATCACATCGTGACAAGCTGCTATCATTGGATGAGCAGCTATATTACTGATTATCATATTGAACAAACTATCGATATCGATTTGATGGCAGTGCTTTTCTGTAGAATTTCCCCCCGGATGCCTTGCTTTCAAGTGAATCGATTAATTATTCATAGCAAACCAAACAAAACTCCCCTCGTGGACTTGACAGAAATGGCCGACAATTAAACTGACAATTACTTATGATGTGTGCGATTAGCGAGCCATTGAGCAGTAGATGGATGTCATTGGCTGTTTGCATCGTTGACACGGGAAATAAAACAGCTGTCGTGAAAAAGAATAGCTTTAGAATGTGCATTAGACGATGTAGTCGACTTTTTAACAGAATAATACTTAGCTGTTCTGTGGTTATTTCCCTAGAGGGGGATTTTTTAACATTCGATGTATATTTCTTCTTATATTGTTGTATTTTAAAGTGTTGTTTTAATCGGGTAAATCCCTACAAATTTGTGAGTGTTCTGTTAAGCCATCTTTGTAAATCTCAAATGAATCATTCATGCATATTAGACCTATTCATATTTCCAAAAATGTCTGGAAACTCCCCAGTCAATCAATACTTTGATTTATCATTGCGAAATGAACTTCTGGCCAAAATTTCACTCAGTTTAGAGTAAATTTAGTTGTGCTTCAAATCAATTATGTGTTTTTGGGCTATTTTCAAGCTTTAAAAAATCATAACTACCGAACGAAACATCAAAATTTATCGAAAATACTTCTACATAGTAGTTTATCCAATTCTACGAACTTTTGCCGAACATAATTTTATGATTGGAGCAAGTTTTAACATAGTTTGGTTGAGATTTATATCTCGAGGTTCTTGAAAATCTCTTTTTTTGGGAATTGTTTTCACTGAACAGCATGCCTGCATGAAAATTTCGGATTTTTAATTTCCAGACATGATGACAATGCATATCTAAAAGTCAATCCCGTTCGAAGTAAACATTTATCTTACGAAAATAAATTGTAAAAAATAGGTAATTATGAAGCACATTTGTAAATCCACTGTGGGTGAGCCAAGAGCACCACCGTGAGCTTCAATGAATACAAAAAATGAACACGTTAGCACTGCCTTTTCTCAGTCGATGATTATCATTGTTTTCAAATCGTTCTAAATGATCAGTGAAATGCGATCAAAACAATCATCACTCGGAAAGAAAAAGCAATGCTAACTTGTTCAATTCATTCGTTTTTGCAATTTCTCATCGTAATAGGCTGTTTTTCATCACGCCAATTTGTCATGAAACGGCCTACTTTCCTGCACTGAAGTAGCAGTGCGGGAATAGTTATTACCTAACTGAAACCAGTGCTGTAATGATTCATTACGCAACGCTTTCTCATTACGTAACTGTTTTGGGTTGCGTAATGAATCATAACACAACAATTTTTCAGAAATTGTGAAATAATGGTGAATGCATTCCGACATAATTTCTGATACCCTCAAGTGGTCTTTTACGAAATTGCAAAAAATGTTGTACGTAACTCGTTGCAGAACTCGATTTTTACAGCACTCGTCGTATTTATCCTACTCGGCAAGCCTCGTAGGATAATTTTACGACTCGTGCTGTAAAAATCATCATTCTGCAACTTGTTCCGTAAACTACTATTCCGGTACATGTGTCATGCATGATTTAACTATCATCAGGTTGCGATGCGGTGTTCGATCTTTGGGCATTTATTGTAATTTATTGCCTTTAGCAACATGTAATCTGTTGATGGTCAATGAATTCATAAATGCATTATGTTTGATTCCCGTTGACTAGGGCCTGAAAAAATAACACCAATGCATGTTTTATATGCCATGTATATTGAGAAAACTGTAATTTCTGGGTACTGCGGAGTACAAATTTGGATCAAACAATGTTAAAACTCAATTTAATCTTGTTAGCGTGTTCGACAAACTTTAACAGAATAGAAGTAGCTTTCAAATAGTGGTAATAGCAAGTGATTTTGATTTTCCACATGCTAGTTATGATTTTTCAAACCTTGAAATAAGCCCAAAAACACATTTTCAACTTGAAGCATACTGAAATCTTTATCAAATGAGCTGAAAATTTGACCAGACATTGTTCTTAGCATGAGAATTCCGTATACTGCTTGACCGGTAGATTTCCAGACATTTTTTTAAATATGAACAGGTCTAATGCATATATTCATCCTCATGGCTTACTGATCTTGAGCACTGTATAACAAGATATTTTTTTTTACGATTGCAGTCACTGATGCCTGTGGCCTGACTCTTTTAAGCGTGTAGCCGGTGTTGTTTTGTTTCACTGATTCGGCACAATCCCTCGGAGATTGTTTACAACCGCCCACCGACAGCCACTGCCACGGCCGGCACCACATATCCGAGCGATAAGGCATATGTGACGAACAATTGAGCGTTAAATGACATACATTTAACATTCCTCACAAGTTGTAGTATTAATGATTTCCACTGGCTTTCCTTATGAGTTTAAAAAGTGAATGTATTTATAAAAAATCAAAAAATAATTATAAATCATTTTGAAGAATTAGAAGGCAAAATCTTCCTCATTCCTAATTCCTCGTTCACGTGATAAATCAAATCAGAACGACAAATTAGTGGAAACATTTATTGTATCCGTAGTTCTGTAATGATAATCTCCAACCATTTTCACTCTTCAATTTACAATCGTTTTACCAACAATCATATCCTTATGGTGAATATTATTCATGATCATCAACAAATCAATTTTGTCCCTTCCGCTTCAAAATTTATCAATTAAAAAGGTGCTACATATACCAATGTTGCTGCGAGTACACCATTTTTTCCAACCGAAAACCCCGAAATTGTACCGGCTTCCTGGAACATGTCTGCTTCTTTTTCGATTTCTTATGTGAACAATTGCTACAAATCATTTTTACAATGTTCGAAACCGTAACTATGGCTGACGCAGTTAGAGTTACGATGTAAGCAACAAACAAAATAGTTATCAAAATACGTATCGGTAATAGATCCAAATAAATGATCGTTATTCAATTAATTCAGAAGACAAGCTGACTAATTTTAAACCGTAAGATAATAACGTACACATCGCAGTAATAACTGATTTTTTTTGAGGCCTGGATATAAACTCATACGAGATTCAAGTTTTTTTTTATCGTAATGATCGCCTCAATGAAGAATGTGTTGGAGTTGCTATCATCACTCATGAGCGTATAAAGCATTAAGTTTTTCGTCACTTGAAACCAAAGTTTTTGAAACACAGCTTGGTGATTTTTCTTTGATATTTGCCTTTTCAATGCACTGGTTAGCAAATTCATCTTCTTCGAATCGACTTTGAAAAATTTAATCTTCTTTTTTGTTATTGGTGACTTTAATGTCATACAGTGCTAGTGGAACAATTCGAAAATTCGGTTCTATCTCGTTGGGTCAAATGCCGTTAGGCCGAAGGTTATCAGGCTGAATGTCGTTAGGCCGAAAGAGTCATTAGGCCGGAAAATGACCAATAGTTCTAATGAACCATAAGATCGAATGGGTAACTAACAAGGATAGATCAGGAAAGTTTGCATTACCTAGGAGCTGTTGAATGAATTTTTAGGTCGAATGGATAGATCAGGATAATATCCGCTGTGAAATATAACTTGGAAGAATAGTTTTTGATTAAAAGATGAAAAAAACACCGATGAATGTGTTAGCTTTTTGAAATAGTAGTACATGGTCAAATGTTATTTCGGCTTTACGACCCTTTCGACCGAACGATCCTTTCGGCTTAACGGTATATGGCCTAATGGCCTTCGGATTAGCGATATTCGGCCTAACGGCATTCGGCCAAATGGCCTTCGTTAACGACATTCGGCCTAACGACCTGTACCCCGAAAATTCCAACGGAAGGACGATTGCTCTTCAAGATAAATTTTAATTCAATGCCCCAATAGTCCTACTTATTTTTACTCTTCAAGAAACTCTTGATTAATTTGGTCTTAACTGACTCCGGTAAGCTTTGTAGCCAACTAGTTATTCACGATGACTTTGTACCTGTTACTTTTCGAATTTCCCATAAATCAACTCTCAATCCTATCAGTTCCACTTTCAATCACAGTCGACTCTCCACATCTCGATGTCGATGATTTCAGATGTCCCTTCAGTCTGCATACATTTCCACTCTCCATACCTCGATATCTCAATATCTCGATGTGTTTCTGTTCATTTTTCGTTCTCAATTTTCTCTCCGTATGTCAATATGGCCAATATCGAGGGTTACTAGACCAAAGTTTTGGGATTCAAAACAAATTAGGAGCTCGAAATGACGTTTGTTTGTGTATTACTTTCTTGGCAACGGAGTGTTTTGATGATTAACTCTTTGTTTATGCTCTGGGTCATATTGACTTCGAAGGGCTGTAACTTTTTTTTAGGATGTAATCAATTAGTGAATTTTATCACTCTTTGGTGCATTTCCGCATGTTTTTTTTTTTCTATTTGCGCATGGACTCTTTTCAAATATTAAAAAAAAAGTTTTCTACAGTAGTTTTCTTGAAAATAGTACGTAGTCTATGCCTTGAGATCATATTAACCCCAAATTTAACCCATCGCGTTAAATGCGCGAAATTGGAACGGATTTTTAGTTTTTCTGCAGTTTTGGAAATAAACAATAAATGTGTTCTACAAAAAATATATATTAAAAAACTTTCTTTCGGTGAAAATATATACTTTCTTCGGTGAAAATTTGCAACAGAAAAAGAGCATTAATTAGTTGGGGTGGGGAAGTGCCTGGTGTAGTGGTTAGAACACACGTCTCACGCGCTGAGGACCTGGGATCGAATCCCATTTCCGAGATAATCAGAAAAAAATAGTTAATTTCACCTATGATGGCGCTAGCTCAGAAAATGTTGTAATATGTAGCTCATATTAATAGTTATGACGTTCTACATCTTAAAAAACCGAAGATTTGGAAGGATAATATCTTCGGCAAAATTGCTCATTGAGTCAATGGCTATATGCTGCATTTCCGCTTATCTCAACAAACTGCCCCTTTAAATATTTCAATATATATCTCAAGTTTTAGTTTGAAGACTAGTGTCTTTGGCAAAGTTGTTCAAAGGCTACAAATCGCCTTTTCCGATGGTTCCATACTTTGCCATTAGTACCCTCTAGTGAGCATTAAAATTCTAAACTAATATATCTCAGGTTGCAGATCAAACAGTCGGCTGGTGTTTTCGGTAAGGCTGTTGGTTAATGCTAGATTTAGACTAGAGCTAATATTAAGTAATATAGGCTAACAACTACCGAAAAGCTAAACATTACATATACTTTGCAATTGGATTCAATGGACAAATTGATGTGAAGTTTTGCGAAAAAGTTACACGTCTTCTCAGTGAGAATCGAACTCACGACTCCCTGATCTCTAGTTAGGGCGCGTTACCCCTACGCCATGAGATCACGCCATCAGGCCACTCATGGTTGCAGAAGTTAACCTGAATTCTATTTCAGCTCAATAATCACGAGAATATAGAAATATCAGCTCTAGAGTGCCTGTAAAAAAGAGTGATATCATGTTCCAGTTTTGATAGGTCTCCGGCTCGATTGGAACGCGGATTTGTATGGAAATTACAGTTCGCCGCAGTTCCAATTTTGACATTGACGCCAATCTTATCTAAATCCACTCTCATCAGCTCTAGTTTGAACGTAGCATAAGCTAAAACCAATGCTAAGCACACCTGATTAGTTCAGAACTGAGAGAGAGGAGACAGCTCACTGACAGCTGGTATGTTTTTTTTCTTTCTTTCATTCTTAGGTTGTGCACAACGGCTTAATGAACTTATTTTGGTCAAAATCATATTCACTTCTCGTTGCACACTATGAAAAAGGATATGAATGTAAGAAAATAATAGCAGTTTGACAACACACAACTGTATTTAGGTATGCAACTTTTTGAAATGTGCAATCATCTAAAAACACCCAGAAATTTCAATTACGTTCACTTGAATTTTGACGAATTGTCACGCTCTGGCCTTCGAATGTGCGGTTTTCCATTGACAGTTGATGACAGGTTCCCTTGACTTTTGGGAGCTCGCAATTTAAGCCAGCTGTCTCCTCTTTCTCAGGTTCAGAATAATACCACTTGCAGGCGGCTATGAGTAACTGTAACTGATTCTTGGTGAAGTTTTTAGAAAGTTAAAGGCCTATGACCTACATGTGTCATGAAGTTCCAAAAATGGCCAGAATATAAAACCCTCCTAAGATCTAGGTACAAACTAACTAATGTGAAAAATATTGGCCCTTTACCTGAAGCAAACTGTGAGGCATAGATTGCACTGTGTTGGGTAGTGGCAATATAATTGATCACAGCAAGCTGTCTGATGAAATGAGCATATTCTTACGAACTGTCACTTGTCTGGGTAAGTTGTGTGAGCATCACGTGATGGATGATTCCTTCTCCGTTTAAATACTGAATCTCCACATTAGCGATCCAGACAGATTTTCGCTATTTTGCGGAAAAGAAATCTGATATTATTTCTTTTTACAGCGTGCATGCAATAAAAAAGAATTTTTAAAAGAATCCTATAATGGTGACTGGAAGTTTTGTTTTTGGTGCTCGATGAAAGTGATAGCTGATAGTATCTGCAGCTGATTGATGTTCGTGGAAAGAAGAATATTGGCGTTCTTGTGTGGAAGCCGTAACCAAGGATGGTACATTGTACTCTGTAGCCAGAGTAGGAGGAGCTGAACCCGCCTTGAACGTAACAGAGAAAACAGCAGCATGAAAAAAAAAAAAACAAATTCCTGTTGATTCTGTTGTTTTGCTCTAGCAAATGTCAAAACGATAGCTTACAGTGTGTTGTTTGTCAGAGCACTTGCAATGTCCACTGACGAGAAGCTCCGGGTAAATACTGAATCTTCACACAAACTTTCACCGAAAAAATGATAATTGTATATAAAACTTTTTCTAAGATAATAAAAGCGACCAAATTTCCCAAATTACGCAATTCCTGAACTTTTTTTTTCGCAATAAACAATATTTTTAAGCAAAGCCCAATTATTATTTTTCCCAAAACTGCATAAAAAATGAAACTAAGTTCAAAATACGAAATTTGGGGTCAATATCGCAAATCACAGACGTATGCACCGTAATTCGGGGTGTAGTTGATGATTTTTGTATCTACATGTATAGCTTGTCAAGAGAGCTATGATTCGATTTCAATCGTATTACAATTTCTGTAATGTCGCATTATCTCGATTTTATACACTCGATTTTATAAATTTGGTTTGACATTCATGCCAATTAAATCATGGGAAAAGAAGAAATATTCGATGAACTTTTGAAAGGTTGAGAGAAATGTTTGATAAACAATCGAATATTGCCGAGGAATGTATGAAACAGTTTATTTAAATGATGTGTTTATTTACATCATTTAAATAAACTGTTTCATACATTCCAGATTTATTATGTGAATCCAGTTTTGAGTATGCCAGTGCAATAAAATAAAAACATATTTTCAGAGAAAAATTGGTGTTTTTGTGAGCGAATTACTTCAAAGAAAATTGCCTACCAGGCGTTTAGTGTGAATTATTCTGTATTTCACAACATTCAATCCTAAAATTGACCGATACATGCATCCAGATATTATTGAAAAAAAAACTTCACCTTTTTTAAGATATCGTTTTTGCACAGACAGAAGGTTAACTACTTACATGACCGCCTTGCGGATGTTATCTTAACTGATTTGTTGATCATCAGCAAAATTTTAACCTGTTCTACAACTTTGTGATGAAGGGAACGATAATAGGATCGGTTTCTTGAGATTTTGAAAAACCTTTTCAATCGCTAGTACCTTGCGTATTGAATGATCGTGTCAATATCGTCAACGTCTTTATTATTAGACAAGTGTTAACATCTTCCTGCTGATACCATTATTTCTAAAAGCTTGCATTTTGTAACACTCAGGTTAATGTTTCCAAACGATGCATCGAGTATATCTTTACCAAACGATACATTAAGTATATCTGAAGGTATGAGTGGATGAAGACACGTCCGATGGTTGATTGGATGACTCCATACGTTCAATCTACAGAAAATGATACAAACTAGAATGGCAAAATAATATATAATTGTTAAACAAATATAAATTTTCAAACTTTACCGCTAGAAGGTCCTGTGAAATGTGATTCATTCTTACTTTAGTGTTTGATTTGGATAATCAAAAAATAAGCTCGAAAACAGATTTTAGAATTAGTAAATTCCCCATAGATCAATCTATACAACCTATAAATGACAGCAGTGGAGAGAGAGAGTGTTGCCTTAGTGTAGATTAATGTTTCCGTTATGGCCAACATGCGATGGTAATTAAAATAATGAACGATCGTCGAGTGATAATTAACGATTTTGTTTAATATACCTATGGATCAGGCGAACTACAATTAACACATGTGAATCAACGGCACTATGGAACGAGGAACAACGTCATCCATTCTTTGACGAGTATTGCTAATATGGTTTAAGTATTCATCTTCAAAGTTTTTCCGCTTCGGAAGCAGTAGTTATATTTTACCTTGAGATTGACATCTTACAGACAAATAGATTTCAAAATTAACCTTTTTTATCAATTTCACGCTGTTAACAATCATATTGAATCTTTTTGTTGTATAATATCACAACAAGAAGTACTCGTATGGATTTTCTTACTGGTTATGTTGAACACTCGATCACATAAATCTCGAAAGTTGGTCGTTATGACTGAATTTTGAGAAACATGCTTGGGGATCGAATTTCTGAGTGCTGCACCTTTTTGTCTGTGCTCATTTCGTGGACGTCACTAATAAGAAAGTCGAGTGATCCATTACGCATGCACAGCAGAGAACACTTACAAGAAGTGATGAAATTCGGTTGGAAATCCAATTTTGGACGGTGATATCAGCTCCGTACATCCCGGTAAATGCTGGGCGTCAAAAGATTCTGCAATTGAATCCTTCGAATATAGTATCTTTCAATCGGAGAATGTTTCCAAACTGACGTTTAAGCCTCATCAGCGCAATTCGGACGCATCAAACAATTTTTTTCCATCGACGCAAACCAATAATGCCGTCTGGTGAGTATCGACGTCAGGATTTTTTTCCCCACTTTCTAACGTCATCAGAGCGGTATGAAAATAGATCGGTCCATAATTGATGCCAAGAATGGGGGGCCGTATTTTGTGATGGGGATATGAAGAGTTGTTGTTCTTTCTACACATGTGCTTTCCATTGATGTCATTTCGATGGAACAGCTGTCTAGACAGGAGTGAAGGAAGGCAGTTGCGGGAACGATGATTAATGTCCAGATAAGATGGATGGATGTAAGTTGCTTACAGCTTTGTGCTAGGTTATTTTAATGAATGGCCGATTTCAAAACAGATGGCGGTTACGAATCACGTGTAGATCGACAATATTGATACAATTTCAAGTTGGAACTAGCATAGTTCGTAGAGAAATCACGCGAGCTGGTGAATGACAGTTAAGATCGGGACTCAGCGACCATGGATGACGTGAAAAAAATATGAGCGAGTTGATCAACTGTAAGGCCTATGTGTCAAACACATAACTAATCAGCTTCGCTCACAGCTAAGGAATTATAGAATAGACTTCATCCGAGACATCCATCTTAAGACTTCCTCTACCAAGGTTCTGGTTAACACACTGAAAAGGCTGGCCTCTACAAACTTAGTTATCCTCACTGCAGCAAGGTCTACGTTGGTCAAACAAAGCGGTCTCTCGAAAAATCTTGAAAAGCTTGGAAGACACCAACAGTTTAAATCTTCCCATTATTTCGTTGTTCGGACAATAGGGTAACGACTGTTTATTTCGTTATTAATCGCTAACAGTTGGCACCAGCGACAAAAAGTACAAACAACAACCTTTCGAACATCCAGTTTCTCGCACTGGCCGCCGAGCGGCGTCAATGATGTTTGTATTCCACTAACTGATCGCGCTACGCTGGATTCTCAGATTTCTCAAACTTCCAACCAGTGCTGGAAAGCGTCAATGTAAAAAGAGGATGTCGCGCGACTTTTACATACATGTTTCTCTCACTGTCATCGGACGGCGAGACAATGACAGAAGCTTCCTTCAAATCAAGCATAGAATAAGGGCGTAAGTGACATGATCGATTTCTCTTCATCGATCCTCTCTTCTGTAAATAAAGACGACAAGACGTAAGTTAGTCAGCATTTTTTCACCTCAGGACGCAAGATTGCATCGCTGCCTAGCGTCTTCAAGTGAAAAATGCTAACAAACCAGCATCTTGTCACCTTTATTCAGAGAATAGAGAATCGATGAAGAGAAATCGATCATGCGACATACGCCCTTATTCTAGCACACGCTTGAAATTCTCTTTCGTTTTTCCGTCGCTACGGCTTGTGCCGAAATTGTAATCTAAACAATTTTTAGTTCATTTTCCGGTATAATTGTTGTTTATATCGCTGCAATCATGAAAGGATATCCACTTTACTTATCACACACATTTGCTTCCCGAAATTCTACAAAATGAGATAGAAATTTTAAAATCAAAACAACATTATAATTGCTCTCGTGAGAGCCCTGTCATTGCAACCTGACGGAGTGAGCACATGAAATATAGTTACGTCAGTGTCGCAAGCCGGTCATGATTCTAACCAGCCTTGCTTCCAACACAAGCGCTTGGAACACTGAACAAAATCTCTCGCCATGAACTGAATGCTTCGTAGTTCACACGGCTGCATATCTCAAAATTCCTTATTTTGAATGATTTTGAGTGAATATGATGCATCCACTATTTGTTAAACAAAAATCATCCGGATCTGTGATGGCATTCAGCATGAATCCGTATGAAAATAAGTTGATATTTGAATTATGGCAACACGAATGAATAATGTGCTTATTTTGAAGGATAATAATTTCTACCATGTCCAAAATCAAAAATCATTCAATTATCTTCTGAATGTCATATTGAAGACTAATTGTACTAGACATAAAATCATCCTTGTCAATTGTAGTAAAAAATGGCGGTTGCAACAGTTCCCGCGTGCAGATTTCGGAGTTTTTCGAGTTGATTTGACAGGTAATTGGATTTCTGATGGACTTATTGATATCTGTAGCAACTGATTATTATGTTTAGGAGCACCAAACATCATTTGTAGCTGAAGATAAAGGATTGTTTGCTGGATCAAGGACTCGTTATTCAAATACTTAGGCACCTCACGCCAAGTCACGATGGTCGTCGATTTAAGAATGATTATTATTATACTTTTAATGCAGCTATAAACAGTTCGTGGAAATAAATATCTATGTGCGTTGAACAATTAATAAGCCTTGCTCTTCGATTTGCAATCATTTAAATATCTTATTGGTATTTCATTATTCATTATTGGTTAACATTCTGATGTATGATGATCATTCAATTATCGACCGCTTTTTGAAACAGACACTTCATTTCATGATTGGATGATTTTCATTCAGTGTGATTTGTAAACAGATGATTTTCATGCAGATGAAAATAATCTTGAATGTGTCTGAAAATAGGAATGGGGCTCGAATGAGGCAAAAATCATTCAATGTATGGCGGGGGATTTCGTTCAGTGAAAAATGGTAGTCGAAAGCTGTCAAAACGTATGGAAAATAATTAAAAACGTAAATAACAAACAATTTGAAAACTGGATCGAAAAATTAGAATAAGAAATCAAGCGTAATGTGAATATATAACTGATGATGCTTTATACCAACACTACAACATCTAGCCTTTCAAGACCAGGACGTTAGGCAACGATTTGTCGTTTCGATTGTGTTGTTCACACATATGGCCCTCTGTTAAAACAGATTTTCAACTTCTATTCATTTCTCTCGTCGCCCGCTTGCGATTCTATCTATCTTGTCATTTCATTACTTTCGTTACTCCCTTTCACTCTGAGTATAGGTATTGTATTCACCGAAAAAAGCCAATATATTTTCATAATAATAAAGTCATGCGGTGATTAAACCTTATAAATGTAGAATATAATTGGGCAAATTATGGGTATGCGATATTAGACGCGAAAAAAAATACAATAAGTTACGTTAATTTCGTATCAATCTCAGAAAATATACCAACGATCGATAGAACTGTTACATACGCCGAACAATATAGTTAATAGGTCGAGGCGACAAATTTTTGCCTGTCTAGTGTTAGTAGTGATCAACACTACAACATCTAGCCGTTCAAGACCAGGACGTTAGGCAACGGTTTGTCGTTTCGATTGTGTTGTTCACACATGGCCCTCTGTTAAAACAGATTTTCAACTTCTATTAATTTCTCTCGTCGCTCGCTTGCGATTCTATCCATCTTGTCATTTCATTACTTTCGTTACTCCCTTTCACTCTGAGTATAGGTATTGTAATCACCGAAAAATGTCAATAAATTTTCATAATAAGAATACTGTAAAAATTTACTGTACTCCGTTAATTTATTTTACCGAACCGTTCAGCTGTTAAGATTTCACAGGAATCCGTAAAATTGTTTAAATGTGTATATTCATGAAAATCTGAAAAGTTGATGCTACTACGAAAATTTTATGAGATTTTGCATGTTCGATGGAGTTCTTTCTTCCACTATCTATAGGCATTATATGCACGAAATTGTATAGATTATAAAATATGTTTTCAATAAAACAGAAATTATATAAAACATCTAGGAACGGGGCAATATGGTCATAGCCGGTCAAATCTATCTCATTACGAAAATAAACAATGCCGGTTTTATTGCAATATCCTCGCCGCACGTAATTTCAATTCAAATTAGATTTTTTAACTGGTTAAATTTATTTGAACGATAATCTTTGAAAATTGAAGCCCTTAGAACCATGATTTATTATTCTTTTGGCAAAACATACAACTCCATGATTCAAATCAGATATAAGCCCAGTTTTTGTACAAAACTCTCTCATACATATTGTCTTCTTTTAAAGAATGTCTTGCAAACGGTTTGCCAATCAAAATAATAACATTTAGTATGGTGGCTCATATTGCCTAAGGGGGGCCATTTCGCCCCATATAGCGTGAAATCACACGCCAAATAGTGTTTTTCAAAAATGTTTCCACAAAATTCTAAATAATCTTTTTTTACAAAGTACAACTCTGGTATGAAAGGAGATACCGTCGGACGGGGCTACTTTTGATTCCAGGGGCTACTTTGGACACTCACCTTTTGTATTTATTAGCAGCGTAAATATTAATCTGAGCTATTTTGTGTCTTCAGCACTTTTATTAACCAATATATGCTCTACCACTAGGCATGATTTTTTCTTGGAACAACATCAACAATAACAGGATAAACAAGAAAACATTTCAAAAAAGCTCGAATAAATATTCACAAGGTAGAAAACATTGGCTATACAAACATTGTTTGAATTCTACCCATGTCTTGGAAACTTATTGGGAGCATCACAAAACTATCAAATCGTCATGTTTTATGAAAATCTTGTAATTTGTTTTGCTTAAAATTGTTGTTCTATTAAAATAATTTATCAAAGGTCTTATATTTGCGACTTTTATTTTATTATAATGTTTTGGTTTGTGTATTTTACAACATAAAAAAATAAAATAAATGTTTGTAAAAGTGAATAGACATAAAACACATATATTTCAATACGTACCAATGCCAAATTCACAACATAATCTCTAAAATACTATTTTTTGTCATATTTTACATGAATTTGCAGTACAGAACAGTTGCATCCTTCAAATACCTAAATTAAACTACTCTTAAGCCAGCTCTAAACTGTTAAGAAGCTAAAAGCATATTACAAAAGCAAACTTACTTCTTTACGATCTTGCTAAACTTTACTTCATAGATTGCGTTTTTAATGAAAATTACTTACTGGTATTAAATTAGTTACCGGTATTAATGTGATCCTTCAATATATCGTTCATATAACAGTAAAAATAGAAAAAAGAGTTTTTGTACATAACTCATTTATCATCGCAGTACCTAGTAGTTACGTCGTTCGTTTATGTCAACTTGAAAATCGAGCATTCGTAACTGATAGTTCCATTTGAGAGGAAGGTGAAAATTTAAGTTTCATACTGCAAACTGAGAATAGTGAATGGCATGTTTCGTTGAATTTTGTTATATATGTGTAATTGATTCTAGCTTTGCAATTTTCTACATTAAGTTTATCAATGAAAAACGTTCCATAACATCACAGTGGACGACAATCTATTGAATCAGTTTGAAAGTTATAAGGAAAAATCATTTCATTAGCAAATTGTGAAAATGTCCAAAGTAGCCCCTTTTCTGTCTTGAAGGACACACTTTTTTCGCTATTCAAGCATTTTGTTATTTATTGATGGATTTGCCTCATATTTTGCACATTTGTTACGTACATATAAAACTTAAATATAGGCAAAAATTATCAACATCTATCCATAATTCTAAGAGTTACAAATCCTCAAAGTTAAAGAATGTGGAAATAATGTCAAAAGAAGCCCCGTTTGACGGGGCTTAAAACTATAAATTAAGTTTGTGGAACAATTCAATTGTATTGTGTTTCTAGGCTTTTCAAGACCTTTTGCTTAGGTGGATCATACTACCCCTAGCCAGTAAACACAAACTCGCATACGATAGCGCATAAGAGTACAAAACAGGAGGCGATATACGTACAAGCGTAATTTGGCTGCATGCAAATGTATGTATATCGCCTCCAGATTGGTATTCTTATATACTATTATATACGAACGTTTGTTTACTGGATATTGATCCTACTTAAATTTGAATTTAGTTAAATATACGACTTAAAGGTTATAGTGGCGACTTCCTTTGGAAAGGAAGTAAAGCCGCTTGCTTCTAAATAAACTAGCCCACTGCTAAACATCTTGTTATTATTAATAAAATATATATTATTTATAAAAATAATAAAAGTTGACAAAAGTTGTCATGAAAATATTCATGGTTACATAACGCAATATTGAGTCCCTTCAATATCGACTCATGGAGGTTTTACTGTAAAAAAGTAAAAGAAAAAAAACATTAACAATATTACTTCATAATGTTATCAAGATATCTTCTTCTTTTTTGCATAACGTCTCTAGTTGGAAAGAGTCTGCTTCTTAGCTTAGTGTTCTAAGATCACTCCCATAGTTGTTAGTACAAAAAAGTCTTCATTATTTGCCAAAATTGCCATTTTTGCAATAGTTTATCATGTAACAGGTACGGCGATGTTCTAGAGAAGAAAAAAAAATCATTTCGGAAAATTCTGAACCGACCTGGAAACGTGCAAAATCACTTTCAGCATGACGATATCAAGATATTAAACGACAAAGTAACGAATGTAGATATCATCTGAAGTAACTGGCAACCGCAGTTCAATTTCCAAATGCAATCAGCCGCATAACGTTATCGGGAAATAGTTGTCGTGCGCGTTCCCACTCCGCCCCATCTTCGATCTTTCCCCATTAAATGGGGGGAGGAAAATCCTTCAAGCAACCACATCCACCCCGTAGAATCACATGTGCCCATCCCGTAAGCCGTCGTCAATCGGTCGTCGTTTCGATCCAACTGTGCCATTGAGGAGAAAAAGCAGAAAGAAAGGGTTATGTAACTGGAAAATTGCTTGCCCAACCGTTGTTGCCAACAAATACAAAACATTTCCGTCTGCTGTCAGTTCCTTTCTGGCGGCAGGAGTGGGAATCCTTGCCAACTGTGAAACTATTGAGGAGGGAAGGGAGAGGGTCTGCAGCTGCATCCTACCAACAATATGATGATGGTACAATCGCGCAGACCCAATGTCAGCTTCGAAAGTCCAGTGGACGACGTATGACCGCTGTAAATGTATCGATTTTCCATTTTTCTTAACAATTTCAGCATGAGGTTGGTTGGAGTGGTTTGGTGAATCACACAGGCATTTGTTTGAGCAATTGCAATCGAGATGATTGCGTTTGTTGGGTTTGTACGCTCTGTGTTCTGAACGGTCGGGAACGGGAAATTAAATTTCAGATAGCAATATTTCAATATTTATGGACTATCCTACTTCGCTGGAAAATTTATGTAATCAGTTTGAGTCAGCGATGTGTTTTGTGAGCATCGAGAGGTTTGATGAGATTGTGAGGGCTGTTCGGAAAATGTGTGAGAGAGCGAGAATGAGGTATTCGGGAGCATCGAGAGGATCTTTCAAGGATACACATGGGGTGGGAGAGAGAATGTCAGAAATCAACCCCCTTTTCAACGGAGGGTGGGAAAAACAAGATGGCTGCTCTCCAGCGCTAGAAGGACAACTTGTCCCCTAAGGATTCCCAGAGGCTCAGTTGAAGTGTTATAATGATTCATGGTACTTTTGGACAATGTACTTACCCCAGCTCGAACCGGTCCTTCCGAGGCATTGGCTGGTTTCGCTGTTCCAGCAAAATTGTCTGAAGCCCTCCCATTTGCCCAGTTTTTCGGGTGGGGCATAATATTGTTCTGCTACTTTCTTATCGGCCATGGCTGTGCCCTTTCACACTGGCTATTCCTTCCGTAAAACTAAGTGCTAGGCGAGAAGAAAACCGTTCCCGTGATGTGTATTACCGAACTCGCGAAATCTTTGATCCCGTTTTGCTGCTGCTGCGGGCAAACTCTACCAAATTCAACTTTTCACTTCCTCACCGAAACCAGCATTCGATACTGCAAGAAGAAATCAACATCAAAATTGCACCCAAGAACATGAAAACGTTTTTTCGATCTAGAAACGCGCACACACGGCCCTTCCAGTCTGAACGATTTTTCGTTTTTCCGATCCGATTTTCCTTCAATTTTTATGTAACAATCTGCCAGTAATGAAAAATCTTCGCGACTTCACTCTCCAACAAGCGTGTCCTACTTGTGTTCTCATTCCAGCACTCTCTCTCGTACTCCCTTGCACTCGTTAAACACCCATTCACTCCATCTCACTCACGCCATCACATGCTTTTCAGTGAACATTTTTTACCACATTCTCACTTTTCCAAATGTCCTTATTGATACCAGCAGCACCAAAATCACAGTTCAAATTATCCTTTGCACTTCCAAATCACGCTACGAAAAGTGACCACTGTCCTTGTATTCACGTGCTTCTTCAAATCCTTAATCACTTAATGAGTCCTCAAGTCTCTTCCAACTATATTCACATTCACAGCAGGATCTTCACTTCCCATAGGAAAAAAAACTCACATCCAAATAGGTCTCCAGCACACAGATCCTACAAAGCTGTCCGCTCTTCAGCACAGCACGACACGAACTCCGCCGTGCAAGCAATCGGTCCTGTGTCCTGAGTCTCGTTTCTTTCACGACGACGTCTACAATGTAGCTCTCCAAGAAGACGACGACGATTTGCGGCCGTTACGAAACGGAACGCGTGCTGCGGTTCCACACTCTGAGCGGGTGATATCGCGCGCTCTCGTTCGAACAACGAATGCAATAATCTCACGGGAACGAGCAAAAAATAGGGGAGCCCAATGAAACTCCCCACTCTCTGGACTGGACTGTGTGTGGTGGAGACTTCCGAGCGTAAGAGAGTTCGATTTTTCCAATACACTTCCGTGCAAAAGTTTGGGGTCGCCCGCTTACAAACATACGAATGTGTTTTGTGCATATCTCTCGATGGTTCATTGAAAAGGCAATGAGTTAATCTTACTTCGTAGATATTTCGACAATTTTTTTTCGAAATTTGTTCAAACAAATGTTTTGCTTAAAGTTGTGTCACTTTGCAAAAAAAACTCTGAAGAACATGGTCAATTTTTGATAAAATGATCATTATTTTAAATCAATGCATCATTAGAATCGTATCCCTAGAAACATTAGTAGTTGTATAACAGCTCATTCAGCTGGAATACACTTAACGGTGGTTTGTTTACTCTTATTCCACTAAAATGTTTGTTGGAAATCTTTTATTCTTCCAATATGACTTACAAAATTTAGGCACACCAATCTGAAAACTCTTCAAAATTAATAAAACAGCCATTCAAGTCATCGTGCAGAAGTTTGGGGTCATCTGCAACACGTGAAGATCATTTCTGTTAGTATCTATATAATTTTACGTTTAATTTCGATAGCCTATGGCTTTTTACAACGGAAATATGAGTGCATATATAGGGTAATTTACGAATTTGGCATCATTCAAGTATTATCGGTAACCAAAATTGAAACGATAAATTCACTGTCTTTTTAGATCAAAATACTCCAATAAAAACATGGACATGATTCTTTGTTATGTTATGCTTCATTCTTATACATTTTTCAAGACTGAACAAAAATTCGAGTTGTCAATAATTGAAATAAATACGGCTCAAAACGCTATTGATTACGAGTTGCCGATAATAGTACAACAGATTAACCCGCACTTCCTATGGGAAAGACAGTCGAAAGAAAATGGGGCTGCCGACAATAGACACACCGACATGAGAAGTTCGAAGCATTGTACAAATGTTTTCATAAAGCTTTTGACAATTCTGGCTGTTTGAATCGATAGAGGACTAGGTAGAGCACAAATGTGTGCAGACAGGCATATAATTTGTTTGCGTATGTCCGGGAAAATTACAAAAAAAATGCTATGAAATTCCGTGTTTTTATTATGTTCCATAGTTACCAAGTACAAACTTCTGCACGTAATACCGAACTGACAGGTGATCCCAAATATTGCACATTGGCGTATCCATCTGGGCATACATTTGTAACAATTAAATTGTTACAAAATGTTAAAACAGTCAACTCTTCATAACTCCAAAACAAACTTTTACTATGGTTCTTTTCCTCGATATCGAGTTACGAAATATCGAGTTAGAATAAGTTGACTGTATTTGTTTGATGTTCTCAACGATTGTTTTTAGCATTCCTATTTATATAAAACTCGAGGTCCCACGTAAACTTCGTCTTACCATCAAGTAGGCTGTACCCATACAAAATTACACATTGATGTTCTACCATTTGCCCGATTATTCCTTTCTCAAACTTTATCCTCACACTATCGCATCGCATCCCTTTGTCGAGTGCAACAGACGGATTTCACGCCAACTCGACACGCGATTGGCAGCACCCCTTCAGAATTCAATGAAACTTTCTGGATGTCAAAAGTATGTGAAACTAAGATACTTTGCATATTTTGTTTTTTTCAAAATCGATCTAGACTAACATTTGGAAAGGGTCAAAGTTTTTTTACTTTTTTCTATAAACCCGTATAACTCAAAAACGGTAAGACCTACAAAAAAGTGTTGTATGGGGGACTGTCGTGAAATTTCCTGACGTTTTTGAAAAAAAATTGAAAAAATAAAAAAAAAACATTTTCTACACCGAAAAAAAAATGATTCAAAACTTTAAAGTCGATTTAAAAAACGGCCACTTCAGATTTTGGTCATCCTTAAGCAAAAAGTTTCGTAATTAAATTTACTAAAAGTCATCCATACATTGCAAATTGGGCATATTTTAGAGAAAAAAGTTTTTCTAACATCGATTTTTTAAAGTCCAAAATGAATTTTTCATTTTATTTTTATTTCGCTTTAAATAGTCTAGTATGATCATATTTTCAAGTGATAAATGAGTTTTAATCATAAAATAGATCATATTTGTTTTATTGGGAGTTGTTAAAAGAAATAGAACGGAATTAAACAGAGTTTTTTTTTTAATTGAATTCAATTGATCTCGCACCAAACCACTTATGAGAAAATCAACTCCGTCTAACAATCCGATGGGTTTTTATGGTTGGAAAGATATCACAATAATATTTACATAAATAAATTAAAACGAATATTTTGCTATTCCGAATAGTTGGAGCACGATTTCCCTGAAACCTCCATAAACGCCTGGATCAGTCTGACTTAACACCGACCATATATAGATTGTGTGTGTATACATTTTATGGATGATTCTAAGAGTCCATCTTAAAATCAGACTTCCGCCCATGATCTTCTCATAAACCATTCATAGAATTTGGAATTGGCAGATAAAAAAAATATATCACGGGAATTACTCTTGTGTTTGATTTTCTCAAAAATAATCTTCAGCATTTAGTTTTATAAATTAATTGCATCCCAATTGATTTCTTGAAGAATATTTTGAGTGCCCCATTTTCTGCCAAAGATCTTACCAGAAATCATTCAAAGGTTTTGTCAACAGTTCGCAATATATCTTTAGAGGAATATTCAAAAAAATTCAAATCGTCAAATAATTTGACAAGTTTCACATATTATCCAATAATTCCATCTGTATTAACCTTTCGTCTGTGCCTTGTGGAAACTTCACCGAATATGGATAAATTTTGTTTTTTTTCTGCTGTTTTGGAAAGATATTTTAAAAGATTTTCATGATTCATTACGGGGAGGGGTTATTGTGAAAATGGTAGAACAACGTGAAATTTGGAAACTTTGGACGCTTATACAGTCATTTCTCCCTTACTCGATATTGAAGGGACCATCGAGTTAGGGAGATATCGAGTTACAGAACACAAAACCAGTGCAACTGCGATCCAAGGGACCATCGAGTAAGCCATGAAAACCAACTTTTACTATGGACCGATGCACGAGTTCACCATTTGACGTATGAGCGGTGCCGTGTTATTTACGTGACCATGGCAACGAATGAATTCGGCACCGCTCAAACGTCAAATTAGTGAACTCGTGCATTGGTCCATGGTTCTCTAACTCGATATCGAGATACGGAATATCGAGTAAGGGAGAGTTAACTGTATATCAGAAACAGTTTTATATAAAACTTCACTTTCTTCAATGAAGATTTACAACAGGAGAAGGGCTACTATATTGCACGTTGTTTAGTTGGGAATTACGTCGCAAGATGGTGCTATCTCTGAAAAAAATATTTTTTGATCCTCCGAAATCTGAAATTTTAGAAAAATATATTTCAAGATAGGATGCAATACTTAGGCTCTAGGCATGGGAGTTTTCTCGGCCGAATTGTCTAAACCTTTGCAATAAAAAGCACTTTAATACGACGCATATAATACGCATAATATGCATATATGCTCAGTAGATTTCAGAAAACCTACTGCCGAAGTAAATCAAAAGTGCCAAGAATAAACAAAAAACTCGGGGAAACGCACCAACGTATGTTAAAAAATCACAAATCGATTATTCAACAAAACAAAAATGACAGCCCTTCAGTGTGCTCTCGAGTCATATTGTCCCAGAAAATAGACGAAAGGTTAATAACTCCTGGTTTTTTTTTTCTCTTCGGAGTTCTTTGGATCCCTTCAACGAGTCAACAACAATACCTCAAGGTATTTTTTGAAAGCATCTTAGGATTCCACCAGATTTTTTTTAAATACATGGCTTTACTTCAAGAACTATTTCAAGAGATCTAGCAAAAAGTTTAAACCCATAACTTTGCTCTATTAGTTATTTACTTGTTGTACTTTTCTTTTTCTTTAAGGATGAGTTATTTTTTTCGGGGACTTTTCAAAAACTTCCCTGAATATTCATGAAGAGGATTCGGAGTATGGCAAGAATTTCTACGGAAAACTAATTTAAGCAATTAACCAGAAGTTCTTCAATCGTTATAATTTGATTCCAGACAGGAATCACATCAAAAAGGTAGCACATTGATTGGTCCAAGAATTTATTCTGCGATTATGCAAGAAAAAAGTCTTATGATTTTTCTTCAAATTCCTTTAAAAATTCAAACAGATATTCCTCCAAATATGCATGAGGAATGAAAACTCGTCTGCAGAATTCGAAGGAAATTTTTCAACATATTGCTTCTTAAGTTCCATAAATTTCTGCAAGGAATTTTTGGATCAACTCCTGGAGAAATCTTTGGATGAATTTCTTGAGTATTTTTAAGAAATAATTCCTGGATGATTTTTTTCTTGGAAAAAGTTAAGTAGAAATCTGCATATGTAATTCTAAAAGATTTCTTCCAAATTATTCCTAAATCCCTTTAACAAAAGGTCATATGAAATTAATTGTTACTGATCTGGAGGAAAAAGTGGAGAAATTTTTAAATCAATCTCTGTAGGAATGTTGGTGCTCTGAAAGAAATTCTAAAATTCTTAGTGCTAACTTTTAAAGAATCATAGAAGGTAAGCCATGAAGAATTTCTGTGAGAAATACTAAGAGAATTTATAAAATTTTTCTCAGGGATATCTCTGAAACTAACAAGGGAAGGTCACGATGGTGTTACACGGGGTTTTCAACCGGACTATTTCTGTTAGATTCTACATGTCGAAATATGAAAAACACCAAAGCCTTTCGGGTGATGGACCAGTGGTGTAGCCAGGAGGGGCTCTGAAAGGGTCGATTTTGTACGAATATAATATTATTGAGCAAATTGAAAATTTGCCAAAAAGATTTTTCTCAGTTTTTATTACGATAGTCGTAAACATAATTGACATTGATGTTTATTTTTAATGTATTTTTATGGCATAGTCGTAACTAGCATGGAATATGGACACCAAAACAAATTGGGATTTATTAGAATAGTATACCAAGAACAAACCCATCCCGATTACGCCTATGGCATGGAAAAAATACATCTTAAACATATATTAATGTCAGTTCTGTTCTCTACCATCCTAATAAACTCTGAAAAAATATTTTTGTCGAATTTTCAGTTAGCTCAATAATATTCTATACGCACAAAATTGCACCTTTTAGAGCCCCTCCTGGCTACACCACTGGCTTATCACCCGAAAGGCTTTGGGGTTTATCATATTTCGACATGTAGAATCTAACAGAAATAGTCCGATTGAAAACCCCGTGTAACACCATCGTGACCTTCCCTTGTAAGCATAATGGACGCATTAAGCAAAAACCTATTTTTAGACCACAAAATGTCGATATATTTCAGTTACCCTTAGCTAGTTTACAAGCTTGACGACGTGCTACATTCATTCATTACGAACAAAATCATATCGAATGTCATAAAATCGAGATTAAAAAATGAGTCGAAAACAAGGATGGTAAAAAGTTATCGGGGCAAAATGAATATTTTAGTGGAATTTAGTGCTATGTTGAACGTCACCCCCACGCTCATACTAGTGAAAAAAAAAACTTCTCTACACAATTAAATTATTTTACCGGAATCCGTGAATTTCACCGTAATCTCAACAGCTTAAAAGTAGGGTTAATTTTTAGTATTCTGTAAAATTTCATAACGAATTACGGAGTTTTCAGTTACCGAACTGTTCAGCTGTTGAGATTACGGTGAAACTAACGGATTCTGGTTGTAGGTTCATTATTTTGCTCGAAAATTTATTTGTTCCATTATCTCGCTTATATTTCAATTTGATTCTGAGAAAAACTTTAAATCAAATTCCAAAAACTTTCATACTAGCAAATAGTTCATATGGCAGCAAGCCGTGCGTGCGAGTGACTGTGTTTAAAACTTTCTGTTGCTTTTATCCTGGTTCCGTGATTTGTTTTTTCAATTCGGACGGAGAAACATTGAAACGGCTGATGGCGCTATGCCACCCGGCTAATGATTTGTAAAAGAGGTTGTGAAGTGACAACAGTGGATTACTATTCGCTTGACGCTTCTTATTCAATAAAACAAGTGTTAAGGCCGCACGGGACGTCATCATAATCACCCTATCCATTTCAAGAAGCAAATCCCAAGAACCACTCCATATATCGATGCGAAAATGAATCACTATGATTCTATATATGTAGTGCACAACCCAATACATTTTCAGCTTCATCGGTTCACTAAAACTCGAGATTTGCTTTCACAAAGTTTTGATGATTATTGCTAGAGTGAGACGAAAGATAGGGAAAATAACACGGTCTCCAGCCAGAATTTTCCAGCCACGCCACGAGGGAAAAATACCTGTGTTCCATACCTGGAAAGGAGCAAACAAAAGTAGTGTGCAATAACATTTTTGCCACGCCTGATGAGTTTATTAATTTTTAGCAACGCCACTTCCAACAATTTCACTCACTTGAATGAAACGGTTGGTACGGTTGTCCCCGCTTCTTCTCTCATAAAATTGAAAAAAATTGTCTATCATGTTATTCATACGTGAATGATCTGATCGACGTGAATTTTTATATTATCTTAAAATCCATGTCTGCCCCCGCATTCACACAACACGCATGACTTTTATCGTTCGTGGAAGATAATGAGTCACGATAGAGAAAAAAAGACAGACTTGCTTGTTGCTGATCACTGTGTGTCACCCGTGTCATCACGTGTTACATTCGCTGACACTCTCTCATTCGGGTCAAGAAACATAAGCGATTGTGTTTTATTTTATGTACAATGTTGGCGACCAAAGAGGGAACCAATAGAATATAAGTAAGTTGCTTAGACCTGAATTACCAGCATACAAGGAAGGTGAAACATCTCGGAATCCAAAGATGGCCGACTTGTGTCCCAACTCAAGTTTTCAAAAGCACTAAACTAGAGAAATAGAGCTTTCTGCTAGTGCACAAAACCAAAATAAAAAGTGCACTATTATTATAATATATAATTATAATAATATATTATAATAATAATTATTGGATGCTTTCTTCGCAAGATTTGTGCCTCTGAAGTTTTAATGAAATTCTAGAAGTTGATTGCAAACTGTTTCACCTTAAGCAAAACATAATTCTCCCGGGTGGCTCGATATCGTTGTCGTCTATGAGAGGCTCTCGGAATATGGCTCGATTGGCTTAGTCGGATCAAAACCCGAACTCTGGTGAAATTTATTAACAAATCCTAGAATAATTGCCTGCAGATATGAAATAACTAGGAGATATTTCAATAAAAAGTTGGATTAATAAATCTTGATACGTGAAAACACAATGATAGTAGTTCTGAATCAATCCTTATAGGAACTCCGAGTGTAATTCCTGAAAGAGGAAAATGTTGATGGTATCTTTGCAACAAATATTAGTATACAACTCAAGATCTCATGCATTGTGCTTTCAAAACAATAAGTTTGATATAATATATTTAGGAGTTTTTGTAAGATCCACTTGAAGAATACAAATTACCCAGAGGGGAAAAACATCTACAGGAATCTGTGGACATTTCATGGGGGTTAATATGTTGGATTCCTAGAGGAAAGAATGTTTTAGAAACCTGGAGAAATGCATGACTTACACCTTCGTGTAATTAGTCTTAGGGAATTCTTAGACGAACTGTGTGAAATCCTTATATTACGTTTTAATAACTGAATGGTAGAGCTCAATCTACAGTACTCTTTCTCCAAACTGAAATTTTCGAAGGCATTGAATTTGTTACACAGCCATTAAATTAAACCAAGTATGTTTCAGATGCTCACTGTAGAACAAAAAGATAATAGATGTCCATCATAGTTTAACGTTTCATGCAAAAATGGGTACAGAGGTTGTGTATAATAATCGTTTTGCATGAAATTTGCGGATGAACTTTTCAAGTCACCTGCCCTTTTCCACCTGTTGAAAATCCTCGGTACACCCATCTTTTGCACGATGTCTCGAATGATTAGATTATGAATTCAAAATAGTTTTCAGATTTTTCCGCCGACATTTTGCAAGTTCTTTTGAAGGAATATATGATTCCGGTTTTAGTTCAGCAATAATTGTAAATTTTGGCCGATCCAATGCTGAGAAAATTAGCCAAGTTTTCCCAGTGCAATTTTATGAAAATAACACAAACCAAGTAAAAATTTGGCGCAAAATAAAAAAAAGTTGATCAAAGTACCTAAGATATGAGATTAACTCATTGCGTTTTGAATTAGCTATGCATTGTTTCAATTTGTCAAGGTAACGCAGGGATATGAAAAAAAAAAAACAATTGTGTGTGCTTTTCAGGAGGTGACCCCAAACTTCTACACGGCGGTGCATGTACTGCACACTAACTCTGCATATGTTGGGTTGGGAGGCACTGTGGGTGGTTAGTATGGGGAGCAATCGGTCAAAAGCGGAACGCGTGAAGAGGTGTAATAAATTTGCGATTTTTTTCTTTTTTTTCTCGCGAGGAAATCGATTCGGTATCATTACCGAGCGCCGTAAGGGATGGGGATGGCCTGGCCATGGATGATGGAAAAATAGCTCTGGCTGATCCAATTAGATCAGCAACTATGGATGCACGGGAGGGTTAGCCGCTGTGGCGCCGGCAATAATTTTCAATATTCAAGGAATATAATTTACATAACAAATTTGATTTTAAATTTAAAAACTGTATTAAGGTGAAGATGAATGGAAGCCAAACCTCAAATTTTCATGAGCACATATCTGGAGAACCAAACAACCGTTTAAGCTGAAAACTTAATCGATTGGTAACTAGCTGGTGGTGACCAAACCATTAAGTTTTCAGTTCAAACGGGTGTTCGGTTCTCTAGATTTGTGCTCTTGAAAATTTGAGGTTTGGCTTCGATTAATCTTCAACTTAATAACAATTTTTTGGAATAGTTTTTAAGCTAGTTACTTGATGTATTATTAGCTAAAGCTGATTATTTGGGAAATAATATGATAGCCTTTTCGACAAAGTTGTTTATTAACTCAAGAGCTATAAATGATTCAAAATTCTGCTACCAGGTAGTGCCAGTGAGCATTAAACTTTTGTTTTGCATATATTTCAGGAGCCGTTCTTAGCAGAGTTGTATAGTAGCTCAAGTGCTATATTTATACTCACGGTTATGCCCTCAGGTGGCACTAGAATGAAATCTTTCTTTTGGGAATGCAGACAAACCTCCATGAGTCGATATCTGAAGGGACCATCGACTCATGGAACTATCGGGTCATGGAACACAAATTGTGGGGACCATCATAGCAGCCAGGATATTTTGTTCCGAGTATGTCCATAAGCCGATAAAACATCGACTTATTGGGGTTTCACTGTATCTCAGGATCTTGATCACTTAGAAATATAACTCTATTTCGCATTTGCATGCAAAATTTTTTGCTCACTTACTGAACAACTTTGCAGGAGACGCCAATCTCCGAATCGGTCAGGACCCTGAGATATATGTAAAACGAAAGTTTCATGCTCACTAGCGTCCTCACGCCATGTCTGAATCAGCAGATTATAAAAGTCGAATGTACAACGATTTTTTTTCTCGCTAAAGATCAGTTTTAGGTCCATATTTTCATAATCGGAAGGTTTTAAAATATTCTATCGGTGAATTTTTTTTTCCATATATTTTGTATGGGCAGATTTCGATCAGAAAACGGGGTTTTATAGGTTTTAGTATGAAAAATAGCTTTAAAATGGAAACAATCGAAATTTCGTCGATAGAATATTTTATACGCACTTCAAATACTAATCTCTAGTGAGGAAAAATCCAATGTACATTCGATTTTTATAATCTCCTGGTTCAGACATAGCGTGGTCTTCTAATGTCAAAATCTCGAATCTCTCGGTTAGATTAGTGATAGACCTTAAGTTACTGAACAACTTTGCCGAAAACAACATCTTTCTAGGTGGACAGGCTCCTGAGATAACTGCAAAACAAAAGTAATAGCTTCATGCCCAATGAGGTAGCTTCAGAAAGCGCCTACCTCCTGAACAAGTTTACTGAAGAAGCTTAGTTTCGAAATTATCTGGATTTTTAGATACAGTCAACTCTCCCTTACTCGATATTTCCCCCAACTCGATGGAATGCGCTGTCCCTTCAATCTTGCATACTTTGATTCTTCTGTAAGTCAATACCTCTCTAACTCGATGTTCCCGAACTCGATGCGATCTGTTTCAGTTTCACTATTTTGAATGTACATTATCAATAAAAAGAAAATTTCTGGGGCTGTCAAAGTGAAAAAAGTGAAACACATCTCAATTAAATGTTTTTACATTAATAATTTCAAATTCAAAACACAAATCCGATACGATTTCCAACAGGTATTATGATATGACTATGAGATTATGTTATACTATAGTTAGTAGTTAACCTTTACGTTACCGGCCTCCGACAAGGCATTTTCAAATAGCTGCCATTTCGTCAATTCCCATTCGATTTTTTTAAAACCACCGTCAGTTTACTTTAAAAAGGTTTCAGTTATTTGTCATGAATGGAGAAAGCTGAATTCGGAACCATGCCGGAGATGTTCCGGATTGGACTGGGGTCACGAGGGTGCCAAATTGGGGGAATGTGATTATTTTTTTATTTATTGCAGTTACAACACTGAAGTTTTTATGTGAAATATAAGATAATGATATATTGTCATCATTTCAACATAATTCTATCGCGCGACTTCTCAATCTTCATGAACTCGGGAGAACATGTCAATAAACGAAGAAAAACACGAGAACATGTCTCGAATTCACGAAGATTGATACGTCGCACGGTATGTTTCCGACAAAAAACAGAAATGTCCTCAAAGAGGCCCAGGCGGAACCTGTGTCAGGTGCTGTGGAGTGGCCACATCTATGGACATTTAGTTTATTCTTCCTTTATTGACATGTTCTTCTGAATTCAAGAAGATTGAGACGTCGCACGGTATGTTTTAGACATAAAACGGAAATGTCCCCAAAGAGAACCTCGTGGAACCTGTGCCAGGAGATCTGGAGTGGCCACATCCGTTTTTACCGGGGTTTTTCTTCTTTATTGACAAGTTCTCTCGAATTCATGAAGATTGATACGTCGCACGGTATGCTTCCGACAAAAAACGGAAATGTCCTCAAAGAGGCCCTGGCGAGACCTGTATCAGGTGATCTGGAGTGGCCAAATCTATTGAAATTTAGTTTATTTTTCCTTTATTGACACGTTCTCCCAAATTCATGAAGATTGAGACGTCGCACGGTATGTTTTGTACATGAAACGGAAATGTTCCCAAACAGGCCCTGGCAGAACCGGCTACGATGCTCCGGAACGGTCCACTTATTCAAATTATGGTGAAATGACAATCGATCACTATCTCACGTTTTACATAAAAACTTTAGGGTTGTTGCTGAAATAAACAAAATAATAATCACATTTCCCAATTTGGCACCCTCGTGACCTCAGTACAATCCGGAATATCTCCGGCATGGTTCTGAATTCAGCATTTTCCATTTATGACAAATAACTGAAACCTTTTTAAAGTAAACTGAGGGAAGTTTCAAAAAAATCGAATGGAAATTGACGAAATGGCAGCTGTTTGAAAATGCCTTGTCGGAGGCCGGTAACGTAAAGGTTAATTCCATACGATTTTTATCTTAATTTTTCAGTTTCAATAAGAATCCTGCTATTCGCTATCGAAAACCCTCACGATTATAGCATGAACTGTAAAACTCATCTCGGATTCTTCTTCTTCTTCTTCTTTTTGGTAATACGTCCTTACTGGAACAGAGCTTGCGTCTCAGCTTAGTGTTCAATGAGAACTTCCATAGTTATTAACTGAGAGTTTTCTTTGTCAAAGTTGCCATTTTCGAATTTGTAGGGAGCCGGAAAGAGATGGGCAAAAAGATCCGGATCACTTAAAAGAACGAGCGATCCGTGGCTCTTTTTTGGCGAGAGTCGGTTCATTTGATCAGCATGGATCAGACAAAAAGTGACCCGAAAAAGGACGAACCTCCTTCGTTCGTTACGTGCCTTGCTTTGCGCGCCACGCTACAAAGGCAAGCACATTTATCTGCTGCTCTGTGCTCTCAGCATAGACAGACAATGCTGCCCCGCCCACTTGCATATAGACAGATGTAAGATAGTGAACAAGTACTCACTGTAATGGCAGAGCACATTTTTGGTTCGGGTAGGAGAAATCAGCCAAGTAGGTATGTCGTGAGTTCTGGGGAAGAATGAGAGAGCGAAAGATACGACGCATGTCGCGCAACAGGAAGTGAACCGCTTTTTTTCGTTCGCTCGGTTCAGTTCGCTCTTTCTTTGAAAGCCACTGAGCCACTGAACCGTTCAAAAGATCCGGGTCAATAAACTGAGTGTTTCGGATTGGATCCGTTAACTAAAATGAGCCGTTTTTCCCATCTCTAATATTAAGCCGAGAAAACAGGCCTTCCTTAGCCGAATGGTTAGAATCCGCGGCTATAAAGCAGAGCCATGCTAAAGGGGTCTAGGTTCGATTCCCGGTCGGTCCAGGATCTTTTCGTAATGGAAATTTTCTTTGACTTCCCTAGAGAGGTATAGGCATACATTGTGGATACAGTCAAATTCGATTATAAATTTTTTTGGGGGTTTACGGATATTTTATTTTTATAAACTTTCCTATGCTTAGTGTTTCCGGCTAATTTTGTACCAAGGGCCCCTGTTAAGAGATCTGACCCTGGCCTCCCGAAGTTCAAATCCGGCATTAGTGGACTTGCTCTACTCCATTATAAATGACATCTCATCTCAAATGCGTTGTAATTATTTGACTTAAATAATCAGGTACATAGTACCCAAACACCATCAGACAGAGCTTCTTTGGACACTCACACTTTGGATCTGTTTGCAACATATATATTTATCTGAGCAACTTTGTGTTTTCAGCGCTTTTATCAACCAATATATGCTTACAACCATATTTAAATTTTACGGCTTTTATTTTGCTACAAAGTGTTGGTTTGTATATTTTACAACACAAAAAAATTGAATAAACATAAAACATATATATTTCAAAACGTATCAATAGCAATCAATCAAATATTTTTGAGGTCATTTTTATATGAATCTGCAGTACAAAATAACTGCTTTCTTGAACTGCTATATATAAACTACTTTCACGCCAACTAAAAACTGTTGAGAACAAAAAAAATCTTATAAAACAAAGTTTTTAGTTTTGCAAAATAATACCCATTCTGATACCTACTTCAAAGATTGTGCTTTTTATGAAAATTACTTCTAAGTTAAAGGAAATAAAGTAGTCCTTCTACATAACGTACATATAACAGGAAAAATCAGAATTATTGTGTTTGTACATAAATATTTAATCATCGCAGTATATAGCGGTTACATCATTCGTTTGTGTTATCTTAAACAATCAAACAATTCCCTTTAAAAGGTATTAAAGTTGAAATAAAAGCTCCAAACTAAAAATGTTGAATAGTACGTTTCGATGAGAAGCTTTATAGCAATATGTGTATTTTTCGAGTTTTAAAACGTTCTAAATTATGTTGACAATAAAACACGTGTGAAACTATCACAATGGATGATCATCTATAGTATCAGTTTGAAATTGATGAAAAAAAAACATTTCAATTTCAAATTGTATTGCTTTCTAAAAATATCCAAAATAACCTCCGTTTTGTCTTGAATGGCACATTTTTTCGCTATTCATGCTTTTTTTTTATTTGTTGATGGATTTGACTCATATTTTGCACATTCGTTACGTACGTACCGTTTTGACTCATATTCCGTACACATAGGACCATATAATATTCGTATTCAAATGAATAATTTTGCGTATAAATTGATTTGAGCTAGTTTTACTGACCTTGAACTACAGAATCTTTCCAACTTTCAAAGTATAAAATATTTTTAAAGGCTTTAAAATTGAATTGCAATTTACTGCCATTTTCTTGTATATTGGAACATTTCAACCAAATCGCCATACAAAAATCTAGTGTTTGGAATATGAATCTGTTCGGAATTTGGGACAGACGATATACAACTGAGATATAGGGTAAATCGGTATAATGCGCCCCAACCGGGCAATACGCCCCATTTCATTTTCAAGAGATTGAGGCTTCCTTAACACGTAAATAAGATTACATATCTTAAATATCCACCAAAAAATAATGTTGCTCATATTAGATCTTTGGGAAGCATGAAAAACTAAAAGATATTTAAAAAATATCGAAAATCAGCTTTTTGGCGTTAAATTTCTAAACCGATAGGCAAGCCTCGTTGTGAATGAAGCCCTTCCTTTACTATTGTATTTATTACAAAAACTTTTACCGGAAGACGACTCCTAATGGACCCTTTTAAACTTAGCAAGTGGTGGAATTTGTCTTGGATCATTTGTTCAACGCTGTGGAACGTTTTTCTGAGGGAGGGGCATATTGCCCGGTTTGTTTGGAAACTTAAAAATTTAGACCGTTTACAAACAACGTCTTGTACTATTTTTAGAAGCTACCTGGCAAGAGAATGTTGTATGCAGAGCATGACCAACTTACAACATAACACCTAGACATCAAAAACGATAGAAGTAATGCATTTGCTACTGCGATAGAGTGGTGTTTCCTTAAGGGGGGCGTATTATACCTGTTTACCCTATGCAAGAATTCTACGAAATCTACTCATATAAGGTATTGCTGTGTGCATTTGAAATGCAAATATCAAATGCGGGAACACCAAATGCGGTAAGATTTTCAACAAGGAAGGCGACGTCAAAATTTGATTTTCTTTGCTAGGTTGGCGGTGATATGCATCACGGTTGCTAAGTATCCTTTGGTTACTTTGTGTTACCGCATTTGAAGCTCAGTTCGACTGGATTTGCACGTCAAACGCAAACAGCAATACCCCGGGCAAGTGAGGTCTAACTTACCCCAAGATATCTAAATACCCGGGGTAAGTGGGACAGATTGAAACAAGCACCAGAATTAAAACTTTTCCTACACCTTTCAAACAATTTCTTAAAGAGTAGCATTAAAACATTCAAACGAATGATTTTCATCGAAAAAAATCAATCTTATATTACATAATTGTTGAAAAAGGTGAAGAAATAACATTTTTTCCGAAAACTTTTCATTTTTATTTTTGATATACGAATCTAAAATTGAGCGTAGAAATAAAATTTAAAATTCATCATGAGAACGATAACTTTTTTATTTTTATTGGACTTTATTTGCTATTTATACAAAATTCAATAGTTGCGTTAAACAATTCCATCACATTAAGTGGCTTTCCGCCATGCATAACAATAATTACAGAACATATTCATAAATTTGTCAATTATTGAAAGTTTACTTGTTGCATTTCGATTGATAACTTATAATTAATATGTATTTTGAACATGTTTAATACCTCTTTACGCTCTTTGTGAGAAATTTTCAGTTTAAATTAAATACGATGTGACATATTATTAAATGTAGGGTGTCTTCCTAAAACGTTACGTAGTTAATGGTTGACCCTTTATGTACATCAAATATGTACTCAAAATAAAATATCTATGATTTATCAATCCTATTATTGCAACGGTTGACTTACTGATGTGGTTTTACGCACGAAACTGGATGTGTCCCACTTGTCCCGTTTAGTGAAGCAACTGCGTCTAATGGCTCATTTTACATCTGTCTTCTAAGAATTTCACAATTCCGAAAATTTTGGATCAAATGCATGCACACACCAGCAAATATGTTTTATTAAAACCTTAAATTTTACTATTCTTCATTTTAGTTTTTGCAGTTGTAACTAAATTGCTTTGGTCATTTTTTGATGAAAAATATGATGAAAAATAATATGTAAGCATAATTAACTGACAAATCTTCAACTATTTGTTTATCTTATTTCCATTGTTGTTGTGACTAAACCTGTTAGCACACATGGTTATTAATTTTGAAATTTTACAAATATCATGTCAATGAATCAAAAAGTTATCTCATAGATTTGTCAAACGTTTATACAGCTATTAGGATTACCGAATTCTTTGTTAAATCGAGCAATTTGTGTGTTCTCTAGGGTGACAGTTCTTATTGCAACTATATTTTGAGTAAGTACTTACATCTAAAGTCTAATGAATCAAAAAGCAGTTCATGATATCACCACTTTTATCGTACAGTTTCTTTTTGTCAATGGCTTTCAAAATAGGGCCTTAGAACACGAGTTAAAAATTTGTTGTTGATTGATAAGCTATGAACAATCACTGACTATATACAAGGATAAACCTAGTTCCGTTAAATGTTTAAACTCATTTCTTGAAAAAATAATTTTCGAAACATACCTACAACCTGTCAGCAGTTGCTAGCTAGATGACATTTTCACCAATCGATACCGGACCGATCCTCTTGTTGACACCGCAAAAGTTGCATCGAATTGCATTCATTCTCTCTTTTGACCACTCTCATCTCACCACAAATCCCACAGTTTGCCTTCGTCGCGTGCTTGCAACTGGAAATCACCCACAATGGAACGGCGCGCGAGAGTGCGAGAGAGAACCTGGAACCATTACCATTACGGGTAGCGCACATTGTAGCACATTTTGGAGAGTTGTTCACAGTTTTTTTAAACACATTTTCACATGCTCGCGGAGAGAAGAGAGGGTGTGAGGAAGCAGGGAAATGGGAGAGAGTGAAATCCCTGCTGTGAATTTTCATTACTGGCTTTTCCGACTGTTTGCGCAAAACGTATCAGGCCGCATGCGCCCCCACTTCGATCGACGCTGCAGTGATACTAACACAGTGATGCCCCCAAAGGAAGGAAGTCGATTGTAGAAGGGGTCGCCTGGTTGTCTACTTGTCCGGTCGGCCGTTTGAGTGGTCGATTGGTATGTGGGAAAAGCGTGTGTCCTCGTTCCGGATTTGCAAATTTGATTCTTTTTGCTGGGTATTTCTGCTCCTCAGTGGGAAGGTATTTTTCACGAGCACTGCTGATCCAAACTTGTTCACTTCCGCCACTTCCTTCCTGCTCGGAGTATTCGGGTGAAAATTTTGCAATGCAACTTTCCGACGTTTGTTGCTGCGACGTTTCCAACCTAAGGAAGGGTCGAAAATGGAAGATTTTTCCTGGCCTTTACTTATTGTGCCAATTGCTTTGTCTCGTTCCGTAATCGACCTCTCTTTTTTTTCAAAACCGCTAGCAGACCTTGGCGCGGAAGCTCAAAGGGATCGAAAAAACGAAAATCTTACGGTTTCTGTAGGGATTACACAAATTTTCACCAGAATCACTGTACACCACACTGAAGAGCACACAAGAAAGGACAAACGCGCTCACTATGACCACATAGAACCGACTTCTCTATGCAAGTGGAAGCTCCAAAGCTGGTCTCAATCCGTCGTCGGTGCAAAACCAGTCTCCAGGAAACTTCTCCCATCAAAAGTTTTCTCTCATCGCGACCAACTTCCAGTGAGATTTTCCAGCCCTTCAGATTGATTGTGTAACCGATTTTCCACCACCCCTTCCCAGATATTCAAGCGATGTTTCTGCCACCTCTTTGAGAAAGAAGATCGGCCGCTGGATGCTCTCGCCAACAAAATCCATTACGTCATTCCTCAGCTGTTACGCCATTAGTTGGTTGCTGAAGTGCTCTTCGCTCACGTCCTTCCTCCTGCTGCTGGAGGACAAACGGTCTCCTCCTACCATTCAGTTGGTCGGTGCATGGCGGAACTGGGAGGAGTGTCTCAAGCAAATCACCGCTTTATCATCTATGTTTGAATATTAAAACCCCTGCAACGACCCCTTTCCCCTTATCGTACCCAGTGAACGCGAGTCCCCCTTCAAACATACAAAAGCATATATTTTACGATTAATTTTCAATTCCATTGTGCTCTGTCACAGACCACTCTTGGGGAGCAACCAGCAGGGATATGTCAAAAGTCGTGTCGCTCCATAATTAAATTTTCATCACCTAGCGGTGTGTTTTCTTCTGCTTGTGATGCTTGACTCTTGAGAAAGTGCTACTTAGTCTGCAAAGGAAAAAAAATCACTGCAGGTGCTTCTCATTTCCTTTTGTCGATTCCGAGGAGTGTTATGTAATCGGCCCCAGTTCTCTTGCGTTATTTCTCATTATCAAATTGTTTTTTGTTAGTTCGTAGGGAGCAACATGTAGATATTCTAGCTAGATTATGTTCAGCGAATAGCGTAGTATTCATTTGGTGTGCAATTCACTGTCTCAGCGACGATGGGAAGTGATCAGGTTTATCGAACACTTGAAGGGCTTGTTTAATAGATAATTTAAAATTCAGAGTCAGAACTCATAAGGTACCTTGATGGATACCATTGCCGGGCGTATTGTAGAGCTACAGCTTTGTTGGTCTTGAGCGATATTTCTCCAGTTGTCCCCTCTTCCACTGCGTGCTGATAGCGTACTTATACGTGGTTCTCCACGTAGTCACCGACCTCGGGTGGTTCTCTGCTGAATATTATTTTCGCATTTCTTTCATCCGACGCTCCTACTCAGCCCACTGAAGTCTGCCGTTCAATAATATTCACATGTTTGTACATTCACATTACTCGTGGTTCATGTGTCTGCGCCACAAATGGTCTTTCTAGTTTCTCACCGTCCTCGCTTCGTTGCCATACAGAACCACATGAAATTTTTTTTTCATTTCCAACTGTATTAACGAGATTTTTAGCCTTAGGCTAGTTCATATCGGGACCAACAGCTTTACTTCCCTTGCGAAGGAAGTCATCACTATAATATTTTACGGAATTCGATCCCAGATTTTTGTTTCCATTTGCATGTTGTGCTGGTTAAGTAGTTCGTAATAGGTCCTACTCGCAGCCGCAATACTTTTGACTTGGCGGGAAACGACATTGTCACATGTCACATGTGTTCCAAAATAAGCAAACTCTCCAAAATAAGCAAACTCTTTAAACACATCTCCAACAAACACTACCTCAGGACCAACACTAGGCCTTCCTCTATCTATACCCATAATCATGTACTTCGTTGTGGTAGAATTAATGTTCAGGCCTATCCTCGCTGTTTTCCTTCTCAGATGCACTAAGGCCTCCTCCACTGACCTACGATCGATTCCAATAAAGTCGATATACTCTGCAAAGCCTAGGAGTGTATTCCAGACAACCAGAAAACACATCTTACGTCATGTGATGCTGATGTGTGCAAAGATCCCGTATAAGCTGTCGTCAAATGGCCTTATGCGTTCAAAAGGCGGATTTATGTACTTATTTTGTATGATGAAAGTTGGCTTGCAATGTGATTGCATTTATTATATTGCGGACTATTCCGTAATCTTATGCAATTTATTGCATGATAACAAAGTTGATTTGACAGCTGCTATGGGTTGATTCAACTTACTTAGTACTTGTATACGGGAAGAAGTGAAATGCACTGACGAACTTGGAAAATGGTGTTTTATGCGAGAAAAGCCGTCACTTGAAAGATTTCTGTCATCGTTTTGTGCGGGTCTGATGTTATTTATACAAATAATCGAGTTCTTACGTCAATTCTTATGCGACTTCTGGTGATATGGGATGTGACCGTATGATCATAGTGTCATTTCTCTGCACGCCAACACATTTGAGTGCAATGTTGAACAGTACATCCTTGCTTTAATCCGTCTAACAGACGTTGAAACCTCGTCTGTAAGCCGAACACTTGATTTCGATACATCTAGCATTGCACTTATTATTTATTTACTTGATGTTACATCAATTTGTATGATAAAAACTCGCTAACGATGTTACATAAATTTACTCTGTTCATGACTGTGTCCCTCCAAATCCGATTTTGACCCACGTTCTCCAGATCTTGTTGCACCTGATCAAGCTATCTCGCTCGCTGTAATTAACGCCTTCTTGTACCAACCATAGCATCTCCGATAGATTATCACCCTTATTCTTGTTTACGCCGTATCCAACTATGTCCCATATGATTTTGCTGGCGAAAATGGAAATGCGAAACGTTTTTTGATCAAAAGTGAATTCGAACATTAACAAGAAAAGGGGCATATGATCGTGCCTTCAATATACTAAGGCTAAAAATAGTAACTTTTGCAAAGATAGATCTCAGTCAACAACTTTGGAAGTGCTCTTAGAACACTATGCTGATGAGGCGGCATCCATTTATTACGTAACGCTAAAATTCGAAATTTCCGACACCCTCCGTAACGCTTTTTGTATGGAAATTTTAAAAATTTTGTATGAGTCGTAACGTTCGAATCTACCCCCTCCCCTACCCCCTTCAAGCGTTACGTAATTTGTGGATGCCGCTTAAGCAGACTGTGTTCCAGTGAGGACGTAATGCCAAGGAAAATAGAAGGAGAAGAATAAGTTTGTATACCTATCATGGGTTACAACTAATAATTTCTTTGAGTACCAGAAATCGTTAAAGTGAAGATAAATCGAAACCAAAACTCAAATTTCCAAGAGCACAAATATGGAGAACTAATCATCGGTTAAGGCTGAAAACTTAATCGATTGGTCACCACAAGCAAGTGACTAATCAAATTTTCAGCTGAAACGGATGTCTGGTTCTCCAGATTTGTGCTCTTGAAAATTTTAAGTTTGGTTTCCATTCATTTTCACCTTAAAGCCTGATTTGCTACTGAAAAGGAATCGCTAAAGAAATTTCTCGCCGATTCCTTGCAGAAATTTTCTACAGCGACTCCCATTTGCACTGACAGTTCTTTTCAATTGCGTACTACGATCAGAAAACAGCGCATTCTTGATCTATTCTTTGCAGAAATTGCCCATGCATCAAAATAGGCCGAGAAATTACTTATCAGCAGCGAATCAGGCTTTAAAAAAATATGTTTGAAATAAAGAGTTTGGTTCAAAATACGTAATTTATATGTTAAAAACGTTACTAGTCAAACTCGACCATCCGGGCATTATAGAACTTGCTTATCGGGTGAAATGGACTTTGAGAAATTAACTCTTAATACGTTTGTTCAATTAAGGCTGAAAGTAGTGGCGCATATAATACGTCTAAACAGCTTCTTTCATGATTCTTTATTTGATCTATCTTATTCAGACATTCCAAGAACATTTGGTGGTACTGGCCGGGGTACGAGTAACCTTGGGGAAGATCGGGTAACCAACCCCCGGTGGGAACTTTGGTCGTATGCTGACAGGGAAGGGGGGGTTTGCTTTTGCAAACCTGGAGCGTCTGTACTCCACGTTAGGAGCGGCTCACAACAGCGTCTGTTCCCCATGTCAGGGGCGGCTGATCATCGTCCGAGTGCCAGAGAAGGACTCTAAGCTAAACTGCGCACTATGGCCCTCCGAACATTTAGGGGGAATGGTCCTCCGGAAATCTAGGGGGTTGGTGTCAGGCCCTGCAAGCCAACCGTAAAAACACATCAGCACAGGAACGTCAACGAGAGAATACGGACCGGAACAATCGGCAAAGATCACAGCGACGAAAATGGACTAGCGATTGGAAACTCGGTACGTGGAACTGCAAATCTCTCAACTTCATTGGAAGTACTCGCATACTCTCCGATGTACTGAAGACCCGCGGTTTCGACATCGTAGCGCTGCAGGAGGTGTGCTGAACAGGAGCATTAGTGCGAACGTTTAGAGGTAATCATACCATCTACCAGAGCTGCGGCAACACACGCGAGCTGGGAACAGCTTTCATAGTGATGGGTGATATGCAAAGGCGCGTGATCGGGTGGTGGCCGATCAATGAACGAATGTGCAAGTTGAGACTCAAAGGCCGATTCTTCAACTTCAGCATAATCAACGTGCATAGCCCACACTCCGGAAGCACTGATGATGACAAGGACGCATTTTACGCGCAGCTCGAACGCGAGTACGACCGCTGCCCAAGCCACGACGTCAAGATCATCATAGGAGATTTGAACGCTCAGGTTGGCCAGGAGGAGGAGTTCAGACCGACGATTGGAAAGTTCAGCGCCCACCGGCTGAGGAACGAGAACGGCCTACGACTGATAGATTTTGCCGCCTCCAAGAACATGGCCATTCGTAGCACCTATTTCCAGCACAGCCACCCGTATCGGTACACCTGGAGATCACCTCAGCAGACAGAATCGCAAATCGACCACGTTTTGATCGATGGACGGCACTTCTCCGACATAACCGACGCCAGAACCAACATTGACTCCGACCACTACCTGGTGATGGTGAAACTGCGCCCAAAACTATCCGTCATCAACAATGTACGGTACCGACGCCCGCCCCGGTACAATCTCGAGCGGCTGAAACAACCGGATGTCGCCAATGCGTACGCGCAGCATCTTGAGGCAGCGTTGCCGGATGAGGGCGAGCTCGATAGGGCCCCTCTTGAGGACTGCTGGAGGACAGTCAAAGCAGCCATTAACGACGCTGCCGAAAGCGTTGTCGGATATGTGGAACGGAGCTCAAGAAACGATTGGTTCGACGAGGAGTGCCAGGAGGTTTTAGAGGAGAAGAATGCAGCGCGGGCTGCAATGCTGCAGCATGGTACGCGGCAAAACGTGGAACGATACAGACTGAAGCGGAAACAGCAAACCTGCCTATTCCGGGACAAAAAGCGCCGCCTGGAAGAGGTGGAATGCCAAGAGATGGAGTTGCTGTACCGTTCTCAAGAAACGCGGAAGTTCTATCAGAAGCTCAACACATCCCGCAAAGGCTTCGTGCCGCAAGCTGAGATGTGCCGGGATAAGGATGGGAGCATCTTGACGGACGGACGGACGGGTAATCGAAAGGTGGAAGCAGCACTACGATGAACACCTGAATGGCGCAGAGAACACAGGCACAGAAGGTCAGGACAGCGAAGGCGATGGCTACGTCAGCACAGCGGACAGCGGAAATCAACCAGCTCCCACGATGGGGGAAGTTAAGGATGCCATTCAACAGCTCAAGAACAACAAAGCCGCTGGCAAGGATGGTATCGGAGCCGAACTCATCAAGATGGGCCCGGACAGGTTGGCCGCTTGTCTGCATCGGCTGATAGTCAGAATCTGGGAAACGGAACAGCTACCGGAGGAGTGGAAGCAAGGCGTTATATGCCCTATTTACAAAAAGGGCGACAAACTGGAGTGTGAAAATTATCGTGCAATCACCATCCTAAACGCCGCCTATAAAGTGCTATCCCAGATTCTCTTCCGTCGTCTATCACCTATAGCAAACGAGTTCGTGGGAAGTTATCAAGCAGGTTTCATCGACGGCCGCTCGACAACGGACCAGATCTTTTCCGTGCGGCAAATCCTCCAGAATTGCCGTGAGTACCAGGTCCCTACGCACCATTTGTTCATCGATTTCAAGGCGGCATACGATAGCAACGATGGACGGTGTGCAAAACTGCGTGAAGATCTCGGGCGAACACTCCAATTCGTTCGAGTCTCGGCGGGGACTACGACAAGGCGATGGACTTTCGTGCCTGTTGTTCAATATTGCGTTTGAAGGTGTTATGCGGAGAGCCGGACTTAACAGTCGAGGCACGATTTTCACGAGATCCGGACAATTTGTTTGCTTCGCGGACGACATGGATATTATTGGGAGAAAATTTGAAACGGTGGCAGATTTGTTCACCCGCCTGAAACGCGAAGCAACAAGAGTCGGGCTATTGGTGAATGCGTCGAAAACAAAGTACATGCTGGTTGGCGGAACTGAGCGCGACAGGGCCCGCCTAGGAAGCAGTGTTACGATAGACGGGGATACCTTCGAGGTGGTGGACGAGTTCGTCTACCTCGGATCCTTGTTGACGGCTGACAACAATGTTAGTCGGGAAATACGAAGGCGCATCATCAGCGGAAGTCGTGCCTACTATGGGCTCCAGAAGAAACTGCGGTCAAGAAAGATTCACCCCCGCACCAAATGCACGATGTACAAAACGCTCATAAGACCGGTAGTCCTCTATGGGCATGAGGCGTGGACTATGCTCGAGGAGGACTTGCAAGCTCTTGGGGTTTTCGAACGCCGAGTGCTAAGGACGATCTTCGGCGGCGTGCAGGAGAACGGCGTGTGGCGTCGAAGGATGAACCACGAGCTCGCTCAACTCTACGGCGAACCCAGTATCGTGAAGGTAGCTAAAGCTGGAAGGATACGCTGGGCAGGGCATGTTGCAAGAATGCCGGACAACAACCCTGTAAAGATGGTGTTCGCCACGAATCCGGTCGGAACAAGAAGGCGTGGGGCGCAGCGAGCTAGGTGGATTGGCCAGGTACACCAGGACCTGGAGAGCGTGGGTCACAGTCGAGGATGGAGAGAAGCGGCCATGAACCGAGGGAATTGGCGAAATATTGTTGGCGAGGCTTTATCAAGATAATTGATGCAAAGCCAAATAAGTAAGTAAGTAAGAACATTTTTATTGCCACAAAACATATGATAAAATATTGTGAAGTATTGAAGTAGCTTCCCAAACTCGGATCGCTTTTTCGTTCATCTTCAAGCGAGCTTGCAACATGCTGGTGCGCCGCAAAAAACGAGTTTGGGAAGCGCGGGATTTACAGTGTGTCGATGCAAGAATACTTGAGATCCGTGAAATGATCTTTGCCTCCATCAGCGCTACAGGGGTGGTGCCCCTGAGGTTGTAATAGAAAAATTACATTAACGTCTATTTAAGATACATGAGCAAATTCAACTGATACTCAACAACAGCTATAGTAGTGCGTGATGTGGCTTTAAGTTGGATTTCTTGACCCAACCGGGTCCAGTGCTCAGCTTGGACACACTGACCAACTCTGTTCTAGAGTTGGATTTGCCTTACGATTGACTTGGTCTTAACGGACCCTAGTCATCTTTGTAGTCAATTAGTTACTCATGCTGATTTTGATTCTGATCATGTGTTATCAAAAAAAAAATCAAAAATATGATAGCTCCTGGCGATGATGGAATTTTCTACATCCTTATTAAGAAACTTCCAGAAAGTAGCTTATCATTCTTAGTTCATATATTTAACAAATGTTTTCAATTAACATATTTTCCTGACAAATGGAAAAATGCTGTTGTTCCAATTTTAAAACCACACAAAAATCCAGCAGAAGCTTCTAGCTATCGTCCATCAGTAAACTTTTTGAAAAGGTCATTTTGAACTGAATGATGGCCCACATTAACGAAAATTCAATTTTTGCCAATGAACAGTTCGGATTCCGCCATGGACATTCGACCACTCATCAACTTTTACGTGTAACAAATTTGATCCGTTCCAACAAATCTGAAGGCTATTCTACTGGTCTTGCTCTTTTAGACATAGAAAGAGCATTTGACAGTATTTAGCATGAAGGCTTGATCGTAAAATTAAAAAACTTTTATTTTCCAACATACATTGTTGAAATAATTCAAAGTTATCTGTCAAATCGTACACTTCAGGTTAATTATCTGAACTCTTGGTCTGAAAGACTTCCTATAAGAGCTGGTGTTCTCTAAGGTAGCATTGTGGGACCAATATTATACAATATTTTCACATCTGATTTACCTGAGTTACCTCAGGGATGTCAATAATCCTTGGTTGCGGATGACACAGGCCTCTCCGCCAAAGGACGAAGTCAGCGTGTCATCTATAGTCGATTGAAAAAAAGTTCGGATATTTTTTCTTCATACTTGCAAAAATGGAAGATTTCTCCTAATGTATGTATGTGTATGTAGGTAGCCACCATCCTAGATTCAGTCTTGCTCTGCATGCGGTTCCACTTAACAGTACATTCAATTTTCATTATCAATCTGAATTCAACATACCATTGTATGAAGGGCCAAAATGGGGTGTGGCGGACCTGTAAGCAGAGACACTTAAGTGAAACCCGCGGGAAATAGAGAATCTACTTCCAATGATATGATCCAACGGAAAGCATAATGAAATTTGCAATACCTGTCAAGTTCTACGGAATGGTTTGTTATAAGAAGGGCGCGTCAAATCCATTACAACTGTTGAGTAGAAGAACCCATCTACAAGGATGTTACGGTTACTTCACCCTTGACTCCGGCTGGCACTCCACTCCGTTGTCCAGCTGTAACTTCAATGATGCCCTGATGCACCCTCCCAATATCACCCAAGTTATATGATTGAAGTAAATGATTGTTATGTAATAAAATTAAATGTAATAATTAAAAAATAAAATAAAATATAGGAAATCATGTTATAACTCGATGGTTTGACCTAGAATCGATGAATTAAAGATGATTAATATTAAATACATAATAATATATTGTTCCAACGAGCCTGAAAAAAAAATTGAAGATTTCTACTAATGCTTCCAAAACTCAACTAATAATATTACCACATAAACCAAAAGCTCTTTATTTGAAACCTTCAAGTAGATATGTTGTCAAGATGAAAGGGGTTCCAATAAATTGATTAGATGAAGTTAAGTAGCTAGATAAGAATTTAACTTTCAAAAATCACATTGAGAGCATTCAAGCCATATGTTATAAATATGTAAAATGTCTCTATCCCCTTATTAAACTTTGTCTTAAGAACAAGCTTTTGATATTCAAACAAATTTTAGGCCAGTCATGTTGTATGCTGTACCAATAAGGACTATATGTTGTAATATCAGGTAGAAAGCTCTGCAGAGAATTCAAAAAAAAAAAACAATTGAAAATGATTCTGAAGCTTCCTCTCTGGCAAAAATCATTACAATCTTCTATTGCCACGATTAATGCGTTATATGTTTAGGTTAAGTTAATTGAAAACGTGTTTTTTTTTCTCTTATAAGCAGGTGAAATCAACTCACCTGTAAAACATCTGAACTGCTACGGCAAATGAAATGTAGTATGTTGTTAAGAAAATGTTAATAAAATCTTAGATTTGTTTTACCAAATTAGGATGATTGTGTTGTCTAATAACACAGGACTCCTAGATATAAGAAATGAATGTAATGTTTGGAATGATACTAATAAAGAAATAAAATAAAACGAAGGCTCTGTAAAGGATTCAGAATGAGATTTTAAAAAGATTCTGAAGCTTTTTGTCTATTATAATACTAATGAGTTACATATATTATCCAATATTAGAACATTGGAGCAAATGTCGAATAAAATTATCAATAATTTTAGACAAAAATCGTTGCAATCTTCTTTTTACGATATACATTTAGGTTAAGTTGGGTTGAGTTAATTGAAAGCGTTTTCTTTAATATGCAGGTGAAACCAACTCACCAGTAAAAATACATCACATAATGTCAAAATGTAGTGGGGCGTTTCGTCATAGCTCAACTAGGAAAAGTTTTTCATGGGGGTATTATTCTAGAAAGTTGAAGATACAATGACAAGGAATGTGTTTAGTACTAAACATATTGTTATTTTAATTACCATGTGGTTCATGTAACAGTTGTCAGTTCAGCGCCATTTTCAACTTGCATGACAAATTGTGACACGTTTCACGTCTTGCATTGACTCGCAAAAAATAAATGTGTTTTAAATCGAATTTCCATCCATTTTTAGTATTATTACAAGCTGCTAACGATAAACCAGTATTTTGTTTTCATTTCATATGAAATTTTCGATGGTCTATCTTACCCCAAAATATATTTGTACCTGGGGTAAGTGGGACCTATCAAAACAAAAACCAGAATCAAAACTTTTCGTACACGTTTCATAAATTTTGCTAGAGATTAGCACTAAAAGATTCAAACAAATGATTTTTATCAAAAAAGATCAACCTCAAATTACGTAATTGCATAAGAGGGAGAAGAAAAGTTTTATTATTCTTTATTTTTTCATTATTTTTTTATTTTTGAAATACGACTTCAAACTTGAACAAACACACAGCTGAAATTTGAAATGCATCATGTGAACGATTACTTTTCTATGTTATTTGAACTTTATTTGTTATTTCTACCAAATTAAGTAGTGATGGAAAACAATTCCATCCAATAAGGTGGTTTTCTGCAATGCATATAAATTAGACTGGCCCAGCTCAGTATGGGAGAAAAATAAAGTTGTATGATTCCACGGGGCACCCCCAGGATTATTCCTTGGGGTTAGAGGAAGCCTTTCTGAAAAATTCAGTTCATTTGGTCGTTCCATGAGCTGGCGCATTTGAATTGAAGTTAATATGGGATTTTCAGCTCAAACATATGAGCAACAGCACACCATCTACTGTTTGGTTCAGGAAAATTGATGATCGCGTTCAATTGGACCCAGAATGTCAAAAACACTACTTGATGTAATAGCGAAGAATATTGTAGAAGATTGTTACATGATCAAATGCAGTACTGCTTGTATTTCTTCAACATAGCTTGGAGGTAGCCACTAAGCGCATCATTGCCACCTATGACGCTGGGCGAGCTGAGGCACATGTCGCATGCATATAAGTGACTGTACGGGAGTGCTGATCTATGCCTAACTTTCCACAACTGAAAGAGTAATAGAAATGAGATTAAATCTAGATACAACCTTCTGCAATTTGTTCATTAGGGTATCAACTAGTGTATTTGTCATTCTGGGCTTATTTGAACGCGAACAATAAGTATACGAAACGAAACAGTGACATAGGATCAATTTTCAATATATTTGAGACGAATATCCCATACAAACTTCAAATCGAATGCGCCAGCTGGTGGAGCAACCAATTGAGTTGAAATTTTGAGAGAGCGTTTTTCTTACCCTAAGGCTTATATCTAGGGGGTGCCCCGTTGAGTTTTACAACTTTTTTTGTTTGAGGGCCAGTCTAATATAAATAATAACAAAACATATTTATAATTTCGTCAATTATTGATTGTTTATGTGCTACATTTTAATTAACAACTTATAAATGATATATTTTGAACATGTTTAATTCCTCTTTACGCTTTTATTGATGAATTTTCAGTTAATATTAAATGTGAGGTGACATACTATTAAATAAAGGGGTTCTTCCTAAAACTTAACGTATTTTATGGTTGATCCCTTTTGTACATCAAATATGTACTTTAAATTAAAAATCTATGACTTATCAACTTTATTATTGTAATTGTTTTTTTTTTTTATTTCTTTATTAACGAGAATTTTAACTTATAAGCTAGTTCTTCTCTTATTGTAATTGTTGACTTACTGATGTGGATTGACGCATGAAACTGGATGTGTTCCACTTGCCCCGCTTAGCGAGGTAACTGCGTCCATTGGCTCATTCTAAAACTTTCTTCCAAGGTTTTCACAATTTCGAAATTATTCGATTAGTTTCATGCACACACCAGCAAATATGTTGCCAAAACGTGATTGTGTTGTTGGATTTGAAAAATATAAAAATATTGACATTTGAAAATTTTATTGAACAATTTGTTTGAACTATCGTTTTTTTCGTTCCCACTTGCCCCGTGGTACCTTACCGTAATCCGGGGTAACATTGATCATTTTTTTGAATATTTCTCAAATATTTCGTTTGAAAATGCAAATGTTGCAAATTTTATATTTTTAAAACAAGTACTGCCACCCATAGCTCGTGACTTTATACTGCATTTTGATTTTTGAAGATTTAAGCATGTTTGAAAAAATGTTTTAAGTGATTTTTTTTATTTAGCTGATATGGGGTAACATTGATCACCTATGGAAACAGCGATCGGTAATATTGAAAATATAGTTACTTACTTAAATCATGGCCCCTGAAGCCGAATATGTAGGCCAAACGCTTACAAGTCATTCACTTTTTGAGTTATTTCAAAATTAAAAACACCTCGAACCACGGAATACGCCTAAAGGTAGGCAATTTCCTAAGGGATTTCTATATTCTTTACAGTAATTCGTTAATGTTGCCAAATTGAGCATACTTATGAAAGTTTTGACAACGGAATCGTTTTTGGAGAGGTCATTTTTAGTAAGAACCGCATTTTCCTTGCTCATATAGTTTGCAGAACTTATGTAAGACATGAATCTTCGGTAGTGTCATCTCTATCCATTGAAATCATTGTTTCGAAAAGATGACAAATTTACGCATAATAACAACGCAATTTTCGCAAAATTACATTAGCTTATGAATATAAGAAAGAGAAGCACCATTCGCGATTTTGAAATGTTTCATCAATAAACTATGATAGGGGCGGTCCATTAATTACGTAAGGGTTTATGGGGGGAGGGGGGGTCTGAGATTTCTTACGCGCCATACAATTTATTTTTAATTTTGATACAAAATATCTTACTATGGGGGGAGGGGGGGTTGAAAAGCCCCGAAAAATGTCATACGTAATAAATGGACAGCCCCATACGAACTTTTTACGAGTTGAGTCCTTCCGATCAATGTTACCCCGCTGATCAATGATACCCCGGATTACGGTACTCCGAATCATATGTAAACATTTTCCGAAGACAATTTTGTTCTTAAATATACATCTTCATAGTAAATGTATTTTTTCCTCCTTATTTTACCATCTGGCTCAATGTTGATTGTTAAAACATATAATGGAAAATATCCAAAACAGACTTATTCATCTAACATAGAATCTAAATTATGTTTATCGTTTCTGTTTAACACAATGGAACCATAGCGACAGATGATCAACAAGTTTATCTAGTCACTTAACGACTATCAATTGACGCCACCCATGTTTATAGAGTTGGGACACTTCAAGTGTCTGGTAGTCCAATTGATATGCATTTATCTGCCACGCGACTTTGTAGTGATATAAAAATATTCGTCTTCAAATTCGCTGATCTTCTTTGAATTTGAGTAACATCTAGCAACAGCCAGATTTTCACGGCAATCCATCCAACAATTTCACAATTTGCTTCAATTCCATCGATGATGGACCGGTTATCGTTGACAAATCGATGTCAACCGTTGATTAGCAGCTGATTCGGGATGCTAATTGAATGAGTAGGAAACAAGGCTGCGCATCTTACCGTCTTGCGGGGCTTGCGAAGCCTATCATCACGTGATCAATTAACAGTAAATTAATTATGACGGGTTTCAAACAGGCACGGTAGAGTATAAACTGTCGGGTGGACGATAATTGTCCCTACAAATCAGAAGGCAGTGAGCCACTACAAAAGATGTGATAATTATTTGTACTTGGTTATTTTCCTTTGTTGGTTTCCAACAAAGTTCGAAAGTATACACTATAAAAAGATAAAGAGGTCCATCTCTGTGACAAGATAAAGTTGATTGGGTAATCAAACTCGAAGACAAAACGACTTATAGACAGGAGATCGAAAAACAAAAGGTCAAAATGGGAAAACAGCAGGGACAAAACCAAAATAAAAAATTTTTTTCAAGGAAGGGAAAATTCCCACCATGCAAGTCATTTACGATCATTTTGTTTTTAGATCTCTTATCCATTCGAATTGTTGTTCCAAAATTGTCAAACTCATAAGTACGAAGAAAATATATGCAGAACAACGTTTAAAATCGACAATTTTTTCCCTGTTTTCCAATTCATCTCTTCTCTGTGGATGGAACACTGGATTGGAAACGACCTGGATAGTTTAATAATCCTACTAATTTCCTGTTCTCGTTTCTGGCTCTTTCTCTAGATGGCACATCGAGGCCGCTGGCAAATTGGCTCCGGTTACAAGAATGCAAGGCTAGGATTTTTTTCACTCTACACTTTGATTGAGTTGGCACCACGATTCCTGTCTCTCAGGTAAGCACTACTTTTTTTTTGCATGTCCATGTACCATCGAGGTGATGCTTGAAACGGTGTCAGTAAATTTAGATTACATCATTACTGATTACTTTTTCGGTTCTTGTTTTTTTTTTTCAGTTTTTATATTAGTCATTTCAAACCAACTGTCCATTGGAGTGGCCTATATGTATTTGAAAACAAAAATCAAACTGTTAAATCCCAAAATTCGTTCATTTGTAACCCCACAAGTTACTTTAAAATTGAAAGTAACTCATCAAGCTTAAAAATCGATCTATGAGACGGACAGGAAACCGTTTTTCCACGCTTTCATTCTTCCATCATTATAGCACACCTTTCCGTACATCTTATACATAGTCAATCTGCTAACCAAAAGCAAGTCTCTTCTCCATAACATTACCTTACCCCTATACCTTCCTGCATGAACTGGCGTAGATGCAGGGGTTTATCCGATCTACTGTGTGTCAGTTTTAAATGCAACATCAATTCCTCTCCCTTCCCCTCATGGGTTTTCATTCTGATGTGGCGAGTCAAGCGAGTCCGTATTTATGACGGTTACTGTATGTATCTAACTCGACGCCCCTTTCAATTTCGATTTAGGAAGAGTTTCTCTAGCCAATCTTAGCAAACGGATCTGTGATAGATCGTACTGCTACCTTTCGATATCCTTGGTAGATTCTTTCTAAGACCAACAGAAAAAAAAAACTATTTCTTTCTAGATGTCTGACAACCTCATGGACAAAATATGTCTTATATTATGAGAGTTTTGGAGGGAACCTGATGATAATATAGCTATAATCTTTGGTTTCAGTCAATTGAGTAAAATTCTTATCACAAGTGTAGGGAATAAAATTAGTAACAAAAAGTAATGTTTTCAATGAATTAGGATCAATCACAGTAATCAAGAAAATAACAGATCGTAGGAGTCAAGCATTATAAGAAAAGTTCAATAAATCAGTCTTAAAAGAGATCTTGGAGAGGAAGCACCATATAACACTTGTTCTGATTTAAAGTTTCATCAATTTGTCCATTTGTCCCGTCGTCAAGATCCTTTCCAATTCCTGTATTTCGACTGAAGTCCGATCAAACCTGTCGTTGTCCAGTTATTCATTCAACTGCTTGTCCGTTCATCAAGTTCCGTCAAGTTGCTGTCTAGCGTCTGCAGTTTGGTCAATCGTCCGTTCGTCAAGATTCGTCCCTGTTGCCGTTTGTCGTTCGAAGTCCCGCTCATCATGTCCGTTCGTACATTGAGTCCATTTGCTGGTCGTCAGCCATTAATACCATGGGAGGTCACTACAACAAGATGTAGTTTATTAATTTGTGGGATACTTGAAGATGTAGGGTTGGGATCTACTGATACAAAAATACCGAGTATCATCATATGCTGAGACAAATTGGCTTGTCGTTGTGACGAAAAAAATTGTGATTGTTTGTGAATCAATGTGATAGAAATGGGAAAAATCCATCGACCAGTTGTTACTCAATTACAGTGCCGAAGTCAGAACATCGAACACTGTCCGACGAACAATAAAGCTTTTTCTATGTTTACATCGAGCTTTCCATCTTCGTCGATTCAAGCACAGCGACTGCGCTTGGCGCGAAATTATAGACGATTCGCTTCTTGCACGCCTTCGAAACACGTGTGTCTTTCTACAGCTAAGGAAATATCAAATTGAACCAAATCCAGGCAGCCTGGCAACCGGCATGGTTGTTATTTTCACATTGATAGCAATAAAACGAAAGCAGCTGCTTGATATCGTTTGATTTTCACGGAAAAGCCTCGAAAAATGGTACGCGAATGTGTGGAAGAGTCCTTTGGGCCGAAAAAGTAAGCATATCTGACTCGTATGATAGAAGAATACTTAAATTAACTGATATCGTGCTTTCAGGATGACCAAAAAGTCTATTGTAGATTCTTGTAAAAAGAACAAGCTGTACATTACCCCTCACCTCAATGACATCCTATACCTGAACTACTCGGGTAACAACAAAAAAATCAATTAATTGCGTTTCGATTTAAAATTACACCTTTGAAATTGTGTTCTTTTTTTTTTATTTAAATTCCATTCTAAGGATACAACGCCATTGAATCACTGGAGGAGTATGTGGGATTGAAGTGCTTATGGCTAGAGTGCAATGCTATATCGGAGATCAAAGGATTGGAATACCAAACGGAATTGAAATGTCTTTATTTGCAAAATAATCTTATCACGGTATGGTACAATGATACACTATTAGTGGATGAGCTAATTATGAATTTCATTCTTTTACATTTGTAGAAAATTGAAAATCTTGACAGTTGCAAACAGTTAGACACCCTGAACCTGTCCCATAATCATATCACCAGGATCGAGAATTGTGGGCATGGTAAGTATCTGATCCGAATAATAATTCTCACTTACTCCATTTAGAAGGGACACTAGAATTAGGAAAATAAATTTTTGCAATTTCTCATCGTAATAGGCTGTTTTTCATCACGCCAATCTGTCATGAAACGGCCTACTTTCCTGCACTGAAGTATGGAGTGCGGGAATAGTCATTACCTAACTGAAACCAGTGCTGTAATGATTCATTACGCAACGCTTTCTCATTACGCAACTGTTTTGAGTTGCGTAATGAATCATTACCCAACATTTTTTCAGAAATTGTAAAATAAAGGTGAAGGCATTCTGATACAATTTCTGATACCCTCAAGTGGTCTTCTACGAAATTGCAAAAAATGTTGTACGTAACTCGTTGCAGAACTCGATTTTTACAGCACTCGTCGTAATTATCCTACTCGGCAAGCCTCGTAGGATAAATTTACGACTCATGCTGTAAAAATCATCATTCTGCAACTTGTTCCGTAAACTACTATTAAACAACTGGTATGGTATTATAGAGCAAAAGTTCGACCTAATGAGAATATAAAATATTGCCAGAATAAACAAAAAATGAATATTACCGAAATCTAACGGTAGTTGTTAAAATTGAACGGTTTCGTGTTGCCAACATCGAACGGGTAGTGTATAGAAAAATGGAATTCGAAAAAAATCGATTATTTTTGACTGATTTATGAACGAATGAATGTTGATCCATTCTCACCCTATCGAGGGGGTGTCATTGGGTCAAACAAACTGACACTGGTTCACATATGGAACAAAGGATAATAATCATCTCCTGCTCAATGATGATGTTACCTTAAATATGGTTCATCCATCAAAATGTTTGATTTAGTATTATACTCTCATTCAAATGGGTCATTTAAAAGGCGTTCAATTTTTTTTACGTTGATATATGAAAAATAAACTTTTGACAGATGCAAACAATACACCATTCAAATTATACTACAATTATTGACTAACTCTAATGTTTATTCAACATTAGCCTTACCAATGTTAGCATCTACAGTTAACTTTCCCTTACTCGATATTCCGTATCTCGATATCGAGTTAGACAACCATAGTAAAAGTTGGTTTTCATGGCTACCTCGATGGTCCCTTGGATCGCAGTTGCATTGGTTTTGTGTTCTGTAACCTCCCTAACTCGATGGTCCTTTCAATATCGAGTAAGGGAAAGTTGACTGTACAATTACTAATATAAGACCACTCTAATGTTGGAACTAGAATGCTTTCCAACAGTGCCTAATTTCTCCGTATTTATTGAGCGAGTTCATTTTAAGTATTTCTAGTAATATCAGTCATGATATCAAAAATCTATCGATGATCCTGGAAGCTACATCCTGAAGCTTTCTATTTTTCTATATCCTTCTTCTTCTTGGCACATGAAAAAAAAATCCGTTTCCGGGATCATGAAAAAGAAATTAATGAAATCATAAAATGTTATGTTTATAATATCATGACTACGAGTCCCTCCTTTTGGTTATGCGATCTTGCTGCGATGAGAGGGCATTATCGATTAGCCCATTATATGGAAACCAAAGACGTAACCTGTAGAGCTGGTATCACATTTTGACATTTTTGCTTACTGCCGCGTCATAATTTATATAACATAGACGCAATAATTCAAATAATTAATCTATTCGAAGTGGATATTAATACTATTGGCGTCGATCAGTTTGCATTTTGCTAAACAGAATGATCCGTAGCCACTCTTACTATTAGCTAGCTAGATATATTCTTATCATATACGACGCAGGGACTATTACTCTGAGGAAAATGACTAGTAGGTTCACTGAATATTAATAAATGGCGACAATCTTATTTTAATATGGTTTTTACAATGCCATAACAGGGAATACCTCTTTTGTAACAATGGAATAAACCATCAAATTCTAGCTTCATTTCTGCAAAATTTACAAGTAGAAAGTAGCCGTTGTGAAGCACTGCATTCACCGAAAAGTGAATCTTGTACGAGACTGTAATAGAAGCCTAAAGCGACTTATCTATTAAGGCTAAGTAGCCCGTCATTTGTTTCGGCAGCCATGTTGGCACTGCAGCTCGCAATTTCAAATTGATAAAACTCAGTCCACATGATAAATATTGGTTCGAAAAAGTATCACTATATGCGCTAACTTGTGGAAAATATATTGATACATTTTCAACTAATTCAGTGAAAAACCAACTGATTTTCTTTACTTCCAAATCGTGTGATGACTTGACAACAATCATCAACGACGCGTACAAATTTCAAAGACGGCATACTTCGCCTTAAATATTTACTATAATAATGACTATGGAAAATAAGACGCTGAGATCGATCATTGCTTATTTCAAGAAATTGTTGAACAGACAAGAAAATGACTCATTTACTTAAGGACATATGAATGTAATGACCAATAAAAACCTTCAACTAGTTCAACGAAATGAACTAGTACTACTACTAAACAGCCTAATTTTGTAGAGACATGACGATAATCTTACGTAAATTACAAGAGTAATCACAATAGCATGACTTAAAAGGACACTTAAGTGACATATTATACAAAATCATTTCGACTAGACAGTATTAGTAACGACACAACTACACTACTATTTCAAACAAATTCTGTTAGAATTGCTGATTTTAACAATGTTTTTTTTTTTTTCTCAGAAGCAAGGGAATATGGGTACTTTTTAAAAACTACCACGTCACAATACTAATGAAAAAACAGTGTTCATGTGGGCGCCATTGCCTAGTTCGTCTGAGTATTGGTCCTGGTAGAGGGGAAACTTGGCAAAAGCCAGACCGAGCGTTCAGCCTTGACAAGTAAAGCTGTCAGGCAGCTCCAACTGAATACCATACAAAAAAAAAAATCAGTTATAATCTTCTGAGCTAAAAGTTTTGGTCAAACTACTGCATAACACGGCTATCATGCTTCAAAATCACTTAAACTTCAGAAAAATATAATTTTTAGCAGTCCAGAAGATTATAAACTGAGGGTGGGTTAAGAGAAAGTTAGACCCTTGAATGTGCAATGTGGGTTAGTATAACAGAAATATTACATTTAGAACGCTAGAGGCGCTGTTAGATTCATATAATGGCTGTGATGGGGATAAATCAACCATAGTAGCCTTGATTTTCTATGAGCACAACAGTAGAAGCATTAACCTAAGAATGCTAATGTCGCTGCTGCTCGTGTTACCAACATCTAGTTTGCCACGCACTGACAGCGTGAGTACCGGGCCTCAAAGTGTCAGATTAATTTTAAGAATCAAAACAACATCATGGTATAGAACAAACAATGAAAAAACATAATTTAAGGTAATAAAAATTGAAATCAGTTTTGTGGCAACTACGCCATTAGCGTTCTACTACTAATAATTCTATTAGCACAACCCACCGGTACTCAAAGTGTCGAATCATTTGTTTTGTTTTTGCCTAATATGGGAAGGGAATGTGAAGTGAAATTAGTAAAACGAGTTCAATAGCTAGAATAACTGACGAATAAAAGACCAACAAAGCTGAGGATTAGAGTCACTATGCTCGATACGCTGCATCTGAAATTGGCATTACATGGAAGCTTTTGTGTTACCCACGAATGTGAGCCACAATTTCTGAAATACGCAAAATACAAAGTCACAAGTCGAATTATAGAGCAGACCGAAAATTGCCTCTTTTTTTTAAAATAAAGCTACGTTTATTTCATTCTTCACGTGAGAAAACTGCATTCATTGTGTAAAATTGTATATTTCCAATGATTCTTAAATAATTCACAACCTTTGTGGTGGGCTACTGGACGATCCGGTGTCGATGCACCTACATTTTATTGCGATGATTGCGTTTCCATTTACGTTGGAGTTCAAAGTTTTCTTATACGCGGTTGAAGCGCAGTTCTAAATATTTCCTTCTTACAAATTGATGAAAGTAACTGTGTCCCTGCAAGGCATATTTATTTAGCTTCCGAACTCAATCACACCGTCCCTTGTTAGGCCATCACTCAATCTGCGATGAAGCTGGAATAGATAACAAGGAGTCAAGCCATAAGAATTTGTTTTCGAAACACCTAGGTATTCAAAAATGTTTACCTTCGGAACAACACACAAGCTCTTTTGAGGAACACGAAAAATTTATGGTACAATTAAACACAACACGCTTTTGTGATGGCAGGATAATGTGATAGGATAATTGTTTTGATTTTGAAAGCAGGTTGCTATGGTTAAATTGAGTTGACACTTTGAGTACCGCTTCCAAAATACACATAATAGATGTTGGTCACAAGATTAGCAGCGACATTAGCCGTCTAATTTCTTATATGTCTATTGTTAGTATATGGGAATGCCATTGGCGGTTTGTAATCTTCTACGAGGGGTTTTCGAGATCCAACAGGGTGCATGAACCGGGTTGCGGATAGAAGCAAAGGGAGATCAATAGCATCTACTTAAAATAAAAGAGCAAAAAGCCGTTTTATGATTAGGTAATGTTGAGCGTTCTCGTATGGTGTTCAAGTACTCTAAAGTTTTTCACTCACTGGGAATTCTCGCCTTGATAATATCAATAGTCAACTACTCATTAGTAACTGTTATAAATCTAACGGAACGCAGGAGTGGGTGAGTTACTTTTGGGATGTTTATGACAATAAATGGAGTACTTGACTTCTTTTAGACCTAGAACAGTAATACGACATAATAGGTTCAACTATACATGGATATTTTTCTTGATGTTGTTTATAGGTATTTGAAATATAAGATAGGTGTTAATTTCCATAATGGCAATGAACATTCAATTAGTCAAACAATACTTAATTAAGGAAATGACATCATAGTTCAAAATTCTCCTACATCACGACGATCAAATACATTCGATAACTTCGACCTCTTATTCCTGCATCTTATAATATTTTGGTCTTAAGCAGCTACCTACAAAAATATTTGATGTCATGATTTATTTGTCCAATTTGTAAAGTGGTACCAGTTTATTTTTATGTATTACTTTTCCAATTAACAAACTTTTTGTAACAAAATGTGTTTTATTTTGCTATTAACCCATTTACATTTTGCAGCTGTGTCAAGTCTTCAATTCCCTTTACCCTACTCCATCACTTATTATCCTTTCCAATGGTGTTCATGCGGTTCGTACAGACTATCACGGCCATTACCTGCCCTCGGCTTTGGACTGACTTTCGCTCTAATTTTCCCACCAAACGCTGCAAAATGAAAATGATTTCTTCGGTCCCTTCATTTTGAATACATTTTCACTCTCCGTATCTCGATGTGTTCCTGCTTGATTTTCGTTCCCTATTTCCTCTAAGTATGTCGATATGCTCATCATCAAAGGTTACTACACCCGATTTCATTGATATTTGAAACAGTTCTGGAACACGAAATGACGTCTGCTTGTTCATAATATTCCTGAATATGGAGTGGTTTTCAATCTAGTATTCATTGAAAAACGCTCTTTGTCTCGATTTTTCTCTCTCTCGATGTTCTCTTCAATATCGAGATGTGGAGAGTCAACCGTAGAACCATATACGCATTTCGTGGCAGCACCCTCTCAGATTTCAATGAAATTATGAAATAATTTGATGCTTTAATGAAATAATCAAAATAAGCCAATTTGCATAATTATTTTGACTATCATTTTAAAAGGACCAAACTTTTTTAACCCGACTTTTTTTTACAAAATAATGAAATCGAAAAATATAAAAATATAGGATAGGAGCAAAGGGAGATCAATAGCATCTACCTAAAATAATAGAGCAAAAAGCCGTTCCATGATTAGGTAATGTTAAGCGATCTTCTATGGTGTTCTAGTACTATAAAATTCTTCACTCACTGGGAATTCTGGCCTTGATAATATCAATAGTGATAAAAACATAAAATAATACCTAATACTTAATAAGTACAATGTAGCTTTAATGTAGTAATAAATGAAATAAAATCAATTTTCTAGACTTGACAAGGTTTTGAAGACAATCAATGAGTGAAAGAACTACCTATTAGAAAAGCCACATCAGCTAAGTCTATACATATACAAATGTTGGTCATAGGGTCATGGCGAGCATTCGATATGTATGTCTATGACTGATTCTGATCTAATAGGGGCACTAGAAGACCACGCGGACAATTTCGAAACAAATTATTTTTATACATCGGTCTTACGTTCCGAAAGGCTCAGCTATGCTGCAAAGTAATTTTATAAGTTATTCATTACTGCTGTTTAATTGTTTATAATTCTAACAAAACTACATAATTAACTCATTACTAATCACTGTTCCTATATTCTCTTTTTCTCTCCTTCTTATCTGTTGCATGATTATGATCATCACTACACGGTAAAAAATAAGCACCATGCTATCAATAGTTCTGCACTTGGTTTCACACTACGGTTGAATCTTGACAAAATCAAGGTAACAGCACTTGAATTCAACGTTGCATGTATTGATTTGAAATAAAAAAAAAGTTAAAATAAACCTTTCCGCCTGACCCAGATTTGAACCACCAATCTTCGGAGTGCAAGTCTAGTGTCTTACCTCGACACCAACTCGCATCTGTTGAAAAGGGTTGTATTGATCTCAATCTCTTTCTACAACGAGCTGTCAATGATTGCTTTCATACAAAAGACATGATGTTCAAAATCAAAGACTTTTCACTTCAGAGTCTAGTTCTAGAGACAGTAGAGCAAATCCAAAGTTAGAACCCTTCAAATCATGGTGATTGTTGTTTTGAATTGAGTCAAGTGATCAATCTATTCAATCGAACGTGCTGATTTTTTACCGTGTAATATAATGCATGAGCATGCACAATAAGAATAATTTCAGGATTGAAAGCAGTACATGGATACCTGGATAGAATAGCTTCGAAAAGGGCGCTCAAAATATAATATTTCTGATCAGGGAAGTATTATTATCAAGGGTATGTAAAATTTTTCCATTATTAACACTTAGATCACACAAACAAATGAACTAATAATATCAATTATTTTTAAAATATTTTTATGTAAATCAGCATCGTCAATCAGTGTAAAAACAGATAAAGTTTGTAAAGTTATCACCATCGATTAAATTGCGCTCTGTATAGTAATGTTCATTCAGTATCAAAATCTCCTAAAGCGTCGCATTGTGCCATCAGCAGCCCTTAGCATCACTCTCATATTGTTGTTATTTTGTTGTTTATAAAATTTCTAGAAAGCGATCAGCATATTCTTTCTTACTTGTACAATGGCCGATCTATTTGGAATTTTAATAAGTCAAATCAAACTTCAAAACTCAAATTAAATTGCTTTCAGCACATTTACATTTTGCAGCATTAATCGCATTACTGTGTCAAGTCTTCTCCATTCCCTATACCCTACCCCAACCCTTCTTATCCTTTCCGATGGTGTTCAAGTGGTCCGCATAGACTATTACGGCCATTACCTATCCCTTACCCCGGCTTTGGACTGACTTGCGCTCTCATTGCCCCACCAAACGCTGCAAAATGAAAATGAAAATGAAAATAATGAAATCGAAAAATGACTTGTCGATAATTGTCCAAATTTTAGAATAGAAATTCTAAAAAAAATCTAACTTGTAGCCTATACTATTTTTTTTTTTAAATTAAAAATTTAAAAAAGTCAAATCATGTAAACAGATTAGACGAAATTGACTAGCTCATTGACCTGAAGTACGAGATGATTGTGACCTTCATTTGTTTAGTTTTTATTGAAAATGAAACCCTAAAAATATAAATTTAAAACAAGTTAAAAATTTAGCTCGAAAAAAAATTTACTATAGGGGGATATCTCGCACTGTATGGACAGTTGGCAGTAAACATAATAACTTATCTTGATACAAAACTTCAATAAGATGAAAAATAGCCTTTTTTTATTAAATTGACCTAATATTTTGAAATTCATTTTTCCAGTGTATGAAACAAATGAGACAGTTTTTATTTGGAATTCTTGATAATTTATAGAAAACTGATTATACATAATTGACTCGCTTATTAAGTTTCATTGACGTATGGACGATTGGTAGTGAGCATAATAACAAAATTTTATTAAAATATAAAATGGCTATTTGTACTTTTAAAACCGACTCTCAATTTTGAATATCATTTCATTTTCAGTGTAGACCACAAATAAGATTGTTTTAGTATTTTATTTAAAAAATAGACAATTATCTACATATCATATTTACAAAACTTTTTGTAAGAGTTGCCATTTTTCCATTACATTTTTTTTTTTTTTTAATTTCTTTATTAGTATCATTCCAAACATTACATTCATTTCTTATATCTAGGTGTTCTGTGTTATTTGACAACACTATCATCCTAATTTGGTAAAACAAATTTAAGATTTAATTAACATTTTGTTAACAACATATTACATTTCATTTGCCGTAGCAGTTCAGTTTTTTTTTTACAGGTGAGTTGATTTCACCTGCTTATAAGAGAAAAAAAAATGTTTTTAATATACTTAACCTAACTTAACCTAAACATATAACGCATTAATCGTGGCAATAGAAGATTGTAACGATTTTTGCCTGAAATTATTAATGATTGTATTTGACATTTGTTCCAATGTTTCAACATTGGATATTCTATGTAACTCATTGGTACTATACCAGGGAGGAAGCCTCAGAATCATTTTCAAAATTTTATTTTGAATTCTCTGCAGAACTTTCTTCCTGGTATTACAACAGCTAGTCCATATTGGTACAGCATACAACATGGCTGGCCTGAAAATTTGTTTGAATATCAAAAGCTTGTTCTTAAGACAAAGTTTTGATTTTCTATTAATAAGGGGATAGAGACATTTTACATATTTATTACATTTGGCTTGAATGCCCTCAATGTGATTTTTGAAAGTTAAATTCTTATCTAGCATGAGCCCTAGATACTTAACTTCATCTGACCAATTTATTGGAATGCCTCTCATCGTGACAACATGTCTACTTGAAGGTTTCAAATAAAGAGCTTTTGGTTTATGTGGGAATATTATTAGTTGAGTTTTGGAAGCATTAGGAGAAATCTTCCATTTTTGCAAGTATGAAGAAAAAATATCCAAACTTTTTTGCAATCGACTACAGATGACACGCAGGCTTCGTCCTTTGGCGGAGAGGCCTGTGTCATCCGCAAACAAAGATTTTTGACATCCCTGAGGTAGCGCAGGTAAGTCAGATGTGAAAATATTGTATAATATTGGTCCCAAAATGCTGCCTTGAGGAACACCAGCTCTTACAGGAAGTCTTTCAGATCTGGAGTTCTGATAATTAACCTGAAGTGTACGATTTGACAGATAACTTTGAATTATTCTAACAATGTATGTTGGAAAATTAAAGTTTTTTAATTTTACAATCAAACCTTCATGCCAAACACTGTCGAATGCTTTTTCTATGTCTAGAAGAGCAAGACCAGTAGAATAGCCTTCAGATTTGTTGGAACGGATCAAATTTGTTACACGTAAAAGTTGATGAGTGGTCGAATGTCCATGGCGGAATCCGAACTGTTCATTGGCAAAAATTGAATTTTCGTTGATGTGGGCCATCATTCTGTTCAAAATAACCTTTTCAAAAAGTTTACTGATGGAGGAAAGCAAACTGATTGGACGATAGCTAGAAGCTTCTGCAGGATTTTTGTCTGGTTTTAAAATTGGAACAACCTTAGCATTTTTCCATTTGTCAGGAAAATATGCTAATTGAAAACATTTGTTAAATATATCAACTAAAAATGATAAGCTACTTTCTGGAAGTTTCTTGATGAGGATGTAGAAAATTCCATCATCGCCAGGAGCTTTCATGTTTTTGAATTTTTTAATAATAGTTCTCACTTCTTCCAAATCAGTCTCCCAGGCATTTTCGAAAACGTTCTCTTGATTGAGAATATTTTCGAACTCCTGAGTAACTTCATTTTCAATTGGACTAGTAAGTCCTAAATTAAAATTGTGCGCACTTTCAAACTGCATAGCAAGTTTTTGAGCTTTTTCGCAATTAGTTAGTAATAATTTGTTTTCCTCTTTCAATGCCGGTATTGGCTTCTGAGGTTTTTTCAAGATTTTCGATAATTTCCAAAAGGGCTTAGAGCCAGGGTCCAATTGAGAAATTTTATTTTCAAAATTTTTGTTTCTTAATTGAGCAAAACGTTTCTTGATTTCTTTCTGCAAATCCTGCCATATAATTTTCATAGCAGGATCGCGAGAGCGTTGAAATTGCCTTCTCCTCACGTTTTTAAGACGGATCAAGAGTTTAAGATCATCGTCTATAATCACGGATTCAAATTTTACTTCACATTTTGGAATTGCAATGCTCCGGGCTTCAACAATGGAATTTGTTAAAGTTTCAAGAGCATTGTCAATATCAAGTTTAGTTTCTAAAGAAATGTTAACATCAAGATTGGAGTCAACATACGTTTTATATATATTCCAGTTGGCTCGTAAATAATTGAAAGTGGAGCTGATAGGATTGAGAATCGCTTCTTGGGATATATGAAATGTGACAGGGACATGATCAGAATCAAAATCAGCATGAGTAATCAGTTGGCTACAAAGATGACTAGAGTCGGTTAAGACCAAATCAATCGTAGATGGGTTTCTAGAAGAGGAAAAACATGTGGGGCTATCAGGGTATTGAATTGAGAAATATCCTGAAGAGCACTCATCAAATAAAATTCTGCCGTTGGAATTACTTTGAGAATTATTCCATGACCGATGTTTGGCATTAAAGTCACCAATGACAAAAAATTTTGACTTATTGCGAGTCAATTTACGCAAGTCAGTTTGGAGAAAATTAACTTGCTGCCCAGAGCATTGAAAAGGCAAATAGGCAGCTATGAAAGTATATTTACCAAACTGTGTTTCAACAGAAACACCTAAAGTTTCAAAAACTTTAGTTTCAAATGATGAAAACAGTTGATGTTTTATACGCCTATGAATGATGATTGCAACTCCCCCACATGCCCCATCAAGTCGATCATTACGATAAACAAAAAAGTTAGGATCTCTTTTGAGTTTAGATCCAGGTTTTAAATACGTTTCGGTAATAACTGCTATATGCACGTTATTAACCGTAAGAAAATTAAACAGCTCGTCCTCTTTACCATTCAGAGAACGAGCATTCCAATTTAAAATATTTAAATTATTATTTGGATCCATTAGAAAAACGTAATCCAATAACTATTTGATTTGTAAATTTTACACCTACTTGGACTGCTTCAGTCATAGTGGTGGCTTTGAACATTGCATCAATCATTAGATTCAATTGTTCAGTTAGAAAATTAAAATCAGAGGCAGACATGTCATGTGATTTCCCATTGGAATTTCCGGTAGACGAAGAAGCGGAGTTACCTGTGGCGGTAGGGTTTTTTCCATTTGATTTGAAACAAGTAGAATGGGTACCCATGGATCGAACAGGGAAGGAGTTCAAATTTCCTGCTACGATATCGGCAAAGGATTTACCGTGGGTAGATACATTCGAAATAGAAAGATTCGAACGGCTACCCGACGGATTAAAATTAGTTTGTGAATGAGCATGATTATGATCTTCCTGATGGGTATGATTCATGATCAAGCGATCGTTAACTGAAAAATGAGCATTGTTCGATACTCTACCAGGCAAATTCCGGAAACGACCGTTATCGTAACGGATATTATCTTTCATCTGCCTGGCACGAGCCTCAATGACCTTTTTGCGTGAAGGACAATTCCAAAAATTGGACTTATGGTTAGCCCCGCAATTACAGCATATGAATTTGGTGGTATCTTCCTTCACTGGACAGACGTCTTTGGCGTGAGAAGAACCTCCGCAAATCATGCATTTAGCATCCATGCGACAATTTTTTGTACCATGACCCCACTTTTGACACCGACGGCACTGAGTGGGGTTCTGGTAATTTCCTCCAGGTTTCTGGAAATGTTCCCATGTCACACGGACATCAAACAAAAGTTTTGCTTTTTCCAAAGCTTTAATATTATTTAGTTCTTTTTTGTTAAAGTGAACTAAATAAAATTCTTGAGAAAGCCCTTTCCGAACAATGCCAGATTTGGTTCTCTTTTTCATAATGATTACTTGGACTGGGGAAAATACAAGTAAATCATTTATTCCATTTTTGATCTCTTCAGGTGATTTATAGTCACTTGAGAGACCTTTCAAGACAACTTTGAACAAACGTTCAGTTTTGTCGTCATAAGTAAAAAATTTGTGCTTCTTCTCTTCAAGATGTTTGAGAAGAAGCTCACGATCTTTAAGACTTTCCGGCAAAACGCGACAGTCTCCTTTCTTTGCGATTTGGAAGGAAACCTTGATTCCCCTAATGGAGTTCAAGATCTCCTGCCTAAATCCCGCAAATTCGGAACAACTGACCACGATAGGCGGCACTCTTTGCTTCCTCACTTGAATCAAAGAGCCTGGGCTAGAGGCTGCTTCGATTTGGTGTTCGGAAAATTTGTCTAGAGCATCGAACTGATTGCTCATTTCGATACAATTATTCATTTCACCCTTGGAAGAAAGTTCGCATTCCGGGGAAGCGTCCTTTCTTCCATTCTTGCCACGTGTAGTGACAGTTTTAAAACCCACTTTTTTGGAAGGAAGTAGTGAATTCAGAGATTCACCCTTCCTTTTGTTTGTTGTTGATACCATGTTTAATTAATAAACGAAAGAAGACGTGACCTTCGAAAGGTTTTTTCCCAAGACGGTGTCCAAGAAGGATTACCACCGCTAGCTTTCGCCAACGGGTCCAACGAAAAATCGAAGGCACGGGTCCAAACAAGGATCGTAAAGGGATCAATAGTAGAAAAAATAGTACTGAAAAGTACTGTTTTAGTAGCACTGAAAAGTACCGTTTTTAATTTTAGCACTGAAAAGTACTGTTTTTGTAGCACTGAAAAGTACTGTTTTATTGCTTTAGGTAGTTTTTAAGAAAACTTCCAAGAGCAGAGAGAATTCGTGTACGCACAGCACGAAGGTACGATGCGCAGCATTTTTCCATTACATTGTTTTGTAAAAAATCAGGTAAAAAGTTTGACCCTTTAAAAATGATAGTTTAGATAAATTTAGGGAAAATAATTAAGCATGCAAAGTGACTTATTTCATCAAGGTGTACGTACACATCCGAAATATTTCATTGAAATATGAGAGAGTGCTGCCAACATCTATACGAGTTGGCTTAAAATGCGTCAATAGTGTGTAGAACGCTCATTATTTCGGACAATAAATATAATTCAATCGTATAATGAAAAACACAAATGCTACTAGGATATGCTTTTTTATGTGTTGATGAATTCGTATCAACACTAATACCTTTGTATGCAACGTGTACAAGAATTGCTGATATTGTTTGCTCAATACTGTGAAAAAAGCCAGCTTTTTTTAATTTTCGAACAATAAAGCCTAAGTTTGCCTTGGCTATGCGAATGTATAGGTCAAATATTTTTTTTTCAGTTTGTGTAACTGTTTATGAAAGAGTGTAAGTTATAGTATAATCACAACCAAAAAATAATTTAGTATAACCACTGTCTTCGATTTTATTGACGCATGTCTAAAACATATCAGTGCTCCACCACCATAAAAATCCCTTATGATCCTCCTAGTAGAATAATTAACATAAATTTTAATTTTATTGTGGACTATACATTTCATGTATATCTTCTACTTAAATAAAATTAGAATGGTTTTCCTATGACTCGAGTAGGCTTGAGAATAGATCAACCGATTTTAACAATTCTTTCACTTTTGTTTTCCACGAGGGCTTCGTAGCCGTGTGGTTAGTGTCACCAGGCATTAAGCCACATCGTGCTATGGAGTGTGGGTTCGATTCCCGCTCCGGACGGAAAACTTTTTGTGAGCAATGTTTTCCCCGACTGTGCCACTGGGCGTTGCATGTTCGTCCGTTGTCTAGTGAGGTGCTTCCTTCAAAGGGCAAAATGCCCACTGGAAGCATTAACGTGTCGGTGTCTTTTTAAAGAAAAAAAAGGCTCTTACGTGTTTGTGCGCTATAATATTTATCGGAATCCACCTGGAAAGTTGAGAAAACGTGAAATGCAAATCGGACATCACGTAGAATATTGCCTACTGGACAATACAACGTTTGCAGGACAACTAGTTAATAGGAAGAAGGGTGGAAAAGTGAACACCGAGCTTGTTACGGATGAAAAACAAACTTCAAAAAGCATCTTGATACGGAAGTAAATTGAAGTGAAAACATCAACGGAAACGAAGTTTTTAGAAATCCACGTTCAAAAATCAGGACTGATGTAAATTTTGATTCGATTTCGATGTTGAGGTTTTTTATTGTTGTGAATATCGTAATGATATGATATCAAATCAGATACCATGCGAACTTTTTTGCAAATGGGTCGTTATCGTTTATACATGTATTTTAAGGAATGTGATAGAAATTTTCAAAAATATTAGTTTTACTCACGTCTTTTGTTTGATTTTGATTTTAACACCAACAAGCATTCATTTTACCCACCTGACATGTAAAATTTTCCCTCTTTTTTCGGTGACGATAAAAATATGTAAAAATTTAGCTATTTTATTATGAATTCGTGTCGCTGTGTAAGATAACATCTCTTTTTATGATGCTGGGTCATGCTACTAAATAAAATCATCGATTTTCCATTAGCAGCAAGATGATATCATGACAGTGTTCATTTTATCACCACCCCTGCTAATATTTATTTTTGCCAGTTAAATTTTGGCACAGTTAGATTTTAGCAACGTTAGAGGTAAGCACTAGGTAAAAACTGAACAATTTATTTTCTTTCTTTTAGAATTTGATGAAGAAGGTAATTTTCAAGCAAAATCAGATCATTATTTATCAGTATGCTTTTTCAATGATGGTCATGAAAGAGTGTTAGTTATAGTATAATCACAACCTAAAAATAATTCAGTAAAACCACTGTCTTGGATTTTACAGACGCATGTCTAAAACATATCAGAGCTCCACCATCATATAAATCCCTTATGGTCCTCCAAGTAGAATAAGCAACATAAAGTTTAATTTTAATGTAGACTATACATTTTATATCTATCTTCTACTTAAATAAAATTAGTGTGGTTTTCGTATGAGTAAGAGGCTCGAGATCAACTGATTTTACCAATTCTTTCACTTTGGTTTTCCTCAAGGGCTCTGACGTGTTTGTGCGCTATAATATTTATCGGAATCCACCTGGAAAGTTGAGAAAAGGTGAAATGCAAATCTGACATCACGTAGAATATTGCCTACTGGACAATACAACGTTTGCAGGACAACGGATGAAAAACAAACTTCAAAAAGTAACTTGATACGGAAGTAAATTGAAGTAAAAACATCAACGGAAACGAAGATTTTAGAAATCCACGTTCAAAAATTAGGACTGATGTAAATTTTGATTCGGAGATGTTGAGGTTTTTCATTGTTGTGAACATCGTAATGATATGATATCAAATCAGATACCATGCGACCTTTTTTGCAAATGGGTCGTTATCATTTATACATGTATTTTCAGGAATGCGACAGAAATTTTCAAAAATATTAGTTTTACTCACGTTTTTTATTTCATTTTGATTGTACCACCAACAAGCATTCTAGCTAAATTTTTACATATTTTCATCGTCACCGAAAAAAGAGGGAAAATTTTACATGTCATGTGGGTAAAATACATGACATGTAAAATTTTCCCTCTTTTTTCGGTGACGATGAAAATATGTAAAAATTTAGCTATTTTATTCTGAATTCGTGTCGCTGTGTAAGATAACATCTCTTTTCATGATGCTGGGTCATGCTACTAAATAAAATCATCGATTTTCCATTAGAAGCAAGATGATATCATGACAGTGTTCATTTTATCACCACTCCCTCTAATATTTATTTGGGCCAGTTAAATTTTGGCACAGTTAGATTCTAGCAACGTTAGAGGTAAGCACTGGGTAAAAACTGAACAATTTATTTAATTCCTTTCAGAATTTGAAGAAAAAGGTGATTTTCAAGTAAAATCAGATCATTATTTATCAGTATTTTTTTGTCGCCCCTTTCCCCCTAATGTTAAGATTTTTTGTGTAAAAAAAAAATAATTTGTATGACGCATAATAAATATCAAATAACTTTTTTTTCTACAACCCATTACGTAATTATTGGACGTCTTCTTACAGCTTTCAGTTTGTTTTGTTTTAAAACGGATTTTACGTTTCCTTTCTTTGTTTCAGACATATTTTGTGAGCCTTTCTCAAAGAATTGACTGTATTCCGTTTTCTTGTTAACATGCCCTCAGCATAGGCAGCATAAGTTAACATAAAACTTTATGCTCGTTCTAGTATGCAACACGAGCGGATCTCGAAACATTCACCTGTTTGTCCCACTTTTACTTTTGTTGTCAAGTCCAACAGTCGATATTTATTGTAAATCTTATTGTTCGATGAAATGCATATCATATATGTAAAGTGTTATTCATAAAAATAGTAATAATAATATTGTTTAAAGACATTCTCCCGGTGCTGAATACTCTCAACTTGTCGCATAACTATTTGAAGACCGCAGACAACCTGGATCATCTACGTCATTGCAACTTTGTATCAGTTTTGGATCTGTCGCATAATCGTATCGAAGACATCGCAATCGTTAAGGTACGACTCTGAATTATGCTTTCGCTTAAGAATTAGCTAACCTCTCTACGTTTCAAGATCTTGGGCGGTATGAAGGAGCTCCGTGTCCTTACCATGACCGGTAATCCGGTGGTCAACGAGATTCCATCCTATAGAAAAACACTGATCCTGGAATGCGTGAGTACTAATATTGTAGTTCTTTTGGATGAAAACAATACAGAATTCATTATTACAGAAAAATCTCACTTATTTGGATACTCGTCCGGTGTTCGATCGCGATCGAGCTTGTGCTGAAGCATGGTTTGTTGAAATTGAACAACTGATGATTTTATGATTATGAGCCAAACTCCTTGTCTTTTAGGAAACGAGGCGGTTACGAGGAGGAACGCAAAGAGTTACTTCGCTGGAAGAAGGAGGAACAGAGGAAGATTCGTCGTAGTATCAACGGTATTGAGTTGAAAAATGAAATAAGTTTAAAGTTTTTCAATGCGTTTCGTCAATTTCAGCCACCTTGAGGATGCGTCATCGTGGTGATGGAGAGCCTGAGTTGGTTAGTTGAAGTTGAATGTAACTTGCGAGTCCAGCAACATCATACACATTAATCGTTTGTATTTTAGTTGAAGACCAGCAGCGATGAGGAAGATGAAGACAAGGCTTCCAAATGTGGCAAGGATATGAGCTCCATGTTGGAAATCAATCAAAAAACTAATGAACAGGCTTGGGCTGAAGTCGAAAAAATGTTCTGCACTACTCCTAGTGCCACAGGGTCTTCGGGTATTTTCCAGAGATTTGCTACAAACAGGGGTGGTGGAGCTGATGGCGATGGAGAAGTAATTGAGACCAGCGAAGAAGACATTGAAGCTACTATTGAAGATATCAAAGCTGTGTCACCTAAGAAATTAATTGAAGAAATATCTTCAGATAGCGATGGAGCGAAGGAAAACTACGATTGCAAACCGGATGAGGTCATCGCGAAGCCGTGTTCTGAAAAGCTGATAGAAGAGATAGTAATCGAAACAGCTGAATGTGACTCAGGACCTTCGTCGCCTGAGTATCATGAGGCATTGGATAAGCCAATTGAAAACATTGTGAATCTAACCAACGAATCACCCTTAACTTCCCCAAGCTTTGACACTGAACCTAGAACGTTGATTGAAGAAATTGAACCTACCGATGTAGAAGAAGAGCAACAAATAGAAGAACAGCCCGCCCCAAAACCTCTTAGTAAGAATATGGAAAAAGTAATGTCCACTGAAAAGGAAGACGACACCCTGAACGTTTTGATTGAGAACAACGAAGAAATATCGATTACAATGGAATCCAAAGATGGAGAACTGATCAGCAAGGTGGAGTCTCGTCCGCCTTCAACCGAGTGCAAGAAATACAAGATTGTGTCCACAAATGATGTTGACAACTCTGAATCAGAGCCAACGGACATAACGAACGAAGATCAAGAATACCGGAGCAGTAGCGTTTCAGTTACGTCCAGCACGGATTCATCGGACAGTGAAGATCTTTTTGACAAAATCGTTCCAAATAAGCATCCAAAACTGGCTACGAACTATCGTCAGGATTCAACCACCTCTACGGACAGTGAAAACGAAGTATCGCCTTCGAAGCCTCCAATTAAATTAGAGAAAGAGAAGTCTATCGCGGAATGTATCGATGAATACAAAAAGTTCTTCAAAGCAGCAAAAATTTTGGAAAGCGACCCGGAGGACGAATCGAGCACAAAAATGGCACGACCTCATACCGCCAAGGCGAAACGAACAGAGCCGATTATCTACGAAGGTGTGTTGCGAAATATGGAAAGGAACTCGAACGAGTCGAAAATCGCGGAAGCTAGAACAGAGGCAAAAGAATCTAAGGAGAAGGTAATTGATCGTCTGATTGAACAGCAAAACTTGGTTGACATGAACCTTGAGGAACAGAATATTTCAATTGGTGGACAAGAACATGACTTCAACGAGTACAGATTGGAAGCATTCAGAAAGGATCAGGAAAAGCTGCAATGCCTGATCGATCGAGTCACTGCTCAGAAGGATTTGTATAACGCGCATATCGATCAAATTCATAATCAACTGGCAAACATTATGGAAGATTATGATCAAATCGGGTTGAAGCTTAAGAAGGTTGACGATTTCCTGGAAAACATCAAGGAAGAACCAAAGGCTCCAGAAACACCATCGATTGAATCTGAAGAAGAGATCCCAGAGGAGCTAGAAGTCCATTCATCTGAACATGAACAAGAAATCGTTGAAAATGACAACTTAGCACAGCAAATTATCGAGAAGATTATATCGCAATCTGTAAAGACGTCTAGCGAAGATTTGAAGTCTAACTTTGATGATTCTTCTGAATCTTCGGATTCCGCTGAGGAAGATTTCATGGATTCAATACGTCCGGACCATAACTTGCTTGAAATTTTAACATCTCCAAAGCCCATACCAATACTAGATCCAGAGCTGATACCAAACGTAGATAACGAATTTCAGCGGGATCCTGTTTATCGGAAGTTCATTGAAATTCAGGAGGAAATCGATAAACTTACCGAAGATGAATTGTACGACATTGTTACGGAGGCAACCGGAGAGTTTTCTGAAGAAGCGCACGTTGAACACTGTTTGAACACTCAAGTTGATCAGTATTGGAAACAATACGATGATATTGAAGAATTTCGTAAAAATATCAATCTGGACTCCCATCCAATTATTCAAAAGTTTCGTCAGTTCATTCGTTGTCACTGTGAGAATAAATACCCCGGCGAGGTTGATTCGACGATTGATAATTTGGATAAGGCGTGTCGCAAGCTTGAACGACGTCTTTCAAACCAATTGTTTGACGAGTATTTGGAACTCAGTCGAAAGATGAGCGTTGCTACAATTGGCGGAGAATCTAGCGCAAATGAAATAGAGCTAATTGAAGTAGACGAAGAGGAGAATGATGTTGAAGACGTTGTGAAGAAAATTACTGCTTGGGTTGAGGAACAAGTGCAGAACGAAATTGCTGAGCTGAACGAAGAAAGAGCGGCTCATGCAGGTGAAGTTATGCAGGACACAGAAGATGTTGAATCTAAGCCTGTTGAAATTGATGGGACCAAGGAGGAAACTGTAGATTCTGAATTAGCGGATAACTGTGATTGAAATAAGGATTTTCTGTATTTTTCTTAACACTAAGTAGCGGCTTAATGTAATAAATGCACACGTTTATTGATGATTTACATAATAAGCTTATATGTGATGAGATGCCATGCCTTGGGAGGTGTTATCAATACTCAATGGTCACACATTTGGTTTTGAGATATTCGTTCAGTGCTTCTTGGCCTGAAAAAGTAACAAAGATCAATTAAAATTGATTGATTGATCGATTGTACTCATAAGTTACCTAAATCCTTTCCAAATCCGCTTTGTTTGAACCCTCCAAAAGGAGCAGCAACGTCTGTCTTGTTGTACGTATTGACAAAGACGGTTCCAGCTTCAACTTTATCGGCAAACAGCATTGCTTTCCGGATATCATTGGTGAACACTCCGCTGGCAAGACCGTATTCTGTAGCGTTAGCCCTCTGAACCAATGCGTCAAAATCACTGCTGTGGAACTTTGAGACGACCATGATAGGCCCGAAAGATTCTTCTTTTGCTATGAACATGTGATCCTGCACATTGGTGAAGACAGTCGGCTCGAAGAACCAACCCTTCATGTTGGGCACTCGTTTTCCTCCATAGACAAGCTTAGCCCCTTCCTTTACTCCAATCTGGCAATACTCTACCAGCTTGTCCATGTGAGCTTTGTGATTCTGTGGACCATGAGCTGTTCCTCGATTTAGCGGATCCCCTATGGTCATAGTTTTGATGTTTTTCACTACTTTTCGCACAAATTCGTCGTGAATCTTGTGCTCTACAAACAGCCGTCCAGCAGCTATGCAGTTTTCACCTTTGTTGAAGAACACGGATGACATTCCCAATCGAACGGCCTTATCCATGTCACAATCAGCGAAAATTATCAGTGGACTTTTGCCACCAAGTTCCATTGAGCATTTTTTGATATTCGATTCGGCGCATGAGGCCATAATTTTTTTGCCAATAGGTGTTGATCCAGTAAAGCCAAGTTTTCGTACCAGGGGATGTTCGGAGATGGCTTGGCCGGTGACAGATCCAGCTCCCGTAACTACGTTGATTACACCCGGTGGGAATCCAGCTTTCACCGAGAGTTCCGCAAACTTCAATGCAGTTAAAGGACAAACTTGGGCAGGTTTGATTACTACAGTGTTGCCAGCAGCAATGCAGGCAGCCATTTTCCACGAGAGCATCATCAGGGGATAGTTCCAAGGGGTGATCAATCCACAAACTCCAACCGGTTCTCGCTTGGTGAAGGTGAGTACGTTGTTTGGTTTAGCTGGATTAACGGGAATTGTCGATCCTTCGATCTTATCCGTCCATCCCGCGTAATAACGCCACGCGTCAATCGACATGCCCACGTGAGTTTTCAAAGCCAGGGTGTATACTGCACCTGAGTCAACGGATTCAATGGTTGCCAATTCTTCCTTGTACTGTTCCATAAGGTCAGCCAGTTTGTACATCATTTGCCCACGCTCTCTGGCAGATACTTGACTCCAAACGCCCTTGAAAGCGTCATGAGCACATCTTATAGCGTAATCCACATCTGACGCGGATGCTGCAGCGACCTTACAGATTACTTGCTCCGTCGTAGGGTTGATGATATCCAGAGTCTTTTTGTTCTCTGCGTCGATGAACCTACCATTTACAAACATCTGCACTGGTACGGAAATTGTCTTCTTGTTCTCTCTCAAAACTACCGATTCATAATCCGGTCCGGAACTTTCCTGGCTTGTTCCATTCCTTGTTCTACTTATTACTTCGTTCAGAAATTCCTGGAAGCTAGGTGCCATGAAAAGATTTTCGTTTTCTAACGGGATCTCCAATGCATCTTTGACTTCTTCCACTAAGCGAACGACATCCATGGAACCGGCACCACAGGCGAAGAAGTCTGTTTCCGCTTCTATTTCCACCTTCAAGATGGACTTCCAAATTCCTTTGAGTATTTCCTCCATCTCAACTTCTCGTGCATTCAACTCTAATGGTATAACCTTCTTACCCGCCTGGGTAAACCATTGACTAGCCTGGATCATCTTGCTTCCTTTTTTCACACGTTTCACCTTCACCAACTGTCCGTCCGATGCGGTGATAAAAATTCCATCGCGATCCACAAAAGCTGGACCTGCTGATCCCTTGAAGTTCACTCGTTTAGCGTTATCGAGCATGGCTGGGCCACATAAAGATGCTCCGTGCAATCGCACGGGACACTCACTTCCATCATCCCCGATAATTACCGCCAATGCCCCAGGCACTGAATCCAACCCTCTGATGAAGTTAAAAATCCTCTCCGCCGATTGATTCAAATCAATAAACTGATTCTCTTCACGGAATAGCGCAGGATCGTAGGTGGCCCCGATCTCAGTCTGCGTAATCTTCGGTGCAGTCCCATCCGCAATCATATTCACTGCTTCCACCATTGCTGTGACACCTTCCGGATACAGGAATCTCTTGTATAATGTGTCCAGTGTATCATCTCCGTACACCGGACATTGTCTCTGCAGCAGAATTGGTCCGGTATCCAGTCCATCGTCAGCCCAGAAGATCGAGAACCCGGCCGTATCATCCCCTTCGATCAAAGTCCATGAAATGGCACTCGCTCCACGATGTCTGGGCAATATCGACGGATGATAGCAAATGCTGCCAAATTTGGCTCCATCAATCACCTCCATTGGTATGAACTGGCTGCAGAATGGCAGCACGTTCAAGTTCGCTCCGACCGACTTGTACTTCTCCAGCACTTCCGGAATGGGAACACCCTTGCGTCGCCATGCCGAAATCTTGAAAACCGGTATGTTAAGTTGCCGGGCAGTCGTGGCAAGGATGTCCTCGCGGCTTCCCTTGTCGGCAATGGTGAACACTCCGACCACAATGTGGTGATGCTCTAGTAGGACTTCCAGAACTTCGGCTGCAAAGTTGCTCTGACCGATGATTGCTATTTTGAGGTCCTCTGGGTGACCGTTTCCGTTGAACTGGAACGATAAGCAAGGAAAATGTTAATTAGTTGACGTACGCGTGGGTATGGATTATGGTTTGTATGGCGAAGGTCAAGCCAGGCCCCCTGTTAACAGTTGGGCTCTTATCAAGAATGCAAAGACGGTTGATCATTCTATTTTCGTTTCAATTTGCAATGATAATTTGTTGAATTTTCGAACACTCTTGTTATCAATCGAGCGTTTAATGATCAGTTTTTGCATTCGTAGCACATAGAATTCGTGCAAGGAATTTAGCCGAAACACTTAAATTTTAAATAAATGAAGACTGAAACTGGCACTACATGTACCATTGAATTCCACTAGAGTTTGTATCCTTCGACTGATAAGCGTATTTCGACCTCAACTGTACAGCCGTCTTCAGTGTCGTTTTCTAGACAAGACTTCGTTGTTTTCGATTTCGAAAAAGTCGAGTTTAGAACACGACACTGAAGAAGGCCTGGCAGTTGAAGTCAAAATATGCGAATCTGTGAAAGCATACAAATTCTAGTGGAATTTAATAGTTCACAGTGGGGATTCACTCGTTGGAGCTGCACTACATGGTATGACTTGATGGTTGGATTTTTGCTGGTTGGAAAAAAAATCCAACTAAAAAGCTCTCGAATGTCATGTGTAGATATCAAACTGACTATGACGTCGCATTGAAGTCCCCATATATTGAACAAATGTGCATGTATGTGTGTGTTTCGTGGAGATTTGATCTCCAGATGCGTGAGTCTAGACCATTTTCACCAGCTGTCAGTTGTCCCAACAAATTCTACCAGGAATTCATCCAGGGATTCTATCAAGAACTCCTCCAGGTGTTCTATAACTCACGAATTCCTCAAGGGATTCCCGAAGAATTTTCTCCAGGAATTCTTCCAGATTTATCATCAGAAAAGTCGCTACATGACTTACTCCAAGATTTTCGCCGGATAATCTTTTAGTGATTTCTCAGGAATTTCTCCGGAGAGTCGTTCTGGGCCTCCAAAAAATCCTCCAGGGAATTTACCAAGAGCTCCGCTTAAAATTTATCCAGAGATTCTCATATGGGCTCCCGCAGGAATTTCATCAGAAATTATTCTGATAATTTCTCCAGGGATTATATTTGGAACATCTTTCCTTCAGATATTTCTCCTGGGATTTTCTCATGGTTTCCTTCAAGGATTATTTCAAGGATATCTCCAGAATATTTTTACATGTATTTCTTTGGAATCCTAGCAGAATCTCTACAGTAACTCTTCCTTGGGTGCCTCCAAGGATTCTCCAGGGAATACTCCAGAGATGCCTCCAGGCAGGCTTTGGAAAATTTAACGATCATTGACACACGAGCCATAATTTCATCCCATTTATACGAGCCATGAGCGAAAACAAGACAGACACACACCACCCACTGTTTGGCGCCGATCACTGTGTGACAACACTTGTAACATTCACTGACCCACTCTCATTCTGATCAAGAAACAGAGGCGAATATTTTCCATTTTCTGTATTATGTTTGAAACCAAAGGGGTGTTCAATGGTCCAATAGATTATAATTAGGTTGTAAAAGGCTGTATTACCAGAAAATATGAATGTTATTACCAAGTTTATGAAAAACATAAATCACCTGAATGGCTTGATACTGTTGCAGTCTGTGAGAGTTGCTTCTCTTGAACGCTTTCGTGCCACGTACCAAACGAGAGAGTAAATGTTTAGATTCATAGGGCTTTCCGAATACGATGTGCCACGAACTGCAATGGTTCGCGAACTGTTACACTGTCCGAATAAGATTCAATCGGCTTATTCGGATCACAATCCAAACACCGCCTCCAGGAGTCCTACAAAAATTTGCTTAGCTAATCCTTCAGAGATTCGTACGGGAGTTTTGTCAGAGATCCTCCAGAGATTTCTCCAGGAAAATCTCTACAGGAATTGCTGCAGAGATGTCTCTAGCTTTTTCTTCACGAATTTATCCAAGGATTGTTCCAGAAAAAAATCTACATGGTTTCCTCTAGAAATTGTTTTCAGGGATGAGCTGGTAGAGAAATGACTGTAAGTTTTAATGTCTAGATAGTTTTTATATTGAAAAGAAAACTCGTTGGAAAGATAAATCGTAGCCGAAAAGCATATTTCATGTTCCTGCAAGGATTTCTCTGGAAATTCAACCAGGGATTACTCTAGGTTTCTCCAGGTATTACTCCTGGAATCCCTCCAAGAACGAAGACTTCTTCAGGAAAAGTGTTTCTAGTAAAATCTCTAAACAATTTGCGAAGGAATCCCAGGAGGAATTCGTATTATTTTTGATGAAATCCCTAGAGTGGTGAATCTATGTAGATATTTCTAAAGGAATTCTTGGAGGAATCCGCGAATTGATTTTTTTGGAGGCCCAGAACGAATCTCTGGAGAAATTTGAAGGATAATCCCTGGAGGACTACCTGGAAAGATCCTTAGAATAATTAGTATAGGTAATTGTTGTAGAATCCCCAGATGAATCTCCCGAACAAATCCTGATAAAGATCCTTGAGCGATCCCTGAAGAAAGTCTCAGGAATAATTTCTAGAAGAATCTCGAAAGGACTAGGAGAAAGCACCAATTTTCAACATAGCATTAGTTTTCGACCCATCCATACGATTTTGGCCTACTTTGTATGAAAATTCTTAAATTGGCATATGCGGGTCGAAAAAGAGTGCTTTTCCCCTTTCTGGAGAATTTCTGGTGAAATCATTGGAGAAATATCTGAAGAAACTGTCGTAGTGTTACCTGGGAAAGCATTGATGACATCTCTGTAAAAATCCCTGTAGAGATTTTCCTGGAGGAATTCTTAGAGGAGACTCTGGAAGAATTATTGGATAAATACAGCTTCTTAGGCTTTATCATGTGGATTTTAATGAATTTAAATTGAATGTTCAACTAGAAATGCTTGAGTTTTACACGATCGTGTAAAATTAAAGCAAATTTAATTGAAACATAGGTGATTGGTAGTTGAAACTTGTGTTTATTTTGATACTCCAAATATGTGCATGAAAATACATTTAAAGTTTCAACATATTTTTAGCTGTGTATGGTTCTTTAAAGATTATGCAGTAATCTTATTTTTCCATTGAGATTTGACTGGAGAAGAAATAAAATCCATGTGAAAATTTCTTGTTCTCCATCGAAACGTACATATTTTTCAAATACCCCATATGAGCAAAAATAATGAAATACTAGTGTACCCGAATTGGCATCAGAATTATCAACAAGTGAGTGAAGACTCTATATAATTCACGTAAAATTTGAGGTACCGTAATCCGGGGTAACATTGATCATTTTTTTGAATATTTCTTGAACATTTGATTTGAAAATGCATGTGGTGCAAATTTTATATTTTTAAAACAAGTACTGCCGCCCATTGCTCGTGTCTATGTACTATATTTTGTTTTCTGAAAGTTTAAAACAGGTTTCAAAATTGTTTTAAATTATATTTTTATTTAGCTGATATGGGATGCCATGAAAACATCGTACGGTAATATTGAAAATATCATTACTTACTAAAATCATGGTCCCTGAAGCCGTACATGAAGGCCAAACTCTTACAAGTCATATACCTTTTTAGTTACAGTGAAACCTCCATGAGTCGATATTGAAGGGACCATCGACTCATGGAAATATCGAGTCATGGAACAGCAATCCTTTGGAAAGCTGTTTGAAGGGACCATCATAGTAACCATGAAATTTTGTTTCCAGTATGGTTCCATGAGTCGATATCGAGTCATGGAACATCGACTCATGGAGGGATCACTGTATTTTAAAATTAAAAACACCTTGGATTGTGGAATACGCCTTAAGATAGGCAATTTCCTGAGGAAATTCTTCACGCTTTATAATAATTTGTGAATTATGCTTTATTGAACATATTTATGAAGGTTTTGACAGCGGAATCATTTTTGGCGATGTCATTTTTAGTACCAACCGCATTTCTCTTGCTCATATCGTTTTCAGAACTCATGTGAGGCATGATTCTTCAATGGTGTCATCCATAATCATGAAAATCATTGTTTACAAAGTTGAAAAATTTACGCATGGACACTAGTGTGGGACAAAATTTAGATTCTCGCTCCAGTCCACTTTTTGGATTGCATTTAGGTTCCATAACAACTGTGCAAAATTTCAGCTCGATCGGAGAAACTATATTTTAGCGCCAGCCGTTCAAAGTTTGTATGGGATTTACTATGGGAAAACATACTTTTGCAAAGAAAAATCGCCAGAGGTCACCCATTGACCTCTATAAAAATTCTGAACACAAATCTCGATAGGTATTTCTACGATGAAGAACATTGCCGAAGACCGCGAAACAATCCGACCAGGGATTGAATCCTGAGAAAATTGAGAGAATCGCTCACGTATCGCTCTCTGTAACTATCATAAAATGCTGCACATTATGAGAGACTGTTTATCGTATACTGCTACAACATTGATCAGATTGGGGGGATAATAATGTATGATAAAAACCCCTCTAAACATGCTCCAAGCCTGGGGGACACTATTGCTATTGGAAGTTCGTGGATTGTTTATCGTGCCAGTAAAGAAAAACACCTATCCCCAACGGTAAACAATCGAGTAAAATGGGTTTTATCATAGCTCTCTCTTTGGGGCTCTCGCTCGCTGCTTCCATTTATCAGACTTGTTACACCTTGCGATACAATGACGATCGTGGACCGCAACAGATGGAATGTTTTTCTTTGCTTGCTTTGATCGTGCTTCATACTCAAATGAGAGCGAATTCTGCAAAGCCTGAATCCGACACTTGTGAAAAAAGTTATTCAATAAAAACCTATTGGCAAGGCGACGTTGATTAACACGTAAAGGAATAACAATAATAACAAAATCGGGCAAAATTTCCGAATAGTCTATGCTTAATAACTTTTTTTACAAGCATCGGGCTGCTTTGCGGTCTTCGGCAATGTTGTTCATCGTAGAAATACCTATCGTGATCTGTGTTCAGAATTATTATAGAAGCCAATGGGCGACCTCTGGCGATTTTTCTTTGCAAAAATAAGTTTTCCCATAGTAAATCCCATACAAACTTTGAACGACTGGCGCTAAAAAATAGTTTCTCCGATCGAGCTGAAATTTTGCACAGTTGTTATGACACCTAAATGCAATCCAAAAAGTGAACTGGAGCGAGAATCTAAATTTTTCGTATAAACGTGTCCCAGGCTAATGGACACAGCTTATTTTTCACTAAAAACTTATTGTTTATTAGCTCATGAATAGAAGAAAGAGAATCATCATTCATGCATTGAAAATATTTCATCAATAAATGTTGATTCCTGCTTTTTACGAAGAGGGTCATTGCGATCAATTTTACCCCGCTGATCAATGTTACCCCGGATTGCGGTAGGTGAATTTTAAACACCCAAACCGTAGTTTCATAAATGTATTTTCGTGTTTTTTCAAGTTCTGCCAGTGCCAACTTTCATTTTCAAAAGAAAATAATTTGATTGCGATGAGGGTTCCTTAGTCATTTCGGCTATATATTTCTCAGTCTGTATAGGTTTTACTTCGTAATCTGCCCGTGATAGCAAGACAATCTGAGGTCGTTGGTAGATAGACTATGCCTTTACCTAAGCCATATTAACTCTTTCTTCAATCTTAGGGAAATCTTCTATGAAGCCTAAAATTGTACAAATAAGGTTGCATATCAGTATACGATACATTTGAAGAATTTGAATTCAAAGAAATAACACCCGGCAAACCAATTGCGTGAAAATTTCGTACAGTGGAATCAGCAATCTCAAATTATGGCTTACCTTGACCAAATCATAAAATACGTAGAAACGTCAAGATCGAATAACTCTCCGTAGCTAGCGTAAAAAGCTGGATATATGGGGAAATCTATTGAAGAATTTTTGGAAGAATCTATGGACAAGTTCTTGAAGTAGTCTCTGCAATAATTCCAGAAAAAGTTACCAGAAGAATTCTTGGAGATATTCCTGGAGAAATCCAAGTAAAGATTTTACTGTAGGAATCACTGGAGGCTTTTCGTCAGAATCTACGGTGAAATCGCAAAAGGAATGTATTTAGAAATATGCTTACACAGCTAAAAGCATGTTGTGAATTTCAGTTTTTTTTATTAACATATTTGGAGCATCAAAATAAACTGTCAACGATTAATCTCTTACACAGCGTAACAAAAATGACATTGACAATGACAAGGATCAAATAACGAGTCTCTAGTAGATTTGGGATTGCTGTATCTGATGCCGTTCTCAGAAATATTCCAGCACGTCACAATTTTTAGCTACAGGTCGTCAAAGTTGTATAAAATTGTTTACATTGATGTTTACATTAAATTTCAAGTATGATTTATCATTTTTTCAATAATCTAATCCATCATGACTTAAACTTTTATTTCAGATAAAATTTGGTTGAAATGGCATGATTAAATTTAATTCAAGTCGATTTTTTTAACATGCTTGCAGTAGCCGTACAAAATACTTTGTTTCTCTTATATGGCAACATACAATACTTTTCAAATTCATCGAAACATAACTTTTAAGCATCGAAAGTATTATGAACTTTGTTGATAATAATTTATATACACATGAAGTTTGCATTTTGTGGCAAATAAATTGCAATACAAGCTGGCAAACTTGCATGCAAGTTGGTTGAAATCGTCAAATTTAGCATTTTTAAAAGTCAATATCTCAAAATATATACGTGTTATGAAACTTTTGAAAACGGCAATGGATTCAGCAACCCTTAATTTTGTAAATAGCGGTATTTAGGCGCTTGAGACAAAAACGTATTCCGCAGTGTTATTTTTCAATCGAATGCACTTTAAATTTACACGATCATGTAACATTCAAGCATCTGTAGTTGATAATTAAACGTGATGCTGTAACAATTGATGAAATTATTTTAATTTTATTATATTCTCCAGTTTACTGTACCGTGACATTTAAATACTTTTATCTGTGTATAAAAACTCCTTGGAGACATCCCTTTCGGAACTGCTGGCAAAATTCCTGAACGAATTGCTGAAGCCATTTCTGGAACCCTTCCAGAACCGGTATAGAAAATCTGGTAGCGAACAAAAGTTCTTCCCGGAGGAATCTCTGGTTAAACCGCTAGTGGAATCTCTGGAGAATGGAGGAGTTGGGGTTACGGGTTACGGTAGAGATTATCTTGGAGGAATTTGTGGTGAAATCCCTGGAAGAATCTACGAAATAATTCTTGAAGAAACATCTGGAGCAGTATCTTTAGATATTTCGAGAGGAATTATTGAAGAAATCTCTCCTGGAGGATTTACTGGAGCCCTATTTGTACTGGTCCTTTCAAAAGTTCTTATTCAAAATGTCTTTTTACTTAAACTTTACTTTATCGGTACAAAATGAATTATGACTTGTCAAATGATCCCTATTATTCATATTATAATTTTGGCTAAATTGGTCGTAATGGAAAAGGTATTCGAGTATGACAATTTTATGTTTGAGAGTACCATATAGCCGTAGCGGAAAATGTGTAGTTTTTCAGCAAGACCAAACTGAGGAGCATGGCTTCGAATTCTACTAGCCAATCTATAAATGAAGCTCTCAGTAAATAACTATATAAGTTCTTCAACGAAGCAAAAGTTCAAATTTTCAAGAGCACGAATCTGGAGAACCAAACTTCCGTTTAAGCTGAAAACCTAATCGATTGGTCACTAGCTGGTGGTGACCAATCGATTAGGTTTACAGCTCAAACGGATGTTTGGTTCTCCAGATCCGTGCTCTTGGAAATTTGAACTTTAGCTTCGATTCATCTTCACCTTAAGCAGCCCAATTTTGCTGACTTTCTCTCACTTACAATGCTGCCAAATATCGAAAACAAAACAGATCAATCTCAAATTTTGAGAAGTCGTCACTCACCATGTCGCCACTGTGCCATGCATCAAGAAAAACTTATATTTTTAACCGGTTTCTCTACCTGCGGAACGAATTTAATAAGCATGAATTTTTTAGTTCAGAACCAAAACAATTATATGCAGGCTTGTCCTGGCTTCTTACCGAAGCAGCTACCGCAAAGTTCAAGACTATTTAAGGCATTTTGTAAAAAAAATGTAACTTCATGAATCTTAATAAAATTTTCAATTCAATCAATAAAATTTCAATTCACTTCGATTTGTAGCATGAATCATGAATTTACAACATTTCCATCCACCCATCGGTGTTGGCCCAATAATGGTAAATAACTTTGTATTGAATTGCTGAGTGATCTACTACCGAGTGACATCTTTGTTTTCATCTAAATCCAGGTTAGTTCGTAGTTGAGAATAGTATCATCTATTAGGCACTTTAGCCCACTTCATTTTAACCTTAAATACATTTAATAAACATAAGAAATATGGTAAAATATTGTAATTGAAATTTTCAGAAAATAAGAGTGGAAAAACTCTGACATCACGTCATCAAAACTAAAAATTTTAATTTTCGCAAAGCTTGCTAAGATTGAGCTATAAAAATTACAGTGTATGTTAGAAATGTCAGAAGGGGGTGATTCAAATATTATAGCAGGTTAGCGTAAAAAGCTAGATATCAGTGATAAAGAATCTTCGAACTGTTTAGTGGAATACTTATAAGTAATTTAAAAATCGAATTTAGTACTATACCACTCAATTGCACTAGAGTTTGTCGACATTTATTATCGTAATCCCAGAATTTACATGAAAATTCCAAATTCCTGCGGTAATCTTGGCGGATCTCAGATTTTTTAGTAAACTCTACATTGCTACATTTGGACGGGGTTGGTGGTCCAATGGCTAGCGCTTCTGCTTCATAAGCATGCTCATGGGTTCAAACCCTGACCCGTCCCTGACCTCGTACTTTGTAGTTGTATATTTCACTTAGTTCTGTCTTCCATTCTTAGTATATCACAGTTGATTTATCGCAGCATAAGTTAGCTGAAAGCAAACTAGCTACGATACCGAGTTATGGAAATAAGGAATCTGTTATGGAGCGTCCAGCAAGTATTTACAGGAAAAGAGAAAATTGAGCTATTGAGGTACCATTGCTTCTTATCTAGAAACTCCTTTTTGGGTTTTTTAGGGTATAGTGGCTTCTAGTGGTGTAGAGGAAATTTTCACCGCAGTTCATAAATAACATAAAGTTTAACTCAACTTCAAATTCACAATGTCTGAAATACTAACTTTTGAGTTATTTAAAATCTTCCATTTTGCAAACACTGATAAAAAAATATTTTCGAAATATTTAAAAATTTATCATGAGTTTTAAGCTTGAAAAATTTGAAGTTACTGTCATGCTGCGGTAAAATTTCAGGTCAATCGGAGCTCCAGAAGCCTCAGAAGTTGACCAATTTGTATGAAAAACCGCCAGTTCTCACTTTATTATGTCCAGTTCTGTATGTAAAGTACTTCAGTACTTCAGGAGACAAATAACATTGTTTTGGACACAAGTTTAATAGAGAAATCACTGTTGACATGGTCTACAACAAAAACAAAATTATTTGTAATAAAATTCAGTAGACCACCAAGAAACACACGAATTATTTACAACTTTCATATGAACTAGAAAAAATCAAATCAAATACTAACATATCCATTTGTCTTTACACCATTGCATTCACTTCCGGAGCTCATGATCGATAAACTTTCACTCGGCACAGTTCACAGAAAATAACTCCCAAAAATTTCACTTCATTCCCCGAACACCGTTCACGGAACACTGATACGATTCACTCGGCGAGTTGTGAGTTGTAAGTCGACTGATCCGCTAACTCAGCCTCGGCTGGTCATTTATACAGCTTCCCCGCATGTTATTATTTATACAGTGCTGTCGTTCGATTTCCATTCGATAGGCACGGGAGCTCGTTCTGAACCTGAGACTTAGGCTCACCTTATCAATTTCGCCTCCTTTCTCGAAGATGAAGCACAGGAAAGCGTGCAGCCATAGAGGGTCGCAGTCCCAGCACTGCCGTATCAGCCCCGTACACGAGCCGACAGTCAGCCAAAACATCACACCGGGCTTCGAGGGGGTTCGACAGAAGAGGGGCAATCAAATTTTACTTGCTTCTGATAACTTGTTTGGCTTTTTTCTTCTGCATGGAGCTAATGTTCTTTATGTCAAATGTTTCCTAATTTTTTTATATTTTTTTTTTGTAACAGCTCCAAAAATAACATTCATTTCTTATGTTAAGATGCCACTACCACCCTACACAGTTAGAACAAAAATGTAAATTTAAGTTGATTTTCATGCACATATTTGGAGCATCGAAATAAACTTAAATTTCAATTTGCTAATAGATTTACACGGCTTGGAAACTCGTCAGAGACGTGTAATTTTACATGTCGTTGAAATCTACTTTCTTGACAGCACGCGGTTCGTTTATTGTGTTCCTTTCCCAGTTGTTCTTTTTGTTTGGCTTTCCCCGCCCGACAATTGGCAATCGGAAATCATTATAAAATGAACTTAAATCATTCACAGCACATATTTAATCCTTTATTTCACTTCAAACGTTTTCACATGTTTCAAATTCTAAACTAGTTTACACATTTTCACCTGGGTCAATCTAGAGGTTCTGGTTTGAGGATTATGCTGATTATGAGGAGCAATCGTCATTATGAACCCGGATGCACTAAATAGTAAGAGAGAACATACCTGCAGGTTTTTTCATCGCTTAGCTTAGCTTAGCTTAGACTGACTGCACATATCAATGTTTGCTATTCCGTGATTGACCGAAGTCAGTGAAAATGCACAAAGAATCAACTAGAAGTTCGGCTGTAATTTTCCATAATCTTCTTCAGTGTGCATAATTCAGTGCCTCTATTTATACAGGGTCAATAACGGCGCCGGCCACGTTCTTGCAGTCAGGTGGGATTGAGGGAAGGAATGTAAGTGTGTAACTGGGAGGGATGTTTATTAATGGGGAGGATCGTTGGGTCACAGGATTCACTTTGATAAGCGATTAGACCATGATAAAAAAATATTTGTGAGATATAAACATGCTTATATGTAAGTATAATATTTTCGTTTGATATGAACAATTTCTATGTGGAGGAAAATTATGCCGACACTTGAGGTGACGAACCATTCAAAGTTTGTTGAACAAATACCTAAATGTAACATTCCTAACACTCTTATTCTTATGCCGATACTTACAGTGACGAATTATTCAAAGTTTGTTGAATAGAGTGAACCTTTCGCAAGTCTACACTCGTAGTGTCGAACCATCCAAAGTTTTTTTCAATTACAAAAATAAAGGTAAAACTTTGAGCATTTTTTTAAAATAATAATTCATGAATCAGAGTTTATGTCGACACTCACAGTGACGAACCATTCAAAGTTTGTTGAAAAATCATATTTTCGATTCAATGTGTAGTCATACATATTTTATAGATTAGAAATAGTAGCATGAACCGAGCTCACCAATTGATCCGTCATCCTTGACTGAGCAGCAACAATCCACTTTCAGCTCCACTCGTTTGCTCGGCAATATAAAAGCAAAAGAGAAAAAAAAAACAAAGTTTATACATCATTACTTTCAAAAATATTTTCAAGTTCTATTCAAACTTGAATGTTGAATTTCTGAACCTGTTGGGAACCTATGCCAATCTCGTTTCATAATACAAAAAAAAGTAATATCATCAAAGGAAAATGCTATGCGTTTTTTACGACCATTTCTTCCCCATCTTCACCTCAATTTTGAAAAAGCGATGGACGGTAATAATTGCTGCAACGCCAATTATAATTGATAAGAATTCTAATTTGGGTTTGCTTGTATGTGACCACAGTTGTAGAGTCAGACATAATTCATTTATTACAAATGCCTACACAAATGCTTGGTTATCTTCATCTTCTTCTTACTCTTTCTGACCTAATGTCTCAATTGGGAAATATACTGTTTCTCAGCTTAGTGTTCATATGAGCTCTTCCACAGTTATTAACTGAGGATTTCATCGTCAATTGACCATATTTGACAAAAAAAAAACTTCATGCCCTGGGATATAAAGCAAATATCCAAATAGAAAGAAATTCCTCGACGGGTGAGATTCGAACCCACGACGCTCAACTTTGTTTCAGCCAGACCAGCGTTTACTGCTACGACCGATTGGGCCGCCGTTCTTCGTTATGCGAATTCTTAATCAATCTTTCGCAACCGGAAAAACAAATTACGTACTATAAAATGATGAAACTAATCATTGTGTTTGGCTGATAGTGATCGATCTAGTTTAGACCAGCGCAGTTGAACCGCATGACTTGCTAGTGTCGACGTCACCTCCAAGCCCTCTCCCCAAAGCAATTCGAAGACAGCCCGACCAGTCGACTACAACAAAATTGTATCACAATTATGTTTAATTTTTCTAAAAACAAAAAAAATATTTTTCTTGCGTTAGAGGCACTCTGTTCGAGAAAATTATAATACACTTAGAACAAAATCAGTAATGATAGCTATGGCTGTTTCCTAATTTATTTTAAATAAAAACATAATTATAATACAATTTGTTATAAAGAATCTGAGAGTAATTGCTAATAAGCATATATGCATGATCAGTTTTGCTTAAACGAAAATATGTAACAAACATTCTTTGTGGCTAACTCGCCAGGGGCCACTCAAATTAAGATAACTAACTGACACTTTTTTGTATAATTGTGTTATGACAAATACCATAACGATATATATTTTTATTCATATTATAAAATTATCTGTTTCAATTTTGTTTCAGGTAGAGGAAGTTTTTTTTTGTTATTTCAACTACTATCCAGCCAAAATTATAATATATTTTGTTAGAAAATGTGTATTATTTGAGGAAGAAACTCTATCACAATTCTTCTGCAATTCACTGCTCGGGAGCCGATCGCTTCCAATCGAAATCAGTTTAAGGGCTCGTGACATGAACATGCACTGCTTGCCTTTATCAGTGTTGTAAACAGCATCCATTGAGGATTAATTGATCGGCCGGCCCAGTCTGTCGCTGATCCAAGATTTAACCGGTTGCTCGACTTTCGCGCCATCATTAACAGTAGCTTTATGGTCGCTATTTGAATAACAACCACCTTTCATTGGGAGCACACTATCCGGATAAGGGCGGATTAGAATCTGAATAGCTGACAAGTGACGAGCTTATTAGTTTAGATGACCTAGTGTACAAGTGTGGAGTCTATCAGAAGATCTTGAATTTGCTGGGCTGAATGCATGCATGGTATTTTCCAGGAAAAGGGATGAGTTTGCAAAAAATTACTGCGGATGTTTACGTTCTCATATACACGTTTTCTACAATTTGTATTCTTTTATTCAATTTCTGTAATCTGTAGCAATGGCACAAAAATGACGCTGCAAAAGTAAAACAAGTATCGTTTATGCAAGTTCAGGTATTGTTTTCCCACAAATTACCTAGCTAATCATTCGTAGCTATACTTCATGTTTAACGACTAAACAACACTTTGAATTCCAAAAATTTTCTCGGCAAAAGTTATTTCCAATCTTGGCAACTAAAATTAACTTTTAGTAAATGCACTTCAAGGTGATGCATCCCGTCATCCCTGGCGTTCCTGGTCATCTTAAGATTCTGGAGAGACATCAAGTGTACAGTCAGTGGTGAAAACAAAAGTAAAAAGTTCTCGCATAATTTCTGATCTCGCCCTAAAAGCCATAGGTAACCATGTGTGTAGCACGTTGTTTCTGAGCATTTGAATGGATTTTCATGTTATTTAACAACGCTATTGCAAAGAAAGGATCATTATCTACCTGCCCGTGATGTTGGTTTGGATGCTTATTATTTCTTGTGCTCAGAAACAATAAGCTACACATGTGGCTATCAATGGCTTTTAGGGCGTTATCTCAGAGTATGCGAGAGTTGTATTTTTTTTTTAATAAATTGTCATGTTTGGAGTCTTGTTGTTCTATGACTTTCAAATTTTGTCGAAAAACTTAAAATAATATGAATTTTCATTTTCTGTTCACTTTATCATTTTCATTGGAAATAAAAAGTAAACAACATCCTAGCTCTATAACTTTAGAAAGCGGCAATCTTGACGAGTTCTCATACCCGTTATTTGTAATCCGCCACATTCCTAACATAAACAAATCTAAGATGATATTGGAAACTATTTCTGTTTCAACTTATACATTGGTGTTGTTGATTTTTGTTTTACATTTGAAACCGTCTGAATTACGGCATGTCCGTAAAAATGTTAAAATACAATAGAAATGTATATCTCTCGTTTTTTTTTGGAATCTATGACAAAAGGTCGAAGAACAAAAAAGAAGGTACAAAAGATCGAAAATCTTTTTTGACCTTTTGTCTTTTCGACGTTTTGTCTTTCGATCTCTTGTCCATAAACCTTTGACAACACTGATCATTTTTGCATTCGTATATCGTGTGGCAAAGTATTCACCTCTATACCACTGGAAACCTACAGCTGGTTATGTTTCAGTAGATAGTCGAGTCTCGGGTTTTCAAACTCGGGATTCGGATTGAGTTTAAAGGCTACAAAACAATCGGATACGGGTCGGATTCAGATATGGAAAAGTCGGGTTTTATTTAGAGTTTGTTTTGCGAGCATTGCGAACAAAGCAACAACATAAGAGCTTCTCCAATTCTCCAGAAACGATTAGGTAATTCAGCATTTTTATAAAGTTGGGTTTTGTTATTTTTGAAAGTTCTGTGAACAAGAATAATTCATATTTTCAAAAAACTTATTCTTATAATATATAAGACTTATATAAGACTTATATTGCATAAATACCTAATATAGCAATAAAAACATTACAAAACTAGTAGGTTTTGGAAACATTTGGTCCGAAGCCGCGTTTTTGTATTTTGTACAACACTGGTGGGTTTTTTTTTTTTATTTCCGTACAAAGTGGGCCGAAGGGTCTCAGATTTTCATGAAACTTTTTCCGCCCAGCCCATTTCATCAATATATGAATGAAAAAAAAAAATTGAGAAAAATTCAGAGTCGCTTATTTTCCCGGAAAATTCAGTTCGAATTTTTTGTTTTCTTCTGACATTACTTGCATTGAAAAATCATAACTCAAGAACGAACCATCGTAGAAACAAAGGTTTTTTTTATGAAAATGAAAGCAAATTTTCTCAGGAATAAAAAAAAAAATTGTATTTTTTTTTAATTTTATTTATTATGAAAATGTAAGTTATATTCAGTATATAACCTACATTTTCATCTTTATACTATCTATTTTTTCAATCGAGAAGATTAACTTTGGCTGCTAACACCAGAAGATTTTCGTTTCTTTGTATTATTAAGAACAAACAAGCTGTATTTTCTTGGTTTTCATGTGCATCTGAGAATTCACTAGCAAAAATGCTTCGTTCGTCTTTTGGTATAAATGAATGATATTTGTTTGTTCCAGGAATTGGAACAAAGTTAGAAAATCTTTCCTGAACAAATTTTTCAGCCTCTGAATAGTCATTTTCAGTTGCATAGATAAATTCCCAATCATTTCTGAACTGGCACATCTCTGTTTCTGTTCGGGATGAACCACTGATACCAGCTTTTTACGCTAGCTATAAAACTGCGGGGAGTGATTTAACTTTGACATTTTTGCCTACCAATTTTATAGTTAAGACTTAGTAAGCTACAGTGGCGTAGCTAGAAATTTCGAGGCCCGGTGCGGAGTCAAATTCGGGGGCCCTTCTTAATAGGGGTATGTGCCGATAGGGTCCTAAAATGTTTAATGAAATCTTGTTTTCATTTAATATTACGAAAGAGCATGTTACTGCAACTACTTTAGCATTTTTTCCCGCTCAAATATCGGATAAATCATATTAAAACTTTAATTTAAAAATTGGATCCATTGATGAACCTTGACACTAGAGATCATGTTTGACGTTCGCTTAGTCGACAAAAATACCACAGGGGTTCAACTTTTTAACACCGGGGTTGTTCTTTTCTGACATTTCGGAAGGGACACGGAAAACAAAATACACCCAAAATTTGAGTTTAAACCAAAGGGTGTGACAAAATTAAAAAAAAAAACTTAAAAAATGTTTTTTGGGCTTAAACCATCGGAAAACATTAGAAAATTGAGTAAACATATGTTTTTGACCTAAACTTATGCGTTTGGCACTAAAATTGGGACAGGGCTTTAGGACCCTATTGACTGATCAATTAATCGAATTAGTAATATACTTTTAATCAACATTAATATTTGGGATTGAAAATATTCCATCTTTTGTTGAAATCGTTTTTGATTTTTATTTAATAGTCAAAATAACTCTACCGATACAACCACTTCAGGGCTGATAGCGGATAAGTGTTTAAAAGACGAATTTTAGAGACCTCATGCCAGAAAAATAAAACCAAGATTCGATAGTGATTCCTCAAGCAATCTGACCAGACAACTCTCAAAGCGTCTTTCTGAAAGATTATGTGGGGTTTATTGATTTTCTTTAGAAATTTCATCAGAATTTAATTCAGATATTTGATTAAAGTTTGCTTCAACTATTGATTCGAAGATTTGTTTACATACTTTCCAAGGAATTCCTCCCGAATTTTCGTTCGAGGTGGTTTGAAAAAGTCAACTACTTAGATTTTTTTTTTCCAATGATACCCACTGATTTTTTTCATAGATTTCCTCATAAATTTCGTAAATTAGTCCTCAAAGATTTGTTACAAGATTTCTTTAGGAAATTTTTCAGATTTATTAGAGGGGATCTTTAAAAAAAACTAGATACATTTCTAAACGAAATCGTATAGATATCACTGCTGAAATATGATATGATAAATTCCTACTAGAGAGAAGTCTTTCAAAAACCTCCGGATCTCTTCTGGACTTTTGAGAAAGTCTTAAATGAGTCTTCAGAGAGTCTAATAATGAAATACAGTCAACCCTCCTTGAGTCGATGTTCTATTACTTGATATCGACTCATGGAACCATACTAAAAACAAAAAATCATGGTTATTATGATGGTCCCTTTAAACAGCTTTTCAAAGAAAACCTGTTCCATGACTCGATATTTCTATGAGTCGATGGTCCCTTCAATATCGAATCATGGAGGTTTGACTGTAGTTGGAAAATTACCTACACAAAATTTGCTAGAGGAAAATCTCGAGTGGAACTGTGAGGAGCTACAGGAATAATATGTATCGAATTTTGTGGGTTTAAACACTACATAAATTTTCAAATTTAATAATCCCAGTAGAACTTTCTTCAAAAATAAGATAGGATAGAAATCTTTGAAAGTAATCATTTTCTATGGAGAAGAGCAATCCTGAGTGGAAATTTATGAGAATCCTTGGAATAATTGATGGAGTAATTCTTGGAATAATCAGTATGGTAATTATTGAAAGATAATAATCGTAGAATAACCCTTTGTTATTTTCGTGGAAAAAAATCTGTAGGAATAAGGTATTAGTGTAATATCTGGAGAAATAGTTACAAGCATTTCTAAAAGAAATTTCGTTGGAATTCCGTTGTTGAATTGCTGAAGGATTTTCTGGAGCAAATTTTGAAGGAATTCCTCTTAGCATATCTTAAGAAATCATTTAAGATATTTAAAGACAAATTCCTGGGAGAATTGCTTGGGGGATCCCTGGAGAAGTGTTTTATGTATACCTGAATACAGCTCCAAATGAATCTCTTGAAGAATTCCTGAAGATGAAAATCAACGGGGGTGACCCATTTCGCATGAAGACGTTTCGCTTAAGGATGTTTCGCATACGGACGTTTGGCATAATGGAGGTTTCGCATAGAGCAGTTTCATACAAGAACAAGTAGAATTTTGAAGAAGGCATATAACTCTGATTGCCATTCAACAGCTCAAGAGCAACAAGGCCGCTGGCAAGGATGGTATCGGAGCCGAACTCATCAAGATGGGCCCGGACAGGTTGGCCGCTTGGCTGCATCGGCTGATAGTCAGAATCTGAGAAACGGAGCAGCTACCGGAGGAGTGGAAGCAAGGCGTTATATGCTCTATCTACATATAGGGCGACAAACTGGAGTGTGAAACTTATCGTGCAATCACCATCCTAAACGCCGCCTACAAAGTGCTACCTCAGATTCTCTTCGGTCGTCTATCACCTATAGCAAACGAGTTCGTGGGAAGTTATCAAGCACGTTTCATCGACGGCCGCTCGACAACGGACCAGATCTTTTCCGTGCGGCAAATCCTCCAGAAATGGCGTGAGTACCAGGTCCCTACACACCATTTGTTCATCGATTTTAAGGCATACGATGGTATCGACCGCGTAGAGCTATGGAAAATCATGGACGAGAACAGCTTTCCCGGGAAGCGCACAAGATTGATTAGAGCAACGATGAACAGTGTGCAAAACTGCGTGTAGATCTCGGGCGATCACTCCAGTTCGTTCGAGTCTCGGCGGGGACTACGACAGGGCGACGGACTTTCGTGCCTGTTGCTCAATATTGCGCTTGAAGGTGTCATGCGGAGAGCCGGACTTAACAGTCGAGGCACGATATTCACGAGATCCGGACAATTTGTTTGCTTCGCGGACGACATGGATATTATTGGGAGAAAATTTGGAACGGTTCACCAAGCAACAAGAGTCGGGCTAATGGCGAATGCGTCGAAAACAAAGTACATGCTGGTTGGCGGAACTGAGCGCGACAGGGCCCGCCTAGGAAGCAGTGTTACGATAGAGGGGATACTTTCGAGGTAGTGGACGAGTTCGTCTACCTCGGATCCTTGTCGACGGCTGACAACAATGTTAGTCGGGAAATACGAAGGCGCATCATCAGCGGAAGTCGTGCCTACTATGGGCTCCAGAAGAAACTGCGGTCAAGAAAGATTCACCCCCGCGCCAAATGCACGATGTACAAAACGCTCATAAGACCGGTAGTCCTCTATGGGCATAAGGCGTGGACTATGCTCGAGGAGGACTTGCAAGCTCTTGGGGTTTTCGAACACCGAGTGCTAAGGACGATCTTCGGCGGCGTACAGGAGAACGGCGTGTGGCGGCGAAGGATGAACCACGAGCTCGCTCAACTCTACGGCGAACCCAGTATCGTGAAGGTAGCTAAAGCTGGAAGGATACGCTGGGCAGGGCATGTTGCAAGAATGCCGGACAATAACCCTGTAAAGATGGTGTTCGCTACGAATCTAGTCGGAACAAGAAGGCGTGGGGCGCAGCGAGCTAGGTGGATTGACCAGGTCGAGGATGGAGGGAAGCGGCCATGAACCGAGTGAATTGGCGAAATATTGTTGGCGAGGCTTTATCAAGATAATTGATGTAAAGCCAAATAAGTAAGCAAGTAAGTAATAATTCTGATTATTCCCAATGTCCATTATGCCAAATGTCCGTATGCGAAATATCCCACCCCCAAAATCAATGAACCTATGGAGTAGTCGCGTAGTAATATCTGGATCCTAAAGAATTTATATCAAGATTCATTACATTACGAAAAAGGAACTTTAGATAGATAAGACGGTTTGCGTAAAAACAGAGACTTTAGAGACCTTTGTTAACCTCGCGTTATCGAAATATGCCTTGGCACTATTCAAGAATATATAAAATATTGTGTACAAATATTCATTTCGGCTTGGTTCAGGATATGACTAATGATAAAATGTTTCCAAATCAGTTCATGGCTTTCTCAGGCTCAAGTTATAGAGGGCCCCCAGGTATTCGATGATCTACAGAATAATGTATTTTTGAATCCAAAACCACGATATTATGCTTAAAAATGCTGTTTTATAGTGTTGAAAGAAACACTGCGCTTATCACTATACTAGATTATATAGGGGCCCTATTTATTACCAATTCAGGGCCCCTCCAAACCTTTCCTTGCCCCGCTAAATTTTAATTTGTGAAATACTCAATTTCTAAGGCTATGAGAAATTTTCACCATGATCTCGGGGCCCCTAAGAATCCAGGGCCCGGTGCGGACCGCACCCACCGCACCCCCCTAGCTACGCTACTGGTAAGCTATGCGTTTTGATTGTTGATTGAAATATCAAAAATTTTCACTGGATTTGTTTTGCAATATTCAACTTGTTTCTTATTCAACCTTATTTTTTCATTTTAGCCATTCAAACGAACTAATAGAGATATAGAAATCCACATTCCGAGCATTTTGTACATCATATTGAATCGGATCCAACTAACATGGCCAGCAAACATATCTAAACCCGGTTTGGCCGGTACATGTTTGATAAATTTCCTTAAATTGCACAGAGAAAGGGGATAAGCTAAACATTGAATTCCAAGAAAACTTTCTAACATCTATCAGTGCTTTTTCGATTATTGATCTTTGTCAAAACAGTGATCTGTTATTGGCGATGCAGTCAGTGTAAATCAAAAGCAGATTCGTTTCAATTGTCCGACATTTCGATGTATTTTCTACATAAAACATCAAAACGTCGGACTATTGAAAACTATTGTTTATGTGTAACAGATCCCCAAAATCTGTTTTATGATTTAAATATTGTATCAGATACAGAATAAACAATTCAGTACACAATAAATTTGATTTGGGAGAAAAAGTTAAATTAATTACGAAAGAAATCGTGTTTAGGGGAATTGGGGCAAACATAGCCAAAAAACTATATGCTCCCACTATCTCCTATCAATGAGGCTAACGGCAATCGATCATTTAGATCAATATTGTTTACCCAAACTATCGCACATCGTTTGGAAATGTTTGGAATTTGTGATATAAGAAGGTAAATTATTCACAATATTTTGCATAGAGCATAAATAATGATCACACATATTCTTAAAATTTTACTACAACTTATTTCTGCAAGCTATATTCATGATTATTTGACTATTTTAAAATTTATTTCAATATAAAAACACTTTGAAAAAATTTAAAACAAAAATTCCTCTTCAAAAATATTTCATTGTACATTTGGCCCCATAATCCCCTAAATTTCCATCTTTTTATAACGTTCTCTGTGAAACATTGTTGAATGGACTGGAAATGATGGATTTCATGGGAAATAATCTCCACAATAAAATAGTTTTACTCAAAACAACATGAAAATCTAAAATTTTCAAGGAATTGGGGCAAAACGGGCACCATAGCTTATCCCAGAGTGGCCCCACATTCATGAAACCATCACCAATCGATTTCTGAGAAAATTTCCTTTCGAATGAGCTATAAAACTTATTTTTTATCTTTCTATTGTGAAATTTACCAATTTTTTCCACCTTTGGGTTCGGAATTCCCCAATGTGCATCGTATCGGGATGCATTCACTATTATTTTGCAATATCTGAAAATTGTTGTGTAATGATTTATTACTCAACTCGAAACAGTTGCGTAATAAAAAAGCGTTATGTAACAGCCATTGCGCAACTGATTCCAGTTGCGTAATGACTATTACAATACTGCATAATTCAGTGCAGAAGAGTAGGCCGTATCATGACAGATTAGCGTGATGACAAACAGCCCGAGCAAAGTTAAATAACACGAAGATAACACGCAGAGGTATCAGATAACAAGCATTTAATAACTTATCTTGTTTTCATTTTGGTTGAATAAACAGGCAGCATACAAACATAATAACATAATATCATTTCAATCAGGTTGATAACAAGTTATGTAATACATACAATTTCTCCTGTTGATAACTCATTGTTAGGGACAATGGAAAATCGCGGCAAAATTCTTGAAATTTCGCGCGTGACCATGACAATAAATTAAAAATTTCGCGGCCTTATCGCGGTCTAATACCCTATATGTGTAAACTCCACGGAATCTTATAAAATATAGTTTTCATTTATCGAATTCAGATATTAAGTTGAATATCAGAGTGCAAAATGCAAAATTTCAAACGAATTCAGCAAGCCAGAAATACATCCAAGTTAAAACTAAACGATTATAAAACTTTTGATGGATCTTGACTTGAAGATGTATAATCATACTCTTAAGCAAAAAACTGGAATTCACTGTGATTTTGATATAAGTTCTCCAAATTCAACTAATTTCGCGGGAATTCCTAAATTTCGCGACGAAGGCCAAATTTCGCGGATTTCGCGGCTTCCGTGAATTCGCGAATTTCCATTGTCCTTACTCATTGTATTATCAATCAATTATAAAGATCGAATAATGATCACAAATATTGGACGCCATTCATTCATCGATAGCATCTTCAGTCTGCCAGCTCAAAATTTGATGATAACAAGAGTCTTTCCATTGATACCAAAAATTAAGAAAATGAATCCATGATAATAGAACTTGTTATTGCTATGTTGTGCGGTTGTTATTCGACTTTGCTCGGGAGCCTATTACGATGAAAAATTACAAAAAAAAAAAACAAATTTTGAGTGTTTTCAAAATTTACTGATTTTTTCCAAAGATGCTCACTGAATTTCCACTTATGGCAAAAAAATATATGCCATTTCTTTATATATTGATTTAAAGACAAACAGGTTGATAATCTTGGGTTTCTCGAATTCTATTGATTAAAAATGGTGTAATCCAAAATGTCTGCTCAAATTATGTTGAATGGACAATCGACAAAATAGCTAATGTAAATGGCCTATTTTATTATTTAAATAATATATTTTTTATTGAACTTGACTTAATTCAAAAATAACTACTTCTAGAGAAATGATTCTTATTGTATCATCAGAACTTATTTGTTTTGCAAAAAATTAAAACAAAATTTTGAAAATCGACCATAAGCTGTTCCATCATGACACTTTGCCCCAAACATGTGTTTCCTGTCAAAATTCTACGGTGAAAATCAAAAAAAATATTAGAAATTGTGTTTATTTTATTTTTTGTAGTCCATATGGTTCACTACAACTTCTTCATAGCACATTTTTCTTTAAAATGAACAGTTTCGGAGTTAGAATATTCCAAATAAATTGCATTCAAAAGCTTATAGGTCTTTTTCAAAAGTTATCCTTGAGTCATAATGATCGATTTTTCTATGGAAAACACTTATTCTACCATACCAAAACATGTGCAAAATTCAATCCTGATCGAAGATTATCGAGCACGTTTTTTTATATTTTTCGACGCTTTCTGGATGGAATTCGTCACCTTGACATAAAAAAAAAACTTTGGAAGTAATGTATTTGCTACTGCTATAGAGCAGTTTTTCTTTAGAGGGAAAGGGGGGGGGGGTTGGTTTGTATTTTACTCTTTTACCCTACACGGCAGAATCGGATATTCTCTGCAATACGATGAGAACGCATGTCAGTTTGTATTGTTTGCTTTGAAGTTTTTCACTTGCTTGCTGAGTGGGTTCGTTGGAAGGAGAATCAATTGATGAGTACCTGGGTTTTTTCACTGAGGGTGATGCACCTATCAGGTAGGCAAAGAACTTTTCCAAGCAACAGCACATTATGGATGTTTTTTTATAATGAACATTATAATATATATTTTTAATTTATAGGTTTGAAAATTTTTGACTGTATAGTAGGGTGCGGCTTATTTTTCAAAAGTTCTCAAAACCAAAAATTCGTGTGCTCTACTGAATTAAAATCACATTAAAAAAGAAACTTCAAAATCTGAGCCAAAAATATTAACATTTAGATGTGGCGCAAGGTGAAGGTTAATTTTCAGGTTGTAAAAAAAGACCTTCAGTGAAGTACACATAACTTTGTTATTTTTCAACCGATTTTTACATTTTTAGCATCAATACTTTCAAAACCAAATTTGTCTAAAATCAAAACAAGTTTAAGTTAAAAGTAATTTATTCCAAATTTTTCCTCATTTTACTAAAAATGTCAACTATGGTTAACCATAACTTCATGATGACTTAACCGATTCAAAATCTTTTTACATGCTTTTGAAGCTAATTCAATTCTTATCAAACCTTTCAAAAATGAACACTTTTGTACCTGCCTTTTTACACGGCCCGCTAGCTCGCATGAACCTTAAGGAACACTCAGGGTCGGCTCAATTCCTTGCCGTTGAAGAGACGCGGATAAGAGGGGAAACCACAGGAAATAATGTGATGGCACGTTTATTGCGGTAATTGCCCTATCGGCCCTAACCACCTAATTCCCTAGCTATAACCTACCAGGTTCAGAGTACTCACGTGGTGTGGGTGTGTGTGTGGGTGTAGTCTCGTTGGGGCCCGTACGCTGCACTCCGGTTGGCGGATCGTCGGTCAGTTCGGACTTCTGTCCTTCCTCGAGAGGCCTTGGATGGTACGTTTCTTTGGATTCTGGATCGCTTCAGGGATATCTCGGAACAAGGGGTCGGTCTCAGGCTTCCGGCTCGGAACCTTCTCCCAAAACGGGCATGCACACGTCGTCGGCCTTGGGTTGAACTAGTCCGTATTCGGTACAGCAGGCTTCTTGCTTCGGCTTACACAACCGTCTTCGTGGTGTCGTGTGGCGCCTTCTCGGTACACAAGGTGTCCGGCCTTGAAGTGGTCATCCGGAATGGTGACAGAATACCGGGAATACAACACTTCTACAACCGGTTCTACGGTTGAGATTTGTGGTCACTCTACACAGAAATTGGGTTTTCTATAATCCTTTTCGGACACTTCTGATTGGCTTCGCGTTCTCGAACTAAGTGACCGAGTGGTTTACAATTCCTGGCTCTGGGACCTTTGACCGCCCATTCGAAGGCGTTCCTTTGAGACTGTATAGGTGTAATCCACCCGGAACCTCCCAAACGGAGAAATTTGGCCAACACTGTTCAGCCTCGTTCACACTGTCAACCAGTGCTGACATTATGTATAGTGTTACTACAGTAGGTAATGCTAGGTGTTTATTCAATTTAAACGTTATGCCATCCATCTATCTAGCTTTTGATAAGTTCTAGTTTCAACTTGGTTTTTATTTATTTAATTGTAGAATTAGTTTGCATAGTATTTTATATCTTTAAGTCTAATATTTCCCTACTAGCTATTTTATATATTTGTGGTTTTACCTCTTAAAGTTATTCCGTATAATTTACCCTTTATGGACCCAATGTTAAACAAGCAGTGAACGGAGTAAATCAACTGGTCACACTTTCGTGAAATTTAGTGACTACCATATTATTAATGTCTGTCCGTCCCTCTGATATGTAGAAGGGCTTCCCTTCAATCATAGAGATTTTAGAACCATAATGAACACATTAAGCAAATGCCTAATTTAAGATCATAGAATGGCAATATTTTTAAGTTACCCTTAGGTGGTTTCCAAGTTCACAATTTGTATGCTGCATTCATTTAAAGTTGAAAAAATATTATCAAATGTCAGAAAAACGAGAGAGAAAATTGGGTCTAAAACATGGCTGGTAAAAAGATATCGAGGCCAAATGAACACTTTCGTGGCAATTAGTGATTTGCTGAATTCGTCTTATACTAATCTGCTGTAGCCTGCAGAAACGAAAAAAAAAAAAGAATTTTAGAGTGGTTTTAGGTCAAAACTAGTTAGTTTTACAATGCTGTATAAATGCATACCTTATCGCTTTTTCAAATAGTGTATACATGATAAAAAAGTAGTGGAAGAAGTTAAATAAAAACTCCGAATCTGCGCACTACACTTGACATAAAATTCGAATAAAATGTCAACTACATATTGAGGAAAAAAACATGAGACGATTTTGGGTCACACAATAAAGCTAATAATTGCGTTTTATTTTGAAGCTCATTGTCATATGGCACTCCCTCAGAATGGCAGTGGCAGATTTACAAAGAACCCAAGGTCAATGACAGCTGGCCACAGGCAAGAAGTGAAACTTGCTAATTCATATGCTACTAGCTGCTCCTCCCAGCTGGAACCTGTTGAACTTCATCAATGGACTAACTGTTCGCCCATCTTCAGTACTCATTATCCATTCTGCGCTTGTACGAAGCTGATGGCGGCAATGCACATACCAAGCAGTTCCATCAGATGTGGCCATCTCTCGCTGGTGGTCAATCCGGCATCTGAAAGCGATAATATTCATATAAATTGACACCCATCTGCCTAACGAAACGCAGTTTGAAGGGAACGGTTCTCCAGAATGGATCTCCTGAAGAAGTCGGGAATATTTGCGATTCTAATAGGGTTGCAGCTAGTCTGTGCTGAAGAAATAGCTCGCTATGACAATTATAGAGTTTATCAAGTGACCGCCAAGACGAAACAGCAGTTGGATACGTTGAATGAAATTCAAATGAACAGTGATGCGTATATTTTTCTCGAAAGTGGACACAAACTTGGTGACAAATTTACTGTGATAGTACCGCCTCATAAGTTGGCCGATTTTGCAGAGGCTTTGACGATTGAGAAAATTTGTGGGCGAATCATCAATTCTAATTTGCAACAATCCATTGACGATGAACGGAATCGGATGCAGTCCAAGCGGCTGAAGGGAGTATTTGATTGGACAGAATACCACGATTTGAAGGAGATCCATGCATGGTTGGATAAGCTGGCTGCGGAATATAAAGAAGTCGAAGTGATAGAAGGAGGGAAATCTTACGAAGGTCGCTCCATCAAAGGAGTGAAAGTGTCGTACAAATCGGGGAATCCTGGCATTTTTATGGAGGGCGGTATACATGCTCGTGAATGGATCTCCCCTGCTACTGTCACTTACATTTTGAACGAGTTACTCACGAATCAAGATGCCAGTGTGAGGAAAATCGCCGAGAACTACGACTGGTACATTTTTCCGAGCGTGAATCCAGACGGTTACGTTTACAGCCACACAAGGAATCGATACTGGCGTAAAACGAGGACTCCATATCCAGGAGGTTGCTTCGGAGCTGATCCCAATCGAAACTGGGACTTCTACTGGGCAGTGGCAGGAGCAAGTCGTCGCTGTTATGCTGAATCGTTTGCCGGACCGAAACCATTTTCCGAGATGGAGACGAAAACTCTTTCCAAATACATAAGCTCTCTCAATGGGAAAATTCAGGCCTATATCGCCTTCCATTCCTACTCCCAGCTGTTGCTGTTCCCCTATGGACATACAAGTGAACGAACGCCCAACCATGACGACCTGGACCAGATTGCAAATGCGACCGTTACATCCCTGGCCAAACGGTACGGTACCGAATACCGGTACGGAAACATTTACGATGCAATTTATCCGGCCAGTGGAAGCAGCAGTGAGTGGGCGTACGGTGTTGAAAATGTACGCCTCTCTTACACGTACGAGTTGCGTCCTATGGGTGGTTATAACGGATTTGTGCTTCCACCGGAGCAGATTATACCGACTGGCGAGGAGACTCTAGATTCTCTGGTGACGATGCTGGAGGAGTCAGAAAAACGAAACTATTTCAAAATTTGAAGGTGTGGTGAAAAGGTGTCGTTCATATTAAAAGAAGTTTTATAGGCCTAGACACATTCTCTACTGCATAGTGCAAAGCATTTATCAGTCACATTGACTTGTCATTAATTGAGTTTCGCGTATTCAAAGTCAGTGGTTAACAATTATAAATAAGCAAGAAAATTGATAGGCAAAGATTATCATTTTTTTTCAAATATGATGTAAAATGCAAAATTGTTATTTTAATAAACTATTGAACATCTTCTCTTGATTTTGTTTCTATTTATTAGCGAGTAAAATCACTTGAATGTGATCTACTGAACACAAAATACTGCACACTCTTTGTATAAAGGTGTATAATCCACAATGACCACACTTGGTGATTTGACCAAAAACCGGTGCTTCTACATAATATATATTTTAAAAAATTTAGATTTATTTATTTTTTAGTATCATTCCAACCATAACATTCATTTCTTCTATCTAGGTGTTCTGTATTATTAGACAACACTATCATCCTAATTTGGTACAACAAATTTAAGATTTTATTAACATATTGTTAAAAACATATTACATTTCATTTGCCATAGCAGTTCAGATTTCACCTGCTTATAAGAGAAAAAAAACATGTTTTCAATTTACTTAACCTTACATAACCTAACTATATAACGCATTAATCGTGGCAATAGAAGATTGTTACAATTTTTGCCTGAAATTATTAATAATTTTATTTGACATTTGTTCCAATGCACATTGGGGAATTCCGAACCCAAAGGTGGAAAAAATTGATAACTTTCACAATAGAAGGATAAAAAATAAGTTTTATAGCTTATTCGAAAGAAAATTTTCTCAGGAATCGAATGGTGATGGTTTTATGAATGTGAGACCACTCTGAGATAAGCTATGGTGCCCGTTTTGCCCCAATTCCTTGGAAATTTTAGATTTTCATGTTGTTTTGAGTAAAACTGTTTTATTGTGGAGATTATTTCCCATGAAATCCATCATTTCTAATCCATTCTACAATGTTTCACGGAGAACGTTATAAAAAGATGGTAATTTAGGGGATTTTGGGGCCAAATTTACAATGAAATATTTTTGAAGAGGAATTTTTGTTTTAAATTATTTCAACGTGTTTTTTTGTTGAAATAAATTCTTAAATAGTCAAATAATCATGAATATAGCTTGCAGAAATAAGTTGTATTAAAATTTGTAGTATATGTATGATAATTATTTATGCTCTATGCAATATATTGTGAATAATTTACCTTCTTATATCACTAATTCCAAACATTTCCAAACGATGTGCGATAGTTTGGGTTAACAATATTGATCTAAATGATCGATTGCCGTTAGCCTCATTGATAGGAGATAGTGGGAGCATATAGTTTTTTGGCATTTTTTTCCCCAATTCCCCTAAACACGATTTCTTTCGTAATTAATTGAACGTTTTTTCCGAATCAAATTTATTATGTACTGAATTGTTTATTCTGTATCTGATACAATATTTAAATCATAAAACTTAGGAGATCTTGGGGATCTTTAACACAAAAAAAAAACAAATAGAAAAATCAAAAATGAAACTATCAAGAAACCATCAGCCGTTTTTTTCTGATTGCAACAAATTACTCAGGATCAGGTTAGTTACACAATCATTACTGTAGCAAATTCGTGAGAGTTAAATTGCGTTTTACAACAAAAAATAGGGAAATAATTTTATCTTTTTATGGATATTTGGTATTACAATATTCCAATTGCCATCATACAGTACAGAAAAAGTTATCATAAAAGGGAAAATGCAGTTGTTAATAATGCTCAATTCTAGATTTTTCCAAAATCGATCATTATCGTTAGAATAATTGTTTACTATGTTTGTTATGTTGCCTCTACATTTGCTGTTAACAGATTGCTTGTTGGTTGACATCAATTTTCCTCATGGTTATCCAGACTGTGTTAATATTGTAAACAGTTATTATGGTTGCATCTGTTTGATTGAATTTCAAGCATGTTCAAGAGCCTTCTAAAATGCATAACATAAAGAAATTATTTTCTTGTTTTATATATTTCCATAAAAAAAAAACCCGAGCAAACTTGAATAACAAAAAGAAAAACGTCATCAGATAGCAAGCATTTTATATCTTAATTTGTTTTCATTTTGGTTGAATAAACAGGCAACATAACAAACATAATAACAAAAAAATATACTAATGAAATGCATAACAGATTTTGAAAAATATTTTGAATTAAGCATTATTAACCAGTATCGTAAAAATTCAGCCGAATGATACCCGATCAGTGCGAAAACGAACAAAACCAAACTCCGCTAGCAAGAAGCCAATCTGACTTCGAGTGCGAATGCGACGAGAAAGAGAGTGGGTGCAACACACGCACACATTCAGTTTCACCTACTGTTGGTGTCATTTCAAAATTCAGTTTCACCTAGAGGCACTGAAATTGAAAATTGAATATAAAAATTTACAAATGAATTTTATATTACTGGTGTAAGAAAACGGCAATGTGATGCCTCCAGTTGATGAATCATGATTGTCTTTTAATAAAAAATACAACTTTTGCAATTTTCGGATGTTTTGTGGGGTATTCTGACGGAAATGATTTTTTTCACTAGGGAAATTGAATTTGAATGTCAGTAGTGGATGAGAATTAGTGTAGCAAAAGTAATTGAAAAACTGAATGCACGTTCTACCAGATTCGTGCATGTATTGTCAAACAAACATTCACACAAAGAAGAATTCAACGATGACGGAGCCTACTGAGGATCGGCGTTGTTGACTGTATATTGAAATATGCAGACACTGTTATTAACTACTACACCTTCAATAAAAATGTGCCTTAGGGCAAACGCTCCCTTAGTGGAGGTAGCTCCAATAGTGGAGGTAGTGTGTTTTGGCATGCTTCGCGCTAATAAATGATTATGTGATATTTTTGTATTATGTACGATGCGAAAATGATACAAGTAATCGAATAATATTCATGAAATTTAACCGTAAAACTATTTAAAACAATTATTTTGCTTAATTTTTTTGCTCCTTTGCACCTATAGTGGTGCATCAGTACCCATAGTGGAGGGTCCCATAAGAAATCAATGGTTTGCGCCACTAAAGGAACCATCCTTAAAATATACCTCCACTAAAGGAACAGTATTCCTATTATTGGTGCAAGGCTTTTTGCAGGGAAATTTCAAATGAATCGTGATTTTTATACATTTGAATGATAGAAGGATTTGAGATCTATCGAATGATACGGTAAAATCATATATTTCATGATCTTAACACTGTGTTTTAGCAGTTTTCCCTTAGGTGCACCACTAATGGTACACTTGCCCTATTGAAATATATGGAAGACTTTGTTTGTTTAGGATCACTTTTTCTGTAGTAGGGTGCAGGCAGAGCTACTTGGGCACTTCCTTGCAATTTTATTCTCATGAAATTTCTTAAAAATGCAATTTTATTCTCATGAAATTTCTTCAGGTATGATTGTGTATCTTACTTAATTCTGAGTGATTTGTTGCAATCAGAAAAAAACTGCAGATAGTTACTTAATGGATCCATTTTTGATTTTTTTTGTTTGTTTTTTTTTTTTATTTATGTGTAAAAGATCCCCAAGATCTCCTATGTTTTAGGATTTAAAAACTGTATCAACTACTGAATTAACAATTTAGTACATAATAAATTTAATTCGGAGATATCAGTTCAATTAATTATGAAAGAAATCGTTTTTAGGGGAATTAGGGCAAAAATAACTAAAAAACTATATGCTCCCACTATCTCCTATCAATGAGGCTAACGGCAATCGATCATTTAGATCAATATCATGTACCCAAACTATCGCACATCGTTTGGAAATGTTTGGAATTTGTGATATAAGAAGGTAAATTATTCACAATATATTGCATAGAGCACAAATAATGATCATACATATACTACAAATTTCAATACAACTTATTTCTGCAAGCTATATTCATGATTATTTGAGTATTTTAAAATTTATTTCAATAAAAAAACACGTTGAAAAAATATAAAACAAAAATTCCTCTTCAAAAATATTTCATTGTACATTTGGCCCCAAAATCCCCTAAATTTCCATCTTTTTATAACGTTCTCCGTGAAACATTGTTGAATAGACTAGAAATGATGAATTTCATGGGAAATAATTTCCACAATAAAACAGTTTTACTCAAAAAAACATGAAAATCTAAAATTTTCAAGGAATTGGGGCAAAACGGGCACCATAGCTTATCCCAGAGTGGCCCCACATTCATGAAACCATCACCAATCGATTCCTGAGAAAATTTCCTTTCGAATAAGCTATAAAACTTATTTTTTATCTTTCTATTGTGAAAGTTATCAATTTTTTCCACCTTTGGGTTCGGATTTCCCCAATGTGCAATGCTTCAACATTGGATATACTATGTAACTCATTGGTACTATAAAAGGGAGGAAGCTTCAGCATCATTTTCAATTTTTTTTTTGAATTCTTTGCAGAGCTTTCTTCCTAGTATTACAACAGCTAGGGTAGGTGTACCAGTTATGATCATAGTGGTTCTCTATTTCGCCATACGTAATAACTTGAATTTCTTCACATTTTGAGAAGTTTTGTGTGTTTTAGCAGTAAGATAAAGCGTGTATCTAGATGTTAAAACATTCAAAAAAATTAAAAATGTGAAAGTTCTCGGAATTTTACATATGGCTGAATAGGGAACCACTATAGCCATAACTGGTACACTTTCCTTAGTCCATATTGATACAACATGACTGGCCTGAAAATTTGTTTAAATATCAAAAGCTTGTTCTTAAGACAAAGTTTTGATTTTCTTTTGATAAGGGGATAGAGACATTTTACATATTTGTTACATTTGGCTTGAATGCCCTCAATGTGATTTTTGAAAGTTAAATTATTATCTAGCATAAGCCCTAGATACTTAACTTTATCTGACCAATTTATTGGAACCCCTCTCATCGTGACAACATGTCTACTTGAAGGTTTCAAATAAAGAGCTTTTGGTTTATGTGGGAATATTATTAGTTGAGTTTTGGAAGCATTAGGAGAAATCTTCCATTTTTGCAAGTATGAAGAAAAATATCCAAACTTTTTTGCAATCGACTGCAGATGACACGCAAACTTCGTCCTTTGGAGGAGAGACCTGTGTCATCCGCAAACAAGGATTTTTGACATCTTTGAGGAAGCTCAGGTAAGTCAGATGTGAAAATATTGTATAATATTGGTCCCAAAATGCTGCCTTGGGAAACACCACCTCTTACAGGAAGTCTTTCAGACCTGGAGTTCTGATAATTAACCTGAAATGTACGATTTGACAGATAACTTTGAATTATTCTAACAATGTATGTTGGAAAATTGAAGGTTTTTTAATTTTACGATCAAACCTTGATGTTTGAGTTTCTTGATGAGGATGTAGAAAATTCCATCATCGCCAGGAGCTTTCATATTTTTGATTTTTTTTTTAATAATAGTTCTCACTGCTTCCATATCAGTCTCACAGGCATTTTTGAAAACGTTCTCTTGATTGAGAATATTTTCGAAGTCCTGGGTAACTTGATTTTCAATTGGACTAGTAAGTCCCAAATTAAAATTGCGCGCGCTTTCAAACTGCATAGCGAGTTTTTGAGCTTTTTCGCAATTAGTTAGTAATAATTTGTTTTCCTTGTTCAACACCTGTATTGGCTTCTGAGGTTTTTTTTTAATTTTTGATAATTCCAAAAAGGGCTTAGAGCCACGGTCCAATTGAGAAATCTTATTATCAAATTTTTTTTTGTTAATTGTGCAAAACGTTTCTTGATTTCTTTCTGCAAATCCTGCCATATAATTTTCATAGCAGGATCGCGAGTGCGTTGAAATTGCCTTCTCCTCACGTTTTTAAGACGGATCAAGAGTTTAAGATCATCGTCTATAATCACGGATCCAAATTTTACTTCACATTTTGGAATTGCAATGCTCTTGGCTTCAACAATGGAATTTGCTAAAGTTTCAAGAGGATTTTCAACATAAAATTTTGTTTGTAATGAAATGTTAACATCAAGATTAGAGTAAAAAAATGTGTTTCATATATATTCCAGTTGGCTTGAAAATAATTGAAAGTGGAGCTGATAGGATTGAGAATCGCTTTATGGGATATTTGAAATGTAACAGGGACATGATCAGAATCAAACTCAGCATGAGTAAGGGTTCGTTCAAATATTACGTAACGCAACAGGGGGAGGGAGGGGGTATGCCATTGTGTAATGGTCCATACAAATTTTTTTAAATTTCCATACAAAAGCCGTTACGAGGGGGATGGAGGGGGTCTTAAAATGACAAAATTTGCGTTACGTAATATTTGAATAATCCCTAACTAATTGGCTACAAAGATGACTAGAGTCGGTTAAGGCCAAGTCAATCGTAGATAGATTTTAAGAAGAAGAAAAACATGTAGGGTTATCAGGGTATTGAATTGAGAAATATCCTGAAGAGCACTCATCAAATAAAATTCTGCCGTTGGAATTACTATGAGAATTATTCCATGAACGATGTTTGGCATTACAGTTACCAATGACAAAAATGTTGACTTATTGCGAGTCAATTTTTGCAAGATAGTTTGGAGCAAAATAACTTGCTGTCCAGAGCATTGAAAAGACAAAAAAGGCAGCTATGAAAGTATATTTACCAAGCTGTGTTTCAACTGAACCACCTAAAGTTTCAAAAACGTTAGTTTCACATGACGAAAACAATTGATGTTTTATACGCCTATGAATAATAATTGCAACTCCCCCACATGCCCTATCAAGTCGATCATTACGATAAACAAAAAAGTTAGGATCTCTTTTGAGTTTAGATCTAGGTTTCAAATACGTTTCAGTAATAACTGCTATATGCAAGTTATTGACTGTAAGAAAATTTAACAGCTCGTCCTCTCTACCATTCAACTCCTCTATGACCGTTTTCGGGCAGCCATTCCAAGGTGAATGATAGAAAAAAATGCGAAATAATTCAATCGCTAATATTTCGCTTGTGTTTTCAACTAATTGAAATATATTAGCGCTAACAGCAAGAGCATAATCATTCCGTTGCGATACAAATAAACAAGTTCTATTTTATGCCGCCTTTACCGAGCAAAAAGTCAAAACCCCGAAAACCGGAAAAATCGTGTTACCACTGTGCACAAGTCTTTTCGCATTCGGGTTTGAATAAACGTTGGGAAGAAGATGTTTACAGTTTTAAAGAGCCGTGATATTTTTTTTTGTTTTGAGCTGTCATGGTTTGCTTTGGATTTTGATGGTCGTGTAGAAAGATGTGAATGTAGAGGCGGTAAATGTTGGCTACAGTACATTTCCCATCCCTGCACCGGACAGACGTCCTTAACGCGAGAAGAACCTCCGCAAATCGTGCATTTAGCATCCATGCGGCAATTTTCTGTACCATGACCCCACTTTTGGCACCGACGGCACTGAGTGGGATTCTGGTAATTTCCTCCAGGTTTCTGGAAATGTTCCCATGTCAAACGGACATCGAACATAAGCCTAGCTTTTTCTAACGCTTTAATATTATTTGGACCTTTTTGGTGAAAGTGAACTAAATAATATTCTTGAGTAAGCCCTTTCCGAACAATGCCAGATTGGATTTTCTTTTTCATAATCATTAATTTGACTGGGGAAAATCCAAGTAAATCATTTATTCCATTTTTGATCTCTTCAGGTGACTTATAGTCACTTGAGAGACCTTTCAAGACGGCTTTGAACAAACTTTTAGTTTTGTCGTCATAAGTAAAAACATTTGTGCTTCTTCTCTTCAAGATGTTTGAGAAGAAGTTCGCGATCTTTAAGAGTTTCCGGCAAAACGCGACAGTCTCTATTCTTTGCGATTTGGAGGGAAACCTTGATTCCCCTAATGGAGTTCAAGATCTGCTGCCTAAATCCCCCAAATTCGGAACAACTGACCACGATAGGTGGCACTCTTTGCTTCCTCACTTGAATCAAAGAGCCTGGGCTAGAGACTGCTTCTATTTGGCGTTCGGAAAATTTGTCTAGAGCATCGAACTGATTGCTCATTTCGATACAATTATCAACATTATTTATTTCACCCTTGGAAGAAAGTTCGCATTCCGGAGAAACGTCCATTCTTCCATTTTTGCCACGTTTAGTGACAGTTTTAAATTCCACTTTTTTGGAAAGAAGTAGTGAATTCAGAAATTCACCCTTCCTTTTGTTTGTAGTTGCCACCATGTTTAGCGAATAAACGAAAGAAGACGTGACCTCCTAAGAGTTTTTTTTTCCAAAATGGTGTCCAAGAAGGATTACAGGGTCCAAACAAGGATCGTAAAGGGATCAATAGTAGTAAAAATAGTACTAAAAAGTAAAATTCAAATGCTCTCAAAACCATGCTTCAGGGTAAATGATCTATTATGTCTATACAAAATTCAAATACTCTCCTCTCCTCTCCTATCCGCTGAGACCAAACAAACTGATACTTGCGATAATTTTGTGCGATTTTTGAAGGCGGAAAAGTGGAATGCGGGTATTCCAAGCTTAACAAATGATTTCTTGAAGCCACATTGCTGTACAACTATGTGTACCCATAAACCCATACAGGCACATTTGATGATACTTCACCAAGTTTTAAATACAACATTTGTTCAAGGTTAACTAAAACATCCTAAAGTCTACGAACCTGAGGAGTGTAGCTTCGACAAAACAATTAAAACAATTAAAACAATTCAATGGAGTGCTAAAGAACAGCATGCGAAAATAAAACAGGAACAATTAATGCTACTTGATATCGAAAGCCACCCATTATCCCGCCAACGTCATCAAAAGGAAAGTACTTCATATCGAAAATTGATGTCAAACAAATAAATATTGACGATTGTGATTGTTATAAGCAGTTCGTTTATTTTTATATTATCACATCGCTGAACAGACAGTCTCAACAGCCTTCACAGTTTTCATAATAACCCCTTTTATCCGATTCCTCCAACAGCGTTACCAACGAATCAAGAGTCTCCTCTCCAGTTGGAACTATCTGCTTGGGCGGCAGAACAAATCCATTCCATGAGCCGGAACCAGGTCGCAGTTCGTAGGTGTAGGCAATCTTTACGTCCAAAGTTCCGTAGGCCCAATCCACACTGGCGCCACTTGCCGGGTAGATGGCATCGTAGATGTTACCATACTTGTACTTTGTGCCATATCGCTTCGCCAAAGATGTGATCGTTGCCTTTGCAATTTCATTCAGATCGTTGTGATTCGAGGCGTGCTCACCGGTATGGCCATATGGGAACAAGAGAAGTTGAGAGTATGAATGAAATGAGATGTAGGCTTGAATTTTACCCTTCAAAGAAGCGATGAACTGAGACAAAGATTTTGTTTCAACTTCGGAAAAGGCATGCGGGCCACCATAGGTATCAGAATTGCAACGATTGCTGGTTCCCTGTTCAGCCCAATGGAAATCCCAATTACGATTCGGGTCAGCTCCAAAGCATCCTCCCGAGTACGGCGTACGAGTTTTCCTCCAAAGTCGATCCTTCTTATGAGTGTAAACGTATCCATCAGGGTTTACGCTGGGAAACATATACCAATCGTAGTTTTCAGCAATGTTCCGCACTTTAGGATCCGTGCTGGTGAGCAATTCGTTTAGAATGTAAGCGACAGTCGCTGGAGAGATCCATTCGCGAGCATGAATACCTCCTTCAACAAATATGCCTGGATTTCCCGATTTGTAAGACACCTTCACACCCTTGATCGAACGGTTCTCAAAGGAATGACCTCCCTCCAGAAGTTCCACCTGATCATATTGGCTAGCCAATTTGTCCAACCATGCGTGAATATCCTCCAACTCATAATAATCGTTGAAATCGAAAGCACCTCTGGCACGCTTTGACACCATTCGCTGTTTTTCTTCATCAATTAAACTTTGCATGTTTGTTTCCAGCAATCTGACACGGACACCTTCGTTTTGGAGTGCTTCCGTGAAATCTACCAGCTTATGGGGTGCCACAACGATGTTGAACTTTTCTCCAACATTGTTTCCACTTTTCAGGAAAATCAAACTATCACTCGACTGTTCCAGCTCATTGAGCAATTTCAGCTGACTGTTAGACGACGGAATCGCCTCATAAACTCTGTAGTTATCATAACGAGCGGCTTCGTTTCCAAAAGTCACTCCGAAACACAGACAAATCCCCAAAACGGTTACTGCTACCGGAAGACCCATTTTCCCAACTAACCGACTGCACACTAACCTGGCCAATTGCAATCAGGTGCCATTTATAGTTCGCTTGAGCACATCGTTAAGTGGAAATAGTTGTCTTATCAGCTACGGTACCTCATTGGAGCTTATACCGCGATTTAACTCCCGTTGGGTACTTGAAAGTAGAAGTCTGCCTTTGATCCATGCTGACGGATTCATTCTTAGTTTTATTTAACGTTTTTCCCACTGATTATGATAGGAATCGCTTTGACTTTTAAAATAAGCGATATTCAAAGCATGGTGGCCTTAAAGAACAGTAGGGTGAAGTCGGATAGGTTCACAGCAGGTATTCTAATTTAAACAATCTACCATGGAAAACAGGGCAGAATTTACAAATTCGGGACTCTGAGTCTACAGTTAGAAGGGCTTTTTTTTAGTAATATTTGGTGATGTTGTAGCATTAGATAAAAGATAACTAAGGTGGCTAAGCATTAGATAAAAGAAACGTATCAACTTTCTGGTTTTGAATTGAGATATTAAAGTTCTCATTACAAAACGTAGTTTTAAACTTTTTTAAACTAGTTTTAAATGCTTCTTTGGTTCACTAGCTCAACAAGACTTTTAAAACTCAACCCATTACAATTCAAAAACAAATAAATGCTTAAACACTCTTAAAATATTTTGCTTTGAACGAATTTTTTTATTGACGAATTCCATGTCACATTGGTCAGTCACAGATCTCTCCGTTGTGTAAAGTACAGTCACCCCACAGTTATGGATCAACTAAGGGTCATTTTTCAGAACAAAACGTGATTAAAACTCATTAGTGGCGTTGTACAAAACAAAATCACCTCGCAGGCAGTGAAAAATATAGGGGAATTTACGTATTCTCTAAACAGCTGAACTTTTAAAAAGGCAGTTATACACAACAATAAATCACAACAATTAGCAGGAGACACCTGAACTACACTTGAGCAGTCTTCATTTATTGGTTATTATACACAAAACACTATTTTGTTCTCTAAATCATCTATTTTTCCTAAAGAAAGTCACGAGGCACTTGTTCTTTTATCGGCAATGCAATTACTATTGTCGGCAACTAAAATGTTCTCTTCGGCAATCCAAAACTGTGCAAAAACTAGTTTATGTATTGGTAACATTTCGTATTTGTTGACAAATCCCGAAATTAAACGTCGCTCATTATGTTCTACTTGTTGAAAGGGCCAATGCAGAAAAATACAGACTACACTGAGAACAACGGTCTTTCGGGAGAGGGAGGAGGTCGAAAATTGTACATTTTAGCTTTACGTCATAAATGGACGCTGCCTAATTTCGTTTTCATTTATTTCATCGAATATTTTTTGTATAAAATCTCACTATTGCAGCATTTTGGCTGTAAAAATTGCCATGTCATGGTTATAAACTTGCAGCAGGTGTGAATCCAACCAAGAACCAATCAACCAACCAAGAAGTTGCAGCGTGACATTTCTGTTGATTGATTCATCATATTGTGCTCTGCAAGAAAAATCCATGGAACGCGATTATCGGATTAATTGAATTTCAGAGTTGCGTTTGAATTGCGCGTTACTGCCGCCGCTGGATGTGAATTTCAAATGAGCACCGCAATATTATCCCTTGTACCCGCTCCTGCTCCACACCATTCAATTAACACGCATGACTTTTGTCGTTGGCGGAAGACAACGGCGCCAGTGTCTGTCAAAGTTTACAGATACTGTAGTTGGGGGTGACATTGGGCCAAATTACAATCTGAAATATCTCAGCAAGCATTGGGAATATTAATATAAAACTTTAATGCAGTCTTCCTTGAAGTTATCTACAACTACAGTCGAATTTCGTTCGTTGCACTATCTTCAAGTGGGCTACGTTTTAATTGAGCTCCCGTTAGTTGGGCTATAGCCCACCTCAAACGAAGGCAAACGTTATTTTCTGACATAAGACGCATTTTATCAATGCTGGTAGCTTTATTTTTCTTTTGTTCTATGTTATTTGCAGCTTGAAACTCTGCCCGATTAGTGAAAGTCTTGCACTAAGTGGGTTACAGGTTTAGTGTAACGAACGAAAGTTGACTGTACCATCAAAATATTAGATTCATGAATCTTGTAGTTTATTTTTAATAAATAATCGAAAAAAGCTTGAAAAAGGCCTTTTTAAATTATCACATTTGAGGTTTCATAGATAATCTCGCATTTAGGTGGACGAATACTATTTTGAAATCTCGTATTCATGTCCATCATATCAATTGTTATTGGAAAGCTCTAAAAAACATGAGAGAAGCAAGATTCTCTTGATTTGTTCTTATTGATACTTCTCTTGATTAGAACTGATACACAAATTCTACACGCAGCGAACTGGACTATAGAAATTCATACATTTTGCCTTATGAAAGATGGAACGATGTTTGCAATACGAACGCTTTATTTGTGTCGTTTTAGCATCACCCCACATCAAGTCGTCGATAGACAAGGGGGTGCGCACGAGCCTATCGATCGCAAGGTTCTTGGTTCGATTCCAGTTTGCCGCGAAAACTATTTTTGTTTCCAAATTTTGGTTTCATAACGTGAATTTATGAATTTCAATCCGATTTCTTGTGACGAATTTCATGAAGGGTTCCTATGTTAATCGATAGTTCATTTTCCTGAGTGTAATTTGTTTGGCCCAATGTCACCCCCCAATGTCAAGTTTCAATTATTTGCTCAGCATTTGCAACGTATTCTCATGTTTAGCCGAAAATATCAAGTCAAATTGCGAAAGTTCTTTAAAAATAAATAAGGATTAAGGCATTTTTGACCAAATCTCACCCCCAACGGTGGTACTTGCACAGTTGTTTTCAAATTACTTTAAATGCGAAAGGTAAAAAATTTCACCGTGAATTGAACTATTCGCTGACACGCTCAATGGCTCGATATGGTTGTGGTCTGTAAAGGTTGCTGCTCTGGAACAGCAGAAGCAATAACCTAAGAATGCTAATGTCGCTACTGTTCGTGTTACCAACATGTAGTTTGCCACGCGCTGACAGCCTGAGTACCGGGTTTCAAAGTGTCAAATCAATTTTGAAAACCAAAACAAAGCATTGACATTCATTAACCAGTGAAAATTCATAAATGAAGGTAACAATACAGTTTTGTGATAACAGCGCCAATAGCGTTCTACTACTAATATTTCTATTTCTGGAACGCTCTATCACCAAGTTATCACCGAGAGAAAGAATGGTAACATTAAAAATCCGATTGCAATGTTCCACGATTTTTTTTTCCAATCCAAACATTGCCAGTAAAATTTATTTACTTTCATATTATTCTCAGTGTATAAGAAAATCAGAATAGACCCTTTGCAAATCAATTCACTTATGATCTGACACAAATACATCATCCTCTGATTGCCTGTAGAACAACAGGAGTGTTGCCAAAATAGTTAACCTATTAAAAAACGTTTATTTTATATGTTTCTCAGTATTATTAGCGATTACCGTCAGACGGGGCTACTTTTGATTCCAGGGGTTACTTTGGACACTCACCTTTTAAATTTATTAGCAGCGTAAATATTAATCTGAGCAATTTTGTGTCTACAGCACTTTTATTAACCAACATATGCTCTACCACTAGATATGTTTTTTTCTTGGAACAACATCAACAATAAAAGGATAAATAAGAAGACATTTCAAAAAAGTCCGAATAAATATTCACAAGGTATAAAACATTGGCTATACAAACATTGTTTGAATTTTACCCATGTCTTGGAAACTTATTGGGAGCATCACAAAACTATCAAATCGTCATGTTTAATGAAAATCTTGTGATTTGTTTTGCTTAAAATCATTGTTTCATTAAAATAATTGACCAAAGGTCTTATTTTTGGGACTTTTATTTGTTTTGGTTTGTGTATTTTACAATTTAAAAAATAAATAAAATAAATGTTTTTAAAAATGAATAGACATAAAACACATATATTTCAATAAGTACCAATGCCAAATTCACAACATAAAAAACTATTTTTCATCATATTTTACATGAATTTGTAGTACAGAACAGTTGCATCCTTCAAATGCCTAAATTAAACTACTCTTAAGCCAGCTCTAAACTGCTAAGAAGCTAAAAGCATATTACAAAAGCAAACTTACTTCTTTACGATCTTGCTAAACTTTACTTCATAAATTGCGTTTTTAATGAAAATTACTTACTGGTATTAAATTAGTTACCGGTATTAATGTGATCCTTCAACATATCGTTCATATAACAGTAAGAATAGAAAAAAGAGTTTTTGTACATAACTCATTTATCATCGCAGTACCCAGTAGTTACGTCGTTCGTTTATGTCAACTTGAAAATCGAGCATTCGTAACTGATAGTTACATTTAAGAGGAAGTTGAAAATTTAAGTTTCATACTGCAAACTGAGAATAGTGAATGGCATGTTTCGTTGAAATTTGTTATATATGTGTAATTGATTCTAGCTTTGCAATTTTCTACATTAAGTTTATCAATGAAAAACGTTCCATAACATCACAGTGGACGACAATCTATTGAATCAGTTTGAAAGTAATAAGGAAAAATCATTTCATTAGCAAATTGTGAAAATGTCAAAAGTAGCCCCTTTTTTGTCTTGAAGGACACACTTTTTTCGCAATTCAAGCATTTTTGTTATTTCTTGATGTATTTGCCTCATATTTTGCACATTTGTTACGTACATATACAACTTAAATATAGGCAAAAATTATCAACATCTATCCATAATTCTAAGAGTTATAAATCCTCAAAGTTAAAGAATGTGGAAATAATGTCAAAAGAAGCCCCGTTTGACGGTATATTATATTGAAGTCTATACGCTACAATCTTCAGATGAGGAAAGTATTGAAAGGCTCAATTACCGTTTTGATTCATATTACGGACAATTAAGGCCTCAGTGAAGTATAACTCACCAAAAAGCATGTCAAATAGATCACTCCGTATGATTCCTCCGCGTTATCGAACCTTTAAACCCCTTAACTTTCGAATGGTGAGTGAAGATTTCGATTCCGAAACATGATTAATTTTAAACAAATAGAAATGTGTGGACTTTTCATGATTCTTATTCCGGACGCTGCCTTACTTTTGCTTCATATTCCGGACACTTCGATTCAAATTCCGGACAGGTCAAACAAATCATGAAAAGAAAAGTCAAATCATCAAATGAAATCGTCAAACCACTAGAGAGACGCATAAGGTAGTTCGGCATTATAAATTTTCACAGATATTTATGGAAAATGCTTATTAAAACGAGCCTTGAAAGTGAGAACTTTTGACCGGCAAGAATTGAAACATTTCGTGTGAAATGTTTCCCATACAAAGTAGAATGTCCGGAATTTGAAGCTGTCCGTAATATGAATCAAAACGGTATTACCAATGCTTGCTTTGTTGCCTAATGCCAATAAATTAATTTGTTGTGTTCGATATTTTCTATGAATTTAAATGTGAATAAAAAATACACCGCAATTGAATATGGCTTTTTGGCAACCAACACCAGTAATAAAAAGTGATTTCCGAGGAAAACAAAGTGCAATAATTTTAACTAGTGATTTGAAGCATAAAAATGAGTATTTTCGAGTGCTTTATAGACAAATCAAAAGTTTATTAGTGCATAAGTGATCGGTGCGTAGCCTTTGTGACAAATTGACATTGGAGCGGAGAATTGGACCTTTCAAAGTGGTGAGTTTTTCTTAAGCTGTTCTTGTGTTGTTTTCTTCGGCAGCTCACGAATGACGATAATTTCGTAAGCATTTATTTCATTAAATGATAAAACCCATGTTATATAATATTTTTGTGAAAGATGAGATTTACGTGGAAAATACCCTCAGGGTGCCGACCCGAGCAACACACATGTTATAATTGTGTATTATCAACTAATGTATGACTAATGTTGGTCCTATATCAGTTGATAATACACAAATATAGCATGTGTGTTGCTGGGGGAAGCCATCAATTACCCTAGGTGTTTTCAAGTATACACATGACAGTTCGCGGTAATTTACGAAAAAGTATTCTTTTGTTTATAAAAAATTCAAACTTTGTTCACCCCACAGGTGTGGACCAGTGGGAAAGGAGAATCCTTGTTATGGATCAAATCGACTCATATTATGGATCAGAGCACTATAACAGAAATTTATCGGTGAGATATGAATGGTGTGTTAGTGAAAGCATACGTTTTGGCGTTTATTTCGGAGTCGTCTTATGTCTTGTTCAGACTACGGAGTTGTATCATGATACAAGCAACGTGATATAACTGTAGGGGTACTGGGGGTAGTTTGCCCACGTTAAGGAGAACAGCGATTTTAGATGTGAAAAACATTATTTTATGCTCTTTTTTAATTATGGTCGGATAGAGAAACATGTTTTATACCAAGTAGTAGAAACTGCTATCCATTTTAACTTTTCTGGGGCTTATAAATTAATTATTAAAAAATGCTTGCTTAACTGCATATGTATTGTTTTGCGGGGTAGAACGCCCCGCTTGAGTTCGGCGTTAGCCATGCTGTAAACGAACGCACACAATCATGCTTGTATATGTGTTGCATACATTCGGGCGTTTGTTCAGATGTTATTGTTCAACAATAGTATACATGCTGATGCGAAAAATGTGCATATGTAAGGTTCCAATTTTTGCGTAACTTCAACGTGGCATTACGTTTAATAGAATTTGAATTCAAACGGCTGTTTTGGTGTTATGAAATAGGGGTGGGCGTTTTGCCCCCAGAGTTGATTAAAGTTTAGGTCCTTCAATAAGCTTTTTGAGGGCAAATTTAACATATGTTTTGCACGTAATACAAACTATGACAGTGCACAAGTTGGCTCTCGGCGATAGTTTCTGAAATTTGGTTATACAGGTATGTTCCGTTTTTATCACGTTCCGATTTTGTCACGTTCCGATTTCGTCAACAAATTATTCCGTTTTTATCAACACAAAAAAAATTGATTTTTTTAAATTCTCAAATTGTTTCGAATATAAACTAAATGCTTATTTTGAAGCAATTGAAATGCTTTTTAATAGCCAAGAAGTTGAATTTTCGTCATTTTGTAAATATTGAGCATCTACGATACATGATAGATGTCAAGTCATATACGATTTAATAAGGTTTGACTTCTTCTTATGCAATAATTCAATTTGAGTTTTCAAACGAAGCATGTTCTGTTGGATAAGATTGGCTCATCTTTCAACAATCGAGAGTTGCTCTGGCCACGTCCTAGCTACAACGTACTTAAAAAGTTGCATAGACCTCTCCTTTTTCTTATATACAGGGTGATTACTATATCCTATCAGTAAAATAAGTAATCATAGAAAAAAAATGGTTAAATGAATTTTAATTACCAGTGCATATCCAGTTTAGGACATCTATAACATTTGGCTTTGCTATACATAGATAACAAATTATTTTTTTAACTCAATTTCCAGCCACAAGCATTGTTTCAGAAGCATTACAGTTAACACGCACGTTATTCAAAAGCATATATTTTAACCAAAAAATACATATTTTTTTCGCTAAAATTTTCCATAATCAGTCTCATTCTATTCCTTAGTAAGTCTAAAAGATTGTGGTAACATGCTGTTTCAATCAGGCAATTTGTGAAGTTTAGTCAAAAATACATATCTGTGGAAAACGTGCGTGCCAGGTGCAATGCCTTTAAAACAACACATATGACTATAAACTAAGGTAAATGAAAGAAGATTTAATCTTTACTTTGTCAAAACAAACTTTGTAGATGTGTAAAACAGGATGTACACCGGAAATTAAAATTCATACATACATCTTTAATCTACGAACATTTACTTTACTGACAGGAATTAGTAATCACCCTGTAATATGGCTCAAAAGAATTTTCTATGTAAATTTGATAGACATATATACTCCCCCTATGGTATGAAATTTTGTATGAAAATAAAAAATAATTTGTATGGCACTTAAGATACCTCAAATCCCTCGCCTCCCCCCATTACCGCTTATATGATTAATGGACGATCCCATACATGTTCAGCTCTTTTTGATAAGAGATGCACTTGTAAATGAACTCAATGTTGTGTACAACGGCAAGAGGTATGATCAAGTTTATTTTATTCTTAATAAGACTGTCCACCCTGTCATAGTTTGGACATTAACTTCTATCTCTCAAACTCGATAGCATTGCACAAATTATAGCAAACAGGAATTGATTAGATCCTGTTCCAAGGGGTAGGGAAAGAGGTCCAGCAAAACTTAGCAATTTGTAGAATACTTGTTTTTGATTAATTATGATTCGTGATTTATGGCTAATGAGCCGAGTGGAAGTTTGACAACTACCAAAAAACTAAACATTACATATGCTTTGAATTTGTCCATTTAATCTAATTGCACAGTATATGAAATGTTTAGTTTTTCAGTAGTTGTCAATCTGTAGAAGATTTTGTTGCCAGAACGGGCTGATAGACTAACATGATTATTTCACTCTTGCATTGGTCAAATGTCCTGACGTGTTTGAGTGAAGGAAACGATTTGGAAAATTATCTGTAATAGCTGTAAGCCAGCTGTCTCCTCTCTCTCTCAGTTATTTAATATTATTTGTACTCAACAATAAACTACAACTTAAGTTAGTTTATTGCCAGTCTATTTGTGATCTTACGTACAGTTCTAAACGCAATGATAGCGGAACGGCAACGGAAAACGGAACCGGGTCACCACCATGAATCACACCATCTCAACTGAGCTGTCAACGAACGAAAGTGAACCAAGTCTGGGTCGACAAGCATGATACAGTGCATGCTGGCAAACTGGTTCCGCTTTCCGTTGCCGTTCCGCTATCATTGCGTTTGGGCCTTAAAACTAACTGGCGATGGTGGTGCTGTTCTAGATTGGCGATTAGTGCATCCTTGTTGAAGTTGGTAGTTATAACTTTAAAAGAAAGATCACCACAATCATTTGACTGTTAAATTTGGCAATTAAAAGCTCAGGAAACCGTACACAGAAAGAAAAATCCATGTAAATTTCAGCGTAAAATAATGCATATAAAGAGAATGTCAGATTTGTCGCAAATTTACATGACACATCGTGTAAAATTACACCAACATCATGTAAATTTATGGCAATTGTCGCGAAATCGGTTAGAGTCCATGCTAGATTACACGATGTCTAGCGGAAACTTACATGATGTTATTGTAATTTTACACGATGTGACGTGTAAAATTGCGTCATTTCTGTGCATGATTTTACGCTGAAATTTACATGGATTTTTGTTTCTGTGTAACTATTTATTTCAATTGCAAAACTTTCGCAACATAACTCCACATTTAATCATCAATCGGTTGTGACCAAAAATGCAAAAAATGTACCGTAAAATGGGGTGAAGTTGATCACATTTGAGAGATTCTGGAACGTATGAAACAGTTTATTTAAATGGTGTCTTTATACAGTTCAAAAAACATTTCCTAAAAATTCTGTTTTCCATGGTATAATTATCTTGAATGCCAAACCGAATTTAGGAACATCAAGCGCAGCTATCAGGTAGAGCGACATCACATAAATTGTGATATTTGAAATCGGATTATAGCTCTCTTGACAGTACATGACATGACATGACATGAGGGTACGGGAAAGATCAACTTCTTCCCACTGATCAACTACACCCCGAATTACGGTACCTTGGCAAAAAAGCTCTCAGTTGATAGTTGCGGCAGTGTATATAAGAACACTAAGATGAGAAGAAGGCTCTTTCTCAGTTGGGATGTAATGCCATAGAGAAGAAGAAAAAGAAGAAGAAGAAGAAGGATGAGGATTAACAGTGGAAAAGAAAGTTGTTTCTTGTTTAATCTTTCTTTAAAAAAATGATCAACTTGCCTCACTTCTTTGTAGTCATTTTTACAAATATGGTGTACCTTGTGATGCATAGGACATTTATGTGATTATCGTTTCAATATTCTATATTACTTTTATTGAAATTCTAACTAAGAAAACTGATATTATTAATGATTTATATCAAAATCATATTGATTGATAGGAATCTGCAATCAACTTTCATTACGAGCCTGCAATAATAAACAATCTAAATGGTCGCCACAGCTCTTAAACGTCGATACTGTGCATTAATATGATGAAAATGTATATTATCCTGACAAAACTGCAATTTTCATTTCAAATTTGTAAAATATTTTGTCTAAGAAAATTATTCCGTTTTTGTCACGGTTCCGTTTTTGTCAACTGAAAATCGCCGATCGTGTTGATAAAAACGGAACATACCTGTATATCGACCTAAAAAATGACATTGAAAATCGCACAAAATTGCAACGGAAACAGCGAAAAACGTTTTTATACGATTTCATCGATTTGGTTGAGAAAAACACATGAAAACATATTAGGAAAAACATTTTTATCTATTTTCTATGATCTAGGGTGAAAAAAAGCATTCTAAAACACATCGTTCGTCCAAATCGATGGTGGCGCGTTTTGCCCCCTGTGGGCATAATACCCCCAGTTCCCCTATCACGAAACCCGTTCACACTGGATGTTGAGGTGATATTGTTTGACAGCTGATATTATGTTTTTATTTCTTCTTATTCTTACCACATTTAATTGATTACTTTGTCAAAATCTCACAGCTCCGAAAGTTCCTCTAAGAAGTTTCTGCTAAAATCCTCCACCTCCAAATGTTCTTCGGGAAAGATCGTCCCCTTATCAGGTTTGTAGTTCCATCAGGAAGTTCCTCCGGAAGTTCTTCTACATAGTTTTTCCGGAAGTTCCTTCTGGGAGTATATAAATGAGATTCCTCTGAATGTTTCTAGAGGCAATTCCATCGAAATTTCCTCCAGAAAGTTGCTTCAGGAAGCTACTTTTGCAAGTTCTTTCGGTAAGTTCCTCCTCATAATTCCATATAGAAGTTGAAATTTTCTTCAGAATTTCCTGTCCATCGTAATTGTATTGTGGAAATTCTTTTGGAATGTTGCTTCTCAGAGGTGAATTCCGGCGAACAATTTCTTCGAAGAGAAGAAATTTTCTTTCATTACGCACCAGCAAGAAAATTTTCTTTTCTTCGAAGAACATACGCGCCGGAATTCACCTACAGGAAGATCCTTGGAGAAATTTCTCCGGAATTACATATAGATTTTTTCGTTGGAATTTTCTTTGCTATTTCCTTAGGAATTTCCCAGGGATTTTTTTTTTTGGAATTTTCTTCGATATTTTCATTGGACTTTTCTACGAAATTTCCTTTGAAATTTTCATCGGAAATTCCATTGAAATTTTTTTCAGGATTTTTCATTAGAATTTTCTACGGAATTATCGAAATCAAAATTGGAAATTTATTCGAAATTTTCTCCGGAATTTTCTTTGGAATATCCTTTGGAATTTTATTTGGCAACTTTAGAAATGCCCTTTTGATTTTTTCTTTGGAACTTTCCATTGGAATTTTCTTCAAAATTTCCTTCGGAGTTTCCTTTGAAATTTGCTTTGGAATTTCCATTGGAGTTTTCTTCTGATTTTTTCTAGAGTTTGCTTCGGAATTTCTTGTGTAATTATCTTTGGAGCTTCCTTCAGAATTGTATTTGAAATATTATTTGGAATGTCGGAGCTTTGGAATGTACTTTGAAATTTCCTTCAAAATTTTCTTCGGAGCATTCTTTGAAATTTCATTTTGGACCTTTGAAATTTACTTCGGAATATTCTTAGAAATTTCCTTTAGAATTTTCTTTGAAATTTCTACAGAGTTTTTTTTTGAGATTTTCCTTTGAAACTTGCTTTGGGTATACCATAGAAAATTTGTAGGGGAACCTGGTCCAATTCGGACCTAGTAACAGTTTTTTGGCCATATCTTTTCAGCACGATGAACTGCATGAAAAATTCTATGTTTTCGTGGAAGCCTGATTCAGCGCGCACACTTTTCGCTTAGAGAGTTTCGTGATAACTCCTACCAGGACATGCCTAGACATGTTTGAACAAAATTCTCCAGAAGGTCCGAATTGGACCAACTCTGTTCCAATTCGGACCCCCCATGTTCTAATTCGGACCACCCTATATCTTATCGCTTTTGCTATGGTAGTAATAAAATATCACTCAGATTTATTTGTTATCAGAGCTTTGTTTACTTCTTCTGTAAAAGCAAATATAAAAAATAAACTCAATGTGTGACAAACTTCAATTTAATTCGAGTCAGAACGAGCTCAAGTAAAATGTGAATTTAATTTGAAAAAAAAAAATGGCTGAAAGCCGAAGCTGGTTCAATATTGGGTACAGTCCGAACTCCTTAATTCGATTTTGAACTGCCATAGTGTATGGAAGATATCTAAGTAAAGAACACAGCTTTTTTAAAATTTCAAGCTTTATGTTATTTTGACAAAATACATTCGAAAACGTAATTTTAAATTTGAGTGTAGAAAAATTTCAACACATTGAAAGTTTCCGTAAAAATATCGAGTTAAATAGGTGAACTTGTATGGAACACTGAAACAGATAGCATCGAATCTCAGGACATCAAGTTGCAGAAGTATGGACTTAGAGGGATCGTTCAAATATTACGTAACGCAACAGGGGAGGGAGGGGGTCTCACATAGTGTTACGGTCCATACAAAAATTTAAAATTTTCCATACAAAAGCTGTTACGTGGGGGAGGGAGGGGGTCTAATATGGTCAAATTTTGCGTTACGTAATATTTGAATGAACCCAGATATAGGGGTCAAACTACGCTATAATAAAGGGATTGCTCATTCTGTCAAGCTAGGGAACAAAAACACAGCATACCGAGTAAGGGAAAGTTGACTAGACTGTTCTCAGCACTCGGACACGTTTTTATATCGTACTGTCAATCTATTTTGGAAGCAGTTTGGCTGTAGTATTGATGGAGATGCTTTTCAAGTAGCTGACTTATTGATTCCTTTAATTTTTGGTGATTTACCGTATTTCTTGAATATTTTCGAAGTTTTTTTCTTGATCGCAACACAAACAAAGGCACCACCGATCAATATTACATCTTCTGTGATTGTCTACCAAGACGAGAAGATTTCCACGGGGTGGATCACTTTGAATAGACTGAGTGCACGTTGAAAATCAAGAGGTCCGTATTGAACCACATCAAAAGGTCTGGATTGGACCAACACACATTTTGTGATATTCGAAATAGTTGAGCACAAACAGTGCATAATGCTAACAGACAGTACACTAGAGCACTTCAAAACAACAAACTAATATAAAAATCAAACGAAATATCTAAAAGGCGTCAAATGTATTGTGTTAGATACAAGCCGCAAGGTCTGTAGAAAAACGGTACACACGATCTCTACAGTAGCGCCAGTGTTGAGAAATGCTTGATGGTCCGAATTAGAACAGGGTCCGAATTGGACCAGTTTCCCCTACGACATTTTCTTTGAACTTTCTTTTTTCATTGGAATTTGCTTCGGGATTTCCTTTGGAATTTTCTACATAATTTCCTTAGAAATTCTCTGTGGAATTTGCTTGGGATATTTTTCGGAATTTCCTTTGGAATTTGCTTCAGAATTTTCATTTTTGTTTGAAATTTCCTTTGCAATTTCATTCGAAGTTTCCTTTGGATTGTTTTTTTTTTTGGAGCTGTGAAATTTTCTTCGAAATTTCATTTGAAATTCCTTTTCGAATTTCATTCGGAATTTGCTTTTAATTTTTTTTTTTTTCAAAATATCCTATGGAGTATTCAGAATTTCGTTTCGAATTTTTCACTGGAATTTTCTCTGGATTTTTTTCGGAATTTCACTTTGAAAACCCTCATTGGAATTTTCTACGGACCTTTCTTTAAAATTGGAATTTGCTTCGAAACTTTCTCCGGAATTTATTTTGTAGCTTCTTTCTTTGAAATTTTCTTCAGAATATTGTTCGGAATTTCCTTAGGAATTTTCTTCGTAAATTCCTTAGAAATTCTCTTTTGATTTTGCTTTAGATTTTTTTTCGGAATTTCCTATGGAGTTTTCGGAATTTCCTTTGGAATTTTCTACGCAATTTTCGTCAGAATTTCCTCTGAAATTTGCTTCCAAAATTCCTTAGGATTTTTTTTTAATTTCCTTCGGAGTAAGCTTTGTAATTTTCTTGGAATTTACTTTGGAATTTCCTTCGAAATTTCTTTCGGAATTTCCTTAGGAGTATCCTTTAAAATTCCTTTGCTGTTTTTTTTGAGGCTGGTTATCTTATTTTCTTCAGAATTTTCTTTGGAATTCCTTTCTTACTTCCTTGGAAATTCTCTTTGAAGTTTCCTTTGAAATTTCTTTCGGAATTTCCTTTGGAGTTTTCGGAATTTCATTTAAAGTTTTTGATTAGAATTTTTTACGGAATTTTCTTCGAAATTCCCTTTGGACCGTTCTACGCAATTTTCGTCGGAGTTTCCGTTGATTTTTTGGGATTTCTTTTGTAAGTTTTTCGGAATTTACTTTGGAATTTCCTTCGAATTTTTATTTCGGAATTTCCGTAGGAGTATACTTTAAAATTCCTTTGTATTCTTCGGAACTTTCTATCTAATTTTCTTCAGAATTTCCTTTGGAATTTCTTCAAGAATTTCTTTCGAAAAGGCTTCAGGAAGTTCTTTTCGATTTGTTTGGAATTACTTTAGGAATTTCATTCGACGATTGCTTTGGCGTTTCCTTCGAAATTTTCTTTGGAGTTTCATTTGAAATTTCCTTTGGAGTTTCCTTCCGAGCTTCTTCTGGAATTTCGTTCGGAATTTCTTTTGGAAATACCTTTGGAGCTTCCTTCGAAATTCTATTCGTAATTTCCTCTTGAATTTCTTTTGGAGCTTTGGAATTATCTTTGAAATTTCCTTCGGAATTTTCTTTGGAATATCTGCAGGATTATCTTGAAAATTTCCTTCGAAATTTACTTTGGATTTTTGTTCGGCAATTCCTTAGAAATTTTCTACGGAATTTTTTGGAGCTTCCTTCGAAATTATATTTGATTTATAACTGTGGGAGGGTCCATGTACCAATAGCCGCACAGCTAAGAACAAATATGCGTATAAAATCGAAAAACAAAGCAAGTGTCATTATTTTTACATCATCTTAAAGCTTTTTATTTTAGATTTATGGAAAAATATGAAAGCTAAGAAAACTCTTAAGTTTGTATTTATTATCGCTTGTGCCACTATAGGAACACATGTGCCTATAGTAGCACTATTTCTTATTTCTGTTCCTATAGTAGCTCTAGCACCACGGCGATGACAGAATACAAATCAAAACCGTATTCTTACAAAACTTTTATATTTTTCCTTCAAAGTGTGGATCAAAAGCTTTAGTTTCATAACTACCGAAAAGCTAAACATTACATATAATTTGCAATTGGATTAGATGGACAAATTGATGTGAAGATTTGCGAAAAAGTTACACGTCTTCTCAGTGAGAATCGAACTCACGACTCCCCGATCTCTAGTTGGGGCGCGTTAACCACTACGCCATGAGAGGACTCATGAACGCAGAAGTTAACCTGAATTCTATTTCAGTTCAATAATCACGTGGTCCTTTTTCGCAAAGTGCACCTCTTTCGGAAGAATTAGATGCCCATCCAAACACAACGCGCCCCAACTAGAGATCGGGGAGTCGTGAGTTCGATTCTCACTGAGAAGACGTGTAACTTTTTCGCAAATCTTCACATCAATTTGTCCATCTAATCCAATTGCAAATTATATGTAATGTTTAGCTTTTCGGTAGTTGTTAAACTTCCACTCGCAGCCCTGCCGTCCTGCTTAGTCACGCTTAGTCGACGACTAAGAAGCTTTTCTCAGACGTTTTTTCAGAATTTTTCATTCAAATTCATAAAAAATAATGTGATAGAGCTTTGCAAAATCAACAACAATCTAATGCCTCATAAGACAACAATCGAAATTTCCAACCTTATTTCATCTAGAACTTTTCGAGATCAGGAGCATATTACCGCCCTGTAGAAAATTAATCAAAATTCACGAGCTGTATCAACGCTCTAGAGTAATTTCACCTTATCTAACGCCCTGTAGAACATCGATTAAAAATTCAAGGTTTAATCAACGCCCTGGAGTAAATTGTCCTTGCCGCATGTAGATCAGCTACATCTTAACGCCCTGTGGAACAAATGTCAAGAGGTATAAACGCCCTTGACTAATTTGAACTTTTCTCTCGTAGATCAGCTGCATCTTAACGCCCTCTAGACAATTTTAAACATTTCAAGCTGTATAAACGCACTGGATTTATTTGACCTCATTCCATGTAAACCAAATGCATCTTACCGCCCTGTAAGACATCAATAGAAACTCCAAGCTCTATCAGCGTCCTGGAGTATTTTAACTTAATCCTATATCGATAGATTACACCTCAACGACCTGTAGGACATCAATGGAAAATTCAAGCTTTATCAACGCCCTGCAGTAATTTGACCTTATCTTACGTAGACCAAGTGCATCTTTACGTCATGTAGGACATCAATTGAATATTCCAAGCTTTCTCAACGCCCTCGAGTGTTTTGACCTAATTCCATGTAAATCAGCTACATCTTAAAGGTTTGTGGGACAAATGTCAAGATATATGAACACCCTTCACTAATTTGAACATGTTTTACGTAGATCAGATGCATCTTAACGCCCTGTAGGACATCAATTGCAAATTCCATACATCAACGTCCTGGAGTAGTGTGGCCTCGTGCCATGTAAATCAGCGTCATATAAACGCCCTGTTCGATACCAATTCAAATTCCAATCTGTATTTACGCCCTGGAGTAATTTGACCTCATTCCATGTAGATCAGGTACATCTCGAAGCCCTGTAGGACATCAATTAAAAAGTCCAAGCCTTATGGAGTAATTTGGCCTCATTGTACGTAGTTCAGAAACACCTTGGCGCTTTGTATGACATCAATCGGTCAAGCTATATCAACGCCCTGGAGTAATTTGACTTGATTCCACGTTGATCTTTGCAATCGAAATTTCTTAGCAGTACCAACGCTCTGGGGAGTAATTTGACTTTATACTATGAATATCAAGTGCATCTTATCATCAATCCAAATAGTCAAGATGTATCAACGCCTTGGAATAATTTGACCTTGTCGTACGTAGAACAAGAGCAGCAGGGCGTTAACTGAATAATCAATTGAAAATTCCTAGCTTTTTAAATGCGCTGGATTAATTTGACCTTTTCTCATGTATGAAAGATACATCTTAACGTCCGCAAGGACAACAATTGAAAAAAAAGCATCTTTATCAACGCCCTGGAATAATTTAAGGTTATTCTATGTAGATTAGGTGCATCTTAACTCCCTGTAGGACATCAATAAAAAACTCCAAACTGTATCAACGCCCTGCAATTAGTTTGACCTCATCGTATGTAGATCAGGTGCAACTTCTACTTAGATCAGGTGCAACTAATACTTTGATCAAGTGCATCTTAAGGCCCTGTATGACATCAATCGAAATTTACTACGCCCTATAATAATTAATCTTGTCTCATGTAGATCATCTTGATGCCCCGTATGACATCAAAAAAAAAAAAAAATGAAAATTCCAAGCTTTATCAACATCCTGCAGTAATTTAACATTAGTTCACATAGATCAATTGTCTCTTAACGCCCTGGAAAAAGAAATCAATTAAATTTTATAATCTGTTTCAACGCCCTGGAGTGATTATACCTTGTTTCACGTAGATCAGCTGCGTCTTAACGCCCTGAAGAAAACCAATTAAATTGTGTTTACTCTATGACTTTAACTAATAAATATCAAGTGAAGAAGAGTGTTTGAACCTTTAATTGCGTCGTCTGCTCTTGCGGACACGAGTGACGCAATCAGGATCAATGGTGATTTACGTATTGTATATTCCGATCAATTTATTTAATATTTTGATTACTTCTTTCTGTTTGAAATGTGTGTTATATATTGTTTTATAATATCTTTAATTTATTCCATTTTTTGCAATTCCCCGAATGCTATTTTTCCGTTTTTCCGAGAAGTAATGAAGTTCATAAAGGGGCGAGAATAGTCCTCAATTACAGGATGGTGGACTAGAAAGAATGATTAGCAATCATTGTTGGTCATTTTTGACTTTTTTCCAAATATGATTAGGACGGGGAAACTCGAAAGAACCTCCAACCAAGTAAAGAAGGGTGTATACTAGGGTTCACTACTCTGAAATGTATGAAGTTCTGATAATTTTGAATACCAAAAACTTTTTGGGAAAACGGGGTTTTCGAAGAATAGACTTTCAGCGGACTGGCGTTCGAGTAAACGACATTTGGGGAACCAATATTCAGGGCAAAGTAGCACAATCCCTTAAGGGGGCAGGATCCGTCATTGATTTCGGAATTTTCAAAAGCAGTTTTTTTGTTCAAAATCAAGAAAATTTACAGGAAAATGTGTTCACTGTATTCTATTCTCCAACCGAAACACACTGAACACATTTTCATCGAAGAATTTTCATTTTTGAACAGAAAAACTGCTTTTGAAGTTTCGATGATGACGATGATTACGATGACGGAGCGTTGAACGTTATGTAAATGATTATTGCGATATAATGACATTTGCATACAGGGCTGTAACAGTATGCACTTTGGTTCAGTATGATTCAATATTATTGAAGAAATTTCTGGTTAAATTATATCGAGAGATCTCTCGATAAAAGCAAATGATCATTAAGCGGCCCAAAACCACGGTTCATATAAATTAAAAAAAATGTATGGACAAAAAACACGATGATTGGGATGCGAATGGGTTCGTGAAGCTCTAAAATTAAACAATGTGGTTTATTCATAGCCCTTAATTGTTTTGTAGAAACTCAGGGGATCTTTATGATCCACCTGAAAGTCAATGAACAAATTGTTGAAAGAAAAAGTAGTGTTTATCCATTTTTTTTCCGGACTATCGCCCCAACGTCACAAATAAATGTTTAATTCGCTCCCTGGTATATAAATTACATTTTTCGTACGGAAAGCAAAAATACGTTGAAATTTTGACGTACACTTCAGCATGCGTGAAACAATATTGATCGAATTTTCTCAAGCAACTCTAGAACTTTGATGAAATATGTTAAAGTTTGAAGCTGAAAAAATCTTCATTTCATATGTACAGTAGATAGTGAACTTCCAAGACGGTGCTTGTCCAGCTCTTAGTTCAGTTCACAAAGCGGGAGTTTCATATTATTTATTGAACCTCTTACCCGAGGAATAATTTGATAATCTTCTATATAAATAAAAATGGAGTGGTGTTTGTATGTCACGAAATGGCTTCCGAACGGGTCAACCGATTAAAATGATTATTTTTCCGTTTTGTTCGTTAAGTGTTCCGACGTGTTTGTGTGTATGAAAATCCCAGGATATTCACCGGGAGAGTCGGAAAAATGAGCGTGAACGTAACTGTCATTTTGTATGGGACGATCCATAGCGTTTTTCACAAGCCTACTTGATGGCAAGACGAAGTTTGCCGGGACCACTAGTTTATAATAAATTCAATTGATCCATAAACTTGAACACTTCTTCTGAATTTGAGTACCTTTTATAAAATAGACACTTGTAAAGAAGTCGTTGTACGAAATTTTTCAACTGAATAATGTTTAAGTCCATGTACGTGATCTCTTTGTCCCATATTGAAATGGAACACAAACAAAACACGTTCAAATGCATACTGATTTTCATTTGTTAGGATTGTATATTGAAGTATTTGTGATATTCGTATTTTTTATACATAAAAATGTTATAACTGATTCAGCTTCCGTTTCAGGATTCCAGTTGATGATCTGTAAAGACTGAAAGTTGAAAACCCATAGCAACACAATCTCCATCACATTCGATCCCTATAAATTCAATTTGTTGTCATATTTCTAATAAGACGACATCATTAACGCCTGGGAGTAGAAGCGCCCTCTGGGCTATAGCAACGCCCCCTCAAAAAGGGACGACTAAGAAGCTCTAATTTTACGACGACAGGGCTGTCCACTCGGCTGGTTAGCCGTAAACCACGATTCATAATTAAAAACAAGTGTTTAGTTTGATGTAAAAAAGTTTTTAATTCATCCATTATTTCGAAAAATAAAAAATAGTTTCTCTCAGTAGTGCTACTATAGGAACAATAGGTTTACTATAGGCGCAAAGGAGCTCAAATTTTAGCCAAAGTTAATTATTTCGTTCATTTCTTTGAACAAAATCAAGCCGTGTATCAATGGTACTTAGATAAAAAGCTTTTAACCTTCATGTCAAAAAATATTTTGAAACGATTTATAGCAAAATGGTCGTAAAAAGCCACTAGTGCGACTGTAGGGGACTGTCTACTAAGGGAACCCCGACCCTATGGTTTTCAATGCCCCACGGTTATGAATCAACGCTTCTAGGAATATAGTTGACATTTTATTTCACATGGACGGAAAACATATGCTTAAGCAAATTATAATTGATTGCGATGTATAGAAATATGGTTCACGTAGGTAATATGTCTTCTGCGTAGTTGCAACTCTATTTGATGCCATGTCCCAACTAACATTTAGTGCAGATGTAA